>NC_057865.1:255145666-255773791 GCF_019393635.1 Dromiciops gliroides
TCCTCTACACAGTTCTACACAGTTCAACAGGAACAGCAAAGAACATATGTGTTGGCGTAGATGAATCTAAGACTGTATCTCAGGGCTCCAGTTGTTTTTTTCCTGTTCTGTATCTTTATATGAGCACCTATGGCTGCACAGCAGTTCTCAGGTATATGTTTCTAGCCTCAGTGACTCCCATGTCAAGAGATCTGAGGTCATTGAATGGTTCAGATGACCGGAAGAAGGTGTTCTTTGCAGCTGCTGCAAATTTTCTTGGAGGAGATAATGATCACTGCTAGGAGCATGTGCCTGAAACATTTCTTGGATTGTCTCATATTTAATGGAATTGTATGATTCGTAGAGGGCTGAGGTGAACATAATTAATTCCCATTTAATAATCCTGAGTTGTTTTTCATGTTTCAAGTATTGGCTTTCGAGGAAAGTATAATAGGAGTTAAAGGTCACTATGTTATGTTTTTAAAGTCTTTGTCAGTAACTATGAGTCTTTGGGTTTTAAAACTTTTTTTTGAGGGAAGAAATAAATAGCTGTCCTATAACTGATCTACCCCAAACCTTGAGTGTCTGTCTAGGAGGAATTCTGTTAATACCTTTTAGAGAGACTTTACACTTGGGGTTAAAGTAATTTCCCCTTGCACTCTCAGATGTAGGCATAAAGAACTATATCAACAACAAAGAGTCTGACTCCTCTCTTTCGAGGCTCCTCCAGGGCTGAATCTAATTTGTGTGAGTCCACAGTTGGGGATACTTAACTTGAGAGATATTGTTTTGGCCTTCTTGGGCCAGCAGAATCTATTACATTAGCTTGGGGGACATCATTTTGGCTGCTTATCCTCACTTTATAATACTGTATCTGAGGGACATTTTTGCTCTGGACTTCTGTGTCCACAGCTCGTTTAGATCCTGCCCCCTTTTTTAAAAGGGATCCTAGAAAGAGGAGTAGTGCGAGTTTCCACTGGCTCTGCATAGGGGTGAATGTTTCTGGCCAACTCAGTTTAGGAGAAGAATATTTTGTTATTAAAATTCTTCAAATAAATCTTCATTTTCATATGATGACCAGCTTAAACAGACATTTATGATAATAATAACAATAAGCATCATATAGCACTTTAATATCTGCAGAGCACTTTACACATTGAATCATTGATCTTTGTAATAACCCTGTAGAGTAGGTGATTTACCTATGTGGAAATTCAAATGAGAGCTTGGAAGTAATTTGCCCAGAGTCATGCTACCTGTAAGTGTCTGAAGTAGAATTTGAACTCAGGCCTTTCTGACTCTAGGTTTAGTGCTCTATCCATTTTATCATATAGATATCTTTAGAAAAAGATATCTTCAGGGGCAAAGAAGTGGGGAGGTGCCATTCAGGTCAAGGAGATACAATGAATATAAGATACATAGGGAGAGAAGAAAAAGATGGGAATTATGGGAAGGAGAGAGAACTCTAAAAGAATAAAAGGTAAATGGCTTTCATATCCCCAACTCCCCCCATAAGCTCTTCGCATTGTGGGTCCTGATTTTTATTTTATTCATAGACTTTTTAAATCAACCTTATACACCTTTTACCAGAATAGCAGCCCAGGAGACTGGTATAGAACAAATAAAGGAATATATGCTAATTCCAATTCCCATAAGTAAGATTAGCTTCCCCAAACTGGTCATTCTTCTTTTATATTATCTTAATTTTGCACCTAAACTGCTGTGGTACCATGTTTTTATATCATATGGATGGAACTAACCTTTCTTTTTCACTGTTCAAGGCAGAGATTTACAAATGCCTTTAAATCCTTGAATTTTATTTTTTGGAAGGTCATATTAGTATTCTTGCTAAAAATAATGAAATCAGGAGGTACTAAAAAGCTACAATTAAATGGAAGAATAGTTTGTATGTTCTTTTAGAAATAAAAAAAGGAATAAAGGAAGTTGGTGTCATTGTATAGCCAAAAGTGATAAGGAAGACCATATCATGATACTCTTGGTCATCTTGCCTTGTGGTGGTTCATGATGGGCATAAGCCAACAAACTACTATGAAATTAAATCCAAATTATGGGGCAATAAATGTTTCTGAAAATTAAGAATTAGGGAAATAACATTCATTACTTGGCAAGAGCTATCAAGCAAAGCCCCAACTACTCATGTACCTATTTAGCACTTTCTATGTGAGGGTAGGATGATAAAAACTATGGTGAAAATGTGGTTTGGTATCAAGGAAAGTAAAAGATTTGTAGACTCCAGTCAAATCATGCTAAATTAAGAAGCATTTCTTAAGTCACTTCTTTACTATTTGTCAGGTATTGTTTAAAACACTGGGAAAACAAAGGAAGGCAAAAATAGTGTCAGCCTTCCAGAAAGCCTTATGACTGTCCATCTTTAATAATTATTTTCAAAAAAAGGAAATGGAAGGCATTTAAGTAGAAAAAAGGGGGGAGGAATAATAGTAAAGATATTGATTCCATTTCCATTTCTTAGAGAAATTTAATTGATGGCTCCCCAAAATCACCCAAAATGAAGAGGCTAAAAGAGTCCAGAAACCACCATTATTATTTCTAAGAAAATAATTTGACTCAATCAAGATGCATCTTTAAAGGCTTTCCACATACAAGATGATTCCCACACATATATTAAGATGCACACCTATTTGGCAGAAACAGTCATGGAAATGTGTATTTGGTTAATTGCTGATTATTAATGTCAGTTGAGGTATAAAACTAGAGATCCACATTCACCTAGAGTGGTCATGAAGAGTATCGTAAGGAGGGTCTAATATGCAGGATTTTGTATTAATGGCATATTTTACTAGATGTCCTCAGTCACACATGATATATCATATATAGATTGATCAATTGCACTGAGCCTTTGAACACTTTATAAACCAACTCTGTAAAATCTATGATTCTTAAAGAGATTGGTTTCTCCATCCATACAGAGAAAGAATGGATGAAAAATATATTTTGTCTAGGTTTAGGCATGCAACCTGATGGAAAGTCCACTGAGTAAGTGGAGAGGAATATTAGCTGCAGAGTCAGAGGACCTGGGTTCAAATTCTACTGATGCCTACTACCTGTGGGACCATGGGCAAACCACTTTATCTCTCTGGACCTCAGTTTCTTCATCTGTGAAATGAGGGAATTGGACTGGATTGCATCTTTCATACCTTTTAGCTCTATATATACCTAGGCTCCTATGATCCTGTACATATATATATATGTGTGTGTGTGTGTGTATATATATGTATATATATGTGTGTGTGTATATATGTGTATGTGTGTATATGTGTATATATATGTGTATACATATATACATATACACACACATGCACACAAACACATATATACATATGTGTGTGGTGTATATGTATATATGTATGTGTGTGCATACACGCATGTATGAATACATTGTATATGTGTGTATGACATCAACTGCAAATAGACAATGAACTGGACCCAGGTAAAACTAAGGTCAGATAATATATGGGAAAATATCTAGTGTTTCCAAAGACCTAAAGCTCTTTACTGCTACCAATGCCTATATTTTTTCTTTTTTTTTTAAGAAAACTCATTTTATTGATATTGCCTGTTTTTACAACACCTTCATTTCCTGGTGTATCTCTTTCTTATCCCTCACCCAGAAAGCCATTCATTATAACAAAGAATAAAAAAGAGAAAAGAAATGAAGTTCAGTAACATTAACTATACATCTATTAGTTCTGATAGTATATGTAGTATGTCATATTTATATACCCCTGATTCTTTATATAAGGGAGGTGTATTCTATAAGTTATAGATATGTTGCCATAAATATTTTATATATTTTGAACTTTGTTACCTCTGATCTCCTTGGGATATATATGCCTAAAGGTAACATCTCTGCATTAAAGGGTATGGATATTTTATTAGCATTCTTATCATAATTCAAAATTGCTTTCCAGACTGATTAGACCAATTCAGATTCCTCAAGCAGTCCATGAGTTAGCCTACGTTTTACATCTCACCTAAAACTAAATCCATCATTTGAAATTTTATGCCAATTTGCAAGCTGTGAGGTGAAATTTCATTTGATTTAAATTTATCTTATTAGTGTTTTGGAGCAATCTTTCTTATGGCTGTTTGTAGTTTGTAATTCTTTTAAGAAATTTTATTCAAAGTCCATCTCTTTAATACCAAAATAATCATGGAACCCCATGACTTTAGAAGAAGCAAAATAGCAAATTATTCCAAGGACAGTTGAGAGACATTGGTTGTAAGGAGGCTATTATAAATTACCAGTGATGATACATGGAAGAAAAGGCATAAAGGACATGAGTAACTAACAATGAGGTGGACTAGCAAAGTAGGAGGACTGAGAGACAGAAGGGATAGCATGTTTACAATATAGGTATCTTTTTACCAAAAGAATCAGAAGAGGGCTTTAAATATGTGGATCACTCCCATCATATAGTATTTATTAAATCCTATCCATAAGATAAGAACGTGTGGGTAGATTGCAGTCTATACTAATGGTAGGAATATCCACACTGATGATTACAAATAGCCGTTAAGAATCAAAGTAGGGGGTAGCTAGGTGGCACAGTGGATAAAGCACCAGCCCTGGATTCAGGAGTACCTGAGTTCAAATCTGGCCTCATACACTTGACACTTAGTAGCTGTGTGACCCTGGGCAAGTCACTTAACCCTCATTTTCCTGCCCGCCCCCCCCCCCAAATCAAAGTAAAACATCACGTGGGTTGGCAGAATTGTGACAATTTTAAATGGTGTGTTGTGGATTTTCAAAATACAGAGGAAAGAACTAAAGCGAGCAAATTTTTAATAGGCACCAAAATAATTTAAAGTGTGTGCTTTCAAAAATGGAGATCCTGTTTCAAGCTGCAAAATACTTATATGAAAATTAAAATAAATTTGTTGCTTTTTGCACTGGTTAGAAGGAAAAAGTAAGGAGAAAGCACTGTATAAGGAAGAGGAATGTGAATATGGAGGGGATGGGGTGTGGGAGGGGTCCAGCACAGTACACAAATGGCTATTCCTTTCAGATTATGAGGTCTTCCAGATGCTCTCACTTGTAGGTAACATGTTGCTGATTAATCAAGCCCTACGTGAGATCCCTAATTACTTTGACCTAACTATCCACATGGGGGGGGGGAAGTAGCTAAGGAATGCTTATTGTCCAGATCACAATATGCAGTTGGATAGAGAATGGAGAGAGATGGATCATAGAGATGGTCCATCAGTTCATATATCTTATACAGATACTGCAAATAGTGGAGCTGGGCCAAAAATTTAACAGCAGTAGAAGAGCAGGCTGTATTGCTATGGGAAATTGTACCTATTTGAATGACCTTGAGTTTGTCCATGAGAAAAAAAGCCAGCAGTTTTAATATCAATATTCTTCCAGTGATAAATATTTATAATAAATGGAATAATACCATTGTCTTTTAAAAAAAAAACCTGAGGGGCAGCTAGATGGCGCAGTGGATAGAGCACTGGCCCTGGAGTCAGGAGTACCTGAGTTCAAATCCGGCCTCAGACACTTAACACTTACTAGCTGTGTGACCCTGGGCAAGTCACTTAACCCCAACTGCCTCACTAAAAAAAAAACAAAAAACAAAAACAAAAACAAAAAAACCCCCTGAAGTTGAGGATCACACTAAGGGCAATGTGTGAAGAAGAAATGCAACACATTACAACTGAGTGATTATGCAGGAGGATCAGTGTAGACAATATTCTTAGATAAAGCTAGGACCAAAAAAAAAAAAAGTTTGGTTTGTCCTTCAGCAGGAGTGAGGATTCAACACTGGACACTGTGTGGTTTATTGGTATTCAGATAGAAGGAGAATAAATGGAAAACCCTTACAATGCTGAATGGACTTCCTATGGTAAATGTATAGGACTTATATAAGAGGTAGACAGAATGTTCAAGTATTGCTGGATTTCAAGCTGCAATATTGAAAGGATTACCTATATCATTGACATAAAAGCTCCACTGGAGAGTATTAGAGAATCTGCGAATTTGAGTCATGTGGGGAGTCAGAAAGGCAAGTGCTGAGAGAAGTATGAATAACCAAGACTTTTCATTAATAAGTTCAGTTCAACTTAAAATCCAGGCACCTCTGATACCAGATAATTCCTTTAAAGTAATTCGAAGGCATGTTTTGACAATAAAGACAACACTCCCAGTCATATGTCTAGTATTTTATACTTCCCAGCAGAATGATACCACTTTGGTCAAGTTGAAACACTGCACCACATTTTGCAGTTCATAAAAATGATGAAAATTGTCAAATACATGATGGGCATGCAATGGCAGAACAACATTACAAATGTCATATTATATCCTGTAAATCTAAATACCATTGGGTTTTACCCTACACTGTATTTCTAGAATAAGCCCTTTGTATCAAGGACTGAATTCTTCCAAATGTTGTAGCACCAAGTAGACACAGTGGTTTTTTCAAGAAATAATATTGAAAAGGCATTAAAACATTTACATATCAGAAAGTTTCTTTACTCCAAACTTTTATCCATGAATCTGATTTTCCCCCCATGGGATCAATATAGCCTAATACAGGAATACAAATCTAGAAATGAGAAAGACCTTATAGGTCATCTGTTCTGTGGTGACAAATTCAGATTTGGGAGACTCTAAATTGTATGTATTTTTGGTTCAGTTCTATCTGGTTACACTTTAATTTGTTTAGGCTACACTCAGGAGTGCTACTAGTCATATTGCAACCTCCATTTTTGATACTCCTGATGCAGTCCAACTCTCTCATTTTATAGATGAGGAAATTGAAACCGAGAGAGGCAACTTGAGTTGCCCAAAGTGACAGAAGTATTAAAGGACCACGCTAGAAATTGTACTCAGGTACTGTGACTCCATGTTCAACACTCTTTTCTTTGCAACACACTCCTTCTCATAAAACACACAACTGTATGACTTGAGTTTCAGTCCTACTTCTGTCACTGACTGCTTTTTTGAACTTCTGATACTGTAACCGTGTTAAATATTGACTATTAAAATAATACCTTGAATTTGTAGCATGCTTTATGCTTTTCAAATCATTTCCCCCACATATATTATCTCAACTAGTTAGGAAAATTAGGAATAATGGTACCGGGTGGTCCCTCCTATTGGGATATTATTGTTGTTCATTCTTCCCTTTCAAAGCAGACCCCATGAAATTGTGGGGTGATGCCTTTACTTGTGTATGAATTGGATTTAAGTGAGGCAGAGTTGCATGAAGTCATAGGCCTCACTCTTGCTTTCAGAGTCATCAAAGTCCAGTGGCAAGAAAAATATGATAACAACTACTGAAGCAATTCTTATACCCAATTGGATAATTGCGCTCATATATACCTTTGGAGGGAGAACTCAATGGCTTTCCATGGTTCCCCAGGTAAGAAGTGAGGGGACTCTTGGAAGGTCTCAGGCATACCCAGCAGGGTCTTAGTAGCCACTTGATGGGTCCCTAATGAAATAACATGATGAAATTCTTGCTAGTATAAATCAGATCTGGGGATAGCATGAGAAAATCTGATTGAGAGTTGGGGGAGAATCAGGAAATAGCTTTGTGGAGCATATTGAATTCCTTGAGGGTAGAGAGAGGTAGAAGAGAATAAATAAGTGTGTTGTCAAAACCAATGGTGTTATTACTACTGATGTTAAGTATTCTTGCTAAAGGGATTTCTTTTTACTTGATTTTAAAAGAACAGACTAAATTGTTTTTTTTTAAAAAAAAACAATACTTGTAAATTGAATCCTTTGTATAGCTTACTAGTTCCAAATACTTTGGGGAAAAAAAAATCTCAGGATCAAGAAAAGCTCCATTTCTTGAAGGTTAAACCTTATCTTTCCAAAATTGGTTATTAACTTAAATGGCTCATGCAAGCCTCTTCCAATTTTGTGGCCAATTTGAATGAGATCAAACTCTCCTAAGTACTTTTTTAACTCATTGCCAATTATTTTATCTGACAAGCACCTCTGAAAAGAAGTTGAATGGCACAGTAGCTAGAATATTGGACTTGGAATATAGAATCACAGGTTCAGATCTGAAGGGGATCTTAGAGATTTTACAGATAAGGAAACTGAGTCCCAAAGAGATTAAGTGACTTCTACAAGGTTACATGGGTAGTGAGTGGTAAAACCATGATTTGAACCCAGCACCTCTGACTCTAGACTGGAGCTTATGCCACTGAAGCACAAAACAAAGAGCTAAATTTGAATTTTCTTTAAAACACTTAGTATTTATATATGACCATGAGTAACTTAACTTTTCTGAATCTTGTTTTCTCATGTGCCAAGTGGGAATAATAATAATAATATATTCCCACCTCGAGGGAAATTATGAAGAAAGTGTTTTGGGAGACTTAAGGGGCTAGAGAAATGTGAGCTACTATTAGCGCCATCTAATTATCATCTATCATTTTTGTTGTGATGGAATTCAGAAGGAACATTTAACCTATCAGTAGAAGCTGTGCAATGTTTAAAGGTGATGAATAGAAAAGTTGGAATGGGTGTGCCAAAAGTCATAGTGCATTTTTAAGTGAATAATGCTGAAAAAATGCACCAAGACTTTTGCAACACTCTCTATATTTATTATTACTTTTGTGGGGGGTGGGGGATGGGGGAGAGAATATTCAGGAATCTGTGATTTTCTCCATTTAGATAATCCCTATCCTGGCATAGATGGTAATCCCATCCATGCTGCCACTAAAGAGAAATATCAATGTTTATCTAGGAACTATTGAACCAATTATGCTACTGTCCTAAGGCAAATTTATGTCTCATATCTGCCCTGGAACCACTCTAGCTTAGACAGGGAAAGAAAATGATAACATCCTAGGAATGCTCTGAGCTCCCTTTTTGATCTGCAGAAGACAAGCTTCTCTCTCTGTCTCTGTCTCTCTGTCTCTCTCTCTCTCTGTGTGGGGCAATGAGGGTTAAGTAACTTGCACAGGGTCACACAGCTAGTAAGTGCCAAGTGTCTGAGGTCAAATTTGAACTCAGGTCCTCCTGAATCCAAGGCTGGTGCTCTGTCCATTGCACCACCTAGCTGCCCCCAGACAAGCCCCTCTTATTTGTAATTTCTCCTAGAATCGGTCCCATTCATTAGTGTAATTAACTATCTAGACTAAATAACAAAAAGAAAGTCAGTCTATCATCCATACATTCCTAAATCATTTTGGATCTTCAGAATAGCATAAGCATTTTAATATGCAGGCACCATAAAGAGACAGCTGAACTAGTTAGTCATAGATCATGGGATTATAGATCTTGACCTGCAAGTGAAGTCAAAGGCCATCTAGTCTCATTTTACAGAAAAGGAAAATGAGGCACCGGGTGGTTAAGTGTTTTGCCAAAGGTCATCTAGGTAGTAAGAATCAGAGTGAGCATTTAAACTCAGGTCCTCTTACTCTAAATCCAGTGAATTTTCCACATCACCGTAAAAAAAGGTAGAATCAATTTAATGTGTAATGGTTGAAAACTGCATTTGAAAATTGGTGTAATCCCTCTGCATTCCAAGAGAGAGACCTAAATCCATAAAAAGCCCATAAATACTAGATTTTGCATTTAGGTCTTAGAATTTTCTTAAAAGATAGTAGTGATTCATGTAACTAGAGAGCTCCTTATTGATTATATGATTGAGGGAGCTCAAAAGTCTGTTATTCTTTCCAAAGTCAATTGTAATTTAAGCTCATTATCTCTTTTCCAGAGAGTCTCTTTCAAATAGCAACAATATCAAAATATAACTACTCCATTGAAAAGCTTAGATTGTCTGTTTCTTGTAGCTCACATCATAACCTTGTAATTAAGGGGCCCAAACCATTAAATACCAAGCGTCATCAACCTGTCCAAGGGGAGGAGCCCAATTTTACTATTGTTATTGGTAGAAAACTATGTTATTTTATCAAAATGTCCATTCCTGCCTGAGTTCTAGTGGGTGGGGGGTGGGAATGGAGGAGGAAGAGAAGTTGGAAAACAAAGTTTTAAAAAATCGATGTTAAAAATTTGTTTTTACATATATTTTGGAAAATTCTATTCAATTAAAGTGTCCGTTCCTATTTCACTTATGATACAGGATGCAATATTGGTTGGTTTAAGCACTAACCCATTACCTTTATTAATATCATCTTAGATTACCCAAATGAAATATTATTGCTAATCATAGCATTGATACAATTTGGAATAGCAAAATCCTTTTCTCCCCATATTGATTCAATAAAATCTAAAAGAGCTACACATAGCACCGGAATATCCAATCTCAACCATTACTTTGGCAGAGAAACCAAATCATTAAGGAGAAATTCTACTTCTGGGAACTCTTGAGAGTAGTTCTATTTGTTAAGGATCAGCAAGTAATATAGATATGAAGACACAATCTAGTCCTCATAAGATGATTTTTCAGGAGACGTGATATAGATTTAGCAGTGACTAATTATAGTGCAAAATTGGGTTATTACTAGTATTTAAGAATTACTGAGTCAAAGTATAATATTCCAGGCTTCTTTAAAGATTACTGGTGACCATGTGCAAGACACTTTCCCTATCTGTACCTCAGTTTCCTCATTTGCAAAATAAAGGAGTTAGACCAGATGTCCAGGGTCCTATCCAGCTCTAAATTTATGATCCAGTTGCTGTTGCCCTGTATAATACTGTTGCGCCATATTTCAGATGCATGGGAAATTTAACCATTTGCCATTTGGTTTTGGAAAATCCTTCACCCACACAGAAAACAACAATCCTTTTGTATTCATGTAAAATCACATAGTGACTTTAATACTGAGATAACATTTGTGGTCAAGTAAAGACATCCTGTCTTCTGAATGAGTTCCATATATTGAATATTGAAACTTGCAAATGTGTTGAAGAAACCACTTTCTCCTGTGACTTCCATATTTCCAATGACTTCCATATTTCCAATGACTTCCATAAAGGAGAACCTCACTCAATTGTGTTGAGGTTTTTCTGTGAAAAAAATAGCCTGTTTAAAAAGTAGAAACTACCTTTTGCAAGCTTAGAGAATATCATCTAAAAGTTTCCTTGCACTGTATTATTTCTCTCTTGTCATTTCTGCTAGCTGTGCGGTGTAGCACTGGGAGCTCATACTTCAATTCTTTCATATTGAGAGAGAATGGGCTTGAAGAACTTGGCATTTAATTCCCTCACTATGGCACTGTCAAAGTGGCTGATGGTCTGCTTTCCAGACTCTCTGCTTTCCAGTGGGCTTGTGCTCTCTGTTGTTGAGTAATTATCCCTGTTGAAGATGCCAAAGCCTAACTAGCTATTGTAATAGTAAATTGTTTGCTAAAACTTGGAGAGGGAGTTGAAAAATGTCACCAAGCACAATAGCTCCATTTTCCAAGAACAAGTAGAGAGTGTGATGGTTGTTTCATGTTCCTTAAGTTAATTGGAAAGTTTTTATTGAACGTATCTCACTTTAGTTAACAAACTTTCTCACTGAAGTTACCTAGTTATTTGAACGATGATCTTCCTTTTTGACCTGGTTAAGGAAAATCCCTTCTTCTTCTTAGTGAAGTCAGTGTTGCTTCTTATGTATCCTCTGGAACTGTTATTTTGTGCCTAATCATTACCTGGGTAAATATTCCTTACTGAAATATTCTTCACGGCCTATACAAATACATATAGATGTGTATAGAATTTGGAGTTCTTTTTCCCCCTGGAAGAATTAGTATCTATCTATTTAGACTATAGAGCATATAAATTCGTCATTTCTTGTGCCTAATTTTTAAGAGAAAATATTATTATTTGCAATCTTTTCATCTCAGCAATATCCACTTAACAGTCTTTGGGAAGATAACCATTGAGGTTTTGTATAACATATATTATTTGTATATATATACATATATACTTACATATATTATAATTTGGTTTGTAAAGCTCTAAGCTTTGATATCAAATAGATCTCTACGACAGGATGACAGTGTAGATAGAAATATTTTACATTTCTCCAGAGTTTGTTAACCATAAAATATAAAACTTAAAAATACAGAAAGATGGGTTATATCTATCATGTGTTTACTTTTCGATGAAGCTGGGTCTTTTTTAGTAGTATTCTCTTACCAGATTTTGAATATATATAGTAAGAAAAGACCATAAATCTGTAACAAATACAATTCTGACAATATATAGCTTATGGAATTAAATATACATTAGATTCAGTTAGATCTCAGAGTAGTAGTTACAAGCAATACCTAAGTTTAAAAATACAGTACTGGAGTTCTCTACCCTTGCTGCTAAGAAAGCAAAAGGTGACCTAAAATTGCCCCATTCTATTAATTAATACATAATAAAATTCATGGAAACACCAAGAGTAAAAAGCCAATTGCTTCTACAACCTGAATACAGTATAAATATAGTATAATAACTTGCTATTTTTTCTGAAAAAAAGGTTTGCATTTGTTATGAACTGGAAGTCCAATTCAAACAACTCTGCAATATGTATATAGTATAGGGCATGAGGATGGTAATGTTGATGAGAAGGGTTTGTCTTAAATGGCAAAATCCTTGAACTGATGCAGTTTGATCTATAGACTAATAAGGGGTGTGTTAATCTCTGGAAAAGCTTTAAGCCAAAGACTCACTCCATCCCTGGCCCTAGGAAGTTATTTAAAAGCCACAGACTTTTTTTTTTCTCCTTAGAGTATTAAAGTCTGCAGACAGAGCCAGCAGCATATAGAGAAGCCTTCATTTTTACACATAGAGAACTCCCAGGGCTATGAATGGAAGGGCTGTGTGTGTAAAAAGGACATGATTGGCAGGAGAATCTGGTCCAGAGAAAGAAGGTATAGAGTTGCCTTAGTAAAGAATTTTACACTGCTTATTCATAGCTTCTTTCTTGACAGGTATGATTGTTGGTGCTCTCTTTGCCTTTCATCAGATGCTGTAACCCCGATGCACAGGTCCAACCCTATATGATAGCCAGACCACTGGATCCAAATATTTTCTTCTCAATGACCTTAAAAGAAGAAAAAAGGAA
Organism: Dromiciops gliroides; assembly: GCF_019393635.1. Lineage (NCBI taxonomy): Eukaryota > Metazoa > Chordata > Mammalia > Microbiotheria > Microbiotheriidae > Dromiciops > Dromiciops gliroides. The sequence continues at coordinate 255,158,659 of NC_057865.1, forward strand.
AAAAAAACCTGAGTTAAGAGAAATGAGTCATTTCTTTCCTCCATTGACTAAAATATGCTCAGACCATCCACAAAGGTATACTCATTAGGAATTTTGTCATTCAGGCATACAGTTTCTAGGTGTGAAACACGAGTTGGCTATCTGTGAGAGAAATATTTTGAATGAACAATGGAAAAGCAGCACTCATCACAGGGAATAAGAGAAAGAATGCTATAAATAGCATTGAGTTGGAAACCTGCAAATGTGGAACATTTCGACTTTGTTTTAACGCAATTTCAGTTGAGAAATTCTTATTAAATGCTTTCTGTGAGCAAAGGGACTGTGGTAGGAAGTACCAAGTCAGAAATGAAAAATATCCATGGCTGTAAAAGGGATGTACACTTAAGGATAAAGAATAATAAGGGATAAAGAAATATAGGAAAATTTGAGGAGGAAAAGGGCACTAATGACTAGGGGAAATCAGAGAAGGCTTTTTTAGGTGACATAAATTGAGCACTGACAGAAGATACAGATTCTAAGAGCTATAGCTTAGGAGGGTGGGTGTGTATTCCAGGCATGGTATCATATGCAATCATCTTTTCCTGTTTTTCTTGGTATAGGGAAGTAGTCCTCTTTGATTGTGTTTGTTAAGTTCATAATAGTAAAAAGCAATTTAAAATAACATATAATGGCATTATCAGTACTTCAGCACTAATTATTTTATCACCTAGATTAAAGAAATCAGAGGCAAGATAGATCTTCAGAGGGGATATGGTAAAGGGTTAGGGCTAAAGCATATCATGTCGATCCGTCAGGGCAAGTGTTACTGAAATGTCACAGTGTCAATGTTTGAGCAGCTTGAGAGGTTTCGAGGTCTAGATGTGGACCTTATTTGGGGAAATGGGGTTTCAAATCCAAGGGAGATGAAAAAGATGCTGCAGAGAAATTCCATCTATAGTACAACATAATCTAACCTCAAGTACAGGTGAATGAGTCACATGTGCATGCTATCAAGATATTTGCCCTTAATGGATATCAGATGCTCCATCTCCCACCTCCATGCCTTTGCAAGGTTGTCTTCCATGCCTGGAATTCACTCTCCCCTCACTTCCTGCTCTTAGGATACCTTATTTCCTTCAATAATCACCTCGGTTACTACCTTCTTACAAAGTCTTCTCTTATCTCACTTCCCTCCAGATGCTAATGCCTTCATCTCCCTGCACTTCTTTGTCTTAATTAACCTTGCATTTATTTTGTATGTGTTTTTATATATGTGCAGAGTCACATGGTACCTGTACTTATATACTATAAGTTCCTTGAGGGCAGGAACTATTTCATTTTTCTCTTTGTATTCTCAGTGGCTACTAATGTGCTTGGCACCTATTAGCATTGCTGGCTGATAGAGTAATTTTATTTCTGAAGGGTTTTATTCCTTGTACATCTTTGGATGATTTTATACCTATAGAAATCAACTGTACAAGTCAAATGAAGTCAAGTAGCCTTTATTAAACACATTAAGGGCAATGCCTGACACTATGCTAAGTTGCTGACACTTGAAATACCACTAGAAAAATAGAAATGTGAAGATCTGCAGATCTGAATGGGTTGTAAGCTCAATGCAAGCCAACTGGGTGAGAAAAGTTGATGAAAGTTCAGGCTCATTAATATATAGATTTGTGTTGTCTATAATGCATGGTGGTAGTGGTGGTGGTGATAACTCCCCTGTAGTCTTTGCTGATCATAGCTGGAGTATTCAGCACTGGGTCCAATATTTTAGTAAAGACATCTGAAAAGTTGGTAACATAACTGGAGAACAACTAGGATGTTTGGGGGTGGGGTTCTGAGGATCATGTCATATGAGGATTGGTTGAAGTAATTGGGGATGTTTAAACTTCAGTGTACTCTCAAGAGGTAAGAACTGGGTGCTTGATATGAAGAGGGTTCAAAGCTCCCCTATGCACTGTGCCAGAACCTCAGGATGGTTTCCAAGTTGTCAGAAGTCAGAAACTGGGTAGTTGGGATGAAGGGTAGAGCAGTGTATGGAGAATGAAGAGTTGGTGTTTGCTTTGGAAGACTCTGTGGAAGCAGAGAAAGTGGTTAGTGGATATGCCTATTAAAAAAATTTTTTTTTTTTGGTGAGGCAATTGGGGTTAAGTGACTTGCCCAAGGTCACACAGCTAGTAAGTGCCAAGTGTCTGAGGCTGGATTTGAAATCAGGTCCTCCTGACTCCAGGGCTGGTGCTCTATCCACTACACCACCTAGCTGCCCCTGGATATGCATATGTAAACATAAATGCAGACAAGATTTTAAATTTAGAACTGGAAGTGATCTTTGAAGTCACCTAATCCAATTCTCTCTTTCTAGACAAAGAAACTGAGGACCAGGAGGTTAAATACTTGCCCAAATTTATACAAAGTAGTAAGTAGCAGAGTCAATATGTAAACCCAGTACGCTTTTCACTCAAGTATGAAAGATGAAGAAGTATTTAAGGCAATGAATTGGGAATGAGGACTGTCACTGAGTTGTACTATCCAGGTAGTATGATGGTACTTTTAGGACTTCCAAGCACAGCTATCCTGGAGGACTTGGGAGGCAGCATAGGCATGATCAAATATCATGATAGCATGCAGAAATAAGCAGACCTAGTGTATGCTCAAATAGAGAAAATATGTGCATGCCAGTACCCAGACAACTGCTTAACCTTTTAGGGGATCAGAATTATGAAGTCCTGGCAGATGTAGATGTGCAATTGTCACAGTCTTTGTTCCCCACATCCTCTGTATGAAAAGAGAGAACACCTGGGAATGAGGTAAGTGAATGAATGATTCAATAAAGACAACATTTATGAAGAATTCACGGTATGCCAAGCACAATAGACACAAATACAAGGTCAAGTCAAAACAAACACAAAAAGGTTAACAGTCATTCTAGGAGTGTTTTGGCAGACAGTCAAGTAACAGGCAGTTAATAAGCACTTAATATGTGCTACGTACTGGCCAAAGTGCTAGTTAGAAATACAAGCAAAAAGATAGACCCTTGAGGGTCCCAACCCTCAAGGAGATTATATTCTTTTTTTGTTGTTGTTGGGGATTTTTTTGTGAGGCAATTGGGGTTAAGTGACTTGCCCAGGGTCACACAGCTAGTTAAGTGTTAAGTGTCTGAGGCCATATTTGAACTCAGGTCCTCCTGACTCCAGGGCCGGTGCTCTATCCACTGTGCCACTTAGCTGCCCCAAGGAGGTTATATTCTAATGGGGAGGGAAAGAGAGCACATAAAAGAGAACTGAAAAGTTCAGGGTAGAGGGAAGAAGAAGGAATAAAGGAGGGGAAGGTACATTTTTGAGTTTATGGTGGCTAAGTTCAAAGAGTCAAAAGCAGGTAAGTTTTGGTCTAAGTCACGAAGAGGATGATTAGAACAATAGGTAGTGATTGAGTCTGAGAAAAATATATGGATAGTCCATGTAAGCCTGAGCTTAAAAGGGACATGATCACTGATTAACTATTTTATGGGCTGACATATTAGGTTAAATAGACATTCTCTTCTTGGCTCTGACGAGAAGTACTAGGAGCTATGGATAGAAGTTGGGGGGAAAAAGATTTCATTTTGATGTAAGAGAGGGGAAAACAATTTTTTAACAATTTTATCTAGCCAAGAAGTAGTCATTTTCACCTCATTAGAGATCTTCCAGAAGAAATCGAATGGATCTACTCTACAAGGGACCCCTATTCAGGTATAGGTTGGAACAGATACCCCTCTGAAGTACCTTCCAGACTGGATATTCTGAGGGGTTTTGTTGTTGTTGTTATTGTTGTTTTTATGCTCTGTTAAGAAGATGAGATGATGCCACTGGGGGAATTTTCCTCTGATTACTGATTTCAAAGGTACCTTGAATGCATTGATTCTTAATTGGAATTTGCTTTGCACAAGAGAGTTTTTAAAAGCATTGGATGTTCTTTTATACCTTTGGCTTCCTAAATAAATCCATGCTGACCTTCAAATAAGAGACTTTATTACTAATTAAAGGCTTGCCCTTCCTGGGATCTATGAATCATTTGTGAATATTCACATGTGATTGGTGTACAAATTAGAACTACTTGAGAGTGGTACTTATAGATTGTTGACAGTGTGGTAAATGTGGCCTGGAAGGAGATGAGGTTTGACTTCAGGACTGGTGTTAATCATAGTCCTTTGAGAATTATTTCCATCAAATATTAAGAATCTAATTTTGGTTGATTGCCATAGAGTTAAACTATGTTAAACTTACAACCAAGTAGTTGCCAATTTCAGATGGCCAAAAAAAAAATCTGATGACATCCTGAGTGGTTGATGATGCTAATTCTGGCAATGACATTTGTATGCCAGATGAGAGGATACATCTCCTACCTCCTCCCCCATAGTCTGGGCTCTGCTGAAATTTCTGCCTTTAGCTACTGGTTGAAGAACACAATACCATTTGAAATTCAGTATTTTCTCACAATTAGCTTCACTTACCAAGTGCCACCTAACCCAAATCTGACTGAGTAATCTTGCCTTAGTCTCCCACAATACTCCATTTAGGTCTTAATAGTTGGAGTTAGGAAAGATATCTAGAGGTGTCTAAGAAACAGTATTAAATAAAATAAAAGGAAGCTTGACTCAGTGCATTTATTTCCTTATTATAGTATTGCTAATATATAGGAAGAGGATGAAGGTATATAAAAAATCTGGTGTTTGGGAGGTTGGAGTAGGGGAGCAAGGGAGAGGCATCAGGCAGAAAAGGGGGAAAAAAAGAATCAGCTCCTAAGGCTATTTAGTCTAGTGTTCTCATTGTAGAGTTGGGGAAACTGAAGCCAAGGGAAGATATGTGATTTGAACAAGGGCGCACAAACATCAGAGGTGAGATTTTAACCTATGTGTTATAATTCCAAGGTTAATGCACCTTCCATTGCACTATACTTTAAGGTAACTAGGAAAGAAAATGGGAACTGGCAGAAGGTGCTGGTTGACAATCTTGGATATCTACCACCAAGTCATTATGGAACAATGTTGTAAAAGGAGAAGGGGAAAATGTCTTCAGGAGATTGACGGGACAAAACTGAGAGGCTTACCCCAAAACATCAGAGTGATCAAAGCAGTTAGAAAGTGGGTTTCTGGATCCAAAAGAACTTAGGGATGCATGGGCTACAGAAGGTAAGACTTGGCAGGGGTGGCTGGGAAATACACATAGTCCTTAGGTTTTGGAATGTTGTCATGAGGAAGAGAGATTGGACTACAAGCAGGGGCACAGAGAGTATTCCTTGGAGCAATGGATTAATATAAAGAAAAAAATTCCTAACAATTAGAGCTTTCCCGTATCCATAGAGATTTTCAAATATAGATAATATGATTATTTTTCAGTATACTTCTTAGTAATTTTGAGTTTACTTTGTATTTAACTATATGCCTATTTCATTTCCTAAATGTCTCTCTTCTCCCTCCATAGAATATAAATTCCTTGATAGTAAGGAATGTTTGTGTTTGTTTCTATATATCCAGCCCCAGTACAAAGTCTTACATATTGTAGATTACAGACTGTAGGTAAATAATGCTTGTTGAATTGAATTGGATTAATGAAAATATAAAAGGCAGTTTCTATTAGAACAGAGGTCTTTGAGGCCCTCAAAAATCCTAAGTTTAAATCAGAAGGGGCCTCAGAGTCTATTTAGTTGAGTTTAACTATGAACCTAAATGAATCTATCTTGGTTTGAAGTGATTGCAGCAATTCTGCACATTGTATCTGAAGAAATATCTTATACCTTTTATCCTTTTTCAACAGATATTTCTCTACTGCAGTTAATTGTCTGTACTATATGCAACAAGCATTGGTAAAGCTAATTGCAAATTGTAGTCCATTCAAGTTTGGAAAATCAGTGCTTTAAGATTGTAGGGATGGGCAGAAGTAGTGGAGTTTGTCATGCATGGCTATGATGTATGGTATTGTGGGGACCAATTTTTAATTGGGGAGTGCTAGCTAAGCAGCTTGCCTCAATATTGGGGCAAGGAAGGAGACCGGCAGCCTCCCTCAAAACAGAACAAGATTTATTTTATTTGTTTTGGGGGTTTTTTTGCGGGGCAATGGGGGTTAAGTGACTTGCCCAGGGTCACACAGCTAGTTAAGTGTCAAGTGTCTGAGGGCGGATTTGAACTCAGGTACTCCTGAATCCAGGGCCGGTGCTTTATCCACTGCACCACCTAGCCGCCCCCAAGATTTATTTTAACAAGAATGAACATTAAAAAAAAAAAAACCACAAACAGTATCAGTAGGACCAAGGGAAAGGAAATAAAATGGAGAAGGGGAAATTATAATACCTGAAAAAATACCACCGCCCAAGAATCAGCTGAAAATACGCAGCAGAACACCTGTCGCTTTCCAACTTCCACCTAGAATGCCCAATTCTCCTCCCCCAAACCTAGAAACACCCCACACAGCCCCAGCCAATGGGATGGCCGCTCTGACAGTCACATGACTGCCCTCACTAGGCTTCCAATCATTATAATTTTGCCAGGCCCATGTAGGTGTCGGCGAGTGGTGATGACGTGAGGTGCCAGAGTCCTGGCAATGGCTACAACCAGTGGATGGAGCACCTTGCGGTTTGCGGAGCCCCAAGCCAGTGAGCGCCGAGGCATAAAAACCTCAAATAACAAATAATTCTTTACAGTATGAAACTTTAGGTGAGAATGAGGAGAGAAGGGAAAGCTGGGAGTCCTCTCAGGGTAAGAGGGTCCTGCCCTGTCTGCAGTTCCCTTCAGTAAGACCATGAGAGATGATCTCTATCTCATTGAAGAGACTGAGAGGTGCATGGGACTATGCATTTTATTGCAGACATTTGCTAACCCAGGAGCAGGCACCAGAGAGAAACAAACCTAAGGAAAGAACACTGGGTAGACACTACCACCCTGCTCCACCTTACTTCCTTTTGTGGTTTAATGAACTGTATCCTGTTAAAGAATATATTTGCTGGATTTAATATTATCTCTCATCAACACTGCGGTCTACTCTGTAGGTTGCCAGTTGCCCCTTTGTTTGCAGAATGAGAGTGCAATGGAACCCACACAGGAAAGAGGGACCTAGGATAGTACAGGGACTGGGAGCTCATCCCTGTCTCATGGTTAGAGGGCTGTTCTCTTGAATTGACAACATAAACTTGAACCATTTCATCTCTACCCTTCTAGGAACTAGGCCATAAATCTAACTCATAGTAGAAATTTTACTTTATTGTGGTATAAGTTCCATAACATATAAGTTATGAATAACCCAAGTTACATATGTTTCAGGCTAAGTTATGAATGTATCAGATCAAGTTCACAAAGGGGGTCTGATGTTCTTATATATTTTTTTAAATTAATTTTTATTTCATATATACATACATATATGCATATACATACATATTGATTTCCTATATATATTAAATATGATGCCATGGCATTATAAATTGAAAAGAAGAAACAAAAGCATTATTAAATATTGAAACACCTTCATGACTTCATGACTTTTGACCCACCTTTTATCAGGCTAAATTATTTCTGTATCAGACCAAGTTATGTATGTATTAGGCCAGATTATGTATGTATCAGGCTGCTATGTTACATATGTACCAAGTAAATTTACATATATATACATATATATGGCCATGTTACATATGTATCAGGCTAAATTATGTCTGTAACAGGCTGTGTTGCATATGTATCAGGCCAAGTTAATCTGTAGCTGGCCACATTACATATGTATCATCTATATCGTATTTGTACGGATGTCTTGTTGTGGTTAATTATCATTACTACATATCATTTATATTTTTATAAAAGCAGGTATTTCTTAAATGTTAGGCTATTTTTCTGTACTCACACATATTCCTGTACCTTGTTAATGCCTCCAATCTGAAGAGATTAAAAACATTGTTTCTTATTTTGTTTCATTTCTATAAAAAAAGAAAAAGAAGCCCAGAAAAGTACTCAGAGATATCATGTTTCTTTGTAGTATCTCCCTTTTACTTCAAGTTAAAGTTTTGCTGACCAGTGCCCATTTCAGAGATTTTCTTTCTCCTACCACAACACAGTCCAGCCCTGTCATTTGACAGATGAGAATGCTGAAGCCCAAGTAGATTAGGTAATTTGACAAAGGGCACGCATGTAGTAAGCATCAGAGAAAGGAGGATTTGACTCCTCTGACCCCAGAGCCGGTGTTCTCTCCACTGTACCAGGTTGTCTGTCAACAGCATTTGCGACAGATGTAAGAGCACATTCCATATTCTTGTGGCTACCTGGATCTCTGCCTTTATTTGCATACTCCACTGAACATCTCTGATAAACTTACCATCAACACCACTTACTCCTCGGCTCCTTTCTCCTGGTCACTACACACTTCCCTTTGTCCTAATTCTTTAATCTGTGCCTTCATCTCATTTCCTCCTATCCTCTCCAGAGCTTTCTCCAGTGACTGTCTCTCTCCCTCCTGCACCTTTAATCTCTTCTATTCTACCAGCTCCTTCTCATCTACCAATAACATGCTCAGACCCTTTCTTGGGTCTTCTTACTCCATCTCAGATGCCTTCCTAACCTCCTCCTTCCCTTCTCTGACAAACAACTTGGGGAAAAAAAAGTTGTCTATACTTTGAGAGTAAGATGACCAACAAAAAGAGTGGATTAGTAAAAACTTGTCTAACCTTCTTCCATGCTCTCCTCCTTTCAAGTACTTTTTCATGTCATTTCTTGGATATTCTCAGCTCTATATAGTTTTTATCATGTCATTCCTTTGCTAAAACATCTGTTATGGGTTCCCCAATGCTTTCCAAGTAAATCATAAATTCCTTAGCTGAAGGGGCAGCTAGGAGGCACAGTGGATAGAACACTGGCCCTGGAGTCAGGAGGACCTGAGTTCAAATCCAGCCTCAGACACTTGACGCTCATTAGCTGTGTGACCCTGGGCAAGTCACTTAGCCCCAATTGCCTCACCGCAAAACAAAACAAAACAAATTCCTTAGCTGAGTATTCAAGGTTCTCTACCCTCACATGCACTTTATGCTCTATTCAGAATGTTCTCCTCTGTGTTAGCCCATATACAAGTACTCTTCTATGTCTATTTATGCTGTTTCTTGTGCCTGACCATGCTCCCTACCTGTGTCTACCAAATGTTTTTCTGTCCTTGAAATTTCAGCTCATTTGCCATACCCTTCATGAGGTCTATCCTGATCTCATTGGTCAATAAAAGCATTCCCGTTTGGGCCTCACACAACACTTTTTGGGGGGGTACCCTTCTAAAGCATTTTTGTGATGTTAGGCATTTATAGTTATCTGCATTTGTTCCTTATAACTACTAGACTATAAGCTCCATGAGGGCAGGGTCTATGTGTCATCTTTTTTTTTTAAATTGACCCCAGCTATTAGCATGACTCTATACCAAAGGTGTCAAAATCCTGCCTTCTCCCAAATATGGCCTAAGACATAAGACATTATCTATAACATAATGTCAATTTGTTGTTTTCTTAATCAATATATACTTCCCATAGGGCTATATTTCTATTTCTGTTTGATACCACTGCTTCATAATTCTCAGAAATAAAATCTCCATTTCTATAAGTAAGGGGCAGGGGAGGATGTTATTGATTAATTGTTTTCTTTAAAGAAATTTTAAAAATGAAAGTATATAGTACAGTTAGCTTCTCAGGAATATTTGTTTCTACCCTCATGTTGCATTATTACTTTTTTTTACTTAAACACCCACAGATAAGGTAAAAATAGACATTGTTACATTCTCAATAGTATTGAAACTGCAGTCCACTTAAAAAAGAACAGACTCAAATCTAAAATGCATTTTGTAGATTGGCTTCTATCTTCTGTAAGTTAGATCCCACTGAAAACAAAAAAAAAAAAGTTAAAGGCTTTCCCCAAAATAAGGCAATGATGAGTTCAAATCTTTTTCTCAGAAGCAACATCCATCTGAGTTAGTAAGTGGAGCAAATCCCATTTAAACCTTAAAATTCAAAGTTTTTTTTAAATTGATGTTAAAATTTTGTTTTTACATATATTTTGGAAAATAAAATTCTATTCAGAAAAAAATTAAATTAAATTAAACATTAAACTAATAAGTGCCAGCATAAATTTGTTTGACTGGATTCCACATCACACCCACAAATGGCTTCTTGTTTTATTCTTTTCTTTTTCTTTTCTTTCTTTTTTTTTTTTTTTTTTTGGTCTGGATCTCATGAAGTGATCTGATTGTCAAATCACATCATCATAGATTTCAATCTGGAAGGGATACTAGAGGTCATATAGCCCATCTCCCTCGTTTTACAGGTGAGGAAGTTGGGGTCAGAAGGGGTTAAGTACCTTGTCCAAGCTCACATAGGTAGTGATGGAGACCCGTTTGACCCCAGGTCCTCAGACCAAAGCCAATGAGTGATCTTTCAAACATGAAGACCACCATCCACAGATCAATCAATCAAAAGGCACAGTGGTAGGTGTTGGGCATATAAGGACAAAAAAATGAAATATGAAACTGCCTCCCCAATGAAAGTGATGTCCTATGTCATACATTCTATCTTGCCGGAGAGAAATATACACTTCGGTTTTCATTTAAATATACCAATATCATAGAGACAAGTGGTTTTGAATGAGTAAGAACTGGGTTCAAGTTCTGCCCCTATGTGACTCTTGGCAAGTTACAACCTTTCATTACTCCAAACAACTCTCTGAGACCATAAACTACTGAGGGGTTTATGAATTACATAGGTGGATGGAGCTTCAGTATCAGGATTCTTCGATGCCCATTGCATCAGTTTCATGGGCATTTCTTCCTCCTACCCTCTAAAAAATCCATAGCCAACCTATTAAAATGTGTATACTTTACAAATACCTTTTGTAAGAAAATTAGGGGCAGCTAGGTGGCGCAGTGGATAGAGCACTGGCCCTGGAGTCAGGATGACCTGAGTTCAAATCCGGTCTCAGACACTTAACACTTACTGGTTGTGTGACCCTGGGCAAGTCATTTAACCCCAATTGCCTCACCAAAAAAGAAAATAGGTTAAAGTAATGGTAAAACAATAGGATCTGAGAGCATTTAATGTTTAAATGCATTAACAATAAGGGAATAGAATTGGAATAAAGTGCACGATACAAGAAGTATCTTTAGGGTCAAGCTAAGCACTTCTAGATACCCATAAATGAGCATAACTGTTGAAACTACTAGGTAGATCATCACATTCTGTATGAGGCACATGTCTTCCCAAATCTTTAGAATAAAAACATTAACATCCCTTCCAGTAATTCACATGGGTAATTCACTCTTGGCTGTTTTGGGAAGGTAGGGAAGAATAAAATTCCCTTATATTTATGTAATCCTTTATTACTACAAATAAGTTTTTAAAGTTATCAACTAGATGACCAACAAAAACAAACTTTCCCTGCAAAAAAAAAAAATCCTAGAAATCAGAATGTTACACAAAATTGTGAATCTTGTTACATACAGTGTGTTTCTCTTAATATACATCAAACCAAATGTGGTAGTACTAATATTGTTCTACTTATCCATGTCCTCTGCTGAACTTTCTCCTGGTTCTTTGTGAATTTCTAAATAATTAAAGGATACTCTTTTCTTTCTCATTCTCCTTTTTATTTTCATCACTGTAGTCACTCCTCACTCTGATCCCTTTACTCCTCCCACGTTCCAAAAATGGATAGTCAAGCAAAACCAATTTGGGTTGTAATGGTTCTTTCTGGAAATGTTCTCATTTTGCACCTAAAGTCTATCACCTATCCTGGAATAAGGAAGAAGGATACTATATCATCATTCTCCTCTGGGAATGATGGGTTATTGTGTTGAACTGAGTACTTAATTATCTTAACAATAACCTTAATATTGTCTTTTGATTATACAAAAAACTTTCAATTTTATATAATCAAAATTGTCTATTTTATATCTTACAGATGTCTCAGTCTCTTGATTTGATCAAGAACTTGTCATATTCATAACGGTAAAATGTATCTCTCCTTGTTTACTCTATAATATGACTGTTTATATCTAGTTCATGTATTCATTTGAGAATTGTTGTTGTATATGGCATGAGACATTGGTCTAAACCTAATTTATGTAAAATTAATTTATAATTTTCCCAGCAGTTTTTCACAAATAGTGACCTTACACCAGTGGTTGGGGTCCTTGGGTTTGTAACTCTACCATATTTGATTGCTTCTGGGTCTTGTGGGTGTAATCTTTTCCACTGATAAACACATATTTTTAACTAGTACCAAATTGTTTTGATGATTATATTTTGAAATCTGGTACTGATAGTACTCTTCTTTTTCACTTTTTTTTTTCATTGTTCTTTCAAGTCTCTTGACATCTTGTTCCTTTGAGGTAAATTTTGTTATCATTTCAAGTTTTAGAAAGTAATGCTTTGGTAGTATGATTAATATGACAATGAGTCTGTACATTAATTTAGATAGTTTTGTCATTTTTTTGGTGTTAGATTATCATGTCCCAACAAAGAACAATTAATTTATTCCAATCATTTAGGACTATTTTTTATTTTTTGTAATGGGTGTTTTGGAGTTACATTTCTATAATTTTAGTAGTTGGATCCTCAAACAATTATAATTCCATATACAAAAAAACCCCTAACATTTACATTCCTTTATTGTCTTTCATTCCTCTGCCAATTTCTTTTTCTTGCTTTATTGTTTGGCAAGTGTCTCTAGAATTATATCAGTTGATAGTAGTGACAGTTAACATACATTCTTTATCACTAATCTTATTGGAAATGTCTCTGGTGATTCTCCATTGCAGATGTTAGCTTTTGATTTTATATAGAGACTATTTAAAATGTTAAGGAATAGTTCATTTATTTACATGATTTTAAATTCGTTTATCACAAAGGGGTAGTATATATCAACAAAAATTGTTTCTGCCTATATTCATATAATCAAGTGATTTTATAACTTTTTAAAATTAATGTGGTATGTTGATAGTTTCCTTAATATTGAACTAATCCTGTATTCTTCATATAAATTCAATATGGTAATAATGTTTACAAATAACAATTTAAATAATAAATAATAAGTTATTTGTTAATAATTTATTAATTATTTTCACCTTGATATTTATTAGATACTGAGTTTTTTCTCTTTTATCTGCCTTATCTCACCATGATTTAAGTTTCAGAACCAAATTTGTCTTATGCGAGAGTTTGGTAAGATTCCATCTTTGCCTATTTTTAAAAACAATGCTTATAAAACTAAGATTAATTTTTCTTTGAATATTTGATAGAATATACTTATAATTCTATCTGGTTCTTTCCCACACCCCTTCTGGAGTGTTGACTTGTGGATTGTTTAATATTTTTTCCATGTTTCAGTTATTTCAACTTGATTTCTTGTTCTGTTAATCATAGCATTTTATACTTTTATACATATTCATCCGCTTTATTTAAAAGATCCTTTTTGCTGGCATATAACTAGGTAAAATAGGTTCTAATAATTCCCTTTATCTTTTAAAATTTTTTGTTAGTTCTTTATTTATGTTGGCAATTTTATTTTTATCTCTCTGTTTTGGGGGATCAGATTTTAGAATGCTCTCTTATTAGTTTTTTCCCAAAAAAACCCAGATCCACAAGAATTTCTGTTTTTATTTTTAGTTTTTCCCCTATTTTTTGTTTTCTAGTTATTTTAGCTGCTGTCTCAAGTCATCTATTTAAATTTTAATTATTTCAGATGTCTTTTGTTAGTTATAATTATTTTGCTGTGTGGTCAGAAAAGGATTACTTAATATTTCTGTTTTTCTGCTTTTATTTATGAGTATTTTATGCCTGATAACATGATAATTTTATGTAAAGGTAAGATTTAGAGCTGAGAATAAGTAGAATCAATTTTATTCCTATTGAGTAATCACCAAAGAACTATATATTACTCTGAAAATTCTATGCAGATCCTTAATTTCTTCTTTCTATTAGTTATTTCCAGATCTGAAAGGGGCACATTGAAGTACCCAAATATTATAGTTTTGATATCATTTCATGGTATCATAAATTTAGAGATGACAGGGTACTTAAGGTCACAGAGTTCAATGCTCTCCTTTTATAAATGAGAAAAGGGAGGAACAGATAGATTGTTACAGAGGTAAAATTTTAACCTGAGTCTTCATAACTCAAGTCCTATAGCCTATCCACTAATGCCTGTAATTTGATTAGCATTTCTTTAAGAGTTTAGATTATATACCATTCATCACACATATTTTATATACTGAAATTATTTTATTCTCCATGATGCTTTTTAGCAAAATATCATTTCTCTTATCTTTTTAAACCATGTCACTTTATTGTTGCCTTATCTTGGAGCATGATGGCTGTCATGATACATCTTCAGTTTTTAAATTTACCTGAAAAATAATAAATTCTGTACCAGTGCCTTATTTTAACTCTATGTGAACTTTTATGTTTTAAGTATTTTTCTAGTAAACAACAGCTTGTTGGATATCTTTTCTTATTTATTCTGGAGCTCTTTTCCTTTTAAGGCTGAGTTCATCCAACGTAGGTTCATTCATGATTGTAAGTGTATTTACCATTGTCATATAATGATAGTTAACATTTCTATGACACTCTAATGTTCCCAAACTTATTTGATCCACACAACAATTCTTTGAGGTAGATCCTATTATTATCCCCATTTTGCAAATAAAGAAATTGAGGTTGAGAATGATTAAGTGATTTATTCAGTGTTACCCAGCTAGTGAATGAGGACAGATAAGAACTCAGGTCTTTTCTGACTCCAAGTACAATACTCTTACCCACTGCAGCTCCTAGCTGCTTAATAGCCAATTCTACCTTTCTTCTCTCTTTCTCTTGTTTACCAATTCAGAAGGGAGAAAAGAGAAGGAATTTTATAAATATTAGTAATCTATAACTAAAGTTACTTTTTCTTTCTCCTCTTCCCCTCTTCAATTCATCATGCCCAGATTCTGACCACCGGTTTTTCCAACCTTTCCTCTCTTTTACATCATCCTTTTCCTCTTTATGACCAATACTCTGAAATGAAGATTTGTTTTGTTTGTGGTCATTTCCTTCCTTTCTCTGCTCTCCTCATGATCCTCTTCTTCTATTTCCCTTTCCTCCACCTATTTCCCTATGGAATTTTATTTTTACACCAAAATGTTGAGTATGTATTAAATCTTGTTATTTGGTTGAGATAAAAGTAAGGTGATTATTTCTTTGCTTCCTCCCCTTCCTACATATTTGTATTTTCTTTTTCTCTTATACACAATTTAAGCATAATAGTAAGTTTATTCCCTATCTTCCATAATTCCTATTTATTTCCCCTTCCTTTTCTTTCCCCTCTTAAAACCAAGAAAATAGAATAAAACTGCATTTATCTCCAGTGTTTGTATTATTAAATTCTCTCCTGATTGTTGAATACATTAGGGCTTTGTAGGGATATGTGTTTATTCTATTCTTAATAGAATATAAACACTTCATCACTGTTTCTTCTCAACCAAATGCTCAAATGGGTTTTTCTTCCTAAGTTTCTCTTCACTCTTATGTTAACATTTCAATTTTTCCTCTTGGCTCTGTTTTACCCCCCTCATGAATGCTAAAACTTTTTCTATTTCATTCAAGGCCCATTTTTTTTTTCCTCCCGTAGGATTGTAATCAGTCTTGCAGGATAAGTTTTGTTGTTGGTAAACTTCTTTTTTCTTTTGCCTTCTATAGTATTCCAAGATTTTTCTCTTTTAGATTATATGATGTTAAGTCTTGGTTGATTCTGACTGGTTGCTTGGTATTTAAACTCTTTCTTTTTGTTGGTTACAGAATTTTGTCTTTGACTTGAAGGCCCTGGATTTTGTCTATTACATTAGTGAATGTTTGGAATTACTTTCAGGGGAGTGATTCTTTTTATTTTTACTTTGACTTTTGTTCCTTTGTTCAGACATGTCTGAAGAGTGTGATAAATAATTACTAATAACCAATATCTTGGAAAGATTCTGTGCCCTCCCCTTCTTTCAAAATCCCTTCCTCTCCCCCTCCAAGGTCCAGTTCTCCTTGAAAATAAGATTATATTGAATCGCTTCATTTTAGGCCCATCTAACCCTGTAAGTAATTTAACCTAGGGTAGAGAAGCTGATTGTATTCTAATCAAGCTTGGTTGGAGATAGACCTTTTTGTCTAGATAGGAAGGCCTCTCAGTCCAGGGAATGGTTACTAATCCCATCCATTGAAAAGGGTATACAATTTTTGAACTGATAGCTCAAACTGGGGCCAATCTGGTATAGCACTTCCTTTTAATATGGCCTACTTCCAAACTAAGTCAACCAACTAGATTTGATTGCTATTTGATGAACCACCTACTGTTTCAAGGTATATAGACTGTGAGGCCTACCTCCATGACTGCCTTTGGTCAGAGAAAGGCTTCCAGTAACTATCCTTTTATTAATAACCTGTGGGCCTTATTAATAAAAATGATTGAATTGCCCAGAAACTGTGTCTCTTGTATTTTCAATTATCACAACAGTTTTATTTTCTTATTTCTTGAAATATGACATCCAAATTTTTTGTTTGGCCAGTTTTCTAGGAGTCTGCTCTTTATTTGTTTGTTTGTTTGTTTATTTAGTGGAGCAATGAGGGTTAAGTGACTTGCCCAGGGTCACACAGCTAGTAAGTGTCAAGTGTCTGAGGCTGGATTTGAACTCAGGTCCTCCTGAATCCAGGGCCGGTGCCACCTAGCTGCCCCGGAGTCTGCTCATTCTTAAATTATCTCTCCTCTCCTATATACTAGTAAAGTATAAAGAGCAGTAGACTTGGAATCCAGAAGACCTGGATTTAAATCCCACTACTAATACTTAATACCTGCGTGATCATAGATAATCCACTTAACCTATCTGTCCATGGGTTTCCTCATCTATAAAATGAAAACATTGAACCAGATAGCCCCCAAGTTACTTCCAGCTCTTTCTCTGAGATCCATTGACCGGTAGATTGCTTATATTTTCTTCATTTTGGGAGATCATTTTGCTTTGTTCTAATATTTTTCTTGTTTTATGGAGTCTTTGAATTCTGTTTGCTCCATTTTATTTTTCAAGGAGTCCACTACTTAGGTATGGTTTTCTGTTTTCTTTCCTAAGCTTTTCATTCTCCTTTCAACTATTTCCTTCAAAATTCTCATTTCATTTTATTTCTTCTTTCATTTCTTTCAATTACTCTTTTTTTTTTTTTGGTGAGGCAATTGGGGTCAAGTGACTTGCCCAGGGTCACACAGCTAGTAAGTGTTAAGTGTCTGAGGCCGGATTTGAACTCAGGTCCTCCTGACTCCAGGGCTGGTACTCTATCCACTGCGCCACCTAGCTGCCCCCTTTCAATTACTTTTAAACACCTTGTGGCCAAACAGTTTTCCTACTTTGTTCTGCTGGTTATTCTCTTCTTCTGGGCTTACTTCTTAGATTATTCTTAATTATATTCGGTGTTTTCTTCTATTTACTCATATTTTTAGCCTGGTGTCTTAGTTTAGGATTCTATGTTTGGCCCAAATCACACCAGGGCTCTTAAATGGGTTGGACAGGTCTTTTCTGTAATTTTGAATGCTGCTGCTACCATCACTGCCAATCTGACTGGGGTGGCACTCTGAATTAATCCCTGGGATCTGTCAACATTTTCCAGTGGCCCAGTGTTAGTTCAAGCTTGAACTCTTCTTTACCTCTCTTTTCATGATCTGTAATTGGGAGTTTTCTCAGTCTTCTGCTATGTTGATAACAAACTACAGTGGAATGATGGGCACTAAGCTGATCTCAAGCACCTTATGGCATTGGTGCCTAGTCATTAAATTGACCATTTCTCCAATTGTGGCTATCAGTGTTATGGGAAATATGCGATTAGGTCCCACTCTTTTCTTCTTTTGCAGTGATTTATTTTAATTGGTCTCTCTCTAATTTCTGTTTTAACACTCCACAGTCAGAATCTGGCTTCAAGAACCCAAATGTTGGAGCTGCTTTTATCTTGAAATCTCCCTGTTCAGAACATGGAGGTCCTATCAGTTTTCTGGTTTGCCTAGCCTCTGTTTTCCCAATTTACCCAGGTGGATAATGGCTTGTAATGCCAATATTTGGGCCATTGGCTGGCTTCAGATCTGTTTGTGTGCATTTGGGCTAGCTCCCTGCCTCTCACCTCTGTTAGCTTCTATACTTAGAGACCTGGTTTCCCTAACATGACCTTCTTACCACCCTCAGCTGCCATGGGGTAAGTTACTTAGTAGATTAGACAGAGCAATGGCAATGAAGTCAGGAAGACCTGAATTCAGATTTGGCCTCAGACACTTAATAGATGTGTGCCCCTTCGTAAGTTAATTAACCTCTTTTTGCCTCTGTTTTCTCAACTTTAAATGGAGATAATTGAAGCCCCTATCTTGTAGGGTTGCCGTGGGGATCAAATGAGATTACGTTTGTAAAGTATTTGGCATGGTTCTTGATACATAATAGGCACCTAACAAATGTTTATTCTTTTCCCCTTCCCCTTCACCTATTTCCATGTGTACCTGCACTGGCACTGGCTTTTCTAGTTCATTTTTTCTACCAGCCTCTACCCTCTCTTGCTATCTTTTGGTTTATTTCTAGACTGGATTATCTTCTTATTCTGAGATTTCTTTGTCATTGGTCTTTTGAAAATCATTTCTGGATATTTGCTAGAGTTTTTGTGGGGAGCTTAGTCTTCTTTATGACCTTCCAAAATGCCATCTTAACTTTTTGTTACTCCCTACAAATCACTTGCACATATATTATTTTGATCTTTGTAACAATGTTGTGAAATATTAATATTGTGCCAAATTTACAAAATAGGAAATTAAAGCCAGACAGCATGGAGATAGCTCAAAGATTCTGAAAGGGAAACAGCTATGCATGGAATTGAAAGAGGTTGTCTCCTTCCCCCACCCAAATGGGATAGTATATAAGTAAAGGAATAATAAGCACATTCTCCTGGCACTGATAATCAGTGGAGTAGACATAACTAGAAAACAGCCTTTGGTTAGGGAGTATGATGTATAGATGGAAAGCTGGTATTACATTTGGAATGTCTAGTATTATGAAATAGAGAGCAAGTGGGTGGCAGCAAGATGAGGGTATGCTGGTAGCACAAGTCTATGATGAGACAGGTTATGATAGGAGTGATGTGACTGGAAGCTGAGAAGGTGTAATTCAGTGCAAGTAGTTGTAGATAAGAATTCAAGTAAAGAACATTAAAGGTTGGGTGGACCCCAGGGGCCATCTAATCTGACCTATGCCTCAAATGAGTCTCCATTTTGACTTATGCAACAAGTCATCCAGTCTTTGCTTCCAACTAAGGGAGACCCATTATATCCCAACAAGATCCTTCGGACCAACATTGATTTATGCACTGTGGGAAAACAAGCCTTGGGGTTCAGAATGGAGACATATGCTCAAGCCTATGTAGCTAGCAGGGAAGACTAAATTCATACTGAATCCTAGTCTCTGACTTACATGACAGTTCTAACAACTGGTAACAATGATGAGAGTCCCAATAAATACTCTATATGAATAGTAGTTCCGAGTTCCATTATTCTTGGAATGGGCAAAACAAACACTCAAGGAGCTATGAAGCAAGTAAACTGAGAAGTACAGCATAAGCAAATGAGAGCACTAGTGAGTGGATTCATAAGAGTAGTAGTCAGGACTTTATTTTTTGTGTTTTCTTAAGAAAGAGGTTTTTATTTATATATTTTGTTTTTACATCACCTAGATTTCCTGCTATGTCTCTCTATTCTTCCCACTTTCTTTCCCCTCACCCCATAAAGAGACACCATTTGCAAGAAAACTTTAAAAAAAAAAAAGAAAGAGAAAAATATTCAGCAAAACTAAACAAAGTGTCAAAAAAAAAAAGTCCTGATACTATATACAGGGTGGGCCAAAAGTCCTGAATATTTAATAACTCCTTTATTGTTTTTGTTTTTAATTTACAATACCATAGCATCATATACAGTATATATAGGAAATGAATTTACATTACATGTGAAAAATCAAATCTCATGAGTGGTAAAAAATAAAGAAAAAATAATTTTTAGAAAGTTATTGAAACATTGGACCCCTTCATGACTTTTGGCCCACCCTGTACAATGTCCCACATCGGTGAACCTGCCAACCCCTCAACACACACACACCCCTCTGCAAAGAAATAGGGGGAGGTACATGATAATACCTTTTCTTTGGAATCATGCATCTTTGTAATTTGGCAACATTCATTTTCCATTGTTTTGTGGTTGTATTTGACATTTACATTGCTGTAATTATTGTACATAACTGTTTTCCTGGATCTATGTGTGTCACTTTGCATCAGTTCATGTAAATCTTTACATGTTTCTCTGTATACATCATTTATCTTATTTTTTACTACATAATAGTATTCCATTTTATTCATATACCATAATTTGCTTAGTCATTCTTCAATAGATGGGCATTTACTTTGTTTATTTTGCTTCCACAAAAACAAAAACATTGCTAAAATATTTTGGTGGATATGGAGCCTTTGTTCTTTTTTAGTGATCTCCTTTGGGGCATATGCCTAGTAGTAGAATTTCTGGGTCAGATGGTATCATCATTCTGGGCACCTTTGTTTGCTTTCCAGAATGGTCGCACTAATTGACAAGAGCCAAGACTTGTATCCCCGACCTCCAGGGTCTCAGATCAATTTTCCTCTCCTTACATCACACTGGTGAATTCATTGAGTGGTGTAGAATCAATATGACTTGATGATAAGTGTGGTTTTTGTTAAAGCATTCACTATCCTTTAAAAAGAG
The DNA here is from genome assembly GCF_019393635.1 of Dromiciops gliroides. Lineage (NCBI taxonomy): Eukaryota > Metazoa > Chordata > Mammalia > Microbiotheria > Microbiotheriidae > Dromiciops > Dromiciops gliroides. Next base: position 255,179,438 of record NC_057865.1, read on the forward strand.
ACATTTGTATCAAAGTATTTCTTAAAGGGACATCACTTTTAAATATGGAACAGATAGCAGAGAAATAATCTTATCACAAAGGGACAATTATTGGGATAATGTTAAGTGGTTTCACATATGTCATCTTAAATGCTAAATAAAGGCAAATATATGATGACAAATGCATGAACTTATTGTTGTCACTATGCCCATGTATTTCATCCTGCCAATATTAGAACATGCTTTCTTTTCTGTTACCATATTGTTTAACGTGCTAAACCTTATTCTAGTATGATCCTTTCAAAAGAGTATTTTGAAGTAATCTTCAAAAGTTCCTATAGAAGTTACACTTCAAAGGGGCAGCTAGGTTGTGCAGTGGATAAAGCACCGGCCCTGGATTCAGGAGTACCTGAGTTCAAATCCAGCCTCAGACACCTGAAATTTACTAGCTGTGTGACCCTGGGCAAGTCACTTAACCCCAATTGCCTTACCCCCCCCCCAAAATAAAAACAACAAAAAAGTTACACTTCCTACAGAATACATTTTTTTTTAAATTTAGGAGTCACTGGGTCTTTATTCTCTCAATGGGAAATTATAGTTACCAGGTGGCTTACCAATGTTCCACACAAATTCTCATAAAATGTTGGTTTCAAATTTCTTCAAAATAGAAAGGAAACTCAATATGAATTATTTTCCTCTCCTCTCTGCTCCTTTCTACTCTTCCTTCCTTTCCCCCTTCTTCCTTCCCTTTTCCCCTTGCCTTCCTTTTTAATCTCTTTTCTCTACCTTTTCTTTTTCTTTTTTCCTCTCTCTCCCTTCTAGAAACTCCCTCTTACCAATGCATTTATGTAAATGATTTGCAACACAACCTGTATGGATCAGATACAGAATTTCAACACAAGTCTTCTAGATTCAAAGGTTGATGAGCACTCTTTTTGAAGTTATATGGTCTGGGTTCAAGTTCCGTTACTGTTATATTCTGTGTGACCTAGAAAACCTCACATAGTCTCTCTGGGCCTCTATTTCATCTGTTAAATTAAAGAGTCAAATTAGATGGCCACCATGATCCTTCTGGTTGTAAATCTACAGTATGCTCCTGCCCATTGGGCCACAATGATCCTAATATTCTTGTTTCAGAGCAGAATTTGGCATAAGGCAGAACCATCCTAGAACCCATTAAAATGGGGTTCAAAGCCTGCCTCAAACACTGGCTATGTAACCTTGGGCAATTAACTTAGGCTTTCTGAGCCTCAGATCTTCTGTTTTTAAAAATGGGGGTAATAGCACTTCCCTTGCCAGGTTTTTGTGAGAATCAGGTCAAATGTTTTACAAGCCTCGCAGAGTTATATAAATACTATCTGTAATTATTTTTATTCTATATCAAAAGGGCATAATGAGATGGTCCCACAGTATTGACCTTGAGGATAATATTAGGGGATGCCATTGTCTTTTTCTCACTGATTTATCAAAGGATGCACAAAAAGCCACTTACAGGAAGGCCTTTCCTTATCTTCCCTTTATCAAGCTGTTAATGTCTCCTCTGACTGCATCAAGGTGGGGTGATTTTGTGTTGATTCATCTTTGTATTATGTTATACTTCCTGCTCCAGAGAATGTTAATTCCTCAAAAATCATAATGGTTTCATTTTTTGTCTTTGTATCTTGGATGCCTGAAAAGCAGTGTAAGGTAGTAGACAGAGAGGTGGCACCAAAGCCAGATGACCTACCTCCAGCATTTCCAGGCACTGTAACTCCAGATGAGCCACCCAGTCTCTAAGTGTTCTAGGCAATTCTCTTAAGGCCTTAAGTTTCAGAGAAAGTGCCAACTTACATTGCTAGATCCTCCCCTTGGATTTCTCAGTATCAATAAAATCAGGGGTACACTCCCTGTTTCACTCCCTAGTGTCTTGCCCACATTAAGAGCTTAAGGATGCTTGTTGAATGAAGCAATTGAAAAAAAAACTGTTCTGCACTAATGTTCTCCCTATCACAAGGTACCACACACACGATGAGAGATGAGCTGAATGCACAAATAAAGGGACCAGTTTTGACTCATTTTCTTCATTTACTTAGGTGAGGATTTTCCCCCTCTAACCATGCAGTTTATTATCCTGTATCAGAAGAACAGTCCGTCTTTGCCTAGGAAGCCAAGATGGTGCTCACCTAGGACATGTGGTTTTGTTGTGTCTGCTGCTGCTGCTGTTGTTGCTGCTGCTGCTGGATCAGCAGCTGTTGTTGCTGCCGGCGCCTGGCAGTCCGGAGCTTCTCAAAGCGGGCCTCCATCTCTTCTAGCACTTTGGGCGTGTAGCGGACCACCAGCTTGACACTCTCCTTAGCCGCCTTGAGTAACTCCACTGCCTTCTCATGGTGTTCTCCTTCTACACTCTGTAGGCACACAGTGAACAGAACCAGTGGTTGTGTTACTCATAGGCTCTCCCATTCTGCCTTGGTCATTGATGCTTGAAAATGGGTTTGGCTTTTGAAGCCCCAAAGTACTATAGGGTATTGAACTTTTGAAAGGCTTTTACAAATAGAACTTTGCCTGGCACATCTTTATATATGATATATCCCATTTACCAACCCCCAAATCTACATGTATCTATGATATAGTATGAAGTATTATATAGGTGAGTTTTAAATAAATGAGTGACTTTTATTATGAATCCTGCTGAAATGGAATGAACTCTCTCCTTGTCTCTGCCTCTTAGAATTCTTAGCTTCTTTCAAGATACAGCTTAGGGGCCACTTCCAAGGCAAGGGAAGTCTTGCTTAACCGTCTCAGTTACACCCTGCTCTTCCAATATTACTTCACATCTACTTTACCTATTGCTTTTATTTACAAACACCCTCAATACTATTGCCTTCCCTGTGATGATTATTTTTTTGTTTTTGTTATTGCAGGGCAATGAGGGTTAAGTGACTTGCCCAGGGTCACACAGCTAGTTAAGTGTCAAGTGTCTGAGGCTGGATTTGAATTCTTATCCTCCTGAATCTAAGACCAGTGCTTTATCCACTGCACCACCTAGCTGTCCTCTGTGATGATTATTTTTAATTCATACTATACATATTTTGTTGATACATAGTTGTCTGAATGGGTCTCCCGCATTAGACTGTGACCTAGTTGAGAGGAAGTACTGTCATTTCCCTTTCTTTGTATCCCCAGTACAGGGTTTGGGGCATAGTAGGTGCTTAAATGCTTGCTGATTGACTTGCTGACTCATCTCTCTGCGTTCCTCATCTGTATAATAAGTGTGGTAAAATGAGGTTGGAATAAATTACCTCTGATCCTCTGACTTGAGTTGAAGAATAAATGGAAACAAGATATATATAAGTTACATATGTGTTGTTGTTCAGTCATTTTCTTAGTCGTGTCTGAATCTTCATGATTTGGAGTTTTCTTGGCAAAGGTTCTAGAGTGGTTTGCCATTTCCTTCTCTAGCTCTTTTACAGATGGGAAACTGGGCCAAAAAGGGTTAAGTTACTTGCCCAGGATCACACAACTAGTAAGTGTCTGAGATGGGATTTAAGATGACTCTTCGTGACGCTAGGCCAGGCACTCCATCCACTGTGCTGCCCCATGCATGATTTTATATATATATATATATATATATATATATATATATATATATATATATATACACATGTGTGTATGTATGTATATATTTGTGTATATACACATAGTTATCATTACACATGTATGTTTATACATATACCTATACATGTATACATACACACATATATAACATATTTCTAGTGAGGTTTGCTAGCAATGGACGAGTAGAGTAGCAATATATTATTATTTTAAATATTAAAAAGTGGGCATTCTGAACTTGACAAATACCAAAAAATGTTAGCATTTCCACATAGGGAACAAAAATGTGGATTATATATGTAACACTGACTGCATAAAGCTTATTGTTTCTTTTAGGATATGGTAATCCAACATTCCAAAGTTGTCCCACTTGTCTGTGTTTCCTTCTGAACCACCTTTTCTTCTCTCCTCTGTCCTTTTTAAAAAAATACATCACTGATGTTATCTATCACCTTCTCTCCCTTTATTATTCTTTTTATTCATACTATTATTTTGTTTTTGTTTTTTGTGGGGCAATGAGGGTTAAGTGACTTGCCCAAGGTCACACAGCTAGTAAGTGTCAAGTGTCTGAGGTTGGATTTGATCTCAGATCTTCCTGAATCCAAGGCCAGTGCTTTATCCACTGTGCCACCTAGTTGCCCCTTATTCATACTATTATAAACTGATTAATTTCACATTCTACTGAAGTGTGGTCATCTTTGCTGGAAAATGGGGAAATTACAATACTATTTAAACAAACACAGCTTAAACAAAAAGACTAATTTGCTGTGTCTCCACTATGTGTTGCATACACTCCCAAACTGTTTCACTGACAAAATGAGGACCAGTGATTTTTTTTTTTTTTAAATAAGGGACAGGTAATGTGGACCACTATTTTTCCAGTTCTTTATCTGACTGGCCTGATCCCATCAATGAATTTATGTACATGAGTTTAGAATATAGAATTCTCTTGTCTTCAATCAATTAATGTATGGTCATTCCCATAGATCTATTCAATATCTATTTTATTCTCTTTTCCCTCTAGTCTTAGTTTTGCATTACAAGTACCTTAGATAGGGATGGATTGAAGTCATTCATTTACTCAATAAGTATTTATTAAATACCTAATTCATTCACTGCACTATGTACCTTGATGAGTATGAAAGGAAAGTTAAGGGACAGTTCTATACTCAGCATATTTAGAGATTTTTTTTGTCATTTGGTAATAAGTATGTCACTTTTAATTAAAGGTTATAATGATTTGGCCTTACGTACCTCCCAATTTTAAATGTTTATAGCTTACATTTGACTTCAGATAGCAAAATTAGTGAGCCTGCCCATGTAAGTAGCTTCTCTGACCTTTTTTTGGCTTCTTTCTCCTCTTCCACTATAATCAATTGATTGGTTTAGAAATCCCAAGTTAACCCCATAAATCTGATGATTTCCTTTACGTGTTATTCATGTATATCCACATCTCACATCCTTCCTGAAAATATAAGCTCATTGAGGGCAAGGACTATGTCTGATATTGATTCTGTATTTCCAGTGCCAACCTAGAACAGCACAGCATGTAATAGATGTGCTTCTTGAGTCTGAGTTTGACACCAAAGGCACTTGCAAATGAACACATATGCTCAGCAGAGAGACACTTCACCAAGCGTTGATAATTCAATTTGATAATTATTTAATGATTGCCTACTATATTCAACAAACTTTGTTAGCAGTAAATGATCCATCCTGCCCCAAGATCTGCCCCAATCAGCTGCCAAGTCTTATAGTTCATACTTCTCCAACACCATTATACTTGTGGCTCACACTCCAACTAACTGTAACCTCAATAAGGATATGGCGTATTTAAAAATTTAGGAAAACACATTCTTTCTCCCAGCTCCTAGCATAGAATTCTAAACACATTAGATGTTTACAGGTAAAAGTGTTTGTTCATTGAAAAACCAGGTGATGGAACAAAATTGGAAGCAAAATGCATTTAAGAAAGGCAGGCTGGCTTAGCGATCCTCAGCAATGCAATGATCTAAGACAATTCCGAAGGACTTAGGATGACAAATGCTATCCACCTCCAGACAAAGAACTAATGGGATCTGAATGCTGATGGAAGCAAACTTTTCTTTACTTTATTTTTCTTAGTTTTTTGGGGGGGCGGGGAGGGGAGGGAGTCTGTGTTTTCTTTCACGACATGACTAATATGGAAATATGTTTTGCATGACTGCCAATAACCTGTATCAGATTTCTTATTATGTCAGTGAGGGGGTGAGGGAGGAAAGGAGGGAGAGATTTGGAATTCAAATTTTTCAAAAACTGAATGTTATTTTTTACATGTAATTGGAAAATATATATTTTTTAAAAGACAGGCAAAGATTTACAGAGACTTTTTTCTCAAAAATAGTAGTGATAATAAACTCCAATTGCCTCACAAAAACAAAACTAAACAAATAATAAATAAATAAATAAAATGTAAAATTCTCTAAAATAAAGATTAAAGCCTTGCCTAGGACAGTATTAGGGAAATTAAGAAGAATGATTGCTTTGGGATAAATGATAATGATTTCTGTTTTGGACATATTGAGCTTGAAATGCCTAAAGAATATCCAATTTGAAATATCCAGTAGCTAGTAAGTGACAAGGAACTGGGGTTCAGGAAAGAAACTAAGGCTGGATATAGAATATAGAGAAACAGGAGAAGAGGTTCCAGGAGAGAACACTAGGAGATATATGCAGTGTCATTATGTAGGTGAAGATCTATCCAAAGAGACTGAGTAGTGGGTCAGACAGGTAGAAGAACCACGGGTATGTATGTGTGTGTGTGTGTGTGTGTGTGTGTGTGTGTGTGTGTGTGTGTGTGTGTGTAGGGGGGGGGAAGCATTATGAAAACTATTGAAGAGAAAGCATCTAAGGGGGCAAAGGATGATCACTGGTGTAAAAAGATGCAGAGAGGTCAAAAAGGATGAGGTCTGAGAAATGACTAAGATTTGGCAATCAAGAAATCCCTGGGTCAAAGGGCAAAGACGGTTCAATAACTCCTTGGGCATAATTCCAGATTGCTCTCCAAAGTGGTTGGATTAGTTCACAGTTCCACCAACCGTGAATTAGTGTCCCAATTTTTCTACATCCCCTCCAACATTTGTCACATTCTCCTTCAGTAATTTTAGCCAATATGATAGGTATAAAATGATATCTCATTTAATTTGCATTTGTCTAATCAATAATGATTTAAAGCATTTTATGTGACTATAAATTATTTTTATTTCTTCATTGGAAAACTGCTTGTTCATATCTTTTGACCATTTATCAATTGGGGGATGACTTGTATTCTTATAGATTTGACAACATTCTTTATATATTTGACATATGAGACCTTTATCTGAAAAACTGTCCATAAATTTCCCCCAAATTTTCTGCTTTCCTTCTGATCTTGGCTACATTTGTTTTATTTTTATAAAACCTTTTTAATTTTAGGTAATCAAAATTATCCATTTTAATATTACTAAATTATTTACTTTTTTTTATTAAGTTATTAAACTACCTATATCCTTTTACTGCAATACCACTACTAGATCTGTTTGCAAAGGTGATTAGGGAAAAGGGGAAAAACCCACATGGTTTAAAATATTTATAGCAGCTCTCTTTGTGGTGGCAAAGAACTAGAAATTGCAGGGATGCCCATTAATTGGGAAAAGGCTTAGCAAGTTGCCATATATGAATGTGATGAAATACTACTGTGCTATAAGGAATGATGAGCTTGATGACCTTAGACAAACAAGGATAGACTTTCATGAAATAATGAAGAGAGAAATGAACAGAACCAAGAGAACATTGTATACAGTAACAGCAATATTGTTTTAAGAACAACTTTAAGTGACTAAGCCATTTTGACTACTGTAAATACCCAAATTAACTATAAATGACATATAAAGGAAGATGGTATTTGCATCCAGAGAAAGAACTGGTAAATAGAAATATGTCCAGAATGATTTTACACACACATACATTTGTGTCTAATAGTAGCTAACTCTATGTTGGGAGGTGGGGGAAGGGGAAAAAGGGGAAAAAAGAAATTTCCACGATAGTTTTATTATATATTAAAAATAATAGAAAGTTTGTACGTAATAGATTTGCAGGTTCATGTGCAAATCCTAATATGTTTTTGAAGTGCTTGTTTTATTTCTTAAGTTCAGAATAAAATAAATAGGTTAAAAAAGATACCCTTGTTAACTTTGAGGAGAACAATCTTTGAATAATTAGGTCAGAAGTCAGCTTGTAGAGGATTTAAAATTAAGGGGGAGGGGCAGCTAGGTGGCACAGTGGATAGAGCACCGGGGCCCTGGATTTAGAAGGACCTGAGTTCAAATTCCACATCAGACACTTAACACTTACTAGCTGTGTGACCCTGGGAAAGTCACTTAACCCCAATTGCCTCACCCCCCAAAAAAACAAAAAACAAAACAAACAAATAAAATCAAGGGGGCAGCTAGGTGGCACAGTGGATAGATCACTGGCCCTGGATTCAGAAGGACCTCAGTTCAAATTCAACCTTAGACACTTGACACTTACTAGCTGTGTGACCCGGGGCAAGTCACTTAACCCTCATTGCCCTGCCAAAACAAAACAAAATCAAATGAGAGGACAGGAAGTGAATGTATCTACTGTGAGTTGGTCTCAGAGAGATTGAGAAGAGAGAATATAAAGGTCCCCAGTTCAGGTGGCTTTTTCAAAGAGTTTACCTAAGAACAGAAGGAGAGATACAAAATGATAGCTAGTAGTGATACTAAACTCTAGTGTTTTTTTTTAAAGAATGACTATAACCAGACTGTGTTTGTAGGTAAAAGGAAAGGACCCAGTAGATAAGGAGAGACTGATAGTAGAGAGAATATGGGGATGATAGAGGAGACAATCTAAGGGGAAAGGAAAATAGGGAATGGGAACAAGGGTTCATGTAGAGGATTTGGTCCAAGCAAGAACAATGATTCCTCTGCATATGAGTCAAAAGGAAGGAAAAGGTAGAGAAGGGATGATGTCAGAAGGATGTGAGATGAAAATCAGGGGAAAGAGATAGCTTTTGGCAAAAGGTCTCTTTTTTTAGGTGAATTATGAGGCAAGGTCGTCAGCTGAGGGAGTGGGGTAGGAAGGCTTGATGGCAAAAAAAAAAAAGTTTAGAACAGCTGTTGTGGTGAGTGAAATAAGAAATCATTTGAGAAGCCAAGGATTCCCTTGCTTCAGTGAGAGTCCAGGAGATATAGTCTAAAATTTTGTTGGACCGCCTCCCCCCATCCCCATGGTTTCATGATTTCCTCTAATTTTGTAAAGCAGCACATGTATAGGAGTGAAGGAAGTTGATGGTAGTACTAATACAGCAGTGGAAATGGGCAGTATGAAAAGGAAGCAAGCAATTTTGGGAATAGAAAATGGTGTTGAGTTGTTGAACTGATTCACTAGTGGGTCAAGATTTGGAAGGAAAGACAATGTACCCAGAGTATGTTTGCTGACTTGGGAATTTACTGAGAGATGGAAGGGTTGGGGGAGGGAGGGATAATGAGGAAGAACAGAAGGTTTAGAAGGAAAAAAAGGTTAGAGAGTGGTGAAAAGACAACAAATTATGATCAGATAAAGACATTTTAGAGTTCATGCACATGGAATTGGAATACTCATGGGGATGGTAAAATGCAGGGTATAACTATGCCTGTGCATAGCAGAACTGGAGTAACTAGGCACCTAATTAATGCTTGTTGATTGATTGGTTGAAGTTTCCCCTTTTCAACTTCATATGCAAATGACCTTTGAAGGTCCTTTGGCACCAGCAGTGTTTTTTATCCTTGGGAGCTCCTAACAAAATGCTAAGGGCATGGTAGATGTTCAGCAAATATTTGCAGGGTTAACCAGACCTGTTGGGAGAGCAGGCAGCCCTACATACACAGTGCAATTTGAGAGGTTTGGATATTTGTTTCACAGACCTTTTGTTAAGTCCTGAAATCCCCGTGTTCATACATTTGCAACTAGAAGATTTAGAGATGTCACTTATTCAAAGTCTTGATTGATGTGGTGGTGTCATATGACAGAATATGTGCTAGACGCTGACCACCTGATTTGAAATCCGGTGGTGCAATGGAAAGAGAGCTGGGCCTGGAGTTGGGAAGTCCTGAATTCAAATTCTGCCTCAGATATTAAACCAGTTGTATGATGATGGGCAAGTCATTTAACCTGTTTGCCTCAGTTTACTCAGCTATAAAATGGAGATAATAATAGCACTTACATCCCTGTGTTCTTGTGAGGATCAAATGAGATAATATATGTAAAGTGCTTAGCATGGTGCCTGGGCATATAGTAGGTACCATATAAATGTTAGTTATCATTTTCATCATCATCATCATCAAATCCTACTTCTGACACTATACATAATCTTGTGCAAATCACTTAATGTTTCTGGGCCTCCGTTCTCTCATCTATAAATTGTACTAGATGTTATCTAAAGTCTTTTCCAATTCTAAATCTGTGATCTTCTTATTTTCCAAATCTTTGAGAAAGCCCTCCCCCACCCCACCCACCCACCCCACAGGCCTGGGGATGGGGGGAGGATGGTGGTAGTGGTCGTGTGATGATTAAGAATTTGGCCCAGAGTCACAAGCACAGTAATACATCAGGGATCTGAACCTCTGGCTTACAAATTCATTACTCTTCTCATTGCACTGTGATGAAACTCCACTCCTTTAGGCTGAAGGATTTTCAGATGTTTATTAAAAAGTAAAAATGTCAGGGGGAAGAGTTCATACTTGAGCATGAGTTAATTTTGCAAGTGCTGTCCAATAAGATAGCATGAAGAGGACCGGTTTTCCTAAGGTGGTGGATGGATGGTTGAGAATACTACAATTTCATTGGGGGTGGTAGGTGGGAAAGGGAGGATCCCCAAAGACAGATTCAACTATTCCACAGTTTCAGCCAGTAATATGTTGTCAACAATGTAAGTATGCATTTTTTTTCTGTTCTAATCTTTATTTGAAATGCTTAACAAAAATCTCTCATAAGGGAAAATGAGTTAAAAATAGTTTTATTACTATTTCCAGCACTCAAGACTACAAGCTAACCAAATCCTGAACAGATGTAAAAACATATGAACAGGATTTTGTTTAACTGTTAACACATAAAGAAACTCATTTTCATAAAGGAAGCTAAGAACAACGTCTCAGTAAGCGATCACATGCATGCTTATTTCACTTAGAAAGCCTCATGCCAATAGTAGGCACTAGCAACTTTAAAACTGGTTAATTTAATTGGAAATAGGCAATAATCAAAAAACTGGTAAAATGAACTATTTTTTTTTTGTAATGGAAATGTTCTGATACTCAACAAACTTCCTCTTAGCTTTAACAAATGGATGGATGGCTGTTCCCTGTTAGCCTCATACAGTCCAATTCTCCACACAGACTAAGGGAGGAACGGTTTCAGATAATGAAAAGCCATGGGGAATCTGTTCAGTTGCAGTAGGCTATGATTCTGTTCACTATAGCAGAGAAGCTTGCCATGGGCATCATGGGAAGTTATGGCTCTGGGCCAACAGGGTGGGCATGATTCCTGCCCTGAGAGATTTTATTGTTTATAACTGGGTGAAATCCAAGGCCTCACTCTTTAAGGTGTTTCTCTGCTGTGGAGAATCACAGCAATTCAAGTTTTTGGAAGGGGACCTAGGATACCATCTACGTTTATCTCTGTCTAAAACACAAAATCTTTCTATATCTCTAATGGAACAATGGGGTGGGAAGAGTGATATGGCTACTCGCACCGCTTGGCTGGGCTGGAACATATAAATGACAATAATTGCAGGAGGAGGGAGTACCGTCAGGCCTTACTATTTGTCCTACCATGGTACCCTAAGGTCTGCTGGCTCACTGTATTTCTACAGTTTCCAGAGGCCTGGCCAGTGCAGTGCCATCTGACATGGTGATGCACTGTAATTACCACTGGACCTCTCCATGCACCATTTTGCAAGTGAATTCTCTTATATGAGCTCTTTCTCCCATTTAGAGTATCAGTTCCTTGAAAGTAGGGGTTGTCCTGATTTTCTATTTTTAGCCTCAGTTCTTTAGCACAGTGCTTGACTCATCAAAAGGGTTTAATAAATGCTTTTTCATTCATTCAATTCATTCAGCTTTTTCTTGAAGACATTTAATGATTGGAACCCCACTATCACATCTAGTAACAAATTTCATGGTTTAAAAGCTCTAATGGCAAAGAAAAGAATGTTTTCTGTTACATTAAAATATGATCTGTCTCCCTGTAAAGTCTTTTTATTTATTTATTTATTTATTTATTTATTTATTTATTTTTTTAGTGAGGCAATTGGGGTTAAGTGACTTGCCCAGGGTCACACAGCTAGTAAGTGTTAAGTGTCTAAGGCCGCATTTGAACTCAGGTACTCCTGACTCCAGGGCCGGTGCTCTATCCACTGCGCCACCTAGCTGCCCCCTCCCTGTAAAGTCTTGCTACTTCTCACCTCTGGAGCCAAGAAGAAATCTAATTTCTTTTTTCAGTTATTAGAAGAGAGTGAACATAGCCCCTCCCCCTCACTAAATCTTTTCTTCTCAACAATTTCTTTTAACTGCAACAAAGGGTCACAAGCTTGATCTAGTTAGTCAGGTGGGAAAAGACTCCCTTTGTGAATACTGGACTGGTTCTTGTTCATTGTCCAGATGGGATGGGCCTTAGGCATAGTCTGTCTACATCAGGAAGTGGTGTGGTGTAGTAGAAAGCACACTGAACTTGGAGTCCTAACTGGGTTTGATTATCAGCTCTGCCAATTTTGTTACAGGGTGATTATGTCCATGTCACTTACTTGCTCCGGGCTTCAGTTTCTTTATCGGTAAAATGATGGTGATGGATTAACCCATCCTTGATCTTTTTTTTTTTTTTTTTTTTTTTTTGCAGGGCAATGGGGGTTAAGTGACTTGCCCAGGGTCACACAGCTAGTAAGTGTCAAGTGTCTGAGGCCGGATTTGAACTCAGGTCTTCCTGAATCCACAGCCGGTGCTTTATCCACTGTGCCACCTAGCTGCCCTATCCTTGATCTTTAAAGGTTTCTTTCAGCTCTAAATTTATGATTCCCATATGATTGGATGATGTAACCTGAGGGGAATTCCTGAAAGGTGTATCCTTCCTAAACATATTACACTCAATGGCTTGCCACACAATTAGTCACTCCTTTGGGTTAAGGCACTAAAATGTATATGGTATCAAAAAGGCAAATGACATGGTCAGTCTTTCATATCTTAGTATGAGTCTTTTGGAAGCCCAGCTCAGGAGAAAAGAGAATACAGGACAAATCCATTTTTGTTAGGGAGAAGGGAATCATGAAAGGACCAGTGTTTATGATGCTGAGGACCTCAGACACCTATAGGTCTGGCAGGAAAAACCACATGAGGAGGGTACAGGAAAATGATGTTCTGTGTAACAACTTCATGACATAATATGTATTCTTGATTCATTTCCATTCCTGATTGATGACTTAGCATTGGAACAACCTCAGACGTTAGTGAGTCCAGCCTATGGCTCAACAGAAATCTACTCTACAATATTTAAAAAGTAGCTATCCAAAATCTTGCTCAGAGGAGTGGACTACCCCACGAAGTGGTTCATTCTACTCTGGCCAATTCTAATTGTTGAGAAGTTTTTTTCCTTATATTGAGTCTAAATTTACCTATTGTCAAGATTCTTAATTCTGCCCTCTGGGGTCAAGTAGAACAACTGAGCCCTCTTCAGCACAACAACACTATAAATACTTAAAGTGGGCTCTCATATCTCTGTAAATTTTCTCCTTTTCTAACCCATTTATCACAAGATCGCCCATCCTCTTACCTTTGTGGTCATCCTTCTCTGGACTTATTTTTATCCATCTACATACTTTGCTTCTTTTAAAATCACATTAGATTTGTTGTTGCTGTTGTTGTCATGCCAAATCATTGAGGCATGTTGAACTTCTTGTCTCTTAAGAAGACTCTTGGGGCAGCTAGATGGAGCAGTGTATGGAGTACTGGCCCTGGAGTCAAGAGGACCTGAGTTCAAAATTGCCCTCAGACACTTGATACTTACTAGCTGTGTGAACCTGGGCAAGTCACTTAATGCCAATTGCCTCACCAAAAAACAAAACCAAACAAAAAGAAGAAAAAGAAGAAGACTCGTGTGTGTGTGTGTGTGTGTGTGTGTGTGTGTGTATTTTTTTTTTTCCGGTGAGGCAATTGGGGTTAAGAGACTTGCCCAAGGTCAGACAGCTAGTAAGTGTCAAGTGTCTGAGGCTGGATTTGAACTCAGGTCCTCCTGACTCCAGGGCCAGTGCTCTATCCACTGCACCACCTAGCTGCCCCCTTGTATATTTTGCTCCCCGCCCCCCCCAGGAAAACTATCTTGCTACATCTCCCTTTTTTTGTACTTGTTTAATCGGTTATTAGAATATAAGTAGAGGATTTTATATTTATTTTATTTATTTTTATGTATATTTATATTTATTTCATTTAAATTTCACCTCATAAAATGAGATCATGATTCTATCAGTTCATCACTCTCCTATTTCAATACTTTTGGATCCTGTTACCCAATGTATTAGTTTTTCCTGAAGTTTGACAAATATGGCATCTTTGCTTTCACCTAAGTCATTAATAAGAGTGTTGAAGAGAACTGGGTTAAGGACACATCTGTGGGACACTCCATCAGACCTCTTTCTAGGTCAAGATCAATCCATTAACCATTATTCTTTGAGTCTGCTCATTCTGAATTCTGAATTCACTTGATTATACTAACATTTAGCCCATACCTCTTTATCTAGGCCGAGAGGGGACTGCTATTTGCAAAAATGTGATTCTATTATCTAATATTTACAATGCATCACAATAACTCACGTTTGCTACTTTTTTTTGAAAAAAAAAAAAGACATTTGGTTGCTATGCATTCACTGATGCTTTTACATTTTGCACCTTCAAAATTTATCCCAACCGTAATTATGGCAAAAAGAAAACAACAACAACATCATTGTATTCAGAGTCAGAAGATGGGTTTAGGTCTGAAATGTGCTGCTTACTAGGTATGTGACCTTCGCAAAGACACGTACTGTTTCTGAGTCTATTTCCTCAGTTTTAAATCAGTGATGATATGTGTACATACTACCTGCTTCAAAGGCTTGGCATAGAAATTGTATACAATAATCTGTATGAAGCTAACTTTCTACATGGTGAGGAACCACTTAAAATAAAACTATTTTTATTGATAATAAAAAGGGGATAATACCATAGCAAACTGTCAAGACACTACTAAAAGGGGAGAAAGTCTGTTTTTCAGCCCAAATTGGCCTTTTTATGTGTGTTTTTCCCTCTCAGTCAGCATCTCACTTGTTGGTTCAAGGAAAATAGATCTTGCCTTCTGCCCATTAGAGTCTGAATGCCTGGTGGGGATGCTTGTTTCCATATTCTTCTAAGTGGCAAAAGGGAGGTGGGAGACCAGTCTTCATGGACTGGGTTTCTAGATGCAATAAGTGAATATAAAAGCTGAAATCAGAGTTGTCTGGTTAGAATTGTGCCTAAAAGTATAGACCATGGTGTCAAAGATTTAGAGCTGAGAAAGATCTCAGAGGTCATCGAGTTGAATCCCCTCATTTTATAGATGAGGAAACTGTGTCAGGTAAAAGTTAAATGACTTGGTCACATGGCAACTGCGTATCTGAGGCAGGATTTGAGCCAAGTATTCCAGCGTCCAATCCACTGAGTCTTGACCCTAAAGACCTTCTGCCCCTAATATCCAAAGAAAACTGGGAAGAGACTTTGCTCTCACTATAATAAATTGTATTAGGTAAGAAGGTTGTCAGGATGCCCAGGAGGATAGAATTCTGGGTCTTGAGCAAGGAAAACCTAAATTCAAATCTAGTTTTCAATACCTATTACCTGTGTGACCCTGGGCAAGTCATTTAATTTCTGTTTGCCTAATTTTTCTCAACTATAATAGGGATTATAATATTACCTACCTCCTAAGGTTGTTGTGAGGATAAAATGCAACCATAATTTGTAAAGCCATCATCAAATTGTTGAGACTTATTAGCCGCTATATAAATGTTCATTCCCTCTCCTCCTCCTCTTCCCTAGACACTCAAATCTTGGAGAGATTGGTTGGTGCCTAGATTTACTAAACAGAATGAGGTAGAAGAGACATCAAGGGATTTTGAGAGATGTGGGATGAGAAATAAAGAGGCCTGTCACATTATTGAAGAGAGGGAAGAATTTAAGAGTGGGTGGCAGGGTAGTCAAATATCATAAACACTGCAAAAAAGAGGATGAAGGTTTGGGCAACCATTGATTTTGCCTATGAAATAGCCCTTGTTGGTCTTCAAAAGAAGCCAGAATGAAAAGTTACTGAGTGAAGAGGAAGTAGTAGATTACTTCAGAGAATTTCAATGATGAAAGGAATCTCCAGTATGGGAGATAAAGGGAACAGGATCAAAAGAAATACTTTGCTTTTGTTTTCATTATGTTTTAGGTTGGACACCATCTAGGTATTGTAAGGAGATACTGGAGAGAAGGACACATAAAGGTCATTTTGATGAAGGTCATTGCAGAAGCTAGAAGGGATGGGATCAAGGGCATAGACTGAAGGATCAAATGAGGCAAAGATGAAAGCCACCTACCTCTTAGTCAAGAGGGAAAGAAAATGCATTAAAGATGCAGAATTTTGAAACGTGGAAGAAGAATCAGGTCAGTGAAGTAGAAAATGATGACTTCTTAAAAGAGGGGGCAGGAGTCAGTTTGGGGGCTTGAGGATAAAGAAGCATTAGGACAGTTGGGAGGAATAGCTGATAAGGAATCATCAAAGATTAATCAAGGAATTAGTGAAATGAAAGAGAGAGCCCAGCTAAGCCTAGATACCAAGAATTTGTAACAGCTCAAGCACTATTGGCTTCCTGTTTTTCTCCAACATTTAGAAGGTAGAGGAAACAAATCCCAGTGGTTACCCAGGGCTGGGGATTAAGGAAAAATAAGCACTGAAAGTCTAAGAGGTAAGTGATTCCAGGAAAATCAAAGCAAAGAGTAACTAGAACATTCCTATGTAAATATACATGCTTCATGTTAGGAAATACTTCCTGACGGAATTGACTTAAAGTCAATGAATTGGGATGCCTAACGACTTTCATTAGTCTGTGGCTAATGATGGTGAGAAAGCAACTATAGAGAGAAGAGAGCTGTTAGACTGGGAAAATAGGTAGGATCTAGGGGTCAGGCTACTGAAAGTTGTGGATGAAGATGAGGCTGACGTCATGTGTAATTTAAAATTCTAAATGTGGGTCCTAATCTGTTCCCCCAGTTTTGGGGGAAACTGACTAAAATCACTGATAAAACCAGTTTAGGTTTTTAAGGGTTTATTGAAAGATAGAAAGAGAAAGATTGAGAACAGGATTTCTACAGCCTGGCCATCCTATCTTTCCTCAACTCCTCTGTCTCGTCCTCTGCTGCTGCTGCCGCTGCCACCCCTCCACCACGGTGGAGTCAGGAACCAAAAGAGACAGCGCTCTCTGTGCAGGCTCTCCTACCTCCTTCCTGTCCCCTCCCAGAAATGGGAGGTTCTTCAAGCTGGTTGGTTGACTGGGTCGGAAGTTCAAAGTTTTTTTACATTCTGAGAACCAAGCTTTCTTAAGTACCCTCAAGCACCAGCCAGATGTGCTTAGAATCTAGTCAACTACTAATCCAGTCAAATCAGCCAGTAATCCACTCAGGTGGGTTCCTGAGTATCTGCCAAATTTCATTTATCACATTCCATTATCTTGACAGTGAGGAATTTGCAGGAATAAGATAAGAGTCTTGTTTCAAAGGAAGACTATTAAGAATTTGGGGTTTTGGATTCTGAATGTTGATGATGAGGTTCAAGTTAAGGTGGGGCTCTACAGTGATTTACCTGGAATGAAAGTGGGTGTTATTGGTATTGACAGAAAATAATTAATATAATGATAGAAAATTGTTAATATGAAATGTTACTTGCCACTTCCTTAAGTAATCCTTGTAATATCAGAATTTCAGTAAATGTCCTTATATTCCTACTCTTTTTGGGGGGGGGGCAGGGCAATGAGGGTTAAGTGATTTGCCCAGGGTCACACAGCTAGTAAATATGTCAAGTGTCTGAGGCTGGATTTGAACTCAGGTCCTCCTGAATCCAGGGCTGATGCTTTATCCACTGAGCCACCTAGCTGCCCCCCCCATCCCATTCCTACTCTTAAGATATTTATTTACTCTTCATTAGATTGAGCTGAACCACACTCTAAGTCTCCCCCCCGCCCCCAGACATTTTATCTTGTAAAGGAACCTAACTTATGCTTTCCCCTTCCACTGGGGTTCATGGCATGAAGGGCAAAACAGCCAGAATAAAATGGGTTTCCTTGTCCAGATTGTCAAGAGCCACTTAGGTCTCATGACCAGATCTTGCTAGCTCTTCTCCTAAAGGTATAAAAAGCTTTTGCATAGGTCTTCAAGGTGGGAAATCCATTGTGTTCTGCACTTGTCAGACCTCCCCAGGGTAGTAGGTTTGCTACCTTATTATTTCAATTAAAAACGCATTATTCCTCAACTCATGGATTGGGATTATTTTAGGATTTGACAGTATTAAGGAGACCAAAGGATCTTGTTCAGCCAGGGTTTTGCTAATGTTATCAATGTGTCTGCCAAAGTGAGTAAGGATAAGTGCAGTGGGAGACTGAATTAAATGTTTAAGTCATTAGGGAAGGTGGGAGAGCATTTTAGGGAATGATAGACTGAAGCAATGAAGACAGGGAAATTGTAATTTGAGAATAGACTCCAACATGCCTAGCATTTTCTTCACCAAATCCAAAGAGCCCACGTGGGTGATAAATGTGAAGAGAAATATCTAAGTGTTCTTAATAGAACAATGGTCTGAAAAAAACATGGGGGAGCAAAGATTAGGCTGGTTTCTTCTAGTTCTGTGCCTGGAAATTAGGGGTAGAGAAAATGATAGAGTAAACCTATCTGGAAAGGGCATTAAGGGGAGTGGTGCCAAAGGAGGAAAACCTCTTTCATTTCAGGTAAAAGGCAAGAGCCTTGGTGGGGAGGGAAGGGTGAGTAAGGATATAGGAGAGTTTATTCACAATAGAAATCTGTAAAGCCCAATGGAAGATGCACTGGATAGAGAAGGGCTGGAGTGGAATAGGACTAAACTCGATAGGAATTATAGTAGCAGGGGAAAGAGTTATATGTGCCCAGATACCTGAGGGAAAAAGTGATAAACTCCAACCAAATGCTGCGCTTGGAGTTACTAAATGTGATCATGAAGCTCACCTCTGCTGCGTAAATACCTTTGTGACACTGTGCAAGTCATTCAAACTATTTGGGCCTCAGTTTCCTCATCCGTTGTTTTTTGTCCTTTATTCTCGAAGAGGACCATGACTTTGGAGTGATGTCATGACTTGCAGTGAAATGGATTTAAGTGAAGAAGGGCTGTGCAAGGTCACCAGCCTCACTCTCTCCTCCAGAGCCATCTGGGTCCAGTGTCAAGATGCATATCAGGATACCTGGAGATGATCCCAGATGTTTAAGGCGATTGAGGTTAAGTGATTGCCATGTGACAAATCACTTAACCTCTGTTTGCCTCAATTTCCTCATCTATAAAATGGGAATAATAATAGGATCTACCTCCCAGGATTATTGTCAGGATCAAAGAGATAAAAATTGCAATTGCTTAGCATGTTGCCTGGCACATAGTAAGTGCTAAACAAATGTATTAGTAGTAGTAGTAGTAGTAGTAGTAGTAGTAGTAGTAGTAGTAGTAGTGGTAGTGGTAGTAGTAGTAGTAGTAGTGGTGGTGGTAGTAGTAGTAGTAGTAGTGGTAGTAGTAGTAGTAGTAGTAGTAGTAGTAGTGGTGGTGGTGGTAGTAGTAGTAGTAGTAGTAGTAAAATCTTGTTTTGAACACTTCCTGTGAGACCTTGGATTAATCACTTACCCTCCCCGGGTTTCAGTTTTCTTATGTACAAAAATGGAGAATTCCAAATAGATTGCAAAGTCCCTTCCAGTTAGAGAACTAGTATTTAAGATACAAAGAACTTAAGTGTTTAGGCTACAAATAGAATGTTTCAGTTGGGAGTTGGGGTGAAGTTTGTACTATCTGAGCAAAAAGAGTTTCCTAAGCTCAAGCTTGTAAAGAGGTGGTTTAAGACTGTTTAAGAGAACCAGCCAACTGGCTTTCCGTCAGCCTGGAGTAGTTTAGAAGTACCATCTGCAAAGGCACAATTGATATGCTAATTGGAAATCATCTTTATTTATTCATTAAAGTAGTTCTAAGAACCTCTACAATCACCCTTTGTTAAGAGGAGGAAACCAGCTCAGAAGAGCCAGATAGAAGCAGGCACATATAGGGAAGAAATTAGAAGGGGGAAAAAAATCCTTATAAGTAACCAAGCATTACCAAGGTCAAGTTGGAGCCCCAAGATCAAGGGTAGGGATGGCAAGAATGTGTGTGCATATGATTATAGATAGCCTAACCCTAAGAGGCCTAGTTATGACTATTTAATTGGACATCTCTTGAACCATGAAAGTGCAGCGAGTACACAGCATTAGCAGGAGACCCAGGGGGCACAGAATCTAAGAGAGGCAGAAGCTTTGTTAAAATTGGTGGCAGGAAGGAGCGCTCTGCAAATCTAACATTTGATTGATATTGGCTCCACCTTTCAAATCTGGAAATTACATTTAGAAATGAAAGGCGGGCGACAGTGCACCAGCCCAATGCATGGCTCTGTAGTAACCCCGGAAACTTCTGCTACTAAAGAAAAAAGTATCACTCCCACAACCACCCCCAAACTATGATTCATTGGAATCAGGTAGTGGGGGGTGGGGGTGGGGGTAGAAATCTACATCTAAGGCCAGCAGCAGTTCTAGTGGGAACACAATGATTACTCCAACCATGCTGTACCTGACAGCGGAATCAGACCGGCTGGAAATATGTACTCGGGAAAAATGAAGCCTGAACCTGTCTGGGGGTGCAGAGAGGGAGGGGAATAGATTGATCGCTGACAATACTGGGGCTACAAGAATGCTTTTACGTTCACAGATTTGTGACTCATAGCTCTGAATATTTGAGGTATAAACATCGCTACCTCCCCACCCACACCCATTTCCCAAGAACTCTTTGTTTAAGCTCCACGGGGTGCAGAGCTCCTTGCAGAGACAACGGAGGGTAGGCAATGTGTGCCAGTACCCGCGTCTCCATAATTTACTCTACAGGGGACTATTGGACTTTGGGGGAGGGGGGAGGGGGAAGAGAGAAATATTGGCTTGAAAGAATGTGGATAAAAGTAGCACCCGGTGGATGGACTTTGGCCAGAAGATAGAGTGATCCTGAGCAACAAACAGTTCAAATGCTTTGATGGTGCTGGGTGGGCCGGAAGTCAAGACAACCTGAATTCCAATTCCACCTCAGACACTAAGAGGACTTGTAAACTGGAGCATGTCTCAGCCCCATTTCTCTCATTTATGAGATGGAGATAATAGCATCTCCTTCATATGGGTTGTCGTGGGGATCAAATCAATACATTGGCAAACATTTATTAAGTGCCAATTGTGTACCAGGTCCTGTCCTAAGTGCCAGAGATACCAAAAAAGAGGCAAAAATGAAATAATGCATAAAGCAGTTTGTTTTCCCATCCTTAAAGTGGTCTACATTGCTGTTGTTTAGTGGTGTCCAAACTCAACATGATCTCATTTGGGGTTTTCTTGGCAAATACAATGGAGTGGTTTGCCATTTCCTTCTCCCAGCTCATTTTACAGAGGAGGAAACTGAGGCAAACAGGGCTAAATGACTTGCCCAGGGGGCACACAATAAGTGTCTGAGCCCAGTTTTGGTATTATTATGGGGGCAGGGCTGGGGGGGGGGCGTGGGGAGGTGACCAAGAAAGGCAGCAATAGAACTTAGGACTGAGGTCAGAGGGGAAGAATAAAAGCAGCATCCAGAAGAGAAAGCTACAAGCTGACAACAGGTGTGTACAGGTGGATAACCAGTAGCTGGAGCTGAAGTCCTATGAGGAAATCAAGTGCGATGTTGGGAAAGGTGAGACTCCAGCTAATCAACTACAGAGTAGATGGCCTGAAAACAGGGGTGATATGACAGAAGTCGACCACAGAAGTTCCATGTATAGATGCTGAAGAACAAGATAGGATCTGAGAATCAAAGGCAACATTTGGGAGAATTATGGTTGAACCAAAGATAGCTAGTTGTCCAATTAAGGCTCTAAGAAGGCCTACTAGATCAAATAAGATATGTGGTAAAGTGCTTTAGAACAGCCAGACTTTGAGGACCAGAGTGGAATTCGAGATGCTAGATGTGGTCTAACCAAGGCAGAATTAGAGGGAATATCACCTTTTCACTCCTGGCCATTAGGTGGTTCTGAATGTAGGTTAGAGATCGAGGGAACCTCAGAAGCGATGTCCAACTCACTCATTTTACAAATGAAGAAATTGAGGCCTTGTATGACTGCCCGTCTCTCCTGGCCTCAGTTTACTCATTTTCAAAATGAAGACTGTTTTTGTTATTCTTGTGTTGTTTAGTTATGTCTGAATCTTCATGACCCCATTTGGGGTTTCCTTGGCAAAGATACTGGAGTGGTTTTACCATTTCCTTCCCTGGCTCATTTCTTTAGATAGGGAGCTGAGACTAACAAGGTTAAGTGACTTATCCAGGGTCATACAGCTAGTAAGTGTTTCCATGTTCTCCTGAGTCCAAGGCCAGCACTCTATCCACTGTGCCACCTAGCTTCCCCAAAATGAAGAATAATTTATACAAGAGCAACAATATTGTAAAAATGAAACCACAAAAAAAAAAAAAAACCTTTAAAAGACTTAAGAATGCAGACCAATGCAGTGACCAGTATCAGTTTCAAAGGACCAATAGTTAACAATACTATCTACCTACCTGGACAGAGGGGGACTAAATATGTAGAATGAAACATGTTATTGGACATGGACAATATAGGATTTCCTTCTGTTTCACTGTGCATATTTGGTAAAGTGTTTTGTTTTCCCTCTGTTTCCCTTTCACTTTTTGAGGGGGTGGTGAAGGAGGGGAGGTGGGAAGGAGAGAAAATAAATGCTTGTTAATTGAAAAAAAAAAAGAAATTTAATTTTAAAAATCGAAGAGGATGAGCTAAATGACCTCTAAGCTTCTTTCTAGTTCTAAATCTATGATCCATTTACTTCCCTCCTTTTTAAAAGGATTAGATACTTGCACTTAACTGTGTAATTAATCAAATTTGTATCTTGTGAATGGATATGGACCTTGGTATTGCTTTAATAAAAGAAAAATGACTCCAAAATCTGGTTTAATTGCAAAGATGTGACACGTGTTTATTTAGAAGAAAGTAGTCTGAAAACCTTATGGAATTATACCCGTGTGAGAGGCAAATCTTAAGGCTGTCTTCTGACCTGAAAATGGTACCCACACATTTTTCTTCTACCTGGGGCTGGATCCTGGTAAGGAAGACTTTTCTTTGGATTGTTTGGAGTCAGAATGCACAGGTGTCCAGCAGCAATGGCATGTCAAGTAGCTACCAAGAAGAAAAACCTAGGCACTACAGGGCATTGGGAAAAAAGGAAAAGGCTTATTGGAGAGACTGGCTTGAGGAATATGAACTCTTCTTGGGTATATGAATCCTCTTGATCTTGGGCCTGGATGATGGCCACAAAATCACCCAATTATTTGCTGGGCAAAGTAGACCAGTCATCTTTATCACCAGACCACTAAGCTGGCAGGAAGAAATTGAACCAGAATTTTTACCGTGCCAACATATTACCTCATTGAATAAAGGTAAGATAAAGGAGATCAACATGTTTAGATCTTAGGTTCATACATTTAGAGAAAGAAAGGACCTATAATACTGTTAAGGCTTGAATTAGCATGCTGGTAGTAGAAGTGTAAACTCAATTAAAATATTGCTTTTATTAGGAAGTCTTCCCTGATTTTCAAAACTTGGGAATGACATTCCTCAATCTCTTAATTTATTTCTTGCTTTGACCTTCCTCATCTGCCTCTCTGATCCAACCAAGAAAACAATCCACTCAGCACTAGAGAGCCCTGTAACAGCTAGGACCCTTACTAGCCAGACTTATGAGCTCATTTGTTTTCAGTTCAGTCTCCTGCTGCACCAGATGCTCTCTCTTCCTGTATCCCTGTGCCCTCATTTAAAATATTCTCTTCTCATTGTTCTCCTCCGATATAAAAATATTTCTTGTTGAAACTACAATTTTGGAAACAAATTGTGGCAGATGAGACTAATGAATATTTCTGCTTTGTAAAACAAGATGAATATGAAGAATTTAGAGATGCATTGGAAAAAGTTTATATGAACTGATGCAGGGTGAAGTAAACAGGACCAGAAAAAAACATACATAATAACTATAATACTGAAAATTGAAAGAAAATAAGCAGAATAACATAAATTTTTCCTGATGAAGCTTGGCCCCAAAGAAGGAGATGAGAAAATGAACATTCTCCCTTTTTGCAGAAGTGGGAAACTGTAGTTTATAACTATGCACACACTGTCAACTTGGGCGGATATTTGGTTTGGATTTGTCTTTCTTATCCTTCCTTCTCTCCAACCCCCAAGAAATCTGTCACTGGTTAGAGGAAAGAAGAAGGAAATAAATATATTTGAAAATAAAATACTATAAAATACAGATATCAATACTTTTTTAAAAATTAAATTTTCAAATTGATTGGTGTCATCACACCTTCTATGGTCCTGGCCCCAGGGACACAGAGCTACTTGGCAACTATCTTTATTTCTTTGCTTGGCATAAGCAGGGCTGTGGGAAGTTCTTCTTAAGAAATCTAAGGACCTCCTCACTGGAATAAGCTTCATGCCTCTTCTCTTTACCCATCATCTCATTCAATTCTGAAGTGTTTTAGAATGTTCTTCATATACCAGTTGCATAAATGACATAACATTCTTCTGATGTATGCATTAGACCTTAGCAGTTGGCTTATAATTTGCTGCTTCTGGGTCCTTAGAACATAGCCCAAGAAAGACCAAAAAGAGATATTACGTCTTTCCCCCAGAGCAGGGGGTTTCTTAACCATTTTTGGATCATGGACTCTTCTGGATGTCTGATGACCCTTATATATCTCTTCTCAGAATAAGGTTTTAAAATGCAAATATATGTATATGTGTATGTATGCATGTATATGTATACCCATGCATATATATACACATATATGTATACATGCATACATACATATATAGCAAAAAAATACAAAGAGAATCAAAGGTCAGTAGAAATAAAAATATAATTTTCATTTTTCATCCAATCTCAAAGACCCTCTAAAATATATAACTGAAAGGGGTACATGGACCAGAAATTAAGAACCACAGCTCTAGAAACCTCTTCAGAAAAGAATATCATTCTGGACTTTGTTGTTCTTTTGAGCCTCAGTATTGAAACAAGCTCCTTTGGTGTGTTTTTTTTATGAATTAGTTGTTTATTGGAGGATTCGATAATTAAGCTCAATATTGTGGTATTTTATGAAACACAAAAGTGCACAATGCTTTAAAGGTAGAAATACACAAACTATAAAACTCCTCAGGTGGATCTGTTTTCTTTTTTTTTTTCCTCAACAAACATTTATTTTCCATTTACATGTAAGGGTAGTTTTCAACATTCATTTTCATAAGATTTAGAGTTCCAAATTTTTCTCCCTCCCTCCCTCCCTCCCTTTCCTCCTCCCCTCCACAAGATCTCAATCAGGTTATATATGTACAATCCACAATTGTTCTTTTTATCAGTTCTTACTATAACAGTGCATAGTATGCTTCCTCATTAGTTCCTTGGGATTGTCCTGGATCATTGTACTGCTGGGAGTAGCTAAGTCATTCACAATTACTCACTGAACAATACTGCTGTCACTACACAATGTCCTCTCAGCTCTGCTCACTTCACCATACATTGATGTTCATTAGTCTTTCAAGGTTTTTCAGGGATCATCCTGAAACAAGCTCCTTTGTGACACCCCTCCCCACCATCCAAAACTTTTGAGTATTATATATCAATGGTCTCACACACACCATTTAGTTACAGGCCAGAAAGATTATGGAAGTGGAGTAGGGGTAAAGACTGTGTTGTTAGGATGTTTTGAACTTTTGTGTCTCTGTATTCCCAACACTTAGCACAGTACTTGGCGCATAGTCCCTTAATCATTGATTTTTACACACTCAGATTGTAGACTAAGCCACAATGGAAAAAAAATCAGACAATTGGCCTGTGCCTGGGAGATGAATATTCCATGCCCCTGGAAATGCCAGGAAAAATAGATCCCTGAGGTTATTCAATTAAACCTTGGAAATGATACAATTTATTATTTAACCTGCTTCAGAATCCTGGAAGCCCAGGAGATTAATAAGAACCATGAAGGATGAAAACAAATCTTAAGCAAAAACTCTCTGAGGACAGGGCTGTCAAATTTGTATCTTATGAATTGCAAAGTGACATGGACATTGGTGTTGCTATGTACTGGGAATAATAATTTTTTTTAAACTTCAAAATCTGATTTAATTGCCCAGATGCAACATCACAGCTGAATTCAGGCATGGAGCCATGTCTCCTTTTCCCAGGGGACGTGAAGAGAAAAATAGCCAAAGTGACTGATAAGACCATAAGTGGAGCCACTGAGTAACCAAGAAACTGTATGAACCCCTGGATGCATCATTAGTTAGCTGACTCATGATTTTTATATTCAAAGGCACCTGGAGTTGGTTACCCTGGATTGGTGCAATTGTAAAGGGGGCCAGCACTTTCTTACTACTCAGTAGAAAACCATCTAAGTTCCAATGTTCAGGAGCTAGTTACATCACCCTAGAGTCCTGGGAGTCCTGGACTGGCTTCTGGGAGAGGATGGACTGATTCTGTACTGGGGCATATCCCCAACCCAGGTAATTATGCCAGGCAATTAAGCCAGGTGAATACTCCATGAGCTATCACCTACCTTCAGAATCCTTTGTTTTAACAAAGGCACTAGAAACAGCCTAATGGGTAGAGTGCTGTACTTGGAATCGGGAATATCTGCGTTCAAATCCTCCCTCAGGTTATTAATTGTGTAACCCTGAGTAAGTCATTTATGTTTTCTTTGCCTCAGTTTCCTTATCCACAAAATGGGAATAATTATTGTAAGTATCTCAGGTTTCTTGCGAGGATCGAATGAGTTCACATGTAAAGTGCTTTGCAAACCTATATAAATGCCAGCGATGATTATTTAATGCTATTTACATGAATCAATTGTAACTAAGTTGCCCTTGAGTGTGAGCTGTATGTTTCTCCTTTATATCCAGAAATGGACCATTAGATAGCAGAGGAGATTATATTTGTAAATGTGGACACATTATTTTTCAGTGGAGCAAGTACCGACCCATCCAGGCCTTTGTGGCAATGGACATTAAGTCACAGATTTTTCCTGATGTTCAGTTGTTTCAACCATGTCCTACTCTGTGACCCCATTTGGGATCTTCTTGGTAAAGGTAATGAAGTGTTTTGCCCTTTCCTTCTCCAACTCAATTTACAGATGAGGAAATTGAGGCAAACAGGGTGAAGTGACTTGCTCAGGGTCACAGCTAGGAACTCTGGATTTGAACTCATGAAGATGAGTTTTCCTGATTCCAAGATCAGTGCTCTATGCACTATGACACCACCTATCCACCCAAAGTCACAGGACCTGAGTTGAAATCTGGGACCTGTATTCACTACCTGTGTAGTGTACCTGTTGTGCAAATCATTTAACCTCTCCGTGCCTCTGTAAAATTAGGGTGCTGGCCTACATGACCACTTAAGTCCCTTCCAGCTCTAGAATCTATGATATTATAATCCTATCTCACTTAATCTTTCTGGGCCACAGTTTCCTCATTTATAATATGAAAGTTTTGGTGACCTTAAAGGTCCCTTTCAGATCTAAAATATATGATTCCCAAAGAGCCTTAACTTCACACTGCCACATGGAACTCTTGAAGACTTTAAGCTGAGGGCAGGTTACTGATCTGAGTTGGTAGATAGAGTTTTTCATGAGGAAAAATCACAAGTCCATTAATTTTTGGATGAGTCACAGTTTTGATTTAATTGGGAGAGCAAAGGTTTAAATCTTCTAGGATAGTTCACCCTTTAAACTTTTCAATATCTACCTAGCTCCCCATATCAAAGGCACAATTTTTGCCATAAACCCATAATTTCATTGGTGCAGAAAATTCTTGGTCACAAAAGAACCCCATGCCGATTTAAAATTACAAGCACATAGACCATCCTGATTTGGCTTAGACACTTTGTCAATTTCCAACTAGATATCAAAAACAAACAAACAAGAAACAAAAACAAAAACCCAACAACTTTCTCCTTTCATCCAGGCTTGACTTCTTACAGTTGGGCTCTTTGGTAAAGGTTAGTGAATCTGATGGCAAGACTGAACTCTTCTGAACGCTGGCAAGTATTTTAGTATAAAGTGTTCTATCTCAGCATTACCAAGGGAAAAATTAAAGAGCAGGTGCTGAGGTATATCAAAAGGGTGGGAGAAATGATTAATTCACTTTATTTTATTTATTTATTTATTTATTTATTTTTAATTTTTTTTTTTTTAGTGAGGCAATTGGGGTTAAGTGACTTGCCCAGGGTCACACAGCTAGTAAGTGTTAAGTGTCTGAGGCTGGATTTGAACTCAGGTACTCCCGACTCCAAGGCCAGTGCTCTATCCACTGTGCCACCTAGCTGCCCCTATTTTTATTTATTTTTTGATAATAAACATTTTTATCTAAAGCTTTGAGTGTCAAATTCTATACCTCCTTCGCTCCCTCCCCTTCCCCCTCCCTGAGGTGGTAAACAATTGGATATGGGTTATACATGTGAAATTATGTAAAACATTAACATATCAGTCATTTTGTATAAGAAAACTTGAATAAAAGAAAAAGATAAAAGAAAGTGAAAAACACCATGCTTCAGTCTGTGTTCCATCAATACCAGTTCTTTCTTTGGAGGTGGATAGTATGCTTTATCATTAGTCCTTTAGGATTATCTTGGATCATTTAATTCTCTTTAAAAAAACACCTTGTGGTAGGTTTTTGGACTCATTTGTGGGGGGAAAATGCAGTTCCAATTACTTGGGGAATTCAGGTAAAATTAGGGAGTTTTCAGCAAATTACTCAGAAATTGTGGCTATAGAAGCCTGGCCTGTGGGGGCTGCTAAGCCACTATTATAACTGAACATCTCCTCAATTACATTTGAGCAGTCATTACTGAGCTCTTTCTCTATATACCATTAATCTGACAGAAGCTGGGTTTAGCTATCCTTTATTTCCTCCTAGTTGATTATTTCAGTTAGTGGTCTCATTTCAGCTGGATGTGCTGCTGATGGGAGTCTGGGTGTTATGTCACCAGGTTTTCAGGGTACAAGGTTTGCCTGAGAAATAGTGAGAATCATAAAATGATGCATGCTTAAATTTTTGCTTTTTATCTAATAGCTCCCAAGATGAAAAAACTGCAGTAGCTTCTGAGCTTGATAGATGTGAAGTCCCAGAGGGAGCTACAAATCAGTCAACTTAAGAATTTTTTTTTTTTTTGGAAAATGTTGTGAAATAGCCTGGTGTTCTTTCTCCTTCTAGAATCACAAAGTCTGATAGAAAACAAAGGAAGGGATGTATTCCTCAGCTAATGGATTCCCCAGTGCCTAGTTTAGTGCCTGGTATGTAGTAAACATTAAAGAAATGTTGATTGATTGCTCTCTTCACTACATCAAAGCTGAGTTATGAATATAAAACTTATGAAAAACAAAACAACAAATTAAGTGTGTTTACATCTAATGTGTCAGTAACAGACGCCACCATCCTAGCATTGCAAAATGATGTGTGATCTTGAAATTAGCTTCAGGGGCCTCCCCAAAAGTTTCATGGTAAATAATAAGATCCATGTGTAAACACATCTCTGGGCTTAATTTATTTTTTCTCTAAGAATCTGATGTCAGCACATTAATATGTTATATACTGTGCTCAGCAATAATTATGCTTGCGTTGATTCTTCTATTCCCAAAGCTATTGGAAATTTCCTTAGCACCTTTCAGATGTGCCAGTGATACCTGATAAACAGAGCTACGTAAAATTGAAAAACATAGATAAATGACCAAAAAATATAATTTACTTATGTGGGAACCTTTCTGAGGTTGCTTTGTCTCTTTGTTAGGCCACATTTGAAATTCCATGACAGGGCATCTATGGTTATCATGAGTAGGCTAGATCAGGATTACATATAGGAACTAGTGACATTCCTTTGTTGTTTTGGTGGTTATATTTATGGCCTCATCAGTCCCTTTTTCTATTTGTCTCCTGGAGAAAGGGACTGTAGTAGGAGCAACATTTATTCCATGCAGCCTAGGATGCTATTGTTATTGCTGTTGAGTTGCTCTTCAGTTGTGTCCAACTCTTTGCGACCCCATTTCAGATTTTCTTGGCAAAGATACTAAAGTAATTTGCCATTTCTTTTTCCAGCTCATTTTACAGATGAGGAAAGTGAGGTAAACAGGTGTGCCTAGGTGGTACACAGCCAATAAGCATCTCAGGCTGGATTAGTACCTGGGAAAATGAGTCTTCCTGACTTCAGGCTTGGCACTCTATTCACTAGACCACCCAGCTTCCCCTATATTATGATAGCTAGCAATTTTTTTTCCTTTTTTTTTTTGTGGGGCAATGAGGGTTAAGTGACTTGCCCAGGGTCACACAGCTAGTAAGTGTTAAGTGTCTGAGGCTGGATTTGAACTTGGGTCCTACTGACTCTAGGGCCAGTGCTCTATCCACTGCACCACCTAGCTGTCCCCTCATAGCTAGCAATTTTTAAAAATGCTTTAAATATTGCAAAAATACTTTACAAATATTATCTATCTTTATCCTCACAACACCCTGGGAAGTAGTTATTGCTATAGCCTCATTTTACTGATAAAGAAACTGAGGCAGACAAAGGTGAACCAATTTGCTTACGGTCACATAAACGATAAATGTTTGAAACGGGATTTGAATTCAGGTCTTCTTTGCCAATAGGTTCAGCACTCTATTCACTGTGCCACTTTTCTTTTCTTTTCTGTTGTTTTGTTTTGTTTTTGGTGAGGCAATTGGGGTTAAGTGACTTACCCAGGGTCACACAGCTAGTAAGTGTTAAGTGTCTGAGGCTGGATTTGAACTCAGGTCCTCCTGACTCCAGGGCTGGTGCTCTATCCACTGCACCACCTAGCTGCGCCTTGTGTGCCATTTTTCTAAGATGTTGTGACTGCAACTAAATCAGACTTTATAGTTTTTTATTTTGATTATTCACAGTATTATATAATCTGAGTTGAAAGGGACCTTAGATAAAATTTAGTCCAAACCCCTTCATTTCCCAGATGAGGAAACCCAGATCCAGAGAGGTTTCAATTATTTTCCCATGGTCACATATATAGTATGTAAATTATCTACAATTTGAACCCTAGGTCCTTTGCACTACAATTTCTGTAGAATTTTAAAAAATGGTTAAGAGAAGGTCTGATTGGGGCAGCTAGGTGGCACAGTGGATAGAGCACTGGCCCTGGAGTCAGGAGTACCTGAATTCAGATCCAGCCTCAGACACTTAACACTTACTAGCTGTGTGACCCTGGGCAAGTCACTTAACCCCAACTGCCTCACTAAAAAAAAAAAAAGAAAAGAAAAAAGAGGTCTAATCAATAATCTTCCTGTCATGTCACCAAGAGCCACTTTCTTGCCTTTAATCCATCATTTTTCTTCTCACCCCAGTGTCTTGACCTCCAGATTGGTAAGGGTTCACCATGTCTAGATGGCCCTAGACCCATCACAATACACTCACCATCTGCCATGCTGCTGCCTTCATTGACCTTCAACCTCATTTCCCATCTAGTTCTCTGGGAATAGTAACGAATTCAACACCATTTTAAAGCCTGGGAATAGCTTGCCAATTTCCCCATGACTCTACTCACCCTCCCCTCTGATTTCTCTCACTAGCACCCTCCAGCTGCCATGTCCCTGTATATGTTGCCTTGCCTTTCTAGAATCCCCTGTAAGCACCTCGAAGGCAAAGACTGCAGTACCTTTTATTTTTTGCATCCCCTCCATTTAGCCCATTTCTAGGCACAATGAAAGTTCCTCCACAAATGCTTTTTTCATTTCACTTATTCATAATTGCAAATTTAAAACCCAAGTATTATAGAAAAAAAGAGGGGAAACTATCCCAATATATAAAGTACTCATAGCAAACCCTTTTTAGGTTATTCTGTGCTCTGTATTGATCTCATTTTGAACTCAATAGAGCAGGTGTTTCTTCTTATTACAAACAGTTTCTCTTCCTTCCAAAAATTCCTGGAACCACAGACAGGGAGTGGTAATACAGCACCTGGTTAGGTCAGCTATTCTGGGAGCTAAGAACTAAGGAAATGACACTCTATAACCTAATCTGTTCCTGGGACTACATTTAGAATACAATTAAAATGTAGATGATTATGCTGAGATGTGAGCAGTGACCTAGCTCTGGAAACTAAAGATGAAAATTTAGCACATGTTATCATTTTTCTAGGAATCTAACTCAAAGTACATCAGGTAGAATTTTAATATAATATAAAAGTAATTTGATTGCTTTGTCTAATTCACAGTTTAATCAGACATGACTTTTAAATACTGCATGTAATTAGGCTTCAAAGGATTCTTTCTAAGAAAAATCACATTATATATGGAACCAGACAAACTGTGAATACATCTGGCTCTCAATGGGATTTTTATATATTTATTTATTTATTTTTTTGGTACAGAACCTGTGATTGCATTGGTCTTTAAACCACTTACATCACACCCTTCTTCTATCATTAAAAAAAAGAAAAGAAAAAGTTGTGGACACAACCCTAATATATGTGTATTTACTCATAAATGTATTACTGTATTGATAATTATATATATTATTAAAATTATATAAACAATAGACAGTTAAGAAAATGATATAAAAATGAAACATTTGATCCTAGAATCAATAGGGAGCCACTGGAGCTTATGAGTAAGGGAGCGACTTGGTTAGATATGTATTTTAGCAAAATCACTTTGGCAACTCAATGGAGGATTAATTTTTTTTTCCCCTTTCCATAATGATTGTTCTTGATTCACAAATATTTTAGAAGTATTAATTCATTCACATCTGTCTCCAGGGTTAGTACAGAAACCCACCAATTACTTGAATTATTAATTTTTTTTTTTGAGGATGGATTCTTAGAGAAGAGAGAGACTTGAACCAGGGAGAAAACAATTAGGATGGTATTAAAGCAACCCAAGTGATAAGACCCTAGGAATTAGGTTGGTGGCTGTGTTAATAAAGAAGAGGGGACCGATATGAGAGATAGCATAGAGATAAAAAGTACAAAATTGGGAAACTGGTTGAATATATGGGGTGAGTAAAAGTGCTTGGTTGAGGATGACATTGAGGTTGAGAAATGGTGACTTGGATATTGGCTTGTTTAGTGGGAATGTTCAGAAAGGGTAAGTTTTGGGGAAAAGAAAATGAGATCTCTTTGGGAGATTTGAGTATTCATTTGAGATGTCAATAGGACATCCAGTCTGTAAAGTCCAAAAGGTGCTTGGTAATATGGGGCTGGCACTCAGGGGATAACTGAGACTTGGATAAATAGACCTGTGGTCATCTGCATAGAGAGAATACTTCATTCATGGGAACTGATGAAGTCAACAAGGAGGAGAGGAGAGGAGAGAAGAGAGAAAAGTACTAAATGGAAAGGGTCCTGGACAGAATCTTGGGAAAAATACAGAGTTTGGGGAGATTATATAGATCCTAGCTTCTTAAACTGTGGGTTGAGACCCCATATAAGGTCATGTAACTGAATGTGGGGGTTGCAAAAAATTTGGCAACAGTAAAAGGTTATGTATTTTATATACATATATACCAGGGGTCACGTAAAAATTTCTTGGGTGAAAAGAGGTCTCCAGTGGAAAAAAGTTCAAGAAGTCTTGCTATAGATAATAGTTCAGCAAAGAATACTGAGATTGATCAAGAGAATCCAAATGTAAGAGAGAGGGGGGAGTAAAGGCATTAAATAGCAAAAGTGAAGGATCAAGATTGATAAAGGACCATTATACTTGACAATTTAGAGGTCATAGGTAACTCTAAAGAGAACATTTTAACAGAATGAGGAAAGAGAAAAGAAGGAGACTGAATATCTGGAATATAGGTTGGTTATAATTTTCAAAGAAATAGGTAATTTCCCCTCAAAGGTTGGAGATTTTGAGGAAAAAGCTAATGGAATTGCAACTCATCCATATTTGCTTATCTTCTGTTATTCACTCTTTCCCACTGAAAAATGAAAAATGCTTAGATTTGGATTGGAGTCCCTATTCCCCTCAACTTGATTTCAGACCCAAATGAAAATATCTGGGGCAGACCAGGAACCTTGTAGAACAAGGATCTGGAGCCACCACTGACCACTTTGATGGCTATAGGTACGTACCAATGGGCCTCAATTTTCCTGCTTCCCTATGGACAAATTCCCACAAATGAAGAAAACCAAAAGAGGAAAGTTCTGGAAAGGTAGCTTGAATGCTTTTCTGTGTCATTTTGGACCTGTCTATTAGTAGGCACAACCTCATCTTTTCATGAATAAAAGGGATTAAAAAAAAAACCCAGACTCTTGCAGGGATTTAAAATAATTAGCTACAAGTATTTACTCTGAAATTCCTAAATTACTGTGTGGGACTATATTCAGTAAGGGTGAGCAGGTGTTAATTATTTTACATCGCATCTATACAGATCAGTCAGCATGTTCCTGACCATGGTTTTTCCAGGTATAGGTCCTCATTTCTAAATTTCTCTGCCTGGCCAGACTTGACAGAGTACCATTTTGCTGACCTTAAAATCAGAAGGCATGATGGGTAGTTTTCAAATTGTACTTTGTGGATTTTAATGGAGAAGCTGTTAAGGCTCAGTAAGTGAAACATCACTAATTTGGACTGAGGCAAAGGTCAGTTAAAATTAGAAAGAAGTCTGCTATATGGAAACTTTTTAAGTAAATGCAGCTTCATTTCTGCAGTTGCCACCTTAAATTAGGTAAAACCAACACCAAATTGCCTTCCCTTTCAAGGATATGGCTCTATTTTTAAATTATTATTTATTTAATTGCAAGGCAACTGCTGGGCAGATTCAATTCAATTCAGTTCAGTTCAACAAATTTTTATAAACTGCCAGGCTCTGAGAATCCAAAGGCAAAAGCATTTGGACAGTGCTAGTTCCTTGCAAGCAGTTTCTTATCTACTGGTCACCCTTAAATCTCTAGTGTTAAGGGAATTTTAAATTTCATTTTTTTGCTTTTTTTTTTATGAGGGGTCAGGGCCATTTTTCCTAGTTAGGAGGTTAGGGGGCAGCTAGGTGATGCAGTGGATAAAGCACCAGCCCTGGATTCAGGAGGACCTGAGTTCAAATCTGGCCTCAGACACTTGACACTTGCTGTGTGACCCTGGGCAATTGTCTGGTTAAAAAAAAAAAAATCCCAACCACCTAGTTAGGAGGTTATCTGGCTGGCTCAAGCCTGTCCCATGGGATGGGGACTTAAGGTGACAAACATTCCTTAGACAAGAAGCTCTAAGAAGAATCTCAACTGTCTCATGACATGCAAATCCCTTCTCTTTCAATCAACCCATTGTCAACCCAATAAATCTAGTTTAATTTGTAACCTGATTTAGTTAACCTATGAGTCTGTTTAACCAGGTTTGTTTGTTTAGGCTATATATGAGATTATGATTGTTTAACTAAGTCTGTTCAACTCTTATGACATTGAAGGAAGCATGGGATTATGAATCTGTCTTTAACTCTTTATGATCTAAAAGAATGAGATTGCAATATGTAAAAGAAAAATTTCTCTCTTTCTGATGCAATTCTGTTGATAAGAGGCCTTGTTAGAATCATAATCTTGGTTCAGTATTTTTTTTAGTGTGACACTTGAACCTGTGTCTAAAGTTCCTAGGATTTTTTTTTTAACCTCTATAATTTCTGTGTTGTAGTAGAACTATTTTGGCAGCAGTTACATAGAAAATGAGATGTGCCAGCTCACGGCCAAGCACGAAGGCTTTAATTTTTCCCCGGATCCAAACTGTCGCAAATTTTCTAGAGCAAAGTATTCAGTTATCGCCAGGGAATATGATTAATAAAAATGCTTCCATTCAAAATACATGTTTAAAAGATTTTGAAGGGAAAAGGGATCTGGCTCTTTAAAAATTCTAAGTCCTATTAGGGGATAAAAAGAAGGAAGGTCTGAGATAAGAAGCTGCTTTGAGATGGTTGGCAGATCTAAGTCAGTAAAAACAAACCAAAAAACCCACAAACAAAACTAACTAACTAACTAACTAACTAACTAGTAAAAGGAATAACTGAAATGTAGAGCAGGACATTAGGGATCTTAGCTCATAGAGGAACATCAGACTTAATCCTCCTCCCCCAAAGAACTGTCAGTCTAGTTGGGGACCCTAGGTTAAAAAATGAAAAAAAGTTAAGTAATAGAAAAGATGAATAATAGTTCAATACAACAATACAGGGGAAATAGCAAGATCACATGAGATTCATCTATAAAGGAAGAGTACAGATCAACTCTCTGAATAGGGATTGTTTCCTTTTCTGTATTTATATTCTGTTATCTACAACAAAACCTGGAGTCAAATCCAGGAAGGCCTGGCAATTAGAAGGGCTCAGCAATTAGGACTTTTTCTGAAGAGCAGAAAATGCAGTCAGTTCTTCTAGGACCTGGTTTTGAAAATGCAAATTTATTTCTATGCAATTGACATATCACTGAACAATTTGAGCCTAACTAGAGAATTTCGGTTTGCTTATTAGAGATCTCAGGAGAGACTGATGAGGATATGGAAAACTCCACCCAGCTGAACCTAGCTAAAAGATAATGAGCTTCATCCCACCCACGGGGGATGTTGCCTCTTTCTGATTTTGAATAACCCTCCTTCTATCACTTCCCTGTAATTTACCAGTTTACAGCTCTTCCCACACCTACAAATACAGCAAGCTTCAGGGCTTTTTCAAGGTAAAGTGCCGAATTTATTGTATATCTTCTGGTGAAATGAAATCTATAGGCAGCGGACAGTTGCTTCACATCCCCACTTCCCCACCCTGCCTCAAGTTTCCTTCCTGCCAGGGCCTCAGTGCCAGACCTTAGCTGTGGAAATTTGGGTATAGGCACAGCAGCACCTGGAGGGGAGGCCACTGTTTGCCACTGTGTGTATATTTCTTAACTGTTTAAAGTGTATAAAACTAGGCTACCATATTTATTCAGTTCCTGTCTTGAATTTTTATGTTATTGATGTTTTTGAGTGTTGTGTCCCTGACTTCATTTCCCCCATAAGCCCTGTGGTTTTTAATTGCAAGATATAGCAGGTGATTTTTTTTTAGAAATATAAATGACTTATAGCAGAACTAATTGTAGTTGTAGTAACAAAAACAATAACAATCATAGCATTTACATATCGCTTTAAGTTTTGCCAAGTGATTTACATAGGTAATCCTATTTGATCCTCATATCAACTATATAAGATAGATGCTTCAGGGGCAGCTAGGTGGCACAGGGTATCCACTTTGTGTGACTTTGGGCAAGTCACTTACACCAACTGCCTCACCAAAAAAAAAAAAAAATGTTATATGTGTTTTTTTGTTTGTTTTGATTTTTTTGTTTTGTTTTGTTTTGTGGGGCAATGAGGGTTAAGTGACTTGTCCAGGGTCACACAGCTAGTAAGTGTCAAGTGTCTGAGGCTGGATTTGAACTCGGGTCCTCCTGAATCCAAAGCCAGTGCTTTATCCACTGCACCACCTAGCTGCCCTGATAGATGCTTTATTATCACCATTTTACAGATAAAGAAACTAAGGCAGACCTGGGTGAAATGACTCGCCCAGGGTCACACAGCTAACAAGTGTCTGGGACGGTATTTGAACTCGTGGCTTTCTGATTCCAAGTCAAACATTATTTCACTTTGCAGCCTAGCTACCTGAATGAAAACTGAAACCCTTTTGCATAAGATTACAGTTATCCCTTCCACATTGTGACTCTCCCTATCACAGTGTCAATATATCACAGGGTGGCATAAGAAATTAAATGGGAATTTGGGGGGA
Source organism: Dromiciops gliroides (assembly GCF_019393635.1). Taxonomy (NCBI): domain Eukaryota; kingdom Metazoa; phylum Chordata; class Mammalia; order Microbiotheria; family Microbiotheriidae; genus Dromiciops; species Dromiciops gliroides. Next base: position 255,217,165 of record NC_057865.1, read on the forward strand.
GTTTTGCAGAAGGTGCTGATGATGTGTGATGGACAGCAGACAACACAGAAAATGATTAGAGAAACAGAAAATGTTTAGAAACTCAGAAATGCATAAAATATGTTTATAGTATTGTACAATGTCAACATATTTTATCTTTTAATACCACAATAATTTAGATATCTCTGCTATGAAAGTGGATTTTCCAAATTGAGTGGGTGCCATGCTTCTAACCCTCATAATGTGGAAGGGATAACTGAATTATAATTTAAAGATCTTTTCTAATCCTCCTAAGAGGGCTGGACACTTACTCATGCCACAGGCATTATAGAGAATCTGGAGGATTTGAACCCACATCCTCTAGACTTCAAATTCTGTCCTCTTTCCACTGCACCACCTAGACCTGGCAGCTACATGTAGAATGCATTGAAGGGGACTGAGACTGGAGGCAGGGGCTTTAGGTGGCTGTCATGGGAGTCCCAGTAGATGCATACAAGTTCTGAGTCAGAGTTTTGGTGGCAGGAACAAAAATGAGTGGGAGGGGGTGGGGGTGGAATGGATGGATGGAAGAGGCATTTTGATTTTTATGACAAAAAAAAGACTTTATCATTTTTCAACTTTGTTTTTGAGCACCTTGCTCAGTGCCTTTTAAAACAGTAAGAGCTTGGGGCAGCTAGGTGGCGCAGTGGATAGGAGGACCTGAGTTCAAATTCGGCCTCAGACACTTGACACTAGCTGTGTGACCTTGGACAAGTCACTTAAACCTCATTTCCCCCATAAAAAACAAAACAAAACCCAAAAAACCCAAAACAGTAAGAGCTCTATAAGAGAGGTTATTTGTAGTTTCGATGTTACTAAGCAGGATTGGGTTTATTTTTTGTAAATGTTGCTTAAGATCAAAGATACTTTGGCTGTACTTTTCTTTTTTTTTATTCACAGCATGACTTACATGGAAATGTGTTTTACATGACTACTCGGCTATAACCTATGTCAACTTGCTTGCCTCAAGGGAAGAGAGGGAGAGAATTTAGAACTTATTTAAAAAAAAAGAATGTTAAAATTGTTTTTACATGTAATTAGGAAAAAATATTAAATTAACTGATAAAAAGGGTTATTGATTAAGATATTTATGCCCTTCATAAAATCATACAAATTTAGAGGTGGGAAGAACCTTAGGAGATGATCTCTTTTGGGTCTCAGTTTCCTTTTTTTTTTCTTTTTTTGGCAATGGGGGTCAAGTGACTTGCCCAGGGTCACACAGCTAGTAAGTGTCAAGTGTCTGAGGTCGGATTTGAACTCAGTTCCTCCTGAATTCAGAGCCCGTGCTTTAACCACTGGGCCATCTAGCTGCCCCAGAATCTCAGTTTCCTAATGGGTAATATGTAAAATGATAGTTAAGTATAAAAACACTTGTACTTTCTGCCTACCAAAACTATTCTGAGAAAAAAATGCTTTGCAATCGTTAATACATTCATAGTATTAAGACCACCATCTAGTTCTAGGGTTGTTAAATTTGGGGGGCATGAATCCTTTTATAAGTCTAATTAAGGACTTATTCAAACCTAGTTTACCTTTGTTTTGTTTTTTTGTTTTTTGGTGAGGCAATCGGGGTTAAGTGAATTGCCTAGGGTCACACAGCTAGTAAGTGTTAAGTATCTGAGGCTGGATTTGAATTCAGGATTTGAATTGACTACTGGGCCAGAAATCTATCCACTGTGCCACCTAGCTGCCCCAAACCTAGCTTATCTTTGATTGATTGATTTAGTGGATTATGTCTGGGCCTTGTGTGAGTAACATGAACTGATCACAGGGAGAGAGATTCAGAAGCAGAAATAATCACCCCTTTGGATCTTACAAACTCAAACCCATTACAGTGACATGGCCAAGCCTGTTAAGTCTGTGGAGCTGCATGGATGGAAATGGGTACTTGGACAAACTTTGTATCCTTTGGTTCAGAGAATACTCATTCTGCACCATTAACCAAAATGATATTCTTAAACCTTACAACACCTTATGCAGACTGTAGGTATGCTGCTGATAGCAATGATTAGCACAGCAACTAGTGGAAGGCATAATTCCCCCCTCTGTGAGCAGAGCTCTCTTTGAATAATAATAGCTGACATTTATATGGCTCTTTAAGGTTAGTAAAGTACTTTACATACATTATCTCATTTTATCCTCAGACCAGCAATCCTCAGAGAGAGATACTGTTATTCTAGCTTTGTAGATGGAGAAAAAAGAAGCTCAGAGACATTCTGTGATTGGACCATGATCACAAAGTAGCAAATTACAAAGTACACATTCCCGCCTGGGTTTTTCATGCCACCAAGTCCACCAAAGCTCTGTCTATTTCCACTCTGTCACCTCTATGGGAGGTGGCAATCCTTGAAAGAAAGATCGGGAGTTTAATAGTGCAGGGGAGAAAGCATACCCAACATTCACTTTTTAAGGCAGGGTCAGCCATGATGGAAATCGTTAATGGGTCACTACTCTGTGGCATGAAGAAAAATTGAAAAATTGCAGAGAGGTATACATGTGGCACACAACACTGTTTCTGGAGTCAGAGAAGTTAGGTTCAAAATTCCAACACTCACTTGCCTTGGGAAAATCCTTTTTACCTCTTTTTTACCTTTTTACCTATTTCTTCATCTGTAAAATGAGGGTGTTGAACTAGATGGTCCTTTGGAGTCCCTTCCAGCTTCAGACTCTGTGAAGGACACTGATCCTACACTAGTACAATAGCAGATCCTGACCCTGAAGGGTATATATAGCTATAATGTGTATTTGAGGTCCCTCCAATTAAATTCTCATGGCCTCAGTTTCCTTTTCTGTAAAATGAGTAGATGGCCTCCCTACTCCCTTCTAACTCTAAATCTATGATTCTAGTGACATGGGGGTTGGGACTATTAAAGTTTAAACTGAAAAAAAAGTTTAAACTAGCCAACTAGCTATTAGGAGGGACACACCTAAGAAGCTGGGGGAGATTAAATTCTATAGCAGTAAAGTCAGTTAGGCTTGGCTACAACCTGAGCTAGGAAACAGAGATAAATGCAGAGGTCAGGACATCATTTCAAAAGGAAAAAAACACCCCTGACTCTCAGGAATCTTTCCCCACCCCCAAAGGGAATTTTCCATAGTCATGTGGTCACCCCATCCAAAGGCTTTTGCCTCCCTCCCAGTGGGGGAGAAAGGTGACTTAGAATGACACTAGGAACTCCCATGCTCTGGTCCTGCACTTCTGGGAAACAGAGGCTTGGTGAGCATTGGTCAGGCTACTGTTTGGGAGTCTCACATGGACCACGCCTTCTGTCCTGCTTCTTCCTTTCTGTCTGTTCTAGTGTTCTCTTTCTTTAAGAGAATCCCCAGAAAAAGAACAAGATCAAGACCCATTGTAGGCGATTTTTTTTTTACAAGTCTGAGATTTATGTTCGATTACATTTCATTACCTACACCAATGGCTCTGCATTACATTAACAGCAGGTCAGTCTTATCTTAGGTTGTGTCCAGCTTGCAGTCAGACACTAATGAGTCAAGTGATCTGGATTTAAGTGATACCACAAAGTGACCTGTCCCACTAGGAGTTCAAATAATGACAGGTAGCGGGGCACGATAGCATCTGCAGGATTGATGTTAATACCAAAATGGGACAAACCAAATTCTCCACTGCTTTGACCAAAACCAGATTTCACTCAGTAAGACATGAGGATTTTAGTCATTATTGATGACTGAGGTAAGTCAAAAGACCTGCCTTGGAATACTGGCCCCAGATTCAAGTGTGTTTGAGTTACAACTCAGTCACCTTAGGCCAGAGTTTCATCTATAAAATGAAACTACTTAAACTACCTCCCCTCATAGAGTTAACTGCGGGGAAATGATTTTGTAAACCATAAAGCATTATGAACATGTGAGCATTTATTGTTTATGCAAAGTTTTTAGGGCTCTACATTCATATGCTCATTCAGTTTGTCTTCACAATTTGATAAAATGGGTAGGGAAGACATTGTCTAGGTTTTATAGATGGGCAAACATCAAAATATTAAATGTCACATTCAAGATTGTAGTTCTAGGTAATGTAATATGAGATGATAATAATAACAACAACAATAATAGCATTTATATAGTGCCTCCAATCTGCCCTACAAAGTGCTATGCTCAGTAGTTTAGAAATATTAGCTTATTGGATCCTCATATCAACCCTGAGAAACAGGTGTTATTATCCCCATTTTAAAGTTGAGGAAATTGAGGCAATCAGGTTAAGTAACTTTGCCCAGGGGCCCACAAGAAGTCAGTATCTAAGGCCAGATTTGAACTGGGGTCTTCCTTTCAGGCCCGGTGCTCTATCTGCTGCACCACCTAGCTGTGCCTCGATGATAACCCAGGTCTATTTCTTTCAGGCTTCCTTCCTTTAGACATCTATGGTACATGTGGGGGAAGATTACTCTACTTACTGTCTTCTGAGTCAAATGGGAAGGAGGAAGGATGACTAGAAAAGCCGTCAGAATCAAGTTAATAACACGGCAACCTTTTCATTACATGCCTTGAATTCTGTATGTGGTCAGGATTTTGCTTTGGTTCCCTCGAAATGTTCAGAAATACCAGGCACAGTACTCTGAAAATGTGAGCGTTAGCATTCATACATTGTAATCCAAGCTGATTGGCAGGTACAGGAGTCTCTGAACAGAGGTGGCACCAGTGTGCTAATGTCTATTTAAAGCTGCCTTGTTTATAGAGGTAGTGGGGTATAGTGCATAGCATAGAAATTTAGCCTTGGGGGGCAACCAGGTGGCATAGTGGATAAAGCACAGGTCCTGGATTCAAGAGGACCTGATTTCAAATCCAGCCTCAGACACTAGACACTTACTAGCTGTGTGACCCTGGGCAAGTCACTTAACCCTCATTGCCCCACAAAAAAAAAAAAAAGAAAGAAAGAAAAAAGAAAAAGAAATTTAGCCTTGAAAGCAGGAAGGCCTGAGTTCAAGTTTTGTTTCTAAAACATAGTTGGCTGTGTGATGAGGGAGGAAGGGAGAAAGGAAGGAAGAGGGAAAGGGAGAGAGAAAGCAGGGAGGAAAGGAACAAGAGAGAAAGGGAGGAAGGAAGAGAGGGAAGAAAGGAGGAAGAAAAAAATAAGAGGGAGAAAGGGAAGAAGAAAGAGAGGGGGTTGAAAGAAGGGAGGGAGGGAGAAGGAAGGATGATTAAATATCTCTTTAGTGTACCAGGCACTGTGCTAAGCACTTTACTGATATCTCTTCATCCTTACAGCCCATGGCAGTAGGTGGTTATTCCCATTTTACAGATAAGAGAACTGAGGCAGAACGAAGTTAAGTGACTTGTCCAAAGTCACTCAGCTACTAAGTATCTGAGGCCAAATTTTAAGTGGGATCTTCCTGACTCCAGGCCCAGTGCTCTATCCACTGGCTATCTAGCTCAACCCTGGGGGCAAATCACTTAACTTCTTGTGGCTGTAATAATGGCTGGTTGAGACATTACTGAACTGCATGGGTCAAGAGAAGTCCTTCATCTGGCAACTCCTTATTATTGATGAAACCATAGATTGAGAGTCCTAATTCTATATTCCAGCTTGTGTGTGTGTGTGCACACATGTGTGCTCATACACACTTTTCAATGAACAAAAATCAATTTTCTATCCCAACCAACTCTACTCAATGAATTTTACAAAATAGTTTTAAAATTAAATTTTTAAAAAATTAATTTTTAAAGACTTGATTTTAAAAAATAAAAATAATAAATTAAAAAACCACAAATTTACCTTTGTCTGGTATATGCTCTAATACGTCGGTGATTCAGTGGATCTGTGATCTCATTTATATTGATGTCCATTCAGAAGGTAATTGAAAACCAATTCAAGACATCTCTTTCTATGCCCCCTTGTGAATGCTAGTCTATATATCCCCTGCATAAAATTTCCTCCCAAAAGCCTGACCACTGTCTTTTTTAGTCTCTTTATCATTGTGATGGGCAGCTAGGCAATACAGATGAGCAGCTAGATGGTAATAGGTTAGAGCACTAGACCTAGAGTCAGGAAGACCTGAATTCAAATCCAGATTCAGACACTTACTAGTTGTGGGATCTTAGGCAAGTCACTTAATACTGTTTGCCTCAGTTTCCTCATCTGTAAAATGAGCTGGAGAAGGCAATGGCAAGCTACTCCTGTCCACTATCTTTGCCAAGAAAACCCCAAATGGGGTCACAGAGTCAGACATTAGTAAACAACAGTCATTGTGATAGTACCAGCAAAACCATTCAGATGTCCATCTCTTTATCTCTCAGTATCTTACTCTGCCAACAACCCACCTTCTTTTTTGGACCTACATCTCTAATTATAATTAGATTGTATCTTTTGCTCAACTTCTTACATACAATTATTTTGTTGGTCATGTACTGCAGGCTCTTTATGCCTGACATACATCTCTCTACTGTCCTTGGGATGGCCAACAACATTAATATTTTGGAAACTGAGAATTTTCATTGGCTGCCCGCCATCATTTTAATGTTCTCCCTCCTTATTTTTCTGCCTGCTGTCTCCTTCAAGTCCCTGCTAAAATTCCATCTTTTCCAGGAAAACCCTTCCCAATCCCCTTGAATTCTACTTAGCCTTGCCTCTCTTGATGATTTCCAATTTAACTTGTATGTAGCTTGTTTTCATATCAATTTTTGCATGCTGTCTGCCCAATTAGAACTCCTTGAGAGAAGAGACTTTCTTTTACCTTTGTTCATAACCTTGGAGCTTATCATAATAGTTGGCATGTATTAAGTAATTAAATGTTTATTAATTGACTTCAGAATTGCAAGGTTTGTAGCCATACATAATAATTAGAAGAATATTGGCCCCATTTCCCTAGCTTCTTTCATATGCCTACTACCAGAAGCCTTTCCTGAACCCCCTTAATGCTAATGTTTTCCCTCTATTGATTACCTCCAACTTATCCTCTATATGGCTTGTCTGTACACAGTTGTTTGCATGTCATCATCCCCAGTAGACTGTGAGCTCCTTGAGAGTGAGAACTGTCCTTTACCCATCTTTGTTTCCCCATGCACTTAGTACTGTGCCTGATATACATTAGGTGCTTAATAAATGCCTATGGGGAAGCATTTTAATTAAAATTTTAAAATGCTTATGGAATGATTGGACAAACTTGTTGGAAGGAGATTATTATATACAATTGGAGAGACAATCTATAGAGTGGGTGGAGACACATATAGCTTGAATAGATATGGCGCATGGACAAGGAACCAGATGAAGAATGGATTAGGTGGAAGCAAGCCAGCTGGATTGCAATGGAGAAGCTATGTCGTAGTTTTTAGCATGCCCTAAACTCAACTTTTGTTACAAGGCAGCATGATATAGTATAGAAAGAGCTGGCACAAGAGTCTGGAAGACCTGGGTTCATGTCCAGCCCCTGGAACAGACTGGCTGTGTAAGCGACCCTGGCCAAATAACTTAACCTATCATCTTTTGAACTTCTTACTGCCCCCAGACAACTCTCAAAGATTATAAGTCACAGATTAGGCACCATATTATGCATTAGTCGGGAGAATGCTTCATACCAATGAAATCATAGGCTGGGTTAAAAAACAAAACCTGACTAATTAACAACTGTTGTTGTTTGTTCTTTGTTCTCTGGTGATGTCATGACTTGCACTGAATTGGATTTAAGTGAGGAACTGCTGTGCAAGGTCACCAACCTCACTCTCTCCTCCAGAACCATCTGGATGACTGATGATGGCCCAGGATGTTTAAGGCAATTGCCCAGGATCACACAGCTAGTAAGTGTCTGTGGTGAGAGTTGAACTCAGTTTCTTTTGACTCCAGGGCCAGTGCTCTATTCACTTTGCCACCTAGCTGCCCCTAACAGTAGGTGAGATATGGATGGATGGATGGATGGATGGATGGATGGATGGATGGATGGATGGATGGATGGATGGATGGATGGATAGATGGATAGAGATAGGTAGATAACCTTACATAATGGATAGAGAACTGGTCTGAGAGAGCCAGAAAGACACTAATTGAATTCCCACTCCTAGTCTCTACCTAAATTCAGCTAGTCCCAAGCTCCATTTTCCTACCAGTAGCTTTTCCAATGCCAATGGTGTCAATCTCAAATAGAAACTAAACCAAAAGTCAAGAACCCTGCAGGCTGCATATTGACTTAGAAAACCACATAGTAACATTATCTATGTCCTATTATACTTTTATTATTTAACTATTTCCCTGATAAAAAGTTAATCTAGTTCCACAGTATGATACCTCTGCTCTAGGCAAGTGTCTAAGATTTTAAATTTTATAGAAGGTATCTACCTGTATTAATAGAAGGAATTTCCTTATCTGTGAGTTCACTTGAACATTTACACCTCAAGTCCAGTCCCTTAAAGTTTACAAAATACATTCATCCATATTATCTCAATGACTCTTCATAACTAAGGGCAGCTAGGTGGTTCAGTTGCAGGCTCAGAGTCAAGAAGACTCATCTTCCTGAGTTCAAATCTGACCCCAGACACTTACTAGCTGTGTGACCCTGGACAAGTAACTTAACCCTGTTTGCCTGAGTTTCCTCCTCTGTAAAATGAGCTGGAGAAGGAAATGGCAAACCACTCCAGTATCTTTGCCAAGAAAACCCCAAATTAGGTCATGAAAACCTTTGTCAAGAAAACCTGAAATGACTAAAGAGACTGAACAACAGTTTATAACTACCCTCTGAGGGATGGTGTGTATGGGGGTGGGTGGGTGGGGTAGATAGACTGTATACTCCAGACAATCCAATCCAAGATTATTTTATTCATTGTAGTTGTATCCTGACTGTAGCACAGTACCTAACATATAGACCATGCTTAATAGTTGTTTATTGGTTAATTGTACAGGTGAGGAAGATGAAAAGCAAAGAGGTTGAGTAAATAGCTATTATCAAAGGTGAGATTCTAATCCATTCCTTTTTCATCTCCGGATTTAATACCTTTGTCCCCTATTCCAGGCTGCCTCTCCCCTAGTCCTAGTTGCCTCTAGCTGTCCCACCAATGCCTAGAACCCAACCTGGCAGGTGGAATTCCAAAGTGTTCTAACCCCTAAAATTATTCTTGGCTGTTCAACTGAGACTAGCTCAGTGTTTTTCCATTTTTGATTTTCAGTGAAAAGCTTTCTTATCATGAACCTGTCAGGGTGAAGGGGACAGAAACAGTGACTGTGCAGCATTGCAAACCGTGTCAGATTATGGCACATTGTTTGCGCTGTTCAAAAGGAGCTGGGATGAAACACCATAATTGCACTGCTCTTGGCGTCCTGGAGGATGTGAGTGAAGAGTCACATGGTGTTATTGCAGTGAACAAAAATTTCAAACACTTGACTGAAATTCCAGCTTGCAATCCTATTTAATTATAACCCAAACAAGCTCCCACTCAGTTGCCAAGAAAGGTAAAGAATCTGCTAACAACTCATGGACAGAGACGGGAAGTGAGATGAATTTATTCATCTGAGCCCAGTAAACCAAGAAATCAGTTGAGCTCTTGCTCAGTAAGGGGGGTGGGTGAAGAATTACATTGACTTTCTGATGTCTGTTCAGAATAACATCTAATATCTGAATGAACATAGAGAATTGGGGTACAAAGGGCTGTCCCCTTCTACTGGCTCCTTCCCTGCTGCCTAAAAGGCCCTCAGTTCTCCCTTCTTTTTTTGGGGGGGGGTTTGGGTTTTGGTTTTTGTATTTTGGTTTTTGGGTTTTTTGCAAGGCACTGAGGGTTAAGTGGCTTGCCCAGGGTCACACAGCTAGCAAGTGTCAAGGGTCTGAATCCGGATTTGAACTCATTCAGGTCCTCCTGAATCCAGGGCCAGTGCTTTATCCACTGGGCCACCTAGCTGCCCCCTCTCCCCTGTTTTGGAGGAAAAAACAAGGATAAAACAAAACTTCCCGTGACTCTACTTCTCATCTTTTCCTTCCCCTTCTTTGCCAGATTTCTAGAGAGAGCATTTCTAGAGAGATGCTGCCTTCATCTCTTCATCTGACACCATCCATACAACCTTCATCCACCCCAAAAGTGTAATGGACACCCCCTCTCTAATGTGAATGACCTTGCCTCCCTGTGGTCACCAGGACTTCCGGATCTTATATAGAAGCAGCATGGTTCAATAGAAAGGGCATTAAATCTTGATGTTCAAACTTCAATTTGAATTTCGGTTCAAATCCTGCATCTGATTACTATATTTGTGACCTTAGGCAAGTAACAAACTCCCTGGGGGTCAATTGCCTCATCTGTAAGATAAGGATTCCTTCCAGCTCTGGATCTATAATCCTCAGGCCTCCCCTGTGTCGGTTTGCATCTCCCTATATCCTGGTTCTTCTAAATATTTGGCTCTTTTTTCTTCCTGCCTCTGGGGTATCATTTCCCAAAGCTCTGTCCTCGTGCTCTCTTCTCTGCTCCTGCAGTCTTTCCCTTGGTGATTTTATTCATCATCCCAAAATTTCATCTAGGACTTTTCTACAGATGATTCCCATGCCCTGCTCCTTTAGCCCTGAGCTCTTGGATTCCCAGAGGTCTGAGGAACATCTGTACCTGTTAGCATAATAATGAAAGTTGCTAAGTAAAGAGGTAAGAGGAAGCAGATGCAGCTGTGATCCTGGGAAGTGGCTGCAAGCAGGCCTGGTGTTTAAATAAGGAGCCACAGAAGAGGTTGCTGGCATCCTGGCTTTGTAGGGGCAGGCTGAGCTTTTTCTCTGCTGGTGTGTCCTTGAAGGGCAGTTAGGTGGCACAGTTGATAGAGTTGCAGGGCCTGGAGAAGTGAAGACACTTCTTCTGAGTTCAAATTTGACCTCAGACACTAAGCTGTGTGACCCTAGGCAAGTCACAACCCCAATTGCCTTAAACATCTGGGGTCATCTCCAGTTATCCTGATAAATATCTTGCCACTGGACCCAGATGGCTCTGGAGGAGAGAGTGTGGTTGGTGACCTTGCACAGCCCTCCCTCACTTAAATCCAATTCATTGCAAGTCATGATATCACCTTCTGATGATATCTGATGTCCTCTTCAAGAACAAAGGACAAACAACAACAAACAGAGGACACTCTTCTATATTTACTTTCTATTCTCTTTTATTTTGTGACCTCACAAGATCCCACGGGTTTAATTGTCACCTGTATGAAAATGATTCTTACATAGCCCTACACTCTGTCTTGAGCTCTAATGTAATAATACTGATTGGGACACAGTGGATAGAGTACCGGCCCTGGAGTCAGGAGGACCTGAGTTCAAATCTGGCCTCAGACACTTAACACTTACTAGCTGTGTGACCCTGAGCAAGTCACTTAACTCCAATTGCCTCACCAAAAAAAAAAATGATATTGATGATGGTGATAATAACAGTAGTGATAGTTAGCTTTTATACATCATGCACTATGCACCTAGAGCTTTAAAAATATTGTCTCATTGGACCCTCATAGCAATCCTGGGAGGTAGGTGCTATTATTATCCCCATTTATAAAGAAATTAGGACAAACAGAGGTTAAGTGGCATTCATAGATCATGCATCACACAGCTAATAAGTATCTGAGACCAGATTTGAGCTAGGGTCTGTCTTGATTCCAGCCTGGAGTTCTATCTGCCGTGTCACCTATCTGCCTCTAATGATGATCTAGTTATGCATCACCAGCTAACAATTTGGTTTTTTTGAACAGGATGTCCCTTAGGCATCTCCAACTCAGCATGTCCAAAAGTGAATTCATAACAGGGAGATCAGGTCTCAATTAGTGCAAATAATGAATCCCTTGAAGTGGTCACATTATTTGAATTTGCACTACATTTGCCATTGGGCTGGATGTCATTTATATTTTATATAATTATTACTTTGAATAGTACAAATTTGAATACATGACACACTTCAGGGGATTCACTATTTCAACTAAAGATCTAGTTTATCTTTTCCCCAAACCCCACTTCTCTTTAGAAATATACTTATTTATGTCAAAGTCACCATCATTGTTCTAATTCCCAAGTTTTATAGCTTTGGCATCATCTCTGATGCTTCACCTCTCCATCATTCCATATATTTAATCAGTTGCCAGATTTTGTTGTTTCTGAAACTTAAATATGTCTCACATCCAAACTCTTCTCTCCACTCACATGGCCCCACCATCCTAATCCAGGTTCTCATCCCCTCTCTTCTGGATGACTGTAATGGTCTCCTAATTGGAGTTTCCCCCCATCTCCAATCTTTCTCCAATCCGTTCTCCACTCAGCTGCCAACATGATTTCTCAAAAGCACATTTCTGGCCATATTATTATCCTGCAAAATCAATTCCAATGGCTTCATATGCCTCTAGGATCAGAGAGAAGCTCTTCTGTTTAGCTTTAGAGCCCTTTGCACCCTGGGCCTGACCTAGCTTTCCAACTTTATTAGATATTATAGCCCTTCCCACACTTCAAGGTCAAAGAAGATTGGTCTTGTTGTTCCTTACACATGACACTCCATCTCCCATCTGTCTTCCAAGCCTGGCATTCAAGCCCACCTCACTTCTACTTAAGAGAATCCTTCATTTTCTTTGAAACTCTGTTTAGACAGCATTTTTTACATGAAGCGTTACCTAATTCTCCCCACCTCCCCCCTCCAAAACCCTACATTTATTTTGCATATATATACATATATACATATATGTATACATATAGATTTTATTTATTCCTACATTTGCCATCTTCTCCTATAGAACATAAACTCCCTAAGAGGAAGGCTTGTATAATTTTTATTTTTATGTGCCAAGCACCTAACACAGTTCTGGCACACAGTCAGCATTTAATAAATGCCTGTTGATCGATTAGTCCTCAGGTGACAGATGGTCCATTGCCAGACTGTGCTACAAACTGCTGGTATATATTGCCTTCAAGAAAGCAAAGTTACCCCTCAAGCTTTAAGCCATGATGAGGAATTTGGAATCTGGAAACTGGCTCCATGTTGGCCAATCAGATGATAGTTTCTTTGTTCCTTTGAATCTGATATTATGTGTAACAAAACAGATTCAGGGGGTATGGATCACCCCTTTTGTGCCTTTTGTGTTAGACAACTCAATAAACTTCTTTCTAAATTATTTTAGTTCTGGGTTTTGTTCTCTGCCTACAATTAAGTCATAGTAATTAGTCTACAGGGTTTTTTTTTCTTTCCATGTAAACAATGATATGCTGAAAAGGCAGGTTATTTTATTTAATTTTTGCAATTGCAGATGACAAAAAACTAAAAGGGACAGCACTAATAGGGGCCATAGTTAATAGGAAGGAAAAGAAGTCTTTCCTGATCCAGCCTAATTCCAATACCTTCCTTCTGTTGATTTGCTCCCATTTATCCCATATATACCTTGTTTGTACATAATTATTGCATGTTGTATCCATCATTAGACTGTGAGCTCCTCAAGAAGAGAGGGCATTTTTTGCCTCTCTTTGTATCCTCAGCACTTAGCATAGTGTCTAACAAATAGTAGGTGCTTAATAAATGCTTCTTGACTGATTAATACATATATTTTTAAAATTTTTTTTTTAGTGAGGCAATTGGGGTTAAGTGACTTGCCCAGAGTCACACAGCTAGTAAGTGTTAAGTGTCTGAGGCCGGATTTGAACTCAGGTACTCCTGACTCCAGGGCCGGTGCTCTATCCACTGCGCCCCCTAGCTGCCCCCCCTGATTAATACATATAATGTATGAAAGAATTGGGATGGCATGGTGAGTATACCACTAGTGTAATAATATAGTGATCTATATGGTGGAAAGAGTGATATATTAGAAATTCCTATAACTGAGGTTAAATCCCAGCTGTGTCAATTATTGTGAAAGAAAGGAAAGGAACAAACATTTATTTTGTGACTACTATATGCCAGGTACTGCACTAACTGCTTTTACACATTTGATGACTGCCTTTTAACCTTGGGGAAGTCATTTAACCTCAGCTTCCTCACCTGAAAAATTAGTGAAGATTGTATGAGATGTTCTCTAAGATGCGTTCTGGCTCCAAGTCTACAGTCCTATTAATGTAGTGGAAGGACAGTATGGCATATTGGATGGAAAGCTGGCTTCAAAGCCAGGAAGATCTGAGTTCCAAGTTCCACCTCTGACATATACTGGCTAAGTCTTGTAACATCTTAGGGACCCAGGCACATTTCTGTGACAAAAAGTTATAATGAAAATCCTGATCTTCATTGGGAGAGTATGTTTGCTCACTGGGAGTATCCCATACCAATAACATCACAGGGCTGCTTCCCTCACAGCCCCAAATGAAATTGTGATTGTCTGGAATGTTAGACTGATTAATATTAAACAGAGATACGTGCAAAGTCCTCAAGTGGTGGGGGAAAAACCAGCTACTGAAATACAGGATCAGGGAGCAGTCACTAGATGACAGCACATGTGAAAAGTAGTGAACTGCAAGCAGCTGTGTGCTAGCTTCCTGGAGAGCTGATAGTTAAAATTTCAACATGTGCATTTATATCTAGGGAAATGAACAAATGCTACAAATTATGGCATGATTTATTATTTTGTTGTTTGTCTAGACTTGAGAAAGTGTTAATGATGAAGACTAAACTTAAGGGTGTGGTAGGTACATTGTTCTCCCATGAGAGCCAGTTGTTAAATATTTACCAGATCACTGCTGACTAAAGATTCATTGGAGACAAGAATATTACATGGCCTCCAATTACCTTTGCCTACAAGTGAGAGTTGTGCCAATTATAAGACTTTGGTCAGACCCCAATCTGGAGTACTGTGTTCAATGCAGGGTGATATTCATTAGTCTAAGAGCAATTTTGATGGGTGGAGAGCAGATGGAGAACGACAACCAGTATGTTGAAGGAATAGCAGAACAATTTCACCAAAGGAGCATCTGAAGTAAATTGGGGACATTGAACCTATGAAAGACTTAATTAAGGATGTGATCCTGGTCTTTAGCTACCTGAAGAGTGGCCCTGTAAAGGATGCTCTTCTAGCTTCTGCTTTTCCCCAGAAATCAGGGCTAGGACCAATGGGTAAGACAGGAAGAATTTAGCGTAATATAAAGAAAAGTGAGAAGAAGCATGCACGGTACAGTGGAAAGTGCAGATGGGTTTGGAGTCAGAGTACTTTACAAGTAACTACCATCCAATTCAACCCCTTCATTTTAAAGATGAGGAAACTTGAGGGCTAGGGAGGTTGATTTGTTCTACAAGGAGGAAGTACCAGAGGCCAGATTTGAAGCCAGGTCCTCTGATTCTTGAACCACTGATCTCTCCTTAGAGACCTTGGGTGCAAGGCACTCTCTGGGACTCAGTTTCCTCCTCAACAAAATGAGAGGTTTGAAGTAAATGACCTCAAAGATCCTTTCTAGGTGCAAATCTGTGACCCGACCCTTTAATCATTCTGAACAATGTGTCATTACTCAGTCGTTTTCAGTTGTTTCCAACTGTCCAAGATGCCATTTGGTGTTTTCCTGGCAAAGAACTGGAGTGGTTTGCCATTGTAACGATTGGAATGGCGCCACCTGCTGGAGACTTACTGTAGAAGAGTTCCGCCCATGAAGCGCAGGTCTTTGAGGGCAAGACCAGGAGTCTTTTCTTTGGCGTCAGGAAGTGATGCGGGCTAGTGGGAGGAGGAAGGAAGAGACTGGTGCTCAGTCTCTCTCTCTCTTTCCTTTGGACTCTGGTGGAGAGCGGAGCTAGAAATGTGCTCTCCCTTAATGCCATTTTCGTCTTTGTTTATTTCACAGATGAAGAAACCAAGGCAAACAGGGTTAAGTGACTTGCCCAAGGTCATACAGCTAGTTAAGTGTCTGAGGCCATATTTGAAGTTAGGAAGATGAGTCTCTCTCACTCCAGGCCTGGCACTCTATCCACTACAGTGCCACCTAGCTGTTAATTTAGACTTGCACAATTAGACTTGCTCAAAAATGATATGGACTGTCTTATAAATGGCATTATTGCCATCCTTTGAGGTCCCCAAGGAGAGGCTGGATGTCATTTGTCATGCTATAAAGACTTATTCTTCAAGTAGGGATTGGACTAGACTAACTTTCATGTCCTTCCCAAAGCTAAGATTCTTTGTTCAGTGCCATACCTACCTGTCAGCCACCATTTTTGTTAACTTGGATTAAGAGTATTCACCCCTCATATGGAAAGGGGATTTGTGAATTGATGGAGTTTCAGAACAAGATAGTTTGATTTGATCCCTATAATATACCTCTCATTTAGATTTTATGCGTATAAGTCAGTTAGGATCCTGAACACATAAACGATGAGAAAAGGCTAGGCAAACTAAATGGTGTGGTGAATAGAGTAACTGAAGTCAGGAAGACTCATCTTTGTGAGTTTAAATCTGGTCTCAAACACCTTGATCCAGGGTCACATCCAATTTTTATCTCTTTTTGCCAGAGACACTACAATGGATATGCAGAGCCATCTTATGCCCACAACACATTGGGGAGGTGGGGGGGGGATCCATAACAATCCATTTGTACTAGGTACTAGTCCTATATAGTGAGAGGGTTGAACTAAGTAAGGTTTCATAAGGTTCCTTCCACCTCTTGATCTATGATGTTATAAATCTTAAGTCCTGCCCTAAAGTATTCCCCACACAAAGTCTCCCAGCCTGCCAAGTTATGAGGAATATTTTTGGATGCTACCACTGCATTCAGAGGAAGGTCCTAGATTTTCTAAAGTCAGGGCCTTCCCAGTAATACTAGAAGGTGGTTGTCTCTTTGGTATGACTTGAAAAGTGTCAGAGCCTTCTTACCCCAAAGTATCTTTCCCTATCCACCTGTATTGATGCCTGAAATTCTGCCATTAGAAATGTATTCATTTTGTTTAAAGAGCCATAAGGTGGGAAATCCCCCTCAACCATGACCTGTTAAGATTTTTTTAAGATCAAATGGATAGGTTATTTTGTGTTTTAGATGGTGCCAGGGAATTAGAGAAGAACTGAAAGGGGAAATGAGAGAAGGGAAGGAAGGAAGGAAGGAAGGAGGGAGGGAGGGAGGGAAGAAAGGAGGGAAGCAGGGAAGAAGGAGGGAAATAGAGAGGGTGACAGGAAAAGAAGGAAAGAAGGAAGGAGGGAAGTAGGGAAGGAAGGGGGAGGGAGGAAGGAAGGAAGGAAGGAAGGAAGGAAGGAAGGAAGGAAGGAAGGAAGGAAGGAAGGGTGGGTGGATGAATGGATTAAAGAGAAGGAAGGGGGCAGCTGGGTGGTGCAGTGGATAGAGCACCGGCCCTGGAGTCAAGAGGACCTGAGTTCAAATCTGGCCTCAGACACTTAACACTTACTAGCTATGTGACCCTAGGCAAATCACTTAACCACAGTTGCCTCATCAAAAACAAAACAAAAAAAAAGAAAAGAAAAGAGAAGAAAGGGAAGGAAGGAAGGATTTACTAAGTGTCTATTATGTGGCACACACTGTGTGTGGCAAGTACTTTACAAATATTTTCTCATTCCATCCTGACAAAAACACTGGGAGGTTGATGGTATTATTTCCATTTTACAGTTGAGGAAACTGACACAGACAGAGGTTAAGTGACTTGCACAGTGACTTTGGTTAAGTGATTTATCACACAGTTAGTCAGTGTCTAAGGCTGGATTTGAAATCAGGTGTTTTTAAGTCCAGGCCCAGTGCTCTATCCATTATGCCACCTAGCTGCCCAATTTAACTTTGCCCAATTTAAGATTTTTCCTTTGCCCAAGATTTTTCCTGCCAGTCCTATGTTTAAACAAAACAAAACAAAAAAGTAGATTAAAAAACTACTTTGGTATAAGTGAAGTTTTAAGTGGGGACTTTAAAACTCATCTTTCATCTTTTCAAATAGCAGTAGAAGGGACTATGTGCTGCTCTGCTTTCTCCCATCAGGTTCTCAGTTCTTGGTTACTCTGCCAACTACCTGGTATAGTGAATTAAGCCCTAGACTTGGAGTGAGGAAGACCTGAATTTAAATCCTTCCTCAGAGACTTTCTAGTTGTATGACTCTGGGCAAATCACTTAATCACTGTATTGTTTCAGTTTCCCCATCAGTCAAATGGGGATAATAATAACAGTACCTATGTCCAAGGACTGTTGTGAGGATAAAATGAAGTAATATCTATAGTGTTTTGCTAACCCTAAAGAGTTTTTACAAATGTTGACTGACTTTTAAAATTTACTGTCTATTTTGAGAATGCAGTTATTAGCTTAATAAGGACCCACTCACCCTAACTCACATATTCAACCACTAACTGATCTCTGAATCTATTTACTACCCCCATCCCTCTACTCCCATCATGCAAGGAACTCTTGTTCCCCCCCCCCACCCAACCCCATGGGAATTATTGGGAGATCAAGTCCCTCAATCTTGCCAGAGGAACAAATATAGAGTGTTGATCTCCATCTGCCCCTCTCCATTTATTAAATAATAGATTATTTAAGGGATGATCTCTGGGGACCCATACCCAAAGATGCACCCTCAGTCACCCACATTGACTCACACTCATAGAATCATAGATTTAGATCTAGGAGGGACTTCAGAGGTCATCTATTCCCTCCTCCCCTAATTTTACATATGGGGAAACTGAGGCCTGGAGAGAGTATGTGATTTGCCCAAGATCACACAAGTACTAAGTGGCAGACCAGGATTTGAGCACTAGATGATTTGGTCACAGATTCAATACCTCCTCCACACAACTGTGCTAACAAGTCAATTTTGCTTCAATATCAATCACTCAGAATCTAACCTTTCAATTGTTCCCACTCTTAACTGTCTCCCAACCCCTTCTGCCTCATCAGACTCCAAGGAAGAATGCAATCCTCTATAGCTCCCAGACAGTTAGTGACTCAGCAGCAGCTTGTAAAAGGAGAGGAAGGGCTCATGGAAAGGGAATTTGGATCTCAAGGACCTGGGCTCCAGTACTGATTCTGCTATTTCTTCTATGTGTGACCTTGGTCAAATCATTTAACCTCACTGGGCCTCAGTTTCCGCATCTGTCAAATAAGGGTGGTTGAACTATAT
Source organism: Dromiciops gliroides (assembly GCF_019393635.1). Lineage (NCBI taxonomy): Eukaryota > Metazoa > Chordata > Mammalia > Microbiotheria > Microbiotheriidae > Dromiciops > Dromiciops gliroides. The sequence continues at coordinate 255,236,122 of NC_057865.1, forward strand.
GACCTCTGAAGTCCTTTCTAACTCTAGCTCTTCAGTCTTACAACTGCCCAGCACATGCTTTGTGTTGTTCATTTATTACCTCTTTTTGCTTTCAATTTGTTTGGCATTAGAAATGTAGTCTTTTTTGTTTAAAGAGCTGCAAGGTGGGAAATCCCCCTCAACCATGACCTGTTAAGATCTTTTGAAGATCAAATGGATAGGTTATTTTGTGTTTTAGATGGTGCCAGGGGATTAGAGAAGAACTGAAAGGGGAAATGAGGTTCCACTTTTATGAAAATGGTGAACAAAGAAGGATACCTGACAAGGACCCCACACATCCCTAAAGGGATGATCCTTTGTCAGTGCAAAAACTAGTATGGGAAATAAGACTATATTCATATGTATGTGTATGTATGGGTATGTATATATAAACACATGTATGTGTATAGAGATATGTACACACACACACATATATATGTAGCTTTTATGAAGCATTTTGTTGTTGTTTTTCAGTCATGTCCAACTCTTTGTGACCCCATTTGTGGTTTTCTTGGCAAAGATACTGGAGTGGTTTGCCATCGCCTTCTCCAGCCCATTTTACGGATAAGGAAACTGAGGCAAACAGGGCGAAGTGATTTGCCCTGGGTCACACCCCAAGTATCTGGTGACAGATTTGAACTCAAGCCTTCCTGACTCCAGGCTCCCACTCTATCCACTGTGCAGCCTAGTTCTAAGGTTTGTGAAAAAAATACATTTTTTCATTTGATCCTTATAATAAGCCTTTGAGAAAGGTAGTTATTATTATCCCCTTTTTAAAGATGAAGTAAGTGAGACTTAGAGAGTTTAAGTGACTTGCTGAGGGCCATGGACCTACTAAGTGTCTGAATCAGAATTTGAACTCAGGTCTTCTGACGCCAAGTCCAGCATTCTCTCAGCTGCCTTTAGAAATAAAGCCTATCCATCTGGCTCTGGCTAACTGGACATAATGTGCTCTTTGGGGATTTTTGGTCAGTATACAAACTGCTCTTCCTATCAGAGGAAGAAGGCACAGCTTGGGGACCAGGGAGTTGGCCGTCTTGACCCAGTCCTTCAACCCATTTAGCACTGTTGCTCCAGCCCAAATTCCTCTTGTGGGTGGGGAACTAGTCAGGGTTCACAGTTTCAGCCAGATGCACTGTGAGATATATGGAATCGATTTACACCTCTTATCTGTGAGACCCATGTGATTTTTGTGTGTTCCAGAGGTTCATGCTTGGAGATGGGAGTAATAGTAATCTATAATGACAATGCCTTCAGTGACCTCACAGTTCCCCTCTATCTGAATGAGTTTATATCACTCAGTACCTGTGGTGATCACATCTATTACTTTTTGCTAGTGATTCTTATCATTAAAATTACTCTAAGTAGTCTAGGATTGTGGATTAAGAAATAACCATTCCTTTTTTTCCCCCTTTATTTTTCCATTGTCATTATGATGCTAGTGTTTTTTTTTTAATCTACTCTGTATATGCATACAATTAATATATTCAGACACTCACATGTCATTTGCTTTAAGAACTGTCTGACCCAGTATAGCAAGTCTTCTGTTATTATCTTTGAACAAGGTAATTCAACTCTGAAATCATTGGTTAAATTTTGCTTTTGAATATTCAAGGGTGTTCAGAGGTCAATTAAAAAATTGAAAACATCATCTTAAATGATCTTATAAAACAGGAAATAAATTTCTGGTAAAATGAAATGAAATTAGCCTCTTCTGTAATTGGGAAAGAGGGATTGCAGTTTTGAAGCTTATCACACAGCATCAGAATCCTGAAGTTTGATGCCAGCAGCTTACAATTCAGGTTCCCCCAATGTTAAAAACAAAGCAAAATACAAACTACGACTGAAACAAATTACAGGGCATCTCCAAAGTTATTATGCCCTTTTAAGCATTTAAAATTTCACTAAGACTTTTGGTACTCCCTGTGTAATATCAGATTTTGATTGTGCCTTATTCATTTCTTTGCTTTTCTACTTTGTAAAAAGGAAAGGAATATTAACTGGACAATTATCATGTTCCTTATTGCTGAAATCTCAATTTTGTTAAGCAAGATGGCTGAGTGGATGAATGATCAAGGTAAGCAGCAAATTTGATTATCCTTTTTCTCCCATCTTTGTCAGTAGATTTATACTTGGCACTTGTGAAAACGATGGGGAAAACTATGAAATTACCCGATGTTCTGCTAATTGTGGAAGCTAGAGTGTGTATGGTGCAATGTGAGAAACTAATTCTTAATAATCAGTGTCTTGGTGGATCCAGAGATCTCTTTCTTAGTTCTCCCTCCCCCTCCACTCAAAGGGCCAGTTCTCCTTGAGAGATTTTATCAAATCTCAACTAGGTCAAATACTAACCCAGACACTAAACTTACAAAAGGAGCTTTGGGTGGAGATAGATTCTTTTGTCTAGATAGCCCAAGGATTTACTGATGAGATTAAACCTCTCCTAGATAAATGGACTTTGCCCTGATCAGTTTGGGCAGGGGAGTTTCTTTACTATGATGTCATCATTGGACATCTTTATAATATAGCACACCTTCAAATCATGTCAACCAATTAGATTTAAATAATGCTAACCAGCTAACCAATTAGATTTGTTTATGTATGTATGTGTGTGTATTATATACATATACACATACACACACACACACACACTCACACACACATATATATATATATAAATATATATATAAATTAGATTTAGACCCTATTAGATTTCATTAATGTATGATGACACAGCTCTATCAAAAACAGTATAAAAACCCTTGGAAAATGTCACATGGGGGGGGGGCGAGATTCTTCTGCCTATGCTAACTATGATTCTGAAACTCTCTCTGCCTCTTCTTTTTTTTTTTTTTTTTTCCCTCTGCCTCTTCTAACACATGGCCTGGGAGTGTGAACAGTTAGGGAGAACCATGGTCAATCCCTTACTAGTTTAATATGTATCCAAAAGTTGCATCTTCAGTAATTATTTTTATTATTTATTTATTTATTTTTGTGCAGGGGTAATGAAGGTTATGTGACTTGCCCAAGGTCATACAGCTAGTAAGTGTCAAGTATCTAAGGCCAGATTTGAACTCAGGTCCTCCTGAATCCAGAGCCAGTTCTTTATCCACTGTGCCACCTAGCTGCCCCCTAGTAATTAGTTTCAATGTCACAGTAACAACCACAGAAGCTTGGCTTCTAAGTTTCCACCCTACAGTTTTTCATTTGTTACAAAGATTTTCTTTTTCTTTTCTTTCTTTTTTTAAAAGGGGGGTGGGGTAGAGAAAAGAGAGAAAATAAATGCCTTTTAATTGAAAAAAATATTTTTAAAGTAGATGCCACTTCTATGTGTATGGACAAGTACCTGATACTTTTACATAACTTAATACTCTCTAGAATCTTTGGCTAGGTTGGGGTGGGGGGAGAAGGTCAATGTTGAATAGGATTACTTTTTTAAATCTTAAAATTCAACAAACCCATGATTTTAAACAGCATAGATCCTCTCTTCACCAGCATTCTACACCTTTCAAACCTTATTAAGCAATCCTCATGAGTGAATTTGGAAAAATTAACCACCTGGTAGTCAACCATCTGGAAGTGAGCCTCTTAGAATTTGGGAAGTGTGGCCCTCCTAATCTAGGCATACAACCTCAGGCTTGCCAGAGCTTGTGTTCTGCTGATATAAGCTGCCAGAGCCCAAGCTCCCTTCCAAGTCACAATGAGGTATGGGGCGGGGGAAGGGGGGGGGACCCTCATTGACAATTAAGTTCCATGATCCAGCTAAAGGATATCTCCTGCCATATTTGCCAGTTTTATGTATGTTGGCCCTTCAGGACACTGAGTCTAGTTTCTTGCTTTTTATAATCTTAAGTGATCTCTTTCAAAAATATGTAAATTACACTTACTAGCTGTGTGATCCTGGGCAAGTCACTTAATTAACCCCAATTGCCTCACCAAAAAAACCCCAAAAAACAAAAACAAAAAACCCAAACATGTATATTAGTCTAGAACTTGAGTTTTTAACCAAGGCTTCTTGGATTGCTTCCTGCAAGTGATCCATGGATAGATTTTAGGGGGTCTGTGAACTTGAATATGGAAAAAAAATTTATTTCTTTATTTTCACTGACTTCTAACTCTAATTTAAGATTTTCTTCATTAATAAAAAAAATCATTCTGAGTAATATATATGTTTCACCAAATTCCCAAAGACATGTCTAAGTGCCCTTGGTCTATGGTATCTGCATGTGTACTTCTATTTTGTTTTTTAAAAAACCAAACTGCCATTTACCAAAATCAAGTTTAGTGAGAGGTTTGTAAAGAAAGAAATTTCACATACAGGGACACTCAAGTTCTAATGCTGTTGAACGAAAAGTGAAGGGAGATGTGAACCATAAACATTTGCTCTCCTCACTCATTTCCCACAAAAGTTTTTCTATATGGAGTTCTAGCTACAGTCAACAGGATATGCAAGGATTTCAGAGGCATCTATAACAGTTCCATGGGGCGAGTTTGGGGAGGAAGGAAGGGAAATGCTCAGAGGAAATCCAGGGTTATAAGAACATACCACTCCATTCACTGATAGCAGCTGGTCTCCCCTTTTGAGGCCTCCATGTCTTTCGGCTACCCCTCCAGGAATGATGCGAGAGATATAAATGGGGGAGTTTTGCTCCTTTCCTCCCATCACATTAAAGCCAAGGCCCTCATCAGTCTTGGGTAGTTCCACTACTCGAGGATGGGAATGACCTTCACTAGCTGCAAAAGCTGCGACTGTTGCCTGAAAAACAAGATGGTCATTTGGCAATGAGACTAAGGCCAAAGCAGGGTACTGATTTTACAGTAGGTAAACAGCAGCTATTCAAGCTAGGATGATGGCATTATCCTGGGAAAGAAAGGGAAGGAACGTGACTTTTCACTATTTAAATACCAGTCATGCATTGGGATTTCTCCTAAAATGCCCTTGTCTCCTTTACCTTCTTTTTTCTGTCTGTGAAAAATCTATCCTTTGAGGAAGAATGGTGTGATGGGAAAACTATTAGATTGGAAGTCAAAGGGCAGAAGTCTGAATCCTGGCCTACCACGTACTCTGTATGTTTCTGGGCAAATCAATTCATTTCTATGGGCCTCGGTTTCCTTCTCTGTAAAATGAAGAGGTTGAACTCGGTTATCTCTGACATCTCTAAATCTGTGATTCATCATTCAAGGCCCAGATCAAAAGTCACCATGAAACCCTCCTTAATTACCATAGTTAGAATTGATCTCTCCTCACATGATACATCACATACTTTCTGGTATTGAGATAGCCACCTACTAGACGATGAGCCCTTTCAATCCAGCTAGGCATCCCACCAGAAGCACTGAGTGATGAACTAAATATATATAACTTGTACCTATTATTGACATTCCCAGACTGATTAATTTCACCTCCCCCCCATTTTTGGAAAATACTGATGAACTGATGATACCTATAGGAACTATTACCACTTAAAACATTTGAATTTTCAAATATGTCATTTGAAAGAATTTAGACTCACCAGAAGCCCTGAATGAAGAAACTGAATATGTTTAAGTTGTAGCTTTTACTGATATTCTCAAACTATTAATTTAGTAAATTTCATCTCTTCTTTTTTTTTTTTTTTTTGTAAATACTGATGATGCCTATAGGAACTATTGCAGGTTCAAATACTTCAGTTTATTTGAAATTAAGCCCTGAACAAGCCCTGAATGAAGGAACTAAATATGTTTAAGTTGAACCTTTTACTGACATTCTCAGACTATTAATTTTGTAAATTTCATCTCCCCTCTTTTTTATTGTAAATACTTATGATGCCTATAGGAACTGTTACCATTTAAAACATCAGTAGCTTCAAATCAGTTTTATTTGAAATTAATTGGGGCTCACCAGAAGCCCTGAATGAATGAACTTAATAAATATAACATACTTTTTACTGCCATTCCTAGACTATTAGTTTAGTAAATTTTATTCACTCTCCTCACTCTGCCTTTTTGGGTAAATATTGATGATATCTATAGGAACTTTACCATTTAAAACATCTGTGGATTCAACTACTTCAGTTTTATTTTAAATCAAGTTGGGCTCATATGTAGCCTCTGATAAGATAAGCCTGGCGTCTTTATATAGTTATATAATGTTATATAATATAATATCAATCTGCTCTGAGATTTTCTCCACATTTTCAAATATTTTCACCCATCTTGCTATAATGAATTTTTGCAAAAGAAGCAGCTTCCAAATATCACCTAAAATAAAAAAATCAATACCCTGATCTTTCTTCTAGAGCAACTACAATAATTTAATGCATATTTATTATATTGCATAGTGCATATTATGATAATGCATAGTGTTAGTTTTAATATTTTCCTATATATTAATCATTTACTTTTTCATATCTTCAAATAATCACATTAACTTTTCCACTTTCTATAGAAATCCAATTCATAAGGTCATTGATTTAGACCTGCAAGAGACCTGAGAGGCTGCCAAGTCCAAAGTCCTTTACTCTACCAATGAGCAAACTGAAGGCTCAGAGACAAAGTAGCAAGCCCAGGGTCACACAGCTTACTAAGTATGAGTATAGTTAGTATGCACTAAGTATACAAAGTATAAGGATAAGACAGGATTCAAACCCAGATCTTCCTGATTCAAAATCCAATGCTCAATCCACTATTCACTCTGCCACTAACATTTTGTGACCCCAAGCCACTTATTTCTACTTCACTGGACCTCAGTTTACTAATCTGTAAAATTGCAAGGTTTGGATGAGATGGTGTCATAGGTCCCTTCTAGCCGGGAATCTTAAAACACTAAAGTAAGGAAAGTTTCTTTCAAGAAAAGAGATTTTCACTTTTATTTGTCCTTCATAACTTCCTTTTGATTACCTGTCCACTCTGGAGTGATTTATTAAACATTTATAATATATTGATCCCTGCTACTTAACATTCTTTTGCCCACACTGTCTCATTAACATCCCTTTAGCATTATGCTAATGTCTTCATTTAGTGACAGGGAGTGAATGATATGGCAGTGGTGGCTTGATTTCAGCTGCATGCTTTGGCTCATGCAGACTTTGCCATCATGCATGGGTTAAGTGGCTGACACGGATGCAGTGCAGACAGCCCAGAGACAACCAGGAAATACTGTGCTATTGGGCAACATGGTGCTGCCCTCCTGCTGTTCTACATGAATAAGAAATGAGAATGGTAAAGCAGTACATAATTCTCGGCAACCTTAATTACACCACGTACAAAAACATGTTTTTTGCGTTCCATCTCGACATAAACAAATCACCAACTAATGAGAACGATATTCCATATTTGTTCAACTACCCCCTTACGGATCTACAGTATTCATTTATATTTTTGAATGTGATATAAAGGCTCCAAAAAAAGGAGACAAGAGAAACCAGATGATGGTTAGTTCTCAAATAAGAGATGATGAAGTGTAGAAAAGAATTAATGGGGAGAAAATTCCTGCTATTTATGCCTTGTCAGACAGCTAGCTTTCCTGGGGAAAGAATACATACCTTTTCTAAAATATGCTGAATTTTTAAACCGTTTGGTTCATTCATTGCAAATTATTTTGAAGGTCACGGTTTACTAATGGTTTGTTTCTCAGAATACTGCCTGATCATTTAAAAATTTTCTTGTAAGGTTTCTGGTGAGAGAGCTTCTGACATCTCTAGTTCTGAGTTTTAAAGGAAAAAGGTCCCTGGCATAGAATAGGAAAAGCAAGCCAGTCCTCTTGGGTCTCAAGATAGTCAAGGGCTCCCTCTCTGGGTGCCCACCCCATTCAATGACCAAGATAGAGCCTGGCTGAATACCCCAGAGGAGTCTGAGATCAATGCATGGAGTATGATACATTTACATAGCTAATAGATTCATTTTTCAGCCGTATGCAAAGAAATCCCCCATGCACTGAAAAGGCCCTATTGTCCTAGAACAATATCAGAAAACCATGGAGTATCTCATACAATGAGCCAGTAGATTTGCTTGACGCTCAGTGAATTCAATGAAATCATTCTCCTTTGTTAAGCTACAGAAGCAGCAGAAACGTTGAATTTTCCATTAGGAGTTTTACCTGGGAAGCAGTACTGGTCTAGACTCTGGGCTGCCACTGATGTCTAAATTTTCTTACAGTGTACACACGAGAATACCTGAAACACACACGCGCACAATCAATTACTGGATCACTGCGGTAGAGTATATTTTTAAAGCTGCACAAGGCTTACCTTTGCAGTGGCCCTGGCACGGAACTCCGGGCACCCGTTCACCGTTATGGTTTCATGCATATATTGATACACCTGAAGGGTTCATGAGGAAAAAAAAAAAAGATTTTGTAAGAACATTCAAAAGGAATTTCTTTCATCATTAATAAGACATTTGATAAAGGGGCAGCTAGGTGGCGAAGTGGATAATATTCAGGAGGACCTGAGTTCAAATCCAACCTCAGACACTTGACACTTACTAGCTGTGTGACTTTGGGCAAGTCACTTAACCCTCATTGCCCCCCCCCCCCAAATAAATAAGACATTTGATTTTCACAAAGGGAAAATAACATAGGAAAAGTGAAAGAGAGAGTTGATTCTCTTGGCCTAGATCCCTCTTGTTTCAGGAGGAGGTCCAGGAATTGGGGAGATGTGTTTCACTTCTGAAGTTTCACTTTGTTGAAATTTAGGACTTTCCCCTTTACTTTGCCATATATAATCCATTACAACTGAATTATGCATGCGTTAGGACTGTATTTAATTACTTGGTGGTATAAAGTGTTGGTAACTCTTTAAAAAGTTTTCCAAGTTAATACTTTCCCAAGACAAACTCATGTTCTTAACAGAACTATATCACTTTTGAGACTAAGTGGACTGTTCAAATTATTGTTATAAATTCATGTTTTTCATGATTTGTAATTTAATCCATTTTATGAATCCATTTGACTTTAAGTGTCTGTGCTAAAGAGTCACTTAAGGATAGTTTTTATAGGGCTATAGGAAAGGAGGGGAATAATGTTTCAAGCAAAAGCAAGTGAAGAAGAATCAGAAGTTTAATAAAAGTTTAATAACAAAATAAAAGTTGGGTAGTGGATTGAAATACTTAAATGGTTCTGTCATCTCATCAGTTTGGGAGTTCCCACCAATAATGAAGGTTAGCACCCATCCATGCCTACTCATCCTATGAAACTCTTGTCTACATCCTTCTATAAGTCTTATGCTATAGAGGCCTTACTTGCTATCTTCTGACATCACAAGGATACTAGTGGGGGCACTGAAGCCTTTTGGACTTCATCCTTGCCAAGTGATCAGCCCATCTTCTTTTTCACTTATACATTTCCCTGATGACGTAATGACTGCTGTTCTTCCAAGTTTTTTATTTGTTATATTTGTATCCTGATCACACCAACCATGTGCCTTTCCATTGCCCTCTGTGTAATACTCATTTTCAATTCTTGAGACTGTTGTTTTCCATGTCTTATTGCTGTATAAGATATATAATTTAGTGGATATGAATACTTAATGGAAAATGTTGACTTTACTCTTAGACCTTCTGCAAGTTTCTCTAAATTCATGACCTGAGAAAAGATATTTACCAAGAAATTTTTAGATTCCTGCTACAAGAATAACCTAGAACAGAAAAATGGGGAGAAGATATAGACCCACTCTGTGTGTGTGTATGTGTGTGTGTGTATATATACACACTCACACACACATATATATGATACTTAGATTGGGGCATTTCTCCAATACACTAATATTTTTTCATAATTTGTTGGGTCCATCATTGAGTGCTATGTCCCTTCCATACTGTGTCACCATTTCTCTAGGTTATTGCTTTTAGTAACTCTATCATGGTGATTTTTTTCCTTCATGGGTGTTTGTTAGGTAGTAGGCAGTCATATGATTTCTGGGTTTGTTTCCTGTCAAAATTGCCCCAGTGACTACTCAAAATAAACCAGTTTCTGTAAAAATACCTACTTAAGGTAAGGATACCATAGCAAAAATAAATGTCATTATCATGTCCCAGAGACCCCTTTCTTGCTCCCCTATTGGTATCTGGCCCCTTTTATATTCTGGCCAGAGGCTCTTTCATTCATGTGATTTCCTATCTGGCAGTACCAAGAAAATGGTGCAAGGATTTTTTGCCAGGAGGTGCCAATCAGGCACACAGTTAAAATCTACTTTCAATTTGGGGCTGATGAATTAATTTCTCCAAATTACAATATAATCTAGAATTCTCCAAGTGGGTTGACTCTTTCCCTCATGTTAGAAAATACCAGGGGCACCTAGGTGGCAAAGTGGATCAAGCACTGGCCCTGGATTCAGGAGTACCTGAGTTCATATCTGGTCTCAGGCACTTGGCACTTACTAGCTGTGTGACCCTGGGCAAGTCACTTAACCCCTATTGCCCTGCAAAAGGGAAAAAATACCTTCCTGCTCATGCCATACAAATACCAAAATTTTCTGAGGGTAGCTAATATAGCTCACAAAAAAATGGTCTAAGATGTCAGTGATAGCATCATTAACTAAGTGCTGAAATACAGCCAAAGCATTAGGCCAGCTTCACAAACCCAGCCTGATATCTATCAGATCCACATCTAGCATTGAAGGCCATCTTCCACTCTTTCCAGGTCTTAAATCTCTCATTTTTATAATCCTCCTGTAACTCACTTTGGCACAAATGTATAGACCCTAGGTCTTTCTTAAAGCACTTGAGATAAGGGCAAGCAGACCACAACAGGAGACTGGATGATTCTTTTCTCGAGTCCAAACAATAAAACTCATCTCTTCTGGAGATTATGATGTAAGAAAAAACCCTGTTTTCACAATTCTTGAATGCAGGCAGGCCTACTACAAGGCTCACCTTTTAGACTCATTTAATACTTCAACTGCTGATGGGGTGGTACTATCCCTAGAAGAAGCTTGATGACATGATCAGAATTCTGGTAGAGCAGTCACTAATCTAGTCCCTTCTCAATAAATAAACCCCAGTTCTCTGGAGCCTTCTCAGCTTCTTGGCCTGCCATTGTGGGTATCAAGACTGAGGGGAGTTCTTAGGACTTTGTGTCAGGCTGGAATAGTTCCTCTTGGGGGAGAAGGGATGCTTCAGCATCTCAGCCCATATGGGTATTATGTAGTTGAAGCTATAGCCACCCAAAGAATGGTCCAACCACCACTTTCATATTATAATTGGCCTTTCCTGCCCCCTTACTACAGAGAATAGCATGATTTCATATTATACCAGACTTCTCTTCCCCTGTTATGATCCACCTTCCATCATCATTTTTTGGGGGGTGGGGCAATGAGGATTAAGTGACTTGCCCAGGGTCACACAGCTAGTAAGTGTCAAGTGTCTGAGGCTAGACTGAACTCAGGTTCTCCTGAATTCAAGGCCAGTGCTTTATCCACTGTGCCACCTAGCTGCCCCCCCATCATCATATTTTTATCCATGATCTTGAAACTTCTGGATAAGGAGCCAGGAAATGTAAGTTCCTAATGTCCTAGAGCCTATCAGAACAGTTCTTTGTTTAGTGTGCCTTGCCCAGGGACTTCAAGGTTTCTTTGTCAAGAAGGTAATTATAATCAAAATGTTGTAGCCATTGGATCGCTTTCCTAGAAATGAGAGGATGGGTTCAGTCTCAAAGCATTAGAAACATGACCAATCTGACTCAGTGACTTGCTCTTTGTCCAGCAATACCATCTGCCTTTCATATAAGACTTTCCTATACCAAAGAAATCACAGATCTGCCACACCTTGCCAATGCCTCTATTATATACCATAGAATGGTTCTAAATATCTTAGGGTCTCAAGGCCATAGATATAGAGCTGAAAGGGACCTCATACACCATTTAGACCAACCTTCTGATTTTACAGATCAGGAAAATGAGGTTTAAGGAAGTTAGATCACTTATTTGAACCTATATCTCTGACTAGAGAGTTTATGTTCTTTCAATAACGTGGGAAAAGAACTTTGTAAAACTAAAACTCTTTATAAATATATATATAATGTATATAATACATATATAAATGTATATGTGTATTATATAAATATAAATGTATTATCTTCATCATTAGTAGCAGCCACAGCAGCCTTTTGAAGGCAAGAATATACTCCAGATTTTTTGGGGGGTGGGGCAATGAGGGTTAAGTGACTTGCCCAAGGTCACACAGCTAGTAAGTGTCAAGTGTCTGAGGCCACATTTGAACTCGGGTCCTCTTGAATCCAGGGCCACTGCTTTATCTACAGCACCACCTAGCTGCCCACTGAAGGCAAGAATAGACTTGTAAGTCTATTTCTTAAACTTCTGTTATAAAATATCAACTTTTTGTTGTTGTTGTTGTTGGGCAAGTACCTGAGGCCTATGTATCTCACTTTAAAAATGAAAAAAACCTACAACAGATCTGTGTTGTAGCTACTTAGAGAATTTTGTTAGAGAATTCGATTGTGACTTGAATGAAAAATAGCACTTGTTCAAAGCTCATTGAAGCTATCTGATAGTGAAAAGGAGAGTCTATGCAGTACAGGAACTATCCATGATCCTTAATTCTTCCATTTCTATCACCATGTTGTTAAACCATTGGAAAGCAAAATACGTGGACTATATTATCTTATCCCTCATAAAACAAAACAAAAAACAAAACAACAACAAAAACAACTTTCACTTAGTTATGATTTAATGCTTTGCCCTCTACTTTTTAGAGGATGACAACTCTCCACTTAGGTAGATTTTTCTGTGGATTTTGCAAAACTCAAAAGATATTGTCTAATATGTTATTCACTATTCATTACAAACAAACCATTGTGATAAATTCCTGCTCATGCTTGATTCTGCTGAGTTTTGTCTCAGTCGATGCATTTGTGAGTTGTCTTTTATCAAAAAATAAAAACAACATGAGAAAGCATGGTCTCTTTTGGATTTAGCTGCCAGGAAACTTAAAGCCCAATTCATCACTTAAGTGTTCAAATACCCTTAACTCATGTGCCTAAAGGTATACATTCCAACTCTTCCTTTCAGATCATTTCTGTTATTTTTATCTTATTTTTTCCCTTTTAATCTGTGAGTCCTCTCAAACTTATATAATAAGGCCAAGTATACATCATATACAACTATAATAATAGTATTTACATAGAGATAGATGGTGGTAGAGTGGATAGAATGCTGTGCATTTTGTCTGGAAGATGTGTGTTCAAATCTGGCCTTTACACATTTACTGTCTGTGTGATGCTGGACAAGTCACTTAACCTCTCTTTGCCTCAGCTTCCTCAACTGTAAAGAGGGTATAATTATAACACCTACCATGCAGGGTTGTTATGAGGATCAAATTAGATATTTCTAAAAAGTGCTTACCACAGTTCATGGCACATAGTAGATGCCACAGGAATGCTTACTCCCTTTCCTTTATATATCACTTTGAGGTCTGCAAAGAGCTGTACACGTGTTATCTCATTTAAGCTTCATAACAACCCTGCAAGGTAGGTTCTATTATTAACCCTATTTAACACATTAGGAAATGAAGGGTGAGAGAGGTTAAATGACTTGCCCAGCGTCACATGGCTAATAAGTGTCTGAAGTAGAATTTGAAAATAAATTTTCTTGATACCAAGGACAGCACTCTCATCCCCTACATGACCTAGCTACCACATATCTACATCTAAATCTGGATCTCTTCATATAATTCAATAGATTCATGAACTCATTGATGTTGGTACTACCATTGTGGTACTACATTTGTGGAGATCACAACCCATCTATAACTTTCTATCCTGTATATCTTTTATTCATGTCCAAAGATGGTTCCTAGAGGGTCTATTCAGTGTACTAGAAATGCTTTGTTGTTAAGATGTTTTTTCAGTCCTGCTGGCACTTCCTGACCCCATATGGAGTTTTCTTGTCAAACATACTGGACTGGTTTATTTCCTTCTTTAGTACATTTTACAGATGAGGAAACTGAGGCAAGCAGGGCTAGGTGACTTGACCAGGGTTAAGTGTCTGAGGTCAGATTTGAACTCAGGAAGATGAGTCTTCTTGACTCCTCACCCAGCACTCTGTCTACTGCACCACCTAGCTGCCTCTGGAAACTGGAAAAAAAAACTTAGTATATCCCTATTTTATAGTTTCCATTGCTGCACTTAAGCTGCTGGTCTCCTGTTCTTTGCTCTCCCTGTGTGCCTGGCTTGCCTCCATTTTCAGTTATCCATTTCCTGGGTGATCTCTTTAATACTTCATGTGCACAAGTCAACATTAACATGTTGTGGCCATTTCTATTCACCATATGCTTCTCTATTTCTGTCTGGGCCTGAGGTTCTTATAACTTTCCTTGTGTCATAGACCCTTTTGGCAGTCTGGTAGAACATATGGACCCCTTCCCAAAATAATATTTTTAAATGCATAAAATAAAATACATGGGATTACAAGAGAAACAAACTATATTTCAATAAAGATGCATTTTTCCATCTAAGTTCATAGACACCCTGAAATCTATCTTTGTACCCCTTAGAGGTGTATGGATCCAACACTAAGAGCCCCTTCTCTGGGTCACTGGTAACTTTTTTTTGTTTGGAGACTGGTGGTCCAAGATTTACAGCCATATGATATCATTAGAAAAATATTGGTGCAGAAAATTAGGGTTTTGTTACAGGAAGCAGATTTAGAAAACATGATATAAACTCAAAAAAATTTCCCAAATAATATGTACCCATTCTTTTCCTTTTGGACACTTTTGACCTGTGCTTATTAATTTCTGTAGTATTTGTCCAAGATACATGTATTAATGGCCTAGTTCAATGGGTGACTTATCAAAGTACATATCATATATAGTCTGATTCCTAGGAATTCTTCCTTCACTAGTTTTTTTTTTTGGGGGGGGGCAATGAGGGTTAAGTGACTTGCCCAGGGTCACACAGCTAGTAAGTGTCAAGTGTCTGAGGTCACATTTGAACTCAGGTCCTCCTGAATCCAGGTCTGGTGCTTTATCCACCACGCCACCTAGCTGCTTCCCCTTCACTTAGTTTTTAATCGAATGTATTGTTCTTGACTCCCAGTAAATAAAAGTTTAGAAAAATTCCTTTTTTCCTCTATTATCTAAGACCCTATAGCTTCATATAGCTTTGGAATGCTTTGTAGTGCTAGACTAGGAGTTTTTAAAAAGTTTTATTGTTATCTTTCATTCATTCTGTAGAATCAACTATGCTAGAAAATTTTTGTTTTTAAGCAAAACTAGGAATCCTTAATAGGAGGGGCAGTAATAAACATTTTAAAGCACCTACTATGTGCCAAGCATTTTGTTAAGTGCTTTACAGATATCTCATTTGATCCTCACAACAAACCTGTGAGACAGATGCCCCTATTTTTTAGTTCAGGAAACTGAGGAAGACAGAGATTAAGTGATTTCTCCAGAGTCATAGCTAGTAAGTGCTGAGTCTACATTTGAACTCGGGTATTTCTGAATCCAGACCCAGTGCTGTATCCATCATGAAACCTAGCCATAGAGCAGATACAATGGATCAAAGAAGTGGGATTTGAAATTTTGAAGAATGTTTAATATGGAGTCAGAGGACCTGGGTTATGATCTCAGATATGCCATTTACAACTTGTGTGACCTTGAGCAAGTCAGCACTGGTAGGATAATACCTTTATGGAGGAAATGAAGGTTTTATTATGTCCTCTTGAGGAATTGCCCAATGACAGAGAAGGAATCACATGCACTCCATAGAAGTTCAGACATATCATTTCCACAAAGTTCTCAGAATACAGTAAAATCTGGTTAAATGCACAATACCAGTGAAATATTTCAAAGAGCCATACCAAACCTCATTGCAATGTTGAGCATCCATCATCTAATATTTTATAGATTCCTCAAATGAGGTCAAATGAGATAATATTTGTAAAGCACTTAGCAGAGTGGCCACAATGTAAGTGCTATAAAAATGCTTATTCTCTTCCCCTTAACCTTTAGTAAATCTTGCAGATTCAATATTGTTATTGTCTTCAGAATTTATTATAAGCCTACTGAGACATATTTAGAGAAACTATTTGATAAAGGAAACAAAACTGTACTATTATGGTTACAAATGACAGGCCAGAAGGTCATTTGTTAAGTCAGGTTTGGGAAGAGTATTTAATAGAAACTTAAGAATATTATCCTTTTCTGTATAGGGTTCATTGTTATTTTTCTTTATATTAAAAATAAATGAGATGATTTTTTTTCTGGCTGAAAATTCCTTTATGAAATAATGCAAACATCTTAATAAAACAAATACAACTTATGTAAAAAGTCCAATCCATTTACCAATGTATTCTCACTAAAATGGAATTTAAATTGTTATATTTTTCAAGGAATACTGTTGTTTCACCTTGAGACTTCAATCGATATTGGTGTCATTCATTATAACAACTGAAAGAACATTACTATATCAAAGTACAAATTGTATATATATAATAGTTTTACTCAGTGAGAGAATTTTAAAGCACTGAGGAGAAAGAAATTTATGTAATAAATTTGTGCAACACGGAAGCAATACTATGAGACCATTGGGTAACAGTTGCCCATAAATTTGAGAGGGATTTTAGATTAAAAAAAAAAAAAACAACCCTGCATCTCCAAAGTGCTATGTGCTTTTTGGTATTGCACTTGGGATCATAGTTTATAAAATGTAATAGCAGATGGGGACCTTAGACATCAACCAGTCCAATTTCTTTAATTTACAGAGAAGACAACCAAGGACTGAAAAAGTCAAGTGATTTTTCCCTAAGTACAAGATCATCTGATTCTCAAATTGGTGGTCTTTCCATGGAATCTTAGGGCACCAGGACTACCTACAAGAAAATCTTAACTCATTTCTTTTACTTTACTGCTAGGGAAACTTTGGCCCAGAGAGTTGAAATTGCATTCCTAAGAGCATACAGTCAATCAATGGTAGGAATGTCCTCACTCATTTACTCTCCAAGTGAGAATGCATATTCAAAGGCCTCATAGGGGTCCCAGACTCTACTTCACTGTCCTAGATAAGACAAAGAGGACACTGAGACTTTCCTTTTTGTGTTAAGTCTTTTGATGCTTTAATTTGAGTATAATTAACATATTCCATTTATAGCAACTAAATTATATCATGTTGATTTTTCTTAAGCTGTATCTATTATTTCATAGGGGCAGCTATATGATGAAGATAGAATGCCAGGCCTGGAGTCAGGAAAACAACTTCCTGAGTTCAAATCTGACCTCAGACACTCACTAGCTGTGTGACCCTAGGCAAGTTACTTAACCCTGTTTGCCTCAGTTTCCTTGTTTGTAAAATGAGCTGGGAAAGGAAATGGCAAACCACTCCAGGATCTTTGCAAAGAAAACCCCAAATGGGATCACAAAGAGTTAGACACAACTGAACAACAACAACAACAACAACAAACTTCCTGACTCTGAGGTCAGCTTAGAATCTTTTATATCATGTTGTCTATTGCTGCCATGCTAGCATGTTTATACTTTATATAAAATCAAATATGACATGAAATTACAACCTATCATTTAAAAGTCTTAACATTTGAGCTTGAGGTCAAAGAGTTGGGTTATACTTAGCACATTACGGAGTCATGCAGATAATTGGGAAGAACCCAAAAGCTCCAAACTGAGAGATTGATGGAAATTGTGTAGATAATAATGGAGGCTTCTATTCGAAGCTTAGATGGAAAGATTTTCACAAAGAAAAAACAGTCAAGAAACACTGGTCTTATCTTAGACACTGAATGACAGGGCTTTTGAAATCTAAAGAACATGATGCACAGTCTTTGGGAAAGTGTTTGAAATTATACCAAAGAGACCCTGGGCTCCAAGGGTCATAAATGTGCAAAGGAAGTGATCTACTTTAATGGATGATAAAACCTCGTAGCAGATACAGGAATGCTCCAGTGATTTTCTAAGGCTTCAGCATGGATGAGATGGGAACTCAAGTGTCAAAAGAATTAGAATTAGGATCAGTTTGGCCACTCTATATCTGTGACCTGGGGGGAGAAATGAACCTTTCACCATAATTGGAAAAAAATGAAAATGACACTAGAGTGAGTTGCCTCAAGAGAGGAAGTGAAGAAAAATGGGAAGACTTACATAACACTGAAGCGAATAAATGACTTTGTGAGCAAAGGCCCTATAATGGAAGGGGAAGGTAAAGGATTATCAAGTATAACACTAAAAATAATGACAAAAAAGGAGAGATTTGATTCCAAGAAAGAGTTTTGCAATGGATAAGGTTGCATATGTAGTTTTTTTAAAAAAATGCTATTCCCTGATCTGCATTAGAACAACAGAGATAAAAAGAGAAATAGAGAAATGCAGTACATAGTGGGATTTGAAGATATGAAACTCTGAAACTTGTTTATAGCATCCCTAATAAAGGCAGAATCCCCATGTCCCTTCATAATTTCAGACCATCTGTGTACTTGGACAACATTTGCAATATTAAGCTACACTGTTTTTGATCATAATACAATAAAGAGCCTCAGAATTTTTATAGCAAACAGTAGGGTGTGGGAATTGCCTAAAATTAATTAGTGGCTTGAAATTTAAATGTACTTGGTGAAAAGGAGTCCACCAGAACTAACTCCCGTCAAAGTAAGGCTCCTGTAAATATCAAAGGTACTGATGAGAAGATAAATATTATACTCACTTTTATGAGGAAAGAGTAAAGGTATGTATCATGTGCCTAAGCTAAACATTATCTAGTCATTTCAGGTCATTTTGCAGAAATAATTTTGAGAGGATTGAATATTGTTTCAGATGCTGAGGATGGTATATATCTGTGTTTGGCTGAAAAATCCCAAGCTTTGGGGTTTTTTGCTTTTTTTTTTCAGTCTGTTTTCTTTCACAACATGACTAATATGGAAATATGTTTTGCATGACTGCACATGTATAACCTGTGTCAAAATTGCTTGCTTTCTCAATGAAATGGGGAGGAAGAGAGAGAATTTGGAGCTCAAAATTTATAAAAATGAATGTTGAAGATGGCAGAGAAAAGGCAGTGACTTCCCAGAACTCTCCCCGAGACCCCTCCAAATACCTTGAAATAATGCTATAAGACAATTCCTGGAGTAGTAGAACCCACAAAAGGATGGGGTGAGCTCATTTTTCAGCCAAAGATGGCTTAGAAGGTTGGTAGGAAAGGTCTGTTGTCCTTGAGTAAGAGTGGAGTGCAGACCTGTGGCCATGCCATGCAGACACATCCCCAGAGAATCAGGCCTCAGGAGCTTCTGAATGTGCTGCAGTAGCAGCTACTTCTGGAACTCAGCCCAGACAGTGAGGGGGTCAATCAGTTGGCCAGGGGGAGATCACAGGTGTTTCTTTCCTGGCACTGAGGCAGGATTCTGTTGTTTTGCCCATGCTCTGATCCAGGTCGCAGTCTTGGGTGGTGGCCCAGGTTGGGGAGGGGCACAGGCACACCAGAGCTTGCAGCCACAGTGTAATAGGATTCACTTCCAGGTTAAAGGGCAAGGAGGCCTGTAGTTGCTTGCAGACCAGAGCACAGGCCAGGGGAGTGGTTAATGTGCCTCTCCTTAAATCATACTATCTTGGACCCTCTGAAGCTTGGGACAGTGCACCCAGGAAGCAGTGCCCCACTTTAAGAAGGAGTTAAAAGTCAAGAAATAGATTGGGAAAATGAGCAGACAGAAAAAAATTCTAAGCCTAGAAAGTTTCTATGGTAACAAAGAAGATCAAAATATACCCTCAGAAGTCAACAAAGTCAAAGCTCCTACATCCAAAGCCACCAAGAAAAATATGAATTGGTCTCGGGCCATAGAAGTGCTCAAAGAGGACTTTGAAAATAAAGTAAGAGAGGTAGAGGAAAAAATGGAAAGAGAAATGAGAGTGATGCAGGAAAATCATGAAAAAAAATCAACAGCTTGAAAAGTCAAATGGAAAAGGAAGTATAAAAGCTCTCTGAAGAAAATAATTGCTTAATAATTAGGATTGAGCAAATGTAAGATAATGACTTTATGAGAAATCAAGACACAATAAAGCAAAACCAAAAGAACAAAAAAATAGAAGGCAATATGAAATATCTCCTTGGAAAAACAACTCACCTGGAAAATAGATTCATGAGAGATAATGTGAAAATTATTGGACTACCTGACAACCATCATCAAAAAAAGAGCTTAGACATCATCTCCCAAGAGACTGTCAGGGAAAATTGCCATGATATTCTAGAATCAGAAGGTAAAATAGAAATTGAAGGAATCCACCAATCACCTCCTGAAAGAGGTCCTAAAAGGAAAACTGCTGGGAATATTTATAGTCAAATTCAAGAGCTCCCAGGTCAAAGAGAAAATATTGTAAGCAGTCAGAAAGAAACAATTCAAGTGCTGTGAAGTCACAGTCAGGATAGCACAAGATCTAGCACCTTCTATATTAAATGATCAGATGGCTAGGTATATGATATTCCAGAGGGAAAAGGAAGTGGGATCACAACCAAGAATCACCTACCCAGCAAAACTGATTATAACCTTTATAATCTTTCAGGGGAAAATGGGAATTCAATGAAAGAGAGGACTTTCAGGTATTCATAATGAAAAGATCTGAGCTGAATAGAAAATTTGACTTTCAAATACAAGATCCTAGGTAAGCATAAAAAGATAAACAGGAAAAAGAAATCATAAGGGATATTAAAAAGTTAAACTCTTTATGTTCCTACATGATAAGATGATACTTGTTACTCATAAGAACTTTCTCATTATTCGGGCAACTGAATGAAGTATATTTAGACAGAAGGCACAGTTGTGAGTTGAATATGAAAGGATGAAATCTTTTAAAAAATAAAATTAAGGGGTGAGAGGAATGCACTGGGAGAAAGGGAAAGGGGGAGGTGGAATGGGGGTAAAGTATCTCACAGAAAAGAAGCAAGAAAAAGATTACGGAATGACGGGGGAAATAGGGGAGGTGCAGGGGAGTGCAAGAGCCTTTCTCTCAGCAGAATTGACTCAAAGAGGGAATAATATATACACTCAATTGGGTATTGTAATCCATTTTACCCTGCAGGAAAGTAGCAGGAGAAGGGGATAAGGAGAAAGGAAGGCGAGAAGGGAGGGCAGATTGGGGTGGGGGGGAGTCAGAAGCAAAACACTTTTGAGGAGGGATAGGGTGAAAGAAGATAGAAAATAGAGTAAATATCATGGAGAGAGAATAGGATAGAGGGAAACACATTTAGCAATAGTAACTGAAAATATATGAAGCAAAAAAAAAAGAAAAATATGAAGCAGAGACAAGAGCAATGTAAGATGATAATTTATTGATTGATGATTGATGAATTGATGATGGTGATAAAACATGGTACTTTGCTGGGCTATTGTGAAGAAAATTCTTTGTCAGTATAAGGTACTATATAAATGCCATCTATTATAATTGTTTCAATAATCTCATGGTTTATTGTAAGGAAATCTCTCTTTAATGTACTATATAAATGTAGTTTACTATTTTAAAAAATGATGAGCAGAATGCCATCAGAAAAACCTGGAAAAACTTACATGAGCTGACGCAAAGGGAAATGGACTGCATAGAAAATTACAGCAATATTGTATGATGATCTGCTGTGAATGACTTAGTTATTTTCAGCAACACAATGATCCAAGGCAACTCTGAAGGACTTAAGAAAAATGCAGTCCATGTACAGAGAAAGAACTGATGGTATCTGAATACAGATTAAAGCATAATTTTTTGTTAGTTCTTTTTTCTAGAGTTTTTTTGGTCTGTTTTCTTCCATAACCTGACTTATGTGGAAATGGTTTGCATGACTATGCATGCATAACTTATATTGAATTGCCTGATTTCTTAAGGGGTGGGGGAGTGAGGGAGGAAGAGAATTTCAAACACAAAGTTTTAAAAATCAATGTTAAAATTTATTTTTACATGTAATTTGGGAAAAAATTCTAAATAAAAATTGAAAAATAGAAAAAAATAAATGTTAAAAATTATTTTTATGTGTAATTGGGGAAAATTAAAATACTAAAAAAAGAAAATAAAAAATCCCAAGCCTTTCAAGTTGTTGCCTTGGAGTAATGGTGTTCCTAAATCATCAAAATATCAAAAGAATAGTTTCTCCTGGAAGAAAACATACAATACAAAAAATGTAGACCATGAACATCTCTAGAAAAAAAGTGTCCAATGGCTTTACCTGATAGTTTTGCATAAGATAAAGGTTTGATCAGAATGCACAGGTTGTGAGATATGTATTGCATTAAGAAACCCTTGTAGTAGTGTATGGTCAATGTAAAAGTGCCAGAAGTGATGAACAATGGCAAACACTAAGAATCTTAGAATTTCAAAGTTGGAAAGGACCTCAGATGTCATCTATCCCAAATAGTGCCTGAACAGGAATCGCTACAACAATATACCAACAAGTGGCCTTCTAATTAGATCCAATCCAATGTATTCTAATTCTATCCATTCCAACCCAATTTCATTCAACAAGCATTTGTTAATGGACGACTATGTTTAAAATCCTATGTGAGGCACACAAACAAAAAAGTTCTTGCATTCAAAGAGCTTGTATTCTTTTCTTTTTCTTTCTTTTTTTTCTTTTTCTTTCTTTCTTTCTTTTTTTTTTTTTTTTTGCGGGGCAATGAGGGTTAAGTGACTTGCCCAGGGTCATGTCTGAGGCCGGATTTGAACTCAGGTACTCCTGAATCCAGGGCTGGTGCTTTATCCACTACACCATCTAGCTGCCCCTAAAGAGCTTGTATTCTAGTATAGTCATGTTAGAAAGATTTTATTTGTTGTTGTTCAGTCATTTTCATTTGTCTTCATGACACCATTTGGGATTTTTAAAAGCAAAGATGCTAGAGTAGTTTGCTATTTCCTTCTTCAGTTCATTTTACAGATGAGGAAATTGAGGCAAACAGGGTTAAATGACTTTCCCAGGATCACCCAACTAGTGTCTGATGATATATTTGAACTCATAAAATTAAGTCTTCCTGACTCCAGGCCCAGCACTCCATCCACTGCACCATCTAGCTGCCCATGTAATAAGCAATTACTAATGTGCCAGGCCCTGCACTTAGTGCTGGAAAGACAAATAGAAGAAGAAATAAAGACAGTCCATGCTTTCATTGAACTTATAATCTAATAATGGGAGACAACACACAAAAAGGAAGGAGAGAGAGATGTTGAGGGGTCAGGGTGGACAAAGTTCTGTGGAGAGTCAAGAGTACAATCTGAAGAGGTATGATTACATGGTTAGCCACCTGGGCCTTTTTAGAAAGAACCAACCAATCAGAGGAAGAGGCTACAGAGGCAGCATGTACTTCCAATATGAGTCCAGAGATACTGGTCTACCTCTGGAAGATTCCAGGGTAGAATGAATTTCCAGGTTAAAGAGGTTTCTATGGCATAATAAACAACATCCTATGATGATGAATCAGTAGTTCAGTCTGAAGAGGAATGATATTCTACTGTATATAGAGTGTAGTTTTTTCTCCTTGAAGACCTCCAGTAAGGGAAGACTCATTGCCCCCAAGGTACCCCCTTTCTACTTTGAGACAGTGCTCTGTTAGCATGATATACTTTAATTAAAGATGAAAATTACCTTTCTGAAACATATATCCATTTTTTCCTATGTCTAGCCTGATGGGCCGAGCAACAGAAGTATAAGACCTCTTCCCTATGATAGTTCTTCAAATAGATGAAGATAGTTGTGATGTCTACTCTTAAGGGTTTTCTAGGCTAAATAACCCCATTTGCCTACATTAATGTTATTGTTATAATCACCTTTACTAAAGTGATTATTCTCTGGACTTCTATCCTTATACATGGTGCCTTGAACTGAGCATGGTATGTACCATATATGTATGGTCCTACCAGGTCAGAGGCCAAGAAATCAACTTCTTTATCTTACTAATATAAACTAACCTCCACTGTCTACCACTACGTCATGCTATTGACTTAGATTAATCTCAGAGTCCAAGAAAAAAGGTTTTTGTCTACACATTATTGTCTTGCAAATCCATTTTTCCACATTGTATTTGTGCATTTGATGTTTAGAACCTGTGTGAGACTTTGAATTTATTACTATAATGAACTTAACCATAATTGATTCAGCCCATCGTTCTAGTCTTTTAAGACTTTTATGGATTCCAAGTCTTTCATTCAACATTCTAGTTTTGTGTTATCTACAGATGGGGTAGACATCCTGTATACTTTCATTCAAATCATTGCTTGAAAGAAAAAGAAAAGACTGGCCAAAATAGGGTCAAACACAGAGAGCCCTATGCCACTTGACTAGAGATAGTCATCCTGTAAGCATTACTTCTGCAAAACATTATCTTCGATGAAAGTTTATCTAAATGTAAGAAAAAATCTGGTCAAATGAAAAAAAGATGGACAACTCACAGCTAGGCTGAAGATATTGACTAAAAATGTATTATTTTTATAAAGGCATGATGATACCAAATTTGTCGATTCATCTATTGAAATGTCTTTTTTGATAAATATAATTTAATGTAAATGGATTCCTTTGAAATTTTACGTATTTTATTTTATGTATTAAAAAATACTCTTTCTAGTCTGCCATAGTGTCATACGCCTGAAATCCCGGTTGCCAGGGAGGTTAAGTTGGGGCATCTTTTGAGTTTAGTAGTTCTGAGCTGTAGTATGCTATGCCCATTAGATGATCACATTAAGTTCGGCATCAGTATAGTAAGCCTCTTTGGGTCGGTGAGTGGCTGGGTAGCAGCTGGATTGCCCAAAAAGGACAAAGACTGGAAAGGGAGCTTTTTTGGTTCCTGTGCCCATCAGTAGTGAAATCTGGACTCTAAGTAGTACTATCTATTACCTGTAATTTTCAGGCTGGGCAAGAGGAGATCGAATCTTAATAATTAACAAACAAATAAATAGTGTTATTCTGAGAGGGGTTCAATGGCTTCCCCACACTTTAAAGGAGATGTAGGACACAAGAAAGGTTAAGATCTGTGATCTAAACCAATACTCTAATTTTACAGAGAGGGAAACAGAGGCCCAAAAGTTAGATGTAATTTTTAGGGAGAGCCTGATTATTTGATTTCATTGTTGAAACTTTTAAAGAATGAAAACAAAAAAAAATAAAGAAAATATTTATGTCCTAGTTTTTCATGCATAAGGAGGAATAAAAGTGTGTATCTTGCTTCTATTTGCAATCAGCATTTGCTTATTTCAGTCTTCCAGTTCACAAAGTGAAATGTATAAAGTTTTTGGAGAAATGAGAAGACCTAGGGGATATTATTGGTTCATTTAACAACTGGGATGCATTATACAATACAGTGTGAGGGGGACTGCATTTGGGGTTGTCTGGAGAACCATTCCTTTGTGTCTCCAATAGTCCCTTCTTTTAGAAAGTCATCCCCTATTGACACTCATGGATAACAGTTGATTTATACGGTTTGTCACAAGAAATAAACTTTAATTTGCTGGTTTGCAATGCAGGACAAAATTCAGCAACAACATTTAAGTTAGAAAAACAATCTAAACATCTTGAAATTGCATAGTGGAAATGAGTGCTCTTCAGATTTATGATCATTTTCTTTCCCAGGACCCTTCTTTTGAATAACTTTGATATTAAATGGTATTTATAGAATTAAAATCAATAAGTGTTTATTAAGCACTAGTTATATGCAAGTCACTAGGGACAAAGACAACAATGGAACAGTTCCTACCCTCAAGGAGTTTGTATTCTACTCAGGGTTGCAACCTGCATATGGATAGGTGACTACAAGATCTTTCTAGAAGAAAGAGCACACTAACAACTGAGATCAAAGGAAAGTGTGTTCAGGAACTTTGTTCATCAGCACACGAAGATGCTAAGAATTTTAAGAGGTGGAAGGGCAGGAGGGAGCCTCTTCAAGGCATGGAAGCAGAAATGCTGAGCTGGGGACTATAAATTAAGTCAGTTTTAACTTCCATGCAGATTGTATGAAGGGAGTAATGGGCCTTAAGACTAGACCGAATTTTGAAGAACTTTAAATGCCAGACTGAGGCATTTGTATTTTATCATTGATAAAATAGGCAAAAAAGGTCATTTTATGACTTTAAGCAAATCACCTAATGTCTCTAGGCTTCAGTTTACTCTTGCATAAAATGAGGGGATCTGACTAAATTATCTCTAAAGTAATTTCTAAATCTGTGATCTAGATTGTGTTTGGTTTTTTTTCTTTTGAGCAGGCATGAAATAGTCAGATTTGGTCTTTAGGGAGATTATTTTGTCAGATCTATGGAAAACAGATTAGAGAAAGGGAGAGATTAGAGACAGGAAAACCAATTAGAAAGCTATTGCAATTGTCCAGGAAAGGAGTGATTAGAATGCAACCTACAGTGTGGTATCTCTGAGTGAAGGGAGGATAGTTGGGAGAAAAAATGATAAATGAACTCATGGAAGCAGAGGGGAGCACTAGGCAGGATAGAGCAGAAGTGGACCCAGGTCAGAGCCTTGACAGGATAACCACCAATTACCATTTAAGAGGTAGATTATAAACTCAGCAAAGGAATATGAGGAGGAATAGTTAGACCTGAAAAATATCTAGCATAGAACACTATCACGGCAGCCAAGACAGAAGAGAAGGTCCAGGAGGAAAAAGTTGCCAATAATGATCGAAGTTAGGGGGCAGCTAGGTGGCACAGTGAATAAAGTACCGACCAGACCCTGGATTCAGGAGGACCTGAGTTCAAATCCAACCTCAGCCACTTGACACTTACTAGCTGTGTGACTCTGGGCAAGTCACTTAACTCTCATTGCCCCACCAAAAAAAAAAATTATCAAAGCTGAAGATTAAAACAAAACAAACCAAGTGTGAGAAAGCAATTATTAACAATGAATTTCTTGGGGACCCACAGTCCCAGTTTTA
This sequence comes from Dromiciops gliroides, assembly GCF_019393635.1. Classification (NCBI taxonomy): domain Eukaryota; kingdom Metazoa; phylum Chordata; class Mammalia; order Microbiotheria; family Microbiotheriidae; genus Dromiciops; species Dromiciops gliroides. The sequence continues at coordinate 255,262,974 of NC_057865.1, forward strand.
GTTGGCTTTCTCTCCCCCTCACTTCAGAAAGGTCAGTTCTTGAGAAAGTTCTAATTTCAGAGTGAGCCCAAAGGAACAAAAGGAATGGTCTAGTTTAATTAATTGAAGGGATTATACCACATCTAGATAATGGGTTTTGCCTTGAGCAATTTAGGGGGTATTCTTTTGCATACTTCCCCCTTTTGTCATTTGTGGAACTCATTTTAATAGGAACCACCCTCAAGTCACATCAACCAATGGAATTGAATGGTGCTAGCCAATTAGCTTTGATCAGTGTACAGTGACCCCCTCTATGAAAAGAGGATAAAAGCCAAGACCAAGACCAGGAGGCAAACAGGATCTTAGGCTCGTGCTTTTGACCTGGACCTGCTGTCCCTTGGTGCTCTAGGTAAAGTAGGATTTCTGAACTCTGCCTGAGGCCATATGCACTTTCTCAGAGAAACAATATAGTATAGGGGCTCTCCTCCTGCTTGTGTTAACTGACACATGGTTAATTCTTTACTAATATTCAATATTAATTTATAATAAATGCTTACCCCCTAAATGGGTGCAATAGCCAATATATAAATAGCCATTAATATAGTATTAATAATAATTTTAGAAAACACAGTCTAGCCCCGCCCCCAATAATTAAAAAACAACACACAAGGAAGGAGAAAGAAAGGACCATCATATTTAGCATTTAAGAGATCAGGAATAACCTTAGAAAAAAGCAGTAGTTGAGTGATGGAGTTGGAAAAGCCAGATCACAAAGTATTGAGAAACTAACAGGAAGTGAAGATGTGAAAGAAATACCTTAATAATCAACTTTTCTATGGGTTTGACTGAAAAAGAGAAGAGATGATAGCTTGAGGGGGTATCAAGGCCAAATGGACACGTATTTTTTAATAGAGATTTTGATTTTTTAAAATGTTGAATCTCTTCAAGCATCACTCCTCCTCAAGTCCTATGCAAAACATGATTTTTGATGACCACTCAAAATCATTAGCTTCTTTATGCTTTTCATAACGTCCTCAATATCTGTACCAACAGCCTATTCTTTTGGAATTATTTCTGCTATTTATTAAAATGGAGATCAAATGACTGGGTTGCACACCAAATCCTGACGGAGATAGATGATGGCTATCTATGGTGGGGTATCCTGCACTGTAGAAAGAAAGCTAGAATAACATGGTCCAATATAAATCGAGATAATAAAAAAATATTTAAATATGGCACTGCAGTTAGCATGCAAATCTGTGTTCCAATCACAGTGGCAAGTGCAATTATTGAGACAAAGACCTTGTAACTTCCCCAGATTATTAAACTCGTAATGGGTTTGGTGCATCCACCCTCACTGATGCAGGACTAAGAATGTGATTTGTATCCTTGTCATTACTCATTTATTTTATTATCTTTTTAAAATAGATGACCATATTGACTAATAGCACATTCTGCAGATAGTCTGTTAAGACTCGTTCAATTTAAAAGCTGCTAACAGAATCCAGAACAAATAAGTCAAACTAGGTTGTGCAATGGCTAAGTGGAAAATAAGGGTCACAAGTTACCAAGCATTTTCCCCAATGACAGGGCAAGCAGCCAAACCCCTAGGGAGAAATCTGTTTTTTATGGTCATCTGAATGGAACTCCCCAGAGGCAGCTGCTTTCACTCCTGTCCCCATCACAAGGGCCAAAGTGCCCCCGGGCTGGAAATGTCTGAGCAAAATTTCTCTGAGCTGTCATTCCCAATCAATGTATCATAATGTTCAGCACTGGTGTCATCCTACTGGTTTTAGGCCATCTATAGAAGGTAAACCTCTGGTGGGAATCTAATCTCAAAAAACTTTATTAGAACCTTCTTGGTTCACTTTTCTGACCCCCCTCTTTAGCTGATGGTATTTTGATGTGAAATTCCCAGCAGGTTCTTAATACATCTGACCAGCAACAGGATATAGATTAGCCCAACATTTCTACTGCTGAGTCCAGATTTTCACACTGCCAATGAAAATGAATCAGCCATAACTAGCCCTGATGTAGAAACAATAATAATAATTATTATTATTATTTTAAAAGCTAACTTTATATAGTTCAATAAGGTTAGCAAAGCACTTTAACATATATTCTCTCATTTGATCAGCATAACAACCCTGTGAAGTAGGGACTCTTATTATCCCCAATTTACTGGTAGTAAATAACTTGGCCAGGGTCACATAGCTATTAAACATCTGAGGATGAATTTGAATCCTGGTCTTGCTGACTCCAAACCCAGTGTTCTAATCATCATGACACTGATAACTGGGGAGTGAAGGTGGGAGGGTAGGGCTTGGTGCTTGCTTCCTCTCTTTATCAGCCTCTCCCTCCTATCCTCCTATAAGTATTCTTGGGTTTTTTTTTTCTTTTTTTTAGTGAGGCAATTGGGGTTAAGTGACTTGGCCAGGGTCACACAGCTAGTAAGTGTTCACCTAGCTGCCCCTTCCTATAAGTATTCTTATAGGGCCTCCCTTTCCCCCAAATCTCATTAGGACAAGCACCAGACTCTCAGGGATAGGTCAGCTTCTCCTGCTGTAATTACACCTTTGTTGGTTCTGTCCTTAGTATTTCTTACTCCCTTTTTTCCTCTAACTGCATTCGCCCCAAATGCCAAGGAGATTAGTTAGGGCTCTGATCTGAGCTAATTATTCTGAAGTCAGCCATGTTTTTTTCAACCCTTATAAATTTTGTTTGTTTGTTTGTTTTGTTTTGCGGGGCAAGGAGGGTTGTCTTGCCCAGGGTCACACATCTAATAAGTGTCAAGTGTCAAGTGTCTGAGGCCAGATTTGAACTCAAGTCCTCCTGAATCCAGGGCCAGTGCTCTATCCACTGTGCTACCTAGCTACCCCCTCAACCCTTAAAAATTTTAAAATGACACATGATTGATTCTTAAACTGGTATAGTTAAGTTATTAATATAATAGAAAGAATGGATGTTATTTCACTTGCCAAAATGATAATGTTGAATATCAGTACATGAGTTGGTGATCATTCAAATCCACTTAATATTACCCCTTTTGAAATAGCTTCAACCCCACTGACCAGATAATATCATATAGTAGATAAAGAGGAAGTCTCAGAGACAGAAATACTTAGGCTTCCTTCAAGTCTTCCCCAATGGGTTTGAACTTTGTCCTTTCAACTTTTAAACAGATGACACTCCCCCATATACACACACTTCTGACCAAATAACGCTGTCTCTATTTTAGTGTACACCTATTTATTTTTTTAAATTTTTAAATTAAATTTTTTTTTTTTTTTTGGTGAGGCAACTGGGGTTAAGTGACTTGCCCAAGGTCACATAGCTAGTAAGTGTTAAGTGTCTGAGGCCGGATTTGAACTCAGGTCCTCCTGACTCCAGGGCCAGTGCTCTATCCACTGAGCCACCTAGCTGCCCCCCACCTATTTATTTTTTAAGAGGCAACATTGTAGGAACGAAACTTTTAGTTGGAAGTAGCCTATATTTGGACTAACATATATTTTTTCTAGCTCATAACTATGGCTAATTTGTGATTGTTATCACTGACTAATAATTTCATCCTGGCCTGAGAGACTAGCAGGAGTGGCCACCATAGGGAGCCAGGAACCTTCTTTTTCACTACCCAAATTCCTGCTGTCCAGTTTCCACAAGGTCTTGAATACTGACTCTGAGTTGTGTGCTCAACCCTACCTTCCCATGCTCCCCTCTGTCTGAGGTAACCCAGAGCTCCATGTTACTGCAGGCTCCAGGACCACTATGCCAACATTGGGTAGAGATCATCAGCCCTCTCACTGCTCCCAGGGCCCAATGGGCCTTAATATTTGCCTGGTTTTCTATCTGTCTTCAGGCTAGCTAGACCTTAAATATGTTGCTTTCCTTAATTAAAGTGTGCTCTCTTTTAAATCAAGTACTGTTTGGCGCCATGCTTAGCACACAAGTGAGAGCTTAATAAATATTTTTTCATTCCAGAACTCTTTAACCAGTAGTTGGATATTCAAGAAATGATTGTTTTCCTAATGCTAGCTTCATTGATTTTGTTTCATGCACGAGCATTTCAATTTCATGTAATCAAAATTGTGCATTTAACTTTTTTTATTATTATTTTTTATTTTTTTTAGAATAGAATTTTATTTTCCAAAATATATGTAAAAACAAATTTTAACATCAATTTAAAAAAAAAAATTGTTCCAACTTCTCTTCCTCCTCTATGTTTACCTCTCTTTTCCTAGTCATAGTTGTAAGATGTACTATCCTCCATTATGCTAGAATATTTTTTTGTGTGTGTTGTGACTTTTTACATTTAGGGTTATGTATCCCTTTGGAAATTATAGTAACACATACATTTTCAGGCGTGACCAATGTGTTGAATTGGTTTGGTTTGGTTTTGTTTTGTTTTCTATACTTGTTTTGAGGAAGAACTCTACTGGAAAAGTGGCAGACAGTTGTGTAAGTGAGATTTTTCCTACCCCTTAGATATAAGTAGATATAAGTGATTTAATTATGATAATAATGAGTTTATAGACTCCAAAGCTGTGATTTAATATGTTTAGGTATTCTTGAGTAGCTTAAGCAAATATTAATGGAGTAAGTAAGACAGATATTTGTAGAACTGATATACATGCTGTATTGTAAACTGGTCTGGATAACTGAAACCATCAACTCAATTCCAATTGTGGTTAGGTATCTACCAATCAGCTTAAAGGTTAAATAACAAAAATAGTAACTTCTGAGCTAAAAGGGAACAATCAGAATTAGAGAAAAGTTGGAACATGAGATCCTAGTAGAGCAAATTCAAATGCTATATTGCTATCAGGTCTAAGAAATCATCTAACTGACATTCATCTATTCCTCTTGCAATCATCTGGTTCAAAAATAGTGCTTTCTAGCAACCAAAGAGGCATCATCTTAGGTGGAAAAATTAAATCCAAAGGGTTAGAAACTTGGATAATGAAAGATTGATGGTTTCTTTCTATTTTATACTTATTGTACATGTACTGCTTGGGTTGTGTTTAATGTGTGGGAGGAGTCATTGGATAAATATCCATGGATCCTGAGGCCCAGGTCCTAGAACTGAGACCAGCTTTATTGTGCAACAGGATCCTTCTCTCAATAAACCTATTATCTTTGGCTTGGAGACTTTAGTTTTTCTTCATCTAACCTGCAACTTAGAAATTTACAGGCGAGTTACTATAAAAGGATAGGAATGTGGAAAAAAAAGAAATAAATAAAAGATCATCAAAATAAGGTGTCCCAAAATCTTAGTGCCATTTTAAGCTTTAATAGCTTGAGAAGTCTAAATATTACCAACTTTTAAAAAATCATTGGAAAGTTTAATTATTTAAATTTCTTTTAAACTTATTTTTTGTGAATTTTTTATATTTTTGAGATTTCCAGTTTCTTGAGACATTATACATGGCACTGGATGGCACTTTCTCTGACAAGCAGATTGGTAGAGAACATTCTGTCATTTGACCACCTCAGTCACCTGATTTGCCTCCATTACACATCTTGTGTGGTCATGTCAGAACTGTCTTGTATGCATCAACACTTCTTTCTTTGGATGATCTTAAGGCTAAGAGTAGAAATGTCATCTTTTCAGCCACTTAGCAAGCAGCTGGTGAGTTTTAGAAAGTTTGAAAATTAATTAAAGCCATCATAGGCTAATATTATGGTTAGCTTGAAGTATAATAAGAAACATCAATATTTTTAAAAATTTAAATACTTAATTTTTCAATTTTTGTAAGTTTGCAGCATTTATACTTCTGAAATTATTACACCTTAAACTTGCATTAAGACTTTTAGGATACCCTACTTTGTGTGTGTGTATGCATGTATATGTGTTTGTGTGTATGTGTGTGTGTGTGTGTGTGTGTAAGTATAAAAATGACTTAAGTGAGCTCCTACTTTAATTAGAGGAAGCAACAAGTCAAGTCTCCTCTGAATCTCTTTTTACTTTCTAACATAGATGAACACTTAAATATATATTTAGATAAGCGCATATATTCCTTTATAGGCATACATATATGTACATTGCATATATATATGTATGTATGAAATGTATGTGTATGCATATATGTATATCACAGATGTATATACTATACACACAAAGATGCTCAGGAACAGAAGCAAACTAGAAAACATGGTACTGACTCACTAAATGTAAAATATACTTTAAAAAGTAAACCACATAAATTCACAGATAATCTTTTTGTGTGTGTGCTTGAGTTTTGTATTTAGTACTTTTGTGTTTGTGCCCTTTAATGAATGTTTGTAATGAAAATCACTATCATTTGTTAAGGGATATTATCATATAAACCTTCTGTGCATATACTTCAGTACTAAAAGATTGAATGGTTTTGTTGGCATTGGTATTCCCTCCATAGTCACAGATCACTGATCACAAATCCCATTTGCCTTAGCTGGTCTTTGGGGGCTGCTCTGACTGAGTCTTCTGGCATTGACATTGGTATTCTTTCCACAGTCAAGGATTGTTGTCCCTTTTTGCCTTAACGGGTCTTTAAGGGCTGCTCTGTCGGAGTCTTCAGGGGATGGACCTCTTTAAACCTAGCAAGACTAATTGGTAGCCAAGTCTATCATGAAATCCAGCTTGGCATACTTTGTTAGAACTTGTACTCCCTACTCAAGAACCCAGGGTCACCTCCACACTACAAGGAAGCTGAAAAGTACTTTAATGCTTGAGTGCAATTTTTAAAAATTAAGTATCTGTGCAATGAGTCACACTGTTATCTGCTGCTGCTGTCATGGTTATTTCTATTGTCTTCATTGCTTTATTCTCTCTGGCAACATGGACAAATCAATTCATCTTCCTTAGTTTCTTCATCTGTAAAATGGGGTGATGGGCAGGGGGAGGGGGAAGAACTCATGGACACTGAAAGTTTAAATCACCTTTTCAGGGCTAGAGAGCCAATATGTATCAGACAGCAGTAAGATTTGAACTGCGGACTTCCTTGACTCCGAGCCCAGCTTGATATCCACTCGAAGATGTTGAGCCTGTAGAAGCCTTTATCAGTAGCCTAATGTAATCGGAGCATTGTTCTAAAGAACTCTACCCTTTAAAAAAATAACTATGAAAACCAAAGCAAAAGGGAGCAAATGGAAAAGAGAGATAAAATACACAATGTTCCTTTAAGGTACATGCCTGATTTTTATGAGATCTGGTGCCCAGTTTCCATTAGTCTTACCCTTTTAGGTCAAGAACACATAGGACCTAGGGCTTAATTTCATAATTGATACATATATCAAGTGGATTACAACAAAGATAATTTTAAAATGCCAATGGCTTGTGTTATTATCATAATGGCTGTTAATGATTAAAACCATAGTTTCATACAACAGAGATTTGGAGCATGCTGAGACGCAAATTCAACCTTATTAGATGTGGGGTGGGAGTGGCATAGTTCACCTTTTTTCTCCCACAACATTAAAAGTTTATCAGTTTTTCCAGTCCTTTCCACTGACTCTTGCTCCTATTTGGCGAGATGTCCTTGTTCATCAGTTTCTACTCTGGCACATCTATTGGTCTCACCATTTTAAGGGAAAAAGGAAATGAGGCTCAGCAGTCAGGCTCTGAAAAGAATATGGAAGTGTGATTTAAGATTTTTAAAAATGACAAAAAGGAAAATAATAAATGTTGGAGAGCTGTGGAAAAATTGGAACACTAATGCATTGTTGGTGGAGCTATGAACTGATCCAACCATTCTGGAGAGCAATTTGGAACTGTGCCCAAAGGGCTATAAAGCTGTGCATACCTTTTGACCCAGCAATACCACTTTGAGGTCTTTTTTCCCCAAATAGTTCATAAAAAAGAGAAAGGGACCCACACGTACAAAAAATATTTATAGTTGCCCTGTTTGTGGTTGCAAGGAATTGGAAATGGAGGGGATGCCCATCAATTGGAGAATGGCTAAACAAGTTGTGGTATATGAATGTAATGGAATATTATTGTGCTGTAAGAAACGATGAGCAGGCAGATTTCAGAGAAACCTGGAAGGACTTACATGAACTGATGCTGAGTGAGATGAGCAGAACCAGGAGAACATTGTACACAGTATCAACAACATTGTGTGTTGATTAACTGTGATAGACTTGACTCTTCTCAGGAATACAGTGGTTCAAGATAGGTCCAAAGGACTCATAATGGAAAATGCTCTCCAAATCCAGAGAAAAGGAACTGTGGAATCTGGATGTAGATTGAACCATGCTATTTTTTTTGTTTTGTTTTGTTTTACTTTTTTGAGGTTTTTCCTTTTTTCTCTGATTCTTCTTTCACAGCATGACTGATGCAGAAATGTGTTTAATGTGATTTTACATATATAACCTATATCAGATTGCTTGCTGTCTTGCGGAAGGTGGAGGGAGGGGAGAGAGAGAGAGAAATTTGAAACTAGAAACCTTATAAAAACAAATGCTGAAAACTATCTCTAAAGGTAACTGGAAAATAGTAAAATATTTTTATAGAAAAAAATTTATTATAAATAAGTCTAGGGGCAGCTAGATGGTGCAGTGGATAGGGCATGGCCCTGGAGTCAGGAGTACCTGAGTTCAAATCCAGCCTCAGACACTTAACACTTACTAGTTGTGTGATCCTGGACAAGTCACTTAACCCCAATTGCCTCACTAAAAAAAAAAAAATGTCTATACTTGGGGCAGCTACATGGTGCAGTGGCTAAAGCACAGGCCCTGGATTCTGGAGGACCCGAGTTCAAATCTGGATTCAGACACTTGACACTTTCTAGCTGTGTGATCCTGGGCAAGTCACTTAACCCTCATTGCCCTGCCAAAAAAAAAAAAAGAACAAAACAAAAAGAAAAGGAAAAATAAGTCTATACTCTGCAGTCTAACTAACAATAAAATTCTGATCATGTTTTTAAAAAAGAATTGTTTTTTAGATAGTTCTACAAATAGGGGGTCTATTCCATGAACTACCAAAGAAAAGTATTTAAAAATCATTCTTCCTGGAAACACTAGGACTCAAGCCCCTGAAGGCTGCTGCTGCCTGGGTGGCTAACCAGAGACCTCCAGTGTATAGATCTTGATTCATGGTATCCTTTCCTTTGGCCGATGAGGTGCTATGGGATGGGAATACACATCTCCAGTTTTTTAACTACTGTAGCTGACTTTTAATTCAAAGAGATTGAATCCATTTTTGTGGGACCTTTTTTTTTTATAACTTTAATTTCATTTGTTTCTCCTTTTCCTCCTGTGCTATTTTGGTTCTGTAAAGCTAAATAAGGTTAACAGGGTTAAGGAGGGGACAAGGCAATAGAAGAAAGATAGGGATGTTTCATTCCTCAGCTGACTGTAGCTGATGCTAATGGGATCCAATGCTGTACACAGGATTTGTTTTACTTGTGCTATAAATAGAACCTTGAGAAAATATCTACTTAGAGGTTAAAAGTAAATAACCAATATGAAATTTCCACATCTTGCTGAATACCTGACCCCTCGCCCTTCTCAATATCAAAATCCTCATCACGGTAGACCAGTTTAAGTGAATGAAACTTGGCTAGAGATCATTTTCTTTCTTTTTGACTACCATCTCTAGGGAGCGGCATGATAAGAGATGTAAGGCACACAAGCATGAATGTGAGTCAGGAAAACTACATTCTTGTCTAGAGCCCCCCACTGACTCATTATGTAATCACTGGTGACTTTCAAAGACTAAACATGCATCTTCTACTTTGAAAAACAAATAAAGATACAACTCCCCCCAAAAAAAACCAAACAAACAAACCCTACTACTCCCACCACCACCACCACTACCTCAGGAGGAGCTGTTGAGGAAACAGTGTGGTTTTACATCTTGCCATGAGTACTTATTAGTTGGATGGTCCTAGTTAAGATGGGTAATATGGTATAGTGAAAAGAGTGTTTTGTGAGTCAGGGGAACTGGGTTCCAATCCATACTTCCTCCTACTTGGTCAAATCACTTAATCTCTTTGGACCTCATTTTCCTCATCTGTATAATGAGGGGGCTGGAGTAGGTGACCACTCAGGGCCCTTCCAACTCTAGATCTGCAGTTCTATTAAAAGATTTTCATTTTAAGTATTTTTTTCTTCAATTAGCAAAAATCTTCCTCCTTCCCTTTCACTAATTGAGAAAGAAATAAACACAAAACTCCTGTTACAACATGCACAGTGAAATAAATTCAAGTGAAACAAATTCTCACAATTATTCATGCCTCTATCCCCCTCCCACCCCAAGAGTGTCTCAATATGTATTCTCAGCCCTTTACATCTCTATGGGGAGGTCAGTAGCATATTTTTTTCATGAGTCCTCTGGAATTGTGGTAGATCATTACCCTGAGCAGAGTCAGACAAATCTTTCAAAGTAATTTGGCTTTATAATATTGTTGTCACTGTATAAATTGTCCTCTTGTTTTTGTTGAATTTACTCTGCATCCCTTCAAACTGGTCTTTCTAGGTTTCTCTAACACCATCTCCTTCTTATTATATATAGCACAATAGCATTGTTACATTTATGTAGCATAATTTGTTCAGCCATCGCCCAATTGATGGGTACCCCCCAGTTTCTAATTCTTTGCCACTACAATTCTTTGCTATATTTTTGTACATCCTCAGTTTGTTTTGCTTAGGACTAATCTCTCCTTTGCTCTAACCTCTCTCTTATTCAACTGTCTTCCCTTTTTCTCGTTTCCCTGTTGAATGATAGGTATTTCTGTATCTAACTGTGAATATGTATTCTTCCCTCCTTTGATTATTTGAGTGTGACATTCAAGTATATCCCTCTTCCCCAGCCCTTGCTACCCTTTCTGCCTTGTTTTTAAAGACTCCTGTTTGTGTAACTTCTTACTATAATATTCCCTCACCTGCATCTCCCTCTCTACCCCAAGTATATTCCTCATTTCCATCCTTTAAAGTTTATCAAGATATAACACAACCACTTCCAGGTCTTCTGTAGTCTCCCCATGACCCCTAATAAAGACGAGTTCAGGAGACACATGTATCATCTCCTTTATTAGAATGTAAAGTTTATAATTTATCTCATGATTGTTCATATATATCTTCTTAGGTTTCTCTTGATTACTCTGTTTGTACATCAAAGTTTCTATACAACTGTTCCCTTTTCATCAAGAATGCTTAGAAGTAGGGGCAGCTAGGTGGCGCAGTAGATAGAACACTGTCCCTGGAGTCAGGAGTACCTGAGTTAAAATCTGGCCTCAGACACTTAACACTTACCAGCTGGGTGACCCTGGACAAGTCACTTAACCCCAGTTGTCTCACTAAAAAAAAAAATTAAGAATGCTTAGAAGTTCTCTTTCATTAAAGGTCAATTTTTCCCCCTGTAGGATTATATGCAGTTTTGAGAGGTAAGTTATCCTTTGTTATAAGTCTAAAGCCTTTGCTTTCTGGAAATATGACCTTCTAGGATCTCCTGGAAATAGGAATTTCCAGGCTCTCTGTTCTTTTATAGTGGTGGCTGCTAAAAAATGGGGGATTCTGACTATAACTCCTCAGTATTCAATATTGTTTACTTTGTTTACTTTGACCAGGGAGCTCTGGATTTTGGTCATTTAGGGATTGGAGGTGGATTTTTTTTTTCCATTTCCACTTTTCCCTCTGTTTCTAAGAGATCTGGACACTTTTGTGAATTTTTAAAATATGATGCCTAAGTTCTTTTTTGGTTATGGCTTTCATTGATTCTTAAATTATCTTTCCTTTATCTGTTTTCCAGACCAGTTGTTTTTGAAATTGAGGTACCTTATTTTTTCTTTTATTTTTTCAGTTGTTTGATTTTGTTTTAATACTTCTTGTCACACCTTCTATTTGGTCTATTTGAATTTTCAAGAAGTTTGTTGCTTGAGCAACATTTTGTATTCTTCAGGCTATTTGTTCTTGGTCCAATTATTTCTTCCATAACTCTTATTTCTCTACCTCCTCTTTTTTCTAGCACTGTCATTTCATTTATAAATACATTTTAATTGTTTTTAAATAAAATTCTTGCTTCATCTCTTCCAGGAATCCTAGGAGAACTTATTCCCAAGGCATGTGTTTGTTTTTTGTTTTTTGAGGATTTGCTTATAGATGCTCTGGAGTCATTCTTTTCTGGGTCTGTGTCTTGAGTATCATGATCACCATAACACCTTTTTGATGTTAGGATTTTTTGTTTGTTTGCTCATTCTGCCAAGTTGATGACCTGATTTTGGACTTTATATTAGGAATGGGCTGTGTGTACTTTAGGATGGAATGTGTAAGATGGGCCTAGTGCAGATTTCTTGGGGTATAAGCATCAGTGTTATCCCAGGACCTCAAGAACAGCTCAGGGTGAGCACCCTGAGGCTTGTTGTCATGCTCCCAAAAGGATTTGATCAAGAACAGGCCTGATTTCAGCCCTTCTGGCCTGAGCTCTGCAAGTTCCTATCCTAGGTTTGGATCTCAGCAACATCCATGTGGGTTTGCCCAGTTTTGAGTTCCATCAGGCTATTCTGCTGGGTGCAGCTGCTATTGACTAGCTGAAAATTTGTTGATTCAGAGCAGGTTCCCCTTTGCTCTGGGATTTCTGCCCGGGAATTCCAAAGCAGCTTTCAGTTACTAAACTTGTAACTAGAATTGAGACCCTGCTCTCCTACTTGGGTTAAAGCCACTCAGCTACTGCCTTGCTTCTGAGATCACCCCTTGCTTAGTACACAGCCTGGGATCTGAGACCTCTCCTTACTGTGTAACTTATCCCTAAGCCACAGGTCCCCTCTCAGCCTGCAATGAATCTGTGATGTGGAAGTGTGCTGTGAGCAACACAGCTGCCATTTTCCACTTATTCCTGCATCCTGTACAACTTTAGGATTCTCTCTGCTAAATGTGAGTTTTTATCTTGCCCTGATGTACATCTTCTCCATGCTCTAGAATGCTCCAAGCAACAATTCCTGGACAGATCTCTTTCCCTGTTCCGCTTTCACTGTCCCCACCCTAGAATCTAGGTGGCGCAGTGGTTAGAATGCAGGGCCTGGAGTCAGGAAGACCTGAGTTCAAATCCAGCCTCAGACACTTAATAGCTCTATGACCCTGGGCAAGTCAATTTAACCCTGTTTGCCTCAGTTTCCCCATCTGTAAAGTGAGCTGGAGAAGGAAATGGAAAATCACTCTAGTATCTTTGTCAAGAAAATCCCAAATGGGGTCACAAAGAGTTGAATACAACTAAAAATGACTAAACAAAATAAAATGGTGTCCAAATGCCTTTCTTGTCACTGTTGACCTGGGCTGGGAAAATAACTTACTGGGATTTTTTTTTATTGGCTTTCCCAAAATACATTCATTGTGATGTGTTATCTAGATCTGTTTAAAATAAGAGTTTGCGGTAGGGGGCGGGATAGAAGCTTGCTTTACTATTTCCTGTTAATTCACTATCTTGGCCTCCAAAGTTTTGAGTTCCAAATTCTATCACTCTCTCATTCCCTCCTCCCTCCCCAAGGTTGCAAGCAATCAGTATGGGTTATCCATGTTCATATATGTAAAACATTACCATATTAGTCATTTGACATAAAAAGACTCAAGTAAAAAAAAAAGAAAAAGCACAAAATAGCATGCTTCAGTCTGTGTTCAAACAATATCAGTTCTTTGGAGGTAGATAGTGTGCTTAATCAGTAATCCTTTGGAATTGTCTTGGACCATTGTATTACTGAGAGTAGTTAAGTCATTCACAACTGCTCATAGAACAATATGCTGTCACTGTGCACAACGTTCTCCTGGTTCTGCTCACTTCACAATACATCACTTCATATGATTTTTTCCAGGTTTTCCCAGTTACATTTTAATCTGGTTCTGTTTCAGGGTCTAGGACAATGAACTTGTGATTTAGTCAAACCTCTGTCATTTTACAAATGAAGAAACATACTATATGATCTTATGCAAATCATTTAACCTCTCAGAGGTTCAGCGTCCTCATCTTTAAAGTGAGAATAATATGAGTTCTTATTGGGGCACTGTTCATGAAATAATTTGAGCTATCCCAAATAGACTCATTATAGCCTTGTCGACAGCATGACCCACCAAAAGCACAAAATCTGGTGGAAGAAATTCCAGAATCCCATCCAGAGGAGTCTGGTTATCAGTAGGACTTTATTATAGCACTATCTCATGAATGAATGTCCCCTCTGCTTAGCTCCTGAAGGTGTCATTACAGCAATGGTGCTTTTGGTAAGATTTGCTAATCCTGGGTGACAGGTTCACCTTGAAACTGACATTATGGGAGCCTAACCAAAATTAAGTAGTTATGATATTCTGTTGGAGAAAGTCTCAAATATTCAAAACCCTAGTCTGTAAAGCGCTGTTCATGTCTGTATGGGTACATAGCCACTGGCAATGGTTTTTCAATGGTTCCTTGCCTAGACACTGCAGAAATACTAAGATGAATTTGCTGACCAGTAGGAGGGAAGTTTTTTTTTTCTTTTCTCTTTTTTAGGTTTTATTTTGAATCCTTTTGTTTTTCCACATTGCATTTATTTCTCAATAAATCACTGGTGCACTGAGTGACCTTCTTGTAAGAAAGGCTTTACAAAAGTACAATTATTTTTAAAAAGTCATTTTTATAAAACCAACCAACTATATTAATATTTTAATAGCAATAAATTATATTAATATAATATTCCATATCCATAACCCCTCACTCCCACTTCTGTAATGAGGAGGGACTTTTTTTTGGGGGGGCAGGGCAATGAGGGTTAAGTGACTTGCCCAGGGTCACACAGCTAGTAAGTGTAAAGTGTCTGAGGCTGGATTTGAACTCAGGTCCTCCTGAATCCAGGGTCGCTGCTCTATCCACTCTGTTACCTAGCTGCTCCAGAGGAGGGACTTTAAAAAAAAAAAAACTTTTCTCTGGGACTAACTTTGGTCATTATGGTTATCCCCCTTTCAATTTTTTAAAAAAATTTTCTCTCTATTACATTCTTAGTGTCACTATATATGGTTCTCTCCCTCCCCCATCTGCTTACTTCACATTGCATTATTTTTTATAAATATTCCCATGTGCTTCTGAATTCTTCACAGTCACCGTTTATGATACAATCAATATTCCATTATATTCATGCTCTACAATTTGTTTATCCATTCTCCAATCACAGGATCACAGATTTAGAGCAGAAAGGGACCTTAGACATCATTTAATTTAACTTCTTTATTTCATAGAAATCAAGGAACTGAAAGGTTAAGTGATTTGCTCAATCACAAAGCTGCTAAGCAGGATTTGAACCCAGATCTTTCCTCCAAGTCTAGCAATCAGTTCACTACACCTTAAATCTACTTCGTGTTCAGTTCTTTGTTACTATGGAAAGTACTGCTATAGTTTGATGTATATGGATCTTTCTTTCTATCTTTGATCTCTTTGGATCACTGCATACCTAGCAGTGAGGTGTCTGGGTCAATAGGAAGGAAAAGTTTTTAATTTGTATTTTTCCTTTTCCTTTCTTTCTTTCCTTCTTCTTTCCTTCCTTCTTTCCTTTCTTCCTTTCTTCCTTCCTTCCTTCCTATCTTCCTTCCTTCCTTTCTTTCTTTTTCTTTTTTTTTTTTTTGGGCAGGGCAATGAGGGTTAAGTGACCTACCCAAGATCACACAGCTAGTAAGTGTCAAGTGTCTACGGCTGGATTTGAACTCAGGTCCTCCTGAATCCAGGGCTGGTGCTTTATCCACTGTGCCTCCTAGCTGTATTTTTCATAGTGTTTTAAAAAAATATTTTAATTGACACCTTTTGTTTCTACATCACCTATATTTCCCACTATCTCTCCTCCTCCTTCCTCTTTGTTTTTTTCCCCTTTCTTTCCTGCTCCCAGAGCAGGATAAAAAATATAAATAACAAACAAACACAAACAAAACTGACCAACAATTTTTAAGTCTTATGTTACATGCAGTATTCCACATCCATGGCCCCCCACATCTGCAAAGAACTGAGGGGAGATAACCAAGCTTGACCATGATAATTTTGCAGCAGTGACTTTTAAATTTTATTTTCGTGGGGCAATGTGGTTTAAGTGACGTTCCCAGGATCAAACAGCTAGTAAATGTCAAGTGTCTGAGGCTGGATTTGAACTCAGGTCCTCCTGAATCCAGGGCTGGTGTTTTATCCACTGCAGCATTGACTTGTGATTATTCTGTTGTGTTGGTTTATTCTTGTTCCAGTGTTGTAGTCATAGAGTCTGTTATTTTCATTATTCTGCTTCCTTAACTGTGTACCAGCTCACATATTTTTTTCCATGCTTCTTTATATTGCTCATATTCATTGTTTCTTACAGGACAGGAACACTCAGGGGGTGTGCTGATAAATGTTTAACAACTGAATCCCCTCCCCTCAAAATGTTTTCTCAACATATTTTTAAAGTTTAATATACATTATTAACATTTTTCTCCACTACTTTATGAAATCTAAGAAGCAACAAAACAAGAAATTATGCCCTGATTTTGGAGTGTCTATTGATTTCAGAGGCATAAATTCTCAATGAAAAAATTTAACAACTGGCTTTCTGGAGCCAGTCCAAGCTAGATCCAGCACCCTACTGGCATTCTATTCCACTCCCGGACTACAGTTGATTAGCCTGGTAGGCATCTGTTTGTTTCCAGTTCTTTACTACCGCCATGAGTTGTACATAATCCTAAATAGCTTCATGCTATAAGTAACAGCATGGTCATAAGAACTTCTCTAAGTTATGTGACAAGATCCTCCATTCTAAACTGTGAGGCTGAAAGCTCCTCCCAGAACTTCCATTTAAGGAGGGCACCCAGGCCAACCACCTCTTCATTTTCCACTTGGCTCTGCTCCCATGGACTTCTCCATAGTGGCCCTATCCAGGTGACTTTACTTTCCTCACCCCGTCTTCGGTTCCTTTTGTATATCTTCTCCCATTAGATGGTAAGCTCCTTGAAGGCAGGTACTATACTATCTTTCTTTTTTTGTATTTGTATTCCCAGCGTTTGGCGCATAGTAGGTATTTAATAAATATTTATAAAGTGATGGGAAGGATACATTTGGTGTAATGGAAAATGTTCCATGCTGTGAATCAATAGGCTTTGGTTTGAATCCTGAAATCTTCATTCAGCTGACTCTATGACTTTGGGCTGTGTGTGGGGCGGGGGAGGGGGGGCAGATATTGCCTTTCTACAGGTTTGGGCTCCCTTCTAAAATGAGAGTGTTGGACTAAGTAATCTCTAAGGTCCCACAGCACTCAAAATCTATGATTGTATAGAAACCACAGCTTTATTCTCTTTTTGGCTACTTTCCACTTCGGCAATCTGAACAGAGCAGGGAAAAAGAAGCTCATACTCAAATATGCTTTTCTCATTAAAAACAACGGCTAGAAGTTATAAGGACTGATCTTCAGACAACCTATTATGAGACCTTCCAACTTATCTAGGTCTACTAATGCCCAAAATAATAGAGAGCAGATGCAATTCTGCATAGCCATAAGGTACACACCAATGTGTCCAGCCGATCACTCAGCAAGCTTTTTACTTGACCTAATTATTACAAATGGCTGGCCACCTTGAACTCTCACACAGGAGACTTATTTAGTCCACTCCATTAAGTTTGTGAAGACTTTACCACTTAAACAGAGATGAAAACTGGCTTTATTGTGTCTTCCAAAAATTATGCATACACTGTATGTATGTGTGTATACACATACACACATATATACATGTATATGCATATACATATTTATAGAAAATTTCTATAACTATTAAATGCATATTAAATTAGAAATTTAATATAATCATAGCTATATATCTAAATGTATGCATACATATCTATATCTGTATATGTCATATATATGTGTGTGCATACATGTATACACATGTATATATGCACATACATATATACAAAGAGAGATTAAAATTTACCCAGATTTTTATCTTGTGGAAAACATCCAAATAGATTTTTTTTTCTTTCTTTCTTTCTTTTTTTTATTTTTGGTGAGGCAATTGGGGTTAAATGACTTGCCTAGGGTCACACAGCTAGTTAAGTGTTAAGTGTCTGAAGCCGGATTTGAACTCAGGTCCTCCTGACTCCAGGGCTGGTGCTCTATCCACTGCGCCACCTAGCTGCCCCCAAATAGATTTTTAAAAATTCAACTTTCTTTTATCATGATATTTTAAAAATGTTTTGTTTTAATTAGCCAAGATCTACCTTTTCACAGTCCCACTCAAGAGTACCCCCCTCAAAGGATTTTGTACAGGTCTCTTTTTTAATGAAAAAAAAAATGGATTTGACCTGGGAGGGATCTTCTAAAATCCAGATCTATCCCTGGAAAGGTTGATCCACTTATTTTTGAAGCTTCTGTCTAGGGCTCAGTCTAGTCGATTGCTGACTGAGTATAGGCAAACTAGCCCACTTAGCCTTGTTGATTTACTGATAGGACCTAGGTGTCAAGACCATGTTTTCATTCTATCCAAGTATCCAACAACCTATCCAGGCCATATCACATGCTCTTCCTTGTCATCACCTATGCTTAACTAGATATCCTTTCCCAAAACAAAACACCTCTCCCTTGATCCCTTTTCTCCTTTATGTCTCATCTTTCCACCATGAGAATGTTACTAGGGCAGTACTTGTCCCTATATAAAAACAACAACAATATTGCATCCCCACTTGCTTGGCATAGTGCCTAGCACATAGTAAGCCCTTAATTTTTTTTTCCCATCCATTCATTTATTTCAGTGAATCTCCAACGAATGAGATGCATTTATGAATGAACATTTGCAATTCCTACAGGAAGCCTCAGTTGTATTTTCCAACTGAATAAGCTGATCCTCAAATATGCTAAGTTCAAAATCTCACAGCAAACCCATCTCCAGGAACAAAATTCCAGAGCCTTGACCCCTCTTCCCTAATCAGAAGAAGCCATTCCACTGAGAATATTCACTGGCTTCTGTAAAAGCTGATTCCACAACACAGAAAAGACATGCTTTCATGATCTGTCACCACCTAACACATGGAGAGACAAATCTGAAGAAATAATTAGCTATTTATATTTACCATGCAGGTATTTGAAAGTTTTATTGTGAAAATGTGTTTTTTTTTTAATTGCCAAGAAGTTGTCGTGTGTTTTCATTAGGGATATTGTTGGAAGATACCAAGAGAAACATCTGCATCATTATCATTGCTGTCAGAAAATTTCCCTGGCATGAGGGAACTGTGGGTATCATTTTATCTAAGGCAGCAGAGGAGGGAACTCATTAAAAAAAAAAATGCCCAAACCTGAAAATGAACTAAATTTCATTTAACTTTCGTAAGAGATCTACTGGTTTTAATTATGGGATGCAAGGCAGGGAAAGGCACAAGTTGCAACATTTTTAACATGAAAGTATTACAGAAGATCTTTTCTCTCTGAAAGGAAAACTAGGTCAGTTTTAGCAACGTGAAAGATGATTTGAATCAGAATGCATTATTAACCTGCCCTTGGGGTGTGTAAGTGTGCATGGGTGTGTGTGCACGCACACGCGCGCGCACGCACACGCACACGCACACGCGCGCACACACACACACACACACACACACACACACTCTTCTCTCTCCTTCCTCTCCTCTCTCTCTCTCTCTCTCTCTCTCTCTCTCTCTCTCTCTCTCTCTCTCTCTCTCTCTCTCTTCCTCTCCCTCTCTCAATTAAATCCTGTGAAAATATGAGGGACTTACAAAAAAAAGCACACCTTAAAAGTTTTAATTAGGGTGAAGGGCTTCATTACAATCTATGCGCCATCAGGTAAAGCCTGTCAATTCATACAGATGCAAAGAATCTTTCAACTGCTGATTATTCCTGTCACAATGCCCATTCATTTTTATCAGAGATAATTGCCAGTGGGACTCAGCGTTCAATGAAAACAGTCTCTTGATCCTTGGTCTGTTTCAAAGTCTACAATGATCTATTTATATTTCTATCTATCTCTATCTCTATCATATAAATGTGTGTGTGTGTATATATATATATATATATATATTATATATATATATATGTGCGTGTGTGTATATATGTGTGTGTTATTATACTTAATAGAATTTAATTGACTTGGTTAGAAGGTCTACAGTCTTTGTAAAATCACAGAAATAAGATGGGGTTAGATCCTTTGTATTATCTTGTTCATTCCTCTTGAGGTATCTTTTCCCCTCCTGCATTACCCAGGCGATTGCTCTTGGCTTTGGAATGTTTAGAAAGTTATTTAGCTCTTTTAGCCATAGGCACCCTTAACCTAGGTGAACATGGGAAAATCTGGATTTATAATCAGATAACCGAGGTTTGAAATCCCACTCTGTTACTATCTAATGTGACAAAATAATGGGATTTAGCAGATACTCAAAAACCCACCTGGAGATTAATCTAGACTGATTGAATCAAGTGAGAGTGATTGACTGCTGATTAAGCCTACTTCAAGTTAATTGGATTGTAATCACACTTGGCTAGCCCTTAAGAGGGTATTGTTCTCAGAAACTAGACTGTGAACTCAACTTGAGAACACCTTCAAAGCCAACCAATGGATGGCGCCAACCAATCACCTTGAAGCAGTGTGTAAGGACCGCCTCTGTTCCAGAACTATAAAAAAGCTTCCACAGTCAGCTTAAGGAGGAGTTCCTGATTAAAACAGGCTCATGGAGGAAGACTTCAAGAAGAACCCAACCAGGCTGGAACTCTAGGCTAGGTAGGACTTCTTTTTCTTAACTCCTTGTGAATACCTCTATGCTTTAATAAATGTTTAATGCCTAAAGACTGGTGCTGAAGCTTCTGATTTAAGGAGACCACAATTTAGATTTTAAAAATCACACTAGGCGACCTTGGGCATGTCATTTCGCTACTTGGTGCTTCATCTGTAAGGTGAGGGGATTGGGCTAAGTGCTCTCCAAGGTCTTTTGCTTGTTACATACTATAAAAATGTTAAAGTCATTTGTTGTTGTACTCTCTGGTTATTTAGGAATTCCACTGTGGACCCTTTGCATTTTCCCCCTTTTATTTAAGGATGAGTTAAAGAAGAAAGATACTAGAAGAGATATAGTATAATTGTCTCTGATGGAATGGGAGAGAGAACTTGAAAGATATTCCGAGGCTGAGACTTCTTCAAAGGAAAAAAAAATCCCACAAGCAATTGGAATTTCTTCAAAGATGTAAAGGTTATCCCTGGCAGCTGTTCTATTTGGTAATCATGTGACTGGGTGAAGAGGGTAGGGACTATCGATTATAAAACATTTAAGTTTTGTAGTCCATCTACATGGAGGTATTCTCTGTGTTCAAGCTTTAGTATCTTAAAACTAAACTAAGATCTTGGGGATACCTTGTATTATATATGGCAGAATATAACAACAGCAATGACATACATATATACACATACAAACACACACAAATAGGGGGGTGTACGTAGTAGCTAGGTGGCACAGCAGATAGAACATTGGGCTTAGAATGAGGAAGACTCATCTTCATGAGTTCAAATCTGGCCTCAGACACTTAACTAGCTATGTGATACTGGGCAAATTACTTAACCCCGTTTGCCTCAGTTTCCTCATATGTAAAATGAGCTGGAGAAGGAAGTGACAAACCACTCTAGTATCTTTGCCAAGAAAATTCCAAATGGAGTCATGAAGAGTCGGACATTACTGAAAATAACTGAACAACTGTACTATATAAGCAGAGACAAGACTCAGGCTCAGGTGTAATGGAAAGAACACTGACTTTGGAGTCAGGAGACCTGCATCCTATGAGAATAGTTGACTTTGGACATGTCAGTCCCTGCCCCTGGAGCTTCCTCTAAAGGAAACTGTGAAAGTGGAACACAATGCCTGACACACAATATGCTCATAATAAAATTGTCATTCATTCATTCACTGTATTTGTATTCCCACTGCTTAACATACATTAAGTGCTTAATAAATGCTTGGTGATTATTGATTGCCTGATAGAAGATATATGATGATATAGTAGCATAACAACAGCCACAACAATTTTGAGAACCGGGGGCAGCTAGGTGGTGCAGTGGATAAAGCACTGGCCTTGGATTCAGGAGGACCTGAGTTCAAATCCAGCCTCGGACACGACACTTCCTAGCTGTGTGATTCTGGGCAAGTCACTTAACCCCCACCAAAAAAAAAATTGAGAACTTTTTTAATAGAAGTAACTATAGTTAATACTTATAAGATCTCCAAACTACAGAAAATGAAAAGAGATGCTGTAGAAAAAATTCCAAGCCATGTGGGAACAGGATGAAGTCCACACACTGTCCTTGTGATTCTGTCTGTTAGACACTAGGAATATAAATACACACTGCTTTCAGCAATTCTAGTGAAGATAAGCTTCTGTCCTAAAACTCTTATTTAATTATATAACACCATTATAATTCTTTTAACCTGTGCAATGGACTTTAGAACATTAAATATAAAATAATAATAAAAGGAGAATAACCAACTTCTCCTCAACTTGAACATCATCCCCAACAGATGAGGAATCATGATGATTTACAGTTTACAAAGCTCTTCTCATGGACTTGTGAGGCAAGCAGCACAGGTAACATTATTCCCATTTTACAGACCCAGCCAAAGAGGTGCAGTGTCTGCACCATAGTCAGCTAGTAAATGACAAATGGGACTCAAACCCAGGTCTTGCAATTCCAATCATGTCTTGCCGCTATTTCCATTATACTTTTCTATCAATCAGACCACAGTGTGCCTTTCAGTTTCTTGAAGAAAAGTCCTAATATATTTTTTTTTTGTTATTTCTTAGGCTCTCCCTTAATCCTCTTTCCATTTTCCCATCTAGGAGAGTGACCCAATAACTATTTTTAGCCAAAAATAGAGATTACTCTTCCTGTTTAATCCACCTATTCTATTTTCAAACCTTTAACCTTCCCTCTTCTGGATACTGATTTACAGAGCCAGAAGGGACCTTCAGCAATTATCTAGTCCAACAAATATCCCCCACCCCAATAATCCCTTTTTATAACATACCTAAAAATGGTAATCCAGTCTTTGTTTGAAGAGCTAAAATAAAGAGAAAGCCATTGTATCGCAAGGCAGCCCAATCTCCCTTTTTGTTGTAAATAATTTTTTTGTTGTTGCATTGAGCACTTAAGAATCACATAAATATTTTGATAGCCAGAGGGGAACATAAGATGATAATTGCATATAGAATCATATAAAAATCATAAATCTACCACACACTGCTTATTGTTGTTTTTTTTCAAGTGAACATTTTTATTTAAAGTTTTGAGTTTCAAATTCTGTCCCTCCTTACCTCCCTCCCCTCCCCTTCCTGAGGCAGAAAGCAATCTGATATGGGTTATACATGTGCAATTATGTAAAACATTACCATATTCTTCATTTTGTACATGAAAATTCAAATAAAAGAAAAAAAATGAAAGAACTAAAGTGAAAAATAGCGTGCTTCAGTCTATGTTCAATCAGTATCAGTTCTTTCTCTGGAGATGGATAATATACTTCATCTTTAGTCCTTTGGGATTGTCTTGGATCTTTGTACTTCTGAGAACAGTTAGGTCATTCACCGTTCTTCATCAAACAATATTGCTGTCTCTGCAAAACATTCTCCTGGTTCTGCTCACTTCACTATACATCCTTTCCTATAAGTCTTTCCAGGCCTTTCTGAAATTATCCTCCTGCTTGTCATTTAAGTGTACATAAACTCTGACATAGTATCACCAATGTGGTATCCCCTCTTATCTTCAATCCCTTCCCATGTCTGTTTGCTCAGTTCTGTGTATGTGTAATGCACTTCACTGGCAGGCCTTTCTTTCTTTATCTTCTGTCTTTTTCCCCCGAAAAGGCACTATTATAGACTTCTAATTTTACATGTCTTTATGCTGGTCTGCTCTGATGTTTTACCTAAGGGCATCTTTCTTCTTCCTTTTTTCTACCACTTGCAAATACTTTAGGGCTGAAAGGAACCTTGAACTGTTGTAGGGTCCATCTCCCCACTTGAAGTTAGGGATGCGGAGACCATAGAAGCAAAGGGAAAAGCCATAAACCACACTCCTCTCAGACCTCTCCATGTGTCCGTCGACAAACAGTGACAATGATGTGTGCATTGACAATGGTATTAATCTCACCCTCCACATCTCCACATACCAGGGATTATTAGAGTTACTTGGGTTTTCCCTTTTCCAGGGTTTCCAAACGTGTCATAAGATCATGGATTTAGAACTGAAAGGGAACTTGGCTACCTTCAAACCTAGATCCCTTGTTTCTGCAGGTAAAGAATATGAGACAGAGAGAGATTTAAATAAGTGTTTGAGACATGTTTTGAACGGAGGTCCTCCTGACTCCAAATCCAGTGGCCTATCCACTACTTCATGCTGCCTCATTCCCCACCCCCCACCCCAATTACCCAGAAATGTAAAAAGATAAATGTTATCAATACTATATAATGATCAACTGCGAATGACTTAGCTCCTCTCCACAATACAATGATCCAAGACAATCCAAGACAAAGGAGTCATGATGAAAAATGCTCTCCACTTCCAGAGAAAGAACTATTTTTTCACTTTGTCTATTTTTTTTCGCTTGGGGTTTTTTCCCCTTTGGGTCTGTGACTTCTTTCACAACATGAGCAACGTGGTCATATGTTTTGCATGATTGAACATAGATAACCCATATCAAATTGCTTACCATCTCAGGGATGGGGGAGATGAGGGAGGGAGAGAAAAAATTTTGGAACTCAGAAAAATTTTCAAGGGAATATTAAAAAAAATTCTCTTTATACATAGGGAAAACCAAAATATTATTTTTTCTAATTTAAATTAAATTAAATTTAATTTAATTTTAAGGAAAGATAAATATTAGTCACTTTTACATTTTGGCAAGGATTATTTTACTTCCGTCCTTTTTATCCCAGGGCCTAGAAGAGTAGGTTGATACTTTGTAGTTGCTTAATAAATGTTTATTGATTATCACTTATTTGTGGACCATTGACATAACAAAATTAGCAGGGCAGTGTTTAAATTTGAATTTGAGCACATATGTATACTTTTAATTCTGAACCCTTTGAATGCTGATAACAGAAATCCAGAGCCGAAAGCAGCTGTTTTAATGCCTCCCAGAATGAAATAATGGTTAGAGACAGCATGGTGCCATGAGACTGTTTCCCCTCACTATAAAGCTTTGATTCACCTTCTAGAAATGCAGAGTCATAATGAGAGGAGACCATCTGCCTAGCAATGAGATGATCACTCACAAAGTTCTTACTTGGCACAAGTCAATAGTGGCATGCCAGCCATATAGAAAGACATTCCTACTGGTGAATTTTTTTTTAAATGACAGGAAGTAACACCCTTCTTTCCTGCCATGTGTTATTTGTCCTTTGTCTTAATTTATGGCCAAAGTTCCCAGTAACTAATTAATACCAAACTCCGGAAATGACATGTCTTTCATTCAGCTTTCCCCTCATGAGATCTCACAGAAACCCTCACTGCACAGCTGTTCACTCCAGCCTAGTCTTGAGTGTTAATTAACTAAATGATACTGTACTGATGTAAGATTGCTGAATGAAGATGGGACCTGCTACAAATAAAAGGTTTCCTTCAGGAACTGTTTGGTGGGTGGCTCCCATAGGCCTTGCATAGCGTCAGATAGCCCACAAGGAAATCTCAGGGCCTGGTTAACACTCTACCTTCAGAGTTAACCTTAAAGCAACTGGAATTCTTGGGATAACATGCACCTGAAGGATGAATGCAAGAGACGCTAGAGCATCAAGCAATGGGCAGATGAGGCAGAACATTGATAGAATGTGAA
The DNA here is from genome assembly GCF_019393635.1 of Dromiciops gliroides. Taxonomy (NCBI): domain Eukaryota; kingdom Metazoa; phylum Chordata; class Mammalia; order Microbiotheria; family Microbiotheriidae; genus Dromiciops; species Dromiciops gliroides. The sequence continues at coordinate 255,288,697 of NC_057865.1, forward strand.
GCAAATGTAGCCCGAGGCTTGATGTAACTGGGGAGACGCAGGTTCAAATCAGAATTCATTACTTCTGTATTATCTTCAAACTTCTCTACTTCTCTTGAGAGATATCACCATCCTTCTAGCATTTGAGGTTCATAACATCAGTGTTATCTTTGATTGTACTCTCCCTCACTCCTACATAATATAATAATAATAATAAATAACAATAACATTTATATAGTGCTTTGTGCCAGGCTAAATGCTTCATAATTATATATAATTATCTCATTTGACCCTTACAACAAGGTGGTTATTATTATTATTGTTATTAAACTGTTTTATAAATGAGGAAACTGAGGTCAAAAGACTTGACTTGCTTAGAGTCACACAGCTGGTATCTGAGGTCAGATTTTCATTCAGGTCTTCCTAATGCTAGGACTGATGCTCAATCCATTGAAAAATATATCTAACCCATTGCCAACCAGTTGCCAGATCTTGTCATTTTTCCCCCTCCACAACAACTCTTGTATCTTCCCCCCACCTCTAAACCCTTCTCTCTACTCTCACAGCCACCACTCTATTTCCAGACTTTCGTCACTTTGCTCATGAAGAATTGCAATAACCTCTTAATTGGATTCCCCACCTCAAGTCTCCCTACTTCTAATAATTCCTCCTCATTGCTCCCAAAGTGATTTTCCTTAATTATAGTTTTGACCACGTAAGGCACTGATGGCTCCCAGTGGCCTTCTAGGATCAAATCATAAACTCTTTGATTTGTTTTTAAAACCCTTTACAAACTAATCCCAAATTATCTTTCTGTCATCATTATATATTGCCCCCCCTTTTTTGTATTCTAGAGTCTACACAATCTGGCCTTTCCCCCACCTCGACCACAATATACCTCTCATCTCTGACTTTGTACTAGCCATCCCTCATGCCTAGCATGAGCATTTTCATCTTTACTTCAAAAAATCTCACTTTCCTCAAGACTCAGCTAAATCATCACCCTCCACATGAAGCCTTTCTTGATAACCTCCACTGCTAGTGCCCTCTCTCCTTAACTGCCTTATGTTTATTCTGTACATATTTTATACACACATACTTACACATATATTTATACATGTGTATTATATATGTATGCATATAGACACATATAATATAGACAAACTATGTATTTAGATATATGCTACATGCTTATGTATTTATTTATATTTTTTATGTTTGTATATATACACATTATCTCTCCTGATATTTATGTAAGCTCTAGAGCAGGGTTTGTTTCATTTTTGGCTTTGAATCCACAAGGACCTAGCACAGTGTTTGGCACATAGTTCATATTTAGTAAATGATTGTTGATTAGGACTGCATGGGATAAGGAGGTTTGGAAAGGGGGTGTGGTAAGGGAGAACGAAGACTAGAGGATAACTTAAGGTTTAAAACCTGGTTGCCTGGAAAGATGATGGTACCCTAAGTGAAATCTTATATCCAAACCTCCTTAGTCTCCTGTGTTGTCTCCTTATCCATATCCCTCCCCCTTAATATGGATACATGCCAAGGCACAGTCTTTAGCCATCACTGTCTTATCTTCTGGGGCAGCTAGGTGGCACTGTAGTGGATAGAGTACCAGTCCTGAAGTCAGGAAGACTCATCTTCCTGAGTTCAAATCTGATCTCAGACACTTACTAGCTCTGTGACCTTGGGAAAATCACTTCACCCTATTTGACTCAGTTTCTTCATCTCTAAAATGAGCTGGAGAAAAAAATGGCAAACCACTCAAGTATCTGCCAAGAAAACCCCAAATGAGGTCACAACTGAAATGACTCAGCAACAAATCTTATTTCTCTCCACACTCTTTCATTTGTTGACCTCATCAGTCCCCATGAGTTTAATTATAATTTTTATGCAGATGACTCACAGATCTGTGTATACAGCCACTCTTCTGAGCTCCTAACATGAAACAACAATAGCCTATTGAATATTTTGATTCTAGTGTCCTGTAAACTTATCAACTTCAACATGTCTAAAGTAGAATTCATTATAATTCCCTCTTCTCTCCTAGCTCAGCTCCTAAGATTTCCATCTCTACCTTAGCAGCCTTATCACAGATGCCTCTTACCCTACTTCCCTTCCCCCCAGTTAGTGGGTTTCTGCCCAGAATCAACATTTAAGGAAGTATCTGGACCATCCATTCATGCTCACTAATCTCCTAGTTCCACTCTTAAAGTTCCATACTTTTTCAACTTTGTCTCACAAATTCCTCTTCCACTTACAGTTTGTAATTAGGGACTGTTTTCTTCCATTAAAATATAAGCCCCTTGAAAGTAGTGAATATCTCTTTCTTGCTTATATTTGTATTCCCAAAGTTTAGTGCTGTGCCTGGCACACAGTAAACACATAATGATTTATTATTTCCTGTCTATCTAAATTAATGCTGTTGGGGCAGCTAGGTGGTGCAGTGGATAAAACACCAGCCCTGGATTCAGGAGGACCTGAGTTCAAATCCAGCCTCATATACTTGACACTAGCTGTGTGACCCTGGACAAATCATTTAATCCTCATTGCCCCACTAAAATAAAAAATAATAATAAATAAATAACGCTGTCAAACTCTAAAAGGAGTGGACCCCCACTGGCTTTGACTTAGGAAACCACAAATTTACATTTTCAGTTGCATATGACCCTTCATGATCCCATCTGAGGTTTTCTTGGCAGAGATATTGCAGTGGTTTGTCATTTCCTTCTCCAGCTCCTTTTATAGATGAGAAATAACTGAGGTAAACAGGGTGAAGTGACATGCCCAGGCTCACACAGCCTGTAAGTATCTGAGGCTAGATTTGAACTGAGGGAGATGAGTCTTCCTGACTCTAGGTCTGGCCCTCTATCCACTAACCTTGCTGCCCCAAATTTACATTATCTTATCGAATTCTATTTTTATTTATTTTGTTAAACATCTCCCAAACACATTTTAATTTGGTTTGGGCCACTTATGGACTTTTCTTTAGTTTGACACCTCTGGAATAAACCACCCTTTACCCAATTCTTCATTCAAAGACACTTCCATCCTCCTAGGCAGACTGGTTCACAGCCTCAGTATCCCCTTGATTTCTCTTACTTTCTCTCACCTCATGTGTTGTCACTTCCTAAATCTTGTTTGTCTCTAAACCTTCATTGAGGCAACCTCACTTGTAGCCAGAACTATTGTAGTAGTCTTCTAGTCTGTCTCTCCCCAAACTATCTTCTGTACAACTGCCAGAATAATTTCCCTAAAATTCAGATCTACCTCACTTCCCTGCTCAGTCACCCTCTGTGGTTCCCTACTGCCTCCAGCATCCAACGAAAACTCCTCTGCTTGGCATTTGAAGTCTTTCCCTACCTCTTTTACCTAAATACACATACTCCCTTTCATGTATCTTTCAATCCAGTTATCTGGCCCTCTCCCTGTCTCTTATTCATAGTGTTTACCATTTCCTATTTCTGATTGCCACTCCCAACTGAAAGTCCCCTTCCACTCCCAAATCATTCTAATGTCTTTTGTATATCTCCATCTACGAATGCATTATACTCTCTCCCCTGATAGAAGGTGAGCTCCATGAATATTTCTATTTTTGTCTTTGTAACCCCACCACCCACCACAGTGGTACACTGCTACATAATAGGAACTTAATCAACACTTGTTGATGAGTAATCCCTCATTTTGTTTATGCCATATTGACTCCTGTAACTAGGCTTCAAGATATGAAGAGCCTGCCAACCTTGCTTGTCTATAACTGACAGAAAGAATCTCTCTGATGGTCACTGAAGTCAGAAGTTCCAGGAATATGCATTAAATGAGGCAATTGGCCTCAATAACCTCTAAGGTCTCTTTCAGCTCTAAATCTATGATCTTACAATCTTATGCCCTAGACCCTTGTTTTTGAACCTTTCCCCACCGCCCCACCCCAAGTCAGTCTTTACTCTCACTGCTGAATTGTCTGGAAGAAGAATCTAATTACAGGCCAGGGACATACATCTCCATTCAATCCTGAGTTCAGTAGAAAGTGTTTTGTTTTGTTTTTAAAGATGTTTCTGGAGGAGCCTGAGAAACCATCTCTGCAGCTCCTTAGAAGTACCTGTCCTACCCTCGGGATAGCAATTATATGGTTCCTTAATCTTATTTCTTCAATTTTTCAATATATTAGAAAGCTCAGATCCTTGGATTAAAGAAAAGTGTTTGAAAATTAGAAAAATGAGAAGCATTTGTAAACAAGACACTTGGTTATTTTTTTAAGGCTTTGCTTAAAATGATGTCTATATCAGAGCAGCTAGGAGGCACAGTGGATAAAGCACTGGCCTTGGATTCAGGAGGACCTGAGTTCAAATCCAGCCTCAGACACTTGACACTTAACTAGCTGTGTGACCCTGGATAAGTCACTTAACCCTCATTGCCCCGCAAAAAAAAAAAAATAATGATGTCTATATCTAATAAATAAATGTAGTATGTAACCTAGCTGATGACAATTCCTAACAGTATCTCAATGGTAGAATGAGTACTTCAAAGGAAACATTTCTGCCAATAGTATGTTCTAATTATAAGTAAAACACATAATATATTAAACAAAATAGAATACACTATATTCCTACTTATTGCCAGTATTTTAGTCACCATTACTTTTGCTAACATTTTTGCCAATGTTTCCTTCATGTAGTAAACCAAACATATATTTTTATTCTTCTATACTTGGTAAAAGAGACAGCTTGTTGTAGATACTAGAGAGCTGATAAAGAACTGTGTTCAAATTGGACACAGTAACAGCAATACTGTTAGATGATCAATTAGGGATGACTGAGCTATTCTCAGCAATACAATGATCCAAGACAACTCTGAAAGACTTATGATAAAAAACAAATTCTATCCATCCCCACAGAAAGAACTGATGGAGTCTGGATGCAGATTGAAGCAAACTTTTTTTTTACTTCATTTTTCTTGGGGTATTTTGTCTATGTTTTCTTTTACAGCATGATGGATATGGAAATAGGTTTTTCATGACTACCCACATATAACCTATATCAAATTGCTTTGCCTTCTCAACGAAGTGGATGGAGAGGGAAGGAAAAAATTTGGAACTTAATTTTTAAAAAAATTTGGGGGGGGGGCAGGGCAATGAGGGTTAAGTGACTTGCCCAGGGTCACACAGCTAGTAAGTGTCAAGTGTCCGAGGTCAGATTTGAACTCAGGTCCTCCTGAATCCAGGGCCAGTGTTTTATCCACTGAACCACCTAGCTGCCCCTGGAACTTAATTAAAAATTAAATTAATTTAAAAAATAAGGTTGAAAATTGTTTTTACATGTAATTGGGGAAGAATAAAATACTAAATAAAAAAATTTTAAAAGAACTGGGTTCAAGTCCTCTCTCTGAAATATGCTGGCTATATAATCTTGGGCCCATCTCTTAACTTGGGGGGAGGGGATATTTATACCAAAATAAGTCCCTGTCTTTTTATTATTAAAAAGTTAACACATGGGGGTGGCTAGGTGGCGCAGTGGATAAAGCACCGTCCCTGGATTCAGGAGTACCTGAGTTCAAATCCGGCCTCAGACACTTACTAGCTGTGTGACCCTGGGCAAGTCACTTAACCCCCATTGCCCCACAAAAAACAAACAAACAAACAAAAAGTTAACACATTAAAATCAAACTGGAACTTCATTTTAATCTGGTTCAGGCTATACTCAGTAGTTTTATAGGCTATTCTTGACACCTCTTCCCTGGGCGACTCACCAGGAGTACAAGATGTATAGAAAGAGGTAACTTGGATTGGTAGCTCCCCATAGCTAAGAAATCATAGGTGTAGTTCATTCTTTCCTCAATCCTATAGTGAAGGGCAAAGGAAAACAGGGTACTGCAGGAACTTCATTCACATTCAAGCTGCTTGCTCACATACAGGAACAAAACACCAACCAAACAAAAAAATGGGATCTTGAGTCAAATATATCGAATTTACATGCCCCTCCCGAGGTCAACTAGAGGAGGGTGAAAGGAAATATAGGAAAATAATGCCTTGTGTTGACAGGGCCCTTTAAGGTTTGTGAAGCACTTTCATCCTAAAAACCCCGAGAGGTTTCACAAATGTTGTCCCCATTGTAAAGTTTAGGACTCTGCTACTCAGTGACCTTAAAAGTCATAAAATTAACAAATGGAAGAGCTGGGATACAAATACAGATGTTCTGCTGTTGCCTCTTCCAATAATCTGATAAAAGCTGAAGGGAATGGGGGTATTTCTTCTAGAGAAGACTGAAGGGGGAGAGAAGTTGGAAACATGATAGTTATATAAGTATTTGAAAGTCTGTCCTGTTGAAGAGGACATTAAAAGTGGCCTCGGGGGGCAGCTTAGGTGGTGTAGTGGATAGAACACTGGCCTTGGATTCAGGAGGACCTGAGTTCAGATCCTTACTAGCTGTGCGACCCTGGGCAAGTCACTTAACCCTCATTGCCCCCCCCCCCCAAAGTGGCCTCTTGCTTTTTCCTCATCCAATGCAGTAAGTCCATTTACATCATCCCCAAGAGAAGGCCATTGAGTTTCAGTTTGAATACTTCCAATTATAATGAGCTTGTGAATTTTTGAGTAACCCATTCCATTTAGGATTTCTCTGAATTTTAGAACAATGAGCCAAAATCGGCCTCCCTCAAAGGGGGTGGCGGGGAGTAGTCCTGCTTCTCTTGCTTTGTGGGCAGTCTTTAAGTCTAGGGAGAGATCCAAGCTTCCACTTAAAAATCTAAAATAACATATCTGAATTAGTTTCCAAACTTACAAGTTAAGCTGGAATTTTCTATGTTATAACAAATATGAACTCTAAATTAATATTTTTCTGAATTTTGTAAACAAGTTGACATATTTAATTTAAATTAATTTTTTTAACTTAAGATGATTAAATATTTCCAAATTTCCAAATTTTGCCAAATATATGGAGGATTCAATATTGAATATTCCATTAGATCCTTTTTAGTTGTCAAAATACACATTTAACAAACAAATAAGTAGTTTTGACATACAGCAAATAAGCATCAGTTTTCCTTACTAAAATATATTTTCCCCACCAAAAAAAAAATCAAAATTCATTATTTGGAAACATATCTGACATTGAATAGACAAGATGTCTACATAATTAAATTACTAAATTTTAACCAGATATTTTGGCATTGCAATGTCAAAACTTTATTAAAACTCCACTCTAAAATCAAGAAATTTATTGTCAAAAAGTTTCTGAAAGCACTGGAAGAAAGGGAGAGAGGTAGAATGGGGTAAAGAAGCATATGTGTGTGTGTGTGTGTGTGTGTGTGTGTGTATGTATGTATATATATATATATATATATATATATATATATATCTGGTTCAGGCTATACTCAGTAGTTTTCTGGGCTATGCTTGACACCTCTTCCCTGGTATAATATATATATATATAAAACCAAACAAGAAAAAGCTTATGGAGTGGAGGGGAATATGGGGAAGGATCAGGGGAGTGAGTGAGCCTTACTCTCATAAGAACTGGCTCAAAAAAGGGAATAACATACACACAGAAGTGGGTATAGTAATATATCTTTCCCTGAGGGAAAGTGGAAAGGGAAGGGGATAAGGGGGGAGAGGTGAAGGAAGGGAGGGCAGATTGGGGGAGGGGGCAATAAAAAAGCAAAACCCTTTTTTTTTTTTTTGCAGGGCAATGAGGGTTAAGTGACTTGCCCAGGATCACATAGCTAGTAAATGTCAAGTGTCTGAGCTTGAATTTGAACTCAGGTCCTCTTTAATCCAGGGCCAGTGCTTTATTCACTGTGCGACCTAGCTGCCCCCAAAAGTGAAACACTTTTGAGGAGGGATAGGGTGAAAGAAGATAGAAAATAGAGTAAATACAAAGGGGAGGGAATAGGATGGAGGTTAATACAGTTAGCAATAGTAACTGTGAAAGAAATGATGACCAGGATGCTATCAGACTTATGAAAAATGCAATCCATCTACAGAGAAAGGCATCTGAATACAGATTTATATATATATATATATATGAGTTCCTCTTTTGAAAGTTATTTTGTCTGTTTTCTTACACAACCTGACTAATGTGGAGATGTTTTGCATGACTGCACATGTATAACACATTGAATTGCTTGATTTCTTAGGGAGGGGTGGGGAGGGAGGGAGGAAGAGAATTTGGAACACAGTTTTAAAAAATCAATGGGAAAATTTGTTTTTACATGTAATTGGGGAAAATTTGAAATAAATAAATTTATTATGTGAAAAAAAGTTTCTGAAATGGGCCATTAATGCATTATCCTCATTAAGCCAATGAATCTCATTATCATCACTGGCTAACTAATAACCACCATAAATATTCTGCTAAAAAAAACACTTTTTAAAAGAAATACAGTAAGTACATCTACATGAAAATATTTTTACAACATTTTCCTGGCCCTCATTAATGTAATATATTATCCTGGAAATACTTTTTCTGGACCAGTTAATAATGGCTCATTATATATATAGTGCTTTATTATTTACACATACTCTCTCTCTCTCTCTCTCTCTCTCTCTCTCTCTCACACACACACACACACACACACACACACAAACACACAAACATGCACAGAGTCCTTTGACCTTTTCAACAACCCTGTACCACAAAGAGTAAGTATTATTACCATTTCACAGTGAACCTAGATCTCACCTATCCCCAAGTCCATCACTCTTTCTATTAAAATATAATTCTATCTCCCCCCCCCCCCCCGCTGCTAAATACATTATAAGATATACTAAATACATCAAGGAACACAATTTAAAAATCCCGATGTGCTTTCATAGGAGTTTTGTTCTATCCCAACTTGAATTGGGGTAAACATTTAGCTCTCTGCTCACATAGACCAATAACTTAGTGTTTTTCTTTATTCATCTGGAATTTAGGACAGCTTATTACCCTAACTTAATATTCACTTTACTGATTAATACCCAGTTTTAATTGCTTCATAATGACACTGATGAAGTTAGAACTTCTTTAAATGAGCTCACTTTCTTACCCAAATTCATATTTTTAGCAAGGTAATTCCATATCTCAGTTATACTGCCATTATACATACTCCAAGGTCCTTTAGTCATGGAAATCCCCAAAACTTCCTCCCTCAGTTCTGATGAGGTTGTGCCAAAATTAATTAAGGCAAATGAACGTTCAAAATTAATTCCTTCCTCTTAACTATTGTTTGATTAATTGCCTGTGCTTGACAAGATATTTTGCATGAAATATCAACAATATGATTTAAATCACACTCATAATTACTAACTCTTCAACCATAGTAATTAATAAATTACTTTCTTCCCAAGGGACTACCTTCAAATATTTAAAATTGATCCAACTGGGATGGTCTCATGAGCTTCTCTTGCTTCCTAATGATTACAGGAAACTTTGGATTCCTCCCAACCCTGTCATCTGGTGACCCAACTTCTTCAACTCTATTGCTGTTTCATTTTATCCAAGACTATGATATCTCATCACTAATGAACTGCTGTCTAGCTTATCTAATGGGGGAAATAAAGTCCAATTAACACACAGGAAATTCTGGTAACTTTCATTCTTTTAGAATGCAGGAGCAATTTACCTTAGTCTTTGTCTAAGCTGAGTGAACAAGAGCTAAGATTGTGCATCAATTCGCCCCCAACCCCTCTGGTTATGGGAGAATCCCATGATTTTCAAATTAATTATCAGGTAAATTGAGTAAGTTTTTCTGCAACCCTGACAAAGGGGCAAGAAAATGGGCAAGATAATGCCAGTCAGAAACCCTTGGGGAAAGGAGCATTTCTGGGTGACACACTATCAATAACAATTTTTTACCTTGGGCTCAATTATACCAATGCACCCAAGTATGGAAACACAGAAATTTTCTAAGATGGCGTGAAAATACAGACAATATATTCAAATTCACACTGTTCAAAGTTGTCATTATGCAAAATGTGGTCATTGATTCTAGCTCAATGAAAATATGCAGTATGGATTCAAATAATGTAACCACTTTGTGGGGTTTAAATTTTCTCTTTAATTGGGACCTGGGGTAGCTTTTCTTATTCTGACTGTATTATTTGCTTATATCGACCAATATAAAAAACTCGAGAAGCCTGCAGGGAGATAAGTGAAGAAAATGATATTGAGGAAATTTATGAAAACTATCTGTGATAAGAATTGAAAAGTTCAGTTTTTTATTAAGATTTTATTCTGATGGTTACATGTACTTATATCAGGTGTTTTTAGCCTGAAGTCAATGTTTTTGTTTTGTTCACTTTAAAAAAAATAAATATCCTGGTATATGTATATCAGCACAATTGGTTTTCTCTATAATCCCATGTATTATATTTTATCACTTTAAAAACATCATTCTGACAAGGGGTGCACAGGGTGGCCAACAGGCATCTAAGACATATACACAAAAAGGGTTAAGAATCACTGCATGCATGCATGCATACACACATACATACACATACATTTTCATGTGTGTACATGTCTCCCCCAAAAGAATATAAGCTTCCTGAGGGTAGGGACAATTACATTTCTTTCTTTATATTTTCAGTGCCAAGCACAGTGTCTGGCACAGAGAACACATTGAATAAATGTGTGTTGATTGATGCCAATCTTAACATATGTCTCATTTTCAACGTGATAGCTGTTAATTCTACTCTATTTTCCCCCTTATCTTAGGATGGGGAGATGCAAAAATAGAATTTCAGAATGTTGTAATGAGAACAAAATCTATGGAAAACCTAGTTCAAGAGACAAATTTCATCCTCACGGGATGTGTGGGGTCAAGGGAAAGGTCCTGGTATTCCCTCCAGCCACTCACAGACATATACTAAGAGAATCAGGGTGACTTCTGGGAACCTTCTTCTCTCAGATACTTAGATGATGGCCATGTCTACCCTGGACTGGTGCAAGATGTTCTAGCCAGGAGTAAGATAGGCCCAGCTCCTGACACAAGACGCTGAAAGGGCAGGGTTCCTGTGCCAACCAAATTTGCCTTTGTATACACACATACATATGTGTACCGTGCATGCACGCATGTGTACATATATACACATGTGTGTGTTTTATATGCACACATGCATGTGTGTATACACATACATGCATAATACACATACATATAGTAGAAATATGACTAGGAAACGGAAAGATGATGACCTCCCCCTTCCTAACCCTTAGCTGTGTCTCTGTGCCTCTTCCCGACCCCACAGCTTATTATATTGTCCTGGAGAGAGGCCTTAGAACAGAGGAACTAGACCCTTTGGCCCAGAACAATTGTTGTTCTTAAAGAAATAGCACCTACCATTAAAGGTTCTTCTCTATTTTTGTGTCATGGACCCCTCTGGTAGTCTGATGAAACCACTGGATCCCTTTTCTCAGAATCGTGTTTCTACATGGTAGGCAGCTCAGTGGATTGAGCCCTGGGCTTGGAACCCAAGGAAGACTTGATCTAATATGGTTTCAGACACTCACTAGTAATGTGACCCTGGCAAGTCACGTAACCCTGTTTGCCTCAGTTTCCTCATCTGTAAAATGCCAAGTATAATAGAAACTATTTCAGGGGTTTTGTGAGGATTAAATTAGTTAATCTTCAAAAAAAAGCACCTAGCAAATGCCTGGAACATGGTAGATACTATATAAGTATTATCTGCAATTATTGTTATTCTTTTCTTGGGGGGATGGTTGAGCAATGAGGGTTAAGTGACTTGCCCAGAGTCACACAGCTAGTAAGTGTCAAGTGTCTGAGGCCAGATTTGAACTCAGGTCCTCCTGAATCCAGGGCTGGTGCTTTATCCACTGTGCCACCCTGTTATTATTGTTATTGTTTTTTATCATCATCATCATTGTTATTATTATATGCAAAGATTACAAAGGAACCAATTATATTGAAATATAATTATCAGAAAATTCTCAGACCTCAGATTAGGAACTCCTGGTTTATCTGTATGATGAGTAGGTGTAGTTTAGCCTCTGAGAATCAGAGATAAAAAATTTGGGGCTTATAGAATGTTCACCTCCAACTACAGTCTGGTCTCTGACAGAAAGACCCAAGTCTTGAATTAAGAAGTTTCATTCAAAGATCAACTTAAGCCTGACAGCAAGAACTCTCTTATTGGGAGTTTTTCTGCTATGCCTCTGAGACCACTAGGTGCTAATGGTTAAGTATTTCCTCTTGAACATGAAAGGCTTTTGTAGCCAAAAACATTGAAGGGAGTGAGATAGGGCACTGTTTTAGTCAAGAAAAGAAAGAAAGGATGCTTTCTCCTCTGCAACCTCTTGCATATGCATAAGCAAATACATGCAGAAACAGACACATATACACATGCACAAAAACATACATCTAGGGGGCAGCTAGGTGGCGCAGTGGATAAAGCACCAGCCCTGGGTTCAGGAGGACCTGAGTTCAAATCTGGCCTCAGACACTTGACACTTACTATCTGTGTGACCCTGGGCAAGTCACTTAATCCTCATTGTCGTCCCCCCCCCAAATCCATCTATACATTTACACACATGTATACACAAATGCACATATATACATGCACAAACACACATATCCACAGACACACTCACATATACACCAAGAAGGGAAAAATTTTGTTTAATAACAGAATCACAGAATTTCAGAGTTGGACCAGCTACTCCAACATGAAAGAATTCCCTGTGATAACATAGCAAACAAACAGAGATCCTGCTTGTGTCTAGAGCCCTCCAAGGAAGGGGAACCCACTGACTCTCCAGAAACTCCACTTCACTTTTGGGTGACTCTAATTGTTAGGAACTTTCTCTTGCTATTAGGCCTTATTTAGCCACCTGTGACCTCTGGTTGTGTCTTCTAGGGCCAAAACCCCCAAACCTACCCTTTTTTGCTTCACAGGTTCAGGAGAGTGGGTTATTGATGGAATGAGAGTGAGAGATGAGAGATGGACACTTTGAATGCTTTATTGGCACTGTCACAAGGGTGGTGACTATTGTTCAGTCATGTCTGACTCTTCATGACCCTATTTGGAGTTTTCTTGGTAGATATACTGGAGTGGTTTGCCATTTCCTTCTCCAGCTCATTTTACAGATGAGAAAACTGAGGCACTTAAGATTAAGTGACTTGCCCAGGGTCATATAACTAGTAAGTGCTTGAGGCTAGATTTGAACTCAGGAGGATGAGTCTACTTTACTCCAGGCCCAGCACTCTATCCACTGTGCCACCTAGCTGCCCATTTATAGGCTTAGGGCTGTAAAATAAAAGAGCATGGTAAGAACACATTCTTCCTGAGAAACAGAAGGAAATGGACTCAAGGACTTCAGCTGAAGTTAGAAACACATAGGAAGAAACCAACAACCTCATGTCCAGTGGGGCAGTAGCCAACAAAGACTACACGTCCAACTGAATGACATTCAGTAATATCTGGCAGACAAAACACTTCTAGCAGAGATCATAGCAGTGGGCTGCTATGTAACCCCACGAAAAGACTTCATAGCATTGGGAGTAAGAACTATCCCTCTAGGCATGTGCCAAGGCCAAAAAATTCCCTATGTGTATGTCCCACCACAAGTGTGCCATGACCCCAATGCGTTCTCTACATGTTTACCTCTTATATATGTTCCCACTGACAGTATGTGGTTTGTGGGAGTGTACCCTAGGTTCGTAGGGGAAATGTATACCTTTTTTTTAAAAATTGTGCTATTTTATCAAAGGCCTTGGGTTCAAACTGTATCTTCTTGATGACATTAACAGAATGGTGGGGGCTTGTGACCTGTGGTTTTCTATGACTGTGCATCCAAATAAGACCCTCAGTTTGGTGAAACCTTATTTGGAAGATCTATACTGCAAATTGGACGAGGGACAGAGAGGGTAATCCCAGGCACTACAACATATTACAGGAAATTTTTTCCAGATCTTTTACTCCAGTGAAAGTCTCCATTAGCATTGGAGGGGAAGAGAGTGAAGAGAATAGTAACAGTGATGCTTCTTGATGGGTTTTGAAAGTAATGCAAAATTGCATTTTTGCCAGGATGGAGAGGGGAACCCTTCCCAAGCAGTAAAAGCTATGGTTGGTTTAATTTTTTTGTTTGTTTATTTTTTTGTTTGTTTTTAATCCTATTGGTGCTCAGGTTTCAAAATTCCCACAAGCTCAGCATAGTCAGCATTCTGGAAAACCGGCTTGACAACTTTGCTGCTGCTAATATTGGCAAAAGTTGAAAGATTTAACTGATAAAAATCATTGTTAATCAAGACATCTGGATAAAACAAACACACAATTATTATTCATAGTATTTGAATGTCCTTGGGTATATGAGACATAGAAAGAACTAAGGGTAACAGTGAATTATTAACTCAGCACAAGTAATTAAACTTCTGCTGTTAGAAAATTAGGGATGACATAAATTAGAGCCAACAATGTTAGGGGCCATGAAGTAATTGTCCAGTTCTTCTTGGCTGTATTCAGACCATGATTAGAATATTGCCTTCAGTTCAAACATGGAGAACATAGAAAAAGCGTCTTAGTATATACATGTACATATATAAGTATACATATTTATGTGTGTATACACAAATACATATACATAAATGTATAGATACATACAAACATATACACATATACATGATGTACTGTACACATACACATTGCATATGTGCACATATATAGTTGTGTGCATGTACCCATGTGTATACATAACTGTTTGTGCATATCTGTGTATGTATAGATATCCATATATAATGTACATATGTATGCAATGTATATATGTAATCAGAATTTTCCATATTTTATTTTTAATATTACAAATAATCTTGTCCTATAATAAATATCATGTCAAATACAGAATCAGGCAGTGCTTATAAAATCACTGATAGAAGAGCTAGCTAGATGGCATGGTGGATAGAGTGCCAAGTTTAGAGTCAGGAAGACCTGAGTTCAAATTTGGCTTTAGATACTTGCTCGCTATGTGAACTTCAGCAAGTCACTTAACCCTGTTTGCCTCAGTTTTCTCATCTGAAAAATGAGCTGGAGAAGGAAATGGCAAATCACTCCAGTATCCTGCCAAGAAAATGCTAAATGGGTTTGCAGAGAGTTGGACATGACTAAAATGACTGAACAACAACAGAAAACCTATATCCACGATTTTCATATATGCACCAAAAATTTAATATATTTATATGAACATTTATTTTGAATGTGCGTATGTATTTCTATGTGAAATATTTAAATTGAGGGGCAGCTAGGTGGCACAGTGGATAAAGCACTGGCTCTGGATTCAGGAGGACCTGGGATCAAATCTAGCCTCAGACACTTGACACTTACTAGCTGTGTGACCTTGGGCAAGTCACTTAACCCACATTGACCCTCAAAAAAAAAAGAAAAATATATGTATATGCATATATATAGACCTAATTACACTATTAGTCATAAAAGAAGAAAAAACAATAACACCACCAACATTTATGTAGCACTTAATATGTACCAAGTATTGTGCTAAGTGCTTTACAATTACCTCATTTGATCCTCACAATAATTCTGCGAGGTGAGTGCTATTATTCTCCCCATTTTTAATTGATGAAGAAACTGAGGCAAACTATGGTTAAGTGACTTGACCAAGGTCACACAGCTAGTCAATGTCCTAGGCTGAATTTGAACTTAAGTCTTTCTGACTCCAGGCTCAGCACTCTATTCACTACATGTAATAATAATACTAATAATAATACTATCATGTGGAAAAGTGGGAAGAGAACTAGCCTCTGAATTGGGAAGACAGGGATTCATGTCCTCCTTCTGCTATGTTCTGTGGCTCTGTGACCCTCAACAAGTATATTCAACTTTCTAAGATTGCAACTTGCAGAACAGTCGCTGTTCTATATTGTTAGGAGTTTTCTCACTTTATAATCCCCTCTACCAACGAAGTCACATAATGCACATGTGAATACACATGTACATGTATGTATATCTATATGGGGGTGTATAAAATTGCCTATCCTTCTGATTACAATTTGGTTTTCAAGGACAAATTTTTTTAAAACTTTTATTAATTTCTTATGTTTTCGCAACAAATGTCAAGAAGGAAAATGTTGTCCCAGAGTAGTTTAACATGTGAAATAAAACCCTCAGGAAATTCACATATTCTTTAATCTTCTCATGAAAATCAATGGTTTGGTCAACGGCAGAAGCCCTTACTCCAAACAAAGAAATAATTAACCTCGACAGCAAAAGTGGAAAGAGAGCTATAATTGATGAATTTTTAAACCATTCTTCCTTACACATTACAAAAGTCTAATTGCCTTATATAGTCATGAATAGTAAAGAGAACATTAACTGCCTGTCTCTTCTTCATACAAACTTGGGTGGAGGACAATCTGATTTTGAAAAGTAATTATGATTTAAAAAAAAAAATCTCTTTGTAGATTGCTTGGCTAATCTGGAGCAAGAAAAAGGTTAAAAGACTTGCTAGCTCAGGGGTAAAAAGCCCAACCGTCAATCATTATGCTAAAAATAGGACTTGTGATTTCCAGGCATATGATCTCAGCAGAAGGAAAAATGCATACTTCATCAGACTGATGCAGAACCCAACTTAGGCAAAGACTCTATTATTTAGAACTACTGTGTGAATACATGTAATTACAAGCTTCTCCAAACATGTACTATTTATTTTATCATCTGTAATTGCACACAGAAACAGGGAAAGGGTAAAGGATTTATACAACTGTGTTATGCAGACCATTTGGAAAGGTCTGTTTCAGATATCTTCTTAAGATCAGTGACCCATTAGTGCAATTATAGTCTCAGACCTGAGACGCCTTCCAGTTAACTAAAAGTGACACTGTTGATGGAATGGAAATTTTGTACACGTTGTTTAAAATGTACTTTTACTAAGGAGAAACTAAATAACTAGAAACTAGGACTCATTAAATCATTCAATAATTTACCTTAATAAAATATATATGGCACTGGTTTTTTGGGGGGTTTTTTTAGAAGTCAATCAATTAAGTATTTAGTAAGCACCTTCTATGTTCTGGGGGAAGTTAGGTGGTGTAGTAGATAGAGTGCCAGGCCTGGAGTCAGGAAGATTCCTCTTCCTGAATTCAAATCTGACCTCAGACACATACCAGCAGTGTGATCCTAGGAAAGTTACTTAACCCTGTTTGCCTTAATTTCCTCATTTGTAAAATAAGACGGAGAAGGGAATGACAAACTACTCCAGTATCTTTGTCAAGAAGGCTCCAGATGGTGTCATGGAGAGTCAGACATGACTGAAAAATGCCTGAACAACAACAAATGTTCTTATGCTCTTAGAACTTTAGATGTGGGGACCCCAGAAATTATCTGGTCCAAGTGCTTTGTTTTACAGCTGAGGAAACTGAGTTTCAGTGAGGTTGGGACTTTCCCAAGGTCACACAAGGATTAAGTTTCAGGCACTCTACTAAGCACTGGAGAAAGAATGTACCTTATAAGGATATATGAGAAACAAATTCTCACTAATTCTCTTAACCAACTTTTATCAATTATAAAATCTTCATATCATTTATATGTACAGCTATGCATATAAGGGCATCCATGATCTCCTATCTCAAGCATGGAATGGGATCTAGTTACTGAGGTGCTCCTTGTTAGTAGAATCATTGAATCTTCAGTCAAAGGGAACTTTGTGGGTCACTTAGATCCACCAATCAGTCATGCAGAAATTCCTGTGGTAGTAGTAACCCAACCTTTCCTTGAAAAGTCCCAATTACAGTGAGCTCACTCCTTCAAAAAGGAGCTATTTTATTGAACAATGACATTAAGTGTTAGAAAAAAAAATTCCCTCTGGTAAGCTTGTCTGACTTCTACTTATGAACCTGATTTCTCCCCTTTAGAGTTATTTTTCCTCTGCATGACTACCTTCCAAATAACATTTCCTTTTTTTTTTTTCAAATAGTTTTTCCTTCTCCAGGCTTGTATTCTTGAACACCTTTTCTGATATGGTTTCCAGACTCCTTCATCATCCTCAATATACTTGGTTTTTTTGTTTTGTTTGGTTTTTGGTGGGGCAATGAGGGTAAATTGACTTGCCCAGGGTCACACAGCTAGTAAGTGTCAAGTGTCTGAGGCTGGATTTGAACTCAGGTCCTCCTGAATCCAAGGTCAGCTGCTTTATCCACTGTGCCACCTAGCTGCCAATATACTTGTTTATCAGTGTCCCACTTACAACAAGGCACATGGAATTGAAAAAAAATAATGTCTGACTGATACAAAGCACAGTTGGACTACCAGCTTCCTTAATCTAGAATATTCCTCCTTAAGAAGTGTGGTTTTTAATGGTGATATCATTACATTATTGGTGTAAACTGGAATATTGTTTCATTGCAATCTCCAAAGATATTTCATGTGAACTGCCTGGCCATATATCCTGTACTTAGGTTAATTAATTTTTTTAAATCCATGTGTAGGACTTCATGGTTTTTTTTTATTAAATCATACATTGGTGGTTTGGGGTCTAGCATTTTAGCTTCCTAGATTCACTTATTACTTTGAATTTTTCATCTGCCTTATTAATTATCCCTTCCTGGTTTGAATCAACTGAAAATATAATATGGTGACTTTCTGTGTGTTTGTCTAAATCACTGATACCTGCTGAAGAGTACCATGTCAACTAGGAAGCCTACTACTACACTACTAGAGACCTCTTTGCTGAGGAACATCAGTCCCTTAATGATCCATGTAAGATTGAACAGGCTTTGTATCTGCTTATCAATACTATCAGTTAAGTCCATTTTCCCAGTTTATTTTAAAGGACATCATGAAAGACAGCTATTTTTCTGAAATCAATTTATATCATGTTAATGACATTCCTTGTTCTATTAATCTAATTAGCCTATTAAAAAGGAAATAAAGTTTGTTCTGAGTGCCTCCAGCTAGCCATATCAATTGAATAAACAATTAAATCAATCAATGCACGAGTTCAAATGGCCTCAGACACTTGACACTTACTACTTGTATGACCCTGCGCAAGTCACTTAAGCCCAATTGCCTCAAACATCTGGGACCATCTCCAGTTACCTTGATCTATATCTTGTCACTGGACTCATATGGCTCTGGAGGAGATAGTGAGGTTGGTGACTTTGCACAGCCCCACCCCCTCACTTAACCCTCCCCTCACTTAAATCCAATTCACTGCAAGTCATGGCATTACCTCCTGATGTCATGGTCCTCTTCAAGAAGGACAAATAACAACAACAACAACAACAATTATCTTTAAGTGCTTTGATTTCCTTATCTATTAGATTGGGGTTCTTAACCTGGGGTCTATGAATTTATTTATCTATTTATTTATCTACTCATCCATTTATTCATTCATTCATTCAGTCATTTGTTTATCTATTTATCTACTTATTCATTCATTCATCTATGTATTCATCTTTTTATTTATTCATTCATTCATTTATCTATTTATTTATTTGATTATTCATTCATTCATTTATCCATTTATTTATTTGATTATTCATTCATTTACTTATCTATCTATCTATCTATCTATCTATCTATCTATTTATCTATCTATCTATTTATTTTGCAGGGCAAAGTGAGTTAAGGGAGCAGCTAGGAGGTGCAGTGGATAAGGCATTGGCCCTGGATTCAGGAGGACCTGAGTTCAAATCCAGCCTCAGACATGACACTTACTAGCTGTGTGACCCTGGGCACATGAACAACAAGGCACATGGTAGGCACTATATAAATGTTTATGATGGTGATGCTGCATTTAAAAACCTCATTCTGAAAAGGGGACTAGAGGCTTATTGAGCCTGGTGAAAGGGCACAAGGCAACAAAAATTAAGAACCTCCCATCTAGATGACCTCAAGTGGCTCTTTACCTCTTCTATGATTCTATAGTATAAATAAATAATGTTCTTGATGAACACATTCGCCTCCATGTGATTGCCACTTTCTCTTCTCAGTGCTCCCAAATAATTGGCTTTAATTATCTGTCCTATAAGTTTGTTAGAAATCAAGTCTCCTGGTCTGTGGTTTCCACCATACCCCTAGTTATGCTTTTATTAAATAAAGGCAACATTTTTCCAATTTTTATATTTACCATCAATTCTTCCACGTCTTGGAGCACATGTCTAGATCTGGACATGTGAACTCATTTCATGCAGCTAGTAGTTGTAGTAGATAGAGACTAGACATGCGGTCAGAAGACCCAATTTCAAATCTGGCTTCAGACACCATGTGAGAAGTCACCTAACTTATGTCTGCCTTAATTTTCAAATACATAAAATGGGGGAAATAATAGCTCCTACATACATAACATGGTTCTTGTGAGGACAGCATACTATCTTCATGACCCTAGGAATATCAGTTAAGGGCTGTGTACTTCATTTTCTTTTTCTTTAAAAATAGGGAAAAATCATAGTTCATGGGGTAGTTGCAAGGACCAAATGACATAATAGTTGTAAGTTGATTTGTAAACCTTTAAGTACTATAAATATGCTAGCCATAATTATTATTATATCATGCCTATAAGATTATAATGCTTTTGAGTGCAATGAGGGAATGTGCCATTTATCTTTGTAAGCACCCCATCTTCTCAGAAGCACCAATTTTTTTTAACATATCCACTAGCAAAATTAAAACTTCAACAGAACTCAAGATGTTGGAGAAGAAAAAGGGAAAGATTTGGATAATTGTCAATCCACTGGCAAGTCATGAATTTCTCTGTTAACATTCTGAAAGTAAATGAAGGAAAACCCAGTCTCCACTCACTAAAAAGCAGCCTCAGTCTCCAGAGAGCTTCATGACCATCACACAACATAGTGTCATAATCACATGTTCCCCTCTCCCTAGGATGCAATCTCTCACCACCTCCCCATATGTAGCATTTGTTTTTGTAAGAATGTACCAATCTCATTGGAGTTTAATTTAAGAATTTCACAGAATAGATTGTGTTTTATCATCTGTCCAAGAAGCTAAAAAAGGAAAAGACAAAGATTTAGTTCCAGTCTGTTTCCCTGTTTACAGATTACATGCAGAAAACAAGTCTATTTGTAGGACATATGGCTGAATGCAACGACTAAAAGCTAGATGCCGTACCTCACGAATAGCTGTACAAAACTCACTCTGCAGAACTTTTTTGAGGGACTGCAGCTTTTGAACTGGTACTTCTCCAGATTCTTGTAGTTTCTCCAATAATTCAATTGCTCTTGCAACATCTGAATGAATAAAAAAAAAGAAAAGAAATGCTTAGAATAAATGCCCTCTGAAATAGAATTACGGTACTATACTACAAGACAGCATGACATAATATCACAACAAAATTAATGTTCACTAAACACCTACTGTGAGCAGAATGGTAGGAGTTGGGGTGATATAAAAAGTTTAGGTAAAACTATCTATGCTTTTACAGATTTACAGAATTTGAAAGTTGGAAGGGACCTCTTTGGCCATCTGGTCCAATGCATATACAAAAGGAATTTCCATTATCATCTATCTGTGCTTAAAGACATCTAAGAATGGGGAACCTACTACCTCTCAAGGCAAGTCATTTCACATTGAGCGAGTTTCAATTTGTAAGAAGTTTTTTTTTTCTCTTTTTTTTCCTGTCATCAAACCTAAATTGACCTCTGTACCTTTCACCAATTCTTCTTGGTTCTGCCCTTTGGATATAAACAGAGTAAACCCAATACCTCCTCCAGGTTACAACTTGAAGACTACTCTTCTCTGGGTTAAACACACCTAATTTCATCAACCATCCTGGTTGATCTCCTCCAGACACCCCAGTTTACCAATGTCCTTCTTAAAATGGGACATCCAGAACTGAATCCAAAACCACTGGTGTAGAATGATGAGGCCAGGGTAAAGGGGTTGGTTACCTCCCTATTCCTAGAAACTCTGCTGCTCTCAGTACAACCCAAGATGGCACCATCTTTGACAGCAGCCAAATCACACTACTGACTCCTTCTAAGTTTGCTGTTGGGTAACCCACAACCCCCAGGTCTTTTTTCAGAACAACTGCTGTCTAGTCATGCCTCTTTTCCCATCTTGTACTTGTGAAGTTGATTATTTTTTATACAAGTCTAAGTTTCCATTTGTCCCCTATTGATTTTTTTTTTGGCAGAGCAATGAGGGTTAAGTGACTTTCCTAGGGTCACACAGCTAGTAAGTGTCAAGTGTCTGAAGTCAGATTAGAACTCAGGTCCTCCTGAATCCAGGGCCGGTGCTTTATCCACTGTACCACCTAGCTGCCCCTCCCCCCACATTGATTTTCATCTTATCAGATTCAACCCAATGCTCTAGGCCATCAGCAATGCTTTCATGTAAGTCATTAATAAAATGCTAATTCAATAATAATCACTGACACCTACACTGCAATTTCATACATATATGTTTTTAAGCTTCACAGCAATTGCGTGAAACACATACTAGTTATGGTCACCATTTTATAGACAGGAAAGTAGAAGGTGGAAGTTTTGGTACAAAGCTTGGCTAAAGACATAGTCTATATTCGGTAATATTGAATATTGAATTTAACATAGCAAGGTAAAGTTTTCACAGATCTTTACCTCTCTCAACCTTTGACCCTCTCAACAACCATGTGAGGTAGGGACTAGAGGAGTTGTCACCATTTCACAGGTGGGGAAACTGAAATTTTAAGAAGCTAAAAGACTTGCCTAGGGTCGCAGAGCTGCCAAGTATCAGAGATAAGATTTGAATCAGAGTTTCCTGATTCCAGGTCCAGTACTGTCTACTCCACCACACCACCTCAAATAGCTTACAGGAATGTAGGAGAAGATAGCTAGAATGGGCAGTATTATCTAAAAGAATTACAGAGTTACAAAGTTCCATGTGGCCTTTAAAGGAAATGATCAATACTTGGGGACAAGAATTAGGGAAGGGGGATGGCAATTATGACACTATCATGTAAAAGAGGGCAAGTAATTTAGTCTTTAATGATGGATAAGAATTCAAAGAATAAAACGGTCTAGGGAGGGAAGGTATTTCAATTCTAAACACAAGAAATAGTTTGAGCATAGGCATTTCAGAAGGAAAGCAAAGTGCTTGTTTACAGGGACAAAATGATCCATAACTTTCAAAGTTTTAAGTTCATAGAGGAGATTAGTGGAAAAGTGGGACGATGGTATGTTGGGAAGGCCCTGAATTCCAGGTTGAAAAATTCAAACTTTATCTGTTGAGCAACAGGGAGACCCTGAAGATGTCTGAGCCAAGAAATGACATGACCAGTTTTGTGCCCACAAAAGATTATTCTGGTAGGCATATTGAGGATGGATGGGAAAGTTGAAATAAAGAGACAAGAGGTAGGAAACTCTGGAAGAAAGTTACTGCAGTTATCCAGATGAGAAATAATAAGGGATTGTACTCAGGTGGCAGAAGTAAAAATGGAGAGGAGGAAAGAATTCCAGAAATGTTGTGAGAAAAGAACTGCTATTTTAACTTACTCAAAACAATATAGACTTTATTGAATCATAGACTCTCAGAATTGGAAGAAACAACAAAAACAATAACTAACATTTATTTAACACTTACTAAGTTCTGGGTAACATGACAAGAGATTTACAATTATTGTCTCATTTGATCCTCACAAGAACTTTACAAGGTAACTGCTATCATTATCCCCAATTTACAGATGAAGAAACTGAGGCATCAGAGGTTAAGTGATTGGCACAGGGTCATACAGCTAGTAAGTCTCTGAGGCCCCATTTGAATTACTCCAGGCCGAGTACTCTATCTACTGTGCTACCTATCTAGTCTAATGAATATCCTATGTCCCTGCCCAACCTCCACTTGAAGAAATTTTATGACACGGAACCCAGTGTTAGCATGGCATACTAGAAAAAATAAACAACAGGGAAGGCTTTGTGAATTAGATAACCACTGAGCTAGTCTGTAAAGTATTTCAACAAGCAAGGAGTACTGGGCTCTAGGCTTAGAGGTCTGATTTCCTGAATGCCCAGGGGCAGGCAAATGATGCAAGGCCAGACCTGCAAAGAGGGTGTCTGGAACGTAGAGCATGTGAAAGGAAGGAAGGTGAAGTAAGGAGAGACTGATACATAGACTGGGACCAGAATGATGGGTTTTTTTTTGTTGTTGTTTGTTTTGCAAGGCAATGAGGGTTAAGTGACTTGCCCAGGATCACACAGCTAGTAAGTGTCAAGTGTCTGAGGCCAGGTTTGAACTCAGGTTCTCCTGAATCCAGGGCCGGTGCTCTATCCACTGCACCACCTAGCTGCCCCTACAATGATGGTTTTTAAGGAAGGGAGTAAACATGGTCACACCTCTGCATTAGAATTATTTTATCAGTTGTGTGAAGAATGAATTGGAAAGAAGAGACTGGAGGTCTCAGTCAGGTAGGTAGAGAGATCACAGATTTAGAGCTGAAAGGAACATTCGAGTTTATTTAGTCCAACTCCCTTATTTTAGAAATGAGGAAACTGAGGTCCGGTTAGGTTATGTCCAAGATCACACAGGAAGTAAATGGCAGGAGATGATGAGAAGCTGAATTAAGATAGAAGCACTGTGAATGGAAAGGAGCAGTATGAGTGGGCAGATTCAAGCCATGTATATACCCCAAGAAAGTCAGGCAGAAAGAAAGGTCCCACATATACCAAAATATTCAAAAAAGCACTTTTGTGGAACTAAAAGAAACGGAAACAAAGTCAATGTGAAATCAATTGGAAAATGACTAAATCAATTGAGAGTCAGAGTGAGGTAATGAACAGAGAGTTGGCCTTGTAGTCAGAAAGCACTGGGTTCAAATCACCATTTCTGATATCTACGGGATGTGATCCCTGGGCAAAATCACTCAACCTCTCAGTATTTTAGGCAACTCTCTAAGACTGTAAGTGGCAGAGCAGATGCTCACCTACATGTTAGAAGGAATTTCTTCATTGAAAAATTCCTTGTATACCTGAAATCAGAGTCTGAACAGGGGCTAAATAATAAATATGAAGAATTCAGAGAAGCGTGGGAAAACATATGAACTAATCCAAAGTGAAATAAGTAGAAATGCCCCCCCCACCAAAAAACAATATCAACATTCATTACAACAAAGCAAAATGAAAATTTTCCATTTCCAAGTGCAACAAGACTGTTCCCAAAGAAGAGATTAAAAAATGTACCTTTCTTAGAAAGAACAAAGAAAAATGGAACTTGGCACTTTCTAAGTGTAACAATTAAGGTGGTTCCCAAAGAAGATAAGAAAAAATGTGCTTTCCTTCCTTTTTAGG
This sequence comes from Dromiciops gliroides, assembly GCF_019393635.1. Taxonomy (NCBI): domain Eukaryota; kingdom Metazoa; phylum Chordata; class Mammalia; order Microbiotheria; family Microbiotheriidae; genus Dromiciops; species Dromiciops gliroides. The sequence goes on from NC_057865.1 coordinate 255,313,894, forward strand.
GGTGGGAAACTAGATTTGGAAGATATCACATACTGGAAGACTTGGTTGATATGTGGGTTAGTTTTGCTATCTGCCTATTTTTCCCTCTTTTTATTTTTTGGTACAATGGATGACAAGGTTGAGGGGGAAGATATATTTAGAAAGGATGATGTAAAATCAAAATATATCAGTAATGTTTTTTAATTTAAAATGTTGAACAACAAATGTGGGAACCAAGATCTGGAGATGTTATATGACTAAGTCAAAGTTAAGTGTCTGAGCTGGTGCTATACCCTGGGGTCTCCCAACCCCAAGTTAAGTGCTCTATCCCCCACAACACATAATCCTCAAGTCAGCATTTTGGAAGGAGAAAAGATTTCCTTGTCTTTGCAGCAAGTTTCCACACTACAGACCTGAGAGAGAAAAGAGCAGGTATTATTTCAGGGAGTTTTATAATTTTGTTTTAACATTTTTTTTATTATTCTGGACTTAAGAAACAAGAATATTTCTCCATATAAAGAAGAGGATAAATGCCCTTAGTGAATCTTAACTAGGTAAAGCTTGATTTTCAAAATTACATTTCAAATTTAACATGCTGATTCTAACAATGTTTTGCACATCTGTGTCCCCTTCTGAACTTCTGTTCTTTTCTCTGTATTTTAAAAATTAGTCATTGATGTTATCTTCTTTCATCTTTCCTTTTTGGAGGAAAGATATCATTATCACTCCTTCACAGTCCTCTCTTCCCTTAACTGTTTCCACAAAAAGCCCATCCTTATAACAAATAAGTATAATAAAGTCAAACAAATCCATAAAAGGGCCATTTCTGAAAATGTACGGCTCACTCCATGCCTGAGCCAATTTTTTACCAAATGGTGGGAAGCATGATCCATCACTAGTCCACTAGAGATCTGATCAGTCATTTCCTTAATCAGTTCTTGCATCTTTCAAAGCTCATGCATGTTGTAGTCACTATATAAATCTTTCTGGTTCTCCTCAATTCACTTAGCATGAATTCAAAACAGTCTTCCCAGACTTCTGAATTCATTCCATTTATAATTTCATATAACCCCAAAATACTGTTACAGTCTTATACCACAATTTGTTCAGTAATTTCCCATTTTGGGGGAATTCTCCATTTTCAGTTACTAGTATAAAAAATGCCAATGCGCAAATATTTTGTAGGTTTAGTTCTTTTTCTTCTTTGTTCACTTGAGGCTATAAACCCAGTAGTGGTTATCTCTGAGTCAAATTATATGTATAGTTCGATAACTTTTGCAGTGTAGTTCCAAAACTGCTTTCCAGAATTGCTGAATCAATTCACAGCTCCAGTAAGAATTCATTAGGATGCTTGTCCTTTTACAAGCTCCTCCAGCAATTTTATTTCCATTTATATAATCCTTGCCAAATCTTAACTTACATACCTTGCACATTGTTGTAATGTAAAGTAGAACCTGAAAGTTGTTTTAATGTGCATTTCTCTTATTATTAGTGATTTTGAGCATTTTACATTTCATTGTGGATACTTCATCTTTCTTTTGAGAGCTGTTTTTTTTTTTTCATATTCTTTGCCCATTTACCTACTGGGGAATAGCTTTTATGCTTAGATATTTGTTAACAAAATTTCCTACAAATGTTTGTTACCACTCCTTAAACACAGAAAATGACTACAAAGGTCTTGCCCAATTCACTGTTTCTTTCCCAATTCAACTGCATTTATTTTGTTTGTATAAAACAATTTTATGAAGTCAAAATGGTTCATTTCTCCTGTGATCCTCTCATGTTTGATTAAAAACTTTTTTCATCTTTATTTTTTTGGTGTGTGTGTGTGTGTGTGTGTGTGTGTGTGTGTGTGTGTGTGTGAGAAAAGCATCTTCAGTCACCTTTTATGCTTAAGTCAAGTATATATTTGGAGCACATGTTGCTCTATGGTGTGAGATGCTAGTTGAATCTGATTTTTAGCCAGAATGTTTTCCTGTTTTAATAGTGAATACTTCTTTTAGTACTTGGAATTCCTGAGTTTGGTGAACATTATATTATTATACTTGACTGCTTCTATCCTTGTGTATATAATCTATGCCAGTGATCAACTATTTTTTTTAAGTATCAAATAGGGTTTTTTTTATGATTACTATGTTGTATTATAATTTGTGGTTTGGTATTTCTAGTCCTGTACTTTTTCATTATTTCCCTTTACATTCTTAACCTGTTGTTTCCCATATTATTTTGGTTACTACTTTTGCTGGTTCTATAAAGTAACCCTTTAGCTGTTTGAATGACATGGTACAGTATGTGAATTAATTTAGATATTGTTTTGGTTATATCAGCTCAGCCCAACCATGAGCAATTAATATCTCAACAAGTATTTTATTCAAGCTTTATTTCCATATAGGATTCTTTGCATTTGTATTCACATAATTCTGGTGTGTGAGTGAGGTGGTAGATTCCCAGGTACTTAATATGCTCTGTAGTTGCTTTGAATGAAATTTGTCTGTCTCTTCTTATTTTAAAATATATATTTTAGGGGGCAGCTAGGTGGCGCAGTGGATAGAGCACTGGCCCTGGAGTCAGGAGAACCTGAGTTCAAATCTGGCCTCAGACGCTTGACACTTACAAGCTATGTGACTTTGGGCAAATCACTTAACCCCCATTGCCCAACCAAAAACAAAAAAAAAACCCCATATATATATATATTCATATATTTATATATTTATATGAAATCCCCCAATTAGGTGTTAACATAATTTTTAATAATTTGAAGTTTTGAGTTCCAAATTCTGTCTCTTCTTCTTTCCCTCCCTTCCCCTCCTCTCTGAGACAGTAAGCATAATATGACCATATTAGTCACTTTGTATAAGGCTCAAATTTTAAAAGAAAGATTGAAAGAAAGTGAAAAACAGTACTTTTTAGTCTGTATTCAAACAGTATCAATTCTTTCTCTGGAGGTGAATAGTATGCTTCATCATTAGTCCTTTGTAATTGACTCAGATGACTGCATTGTTGAGAATGGCTAAGCCATTCACAATTCTTCATCAAACAGTATTGCTATTATTGTGTACAAAGTTATGCTGGTGAGTGAGCTCCTGAACTCATGACATGATCGCTCCAAAAAACATCCAAATAATGCCATAGGACAATTCCTGGAGCAGTAAAACCCACAGAAGAATGTACTGAAATCATCTTCTAAACAAAGACAGCTTGGAAGGTCAGAAGGAGGGAGCTGCTGTGCTGAGACATAAGTGGAACCCAACCCCACAGTCACCCAGACACAGATCCAGTCCCAGTGAGTCCTCACCAAAGAAAGATACCCCCGGTGCCTCTGAATCAGCTGCAGTGCCATTGTTGTCTGTTACTAAGCTCACAGTCTGGTGAGAGGGCTGAGCCCTTGGTGGGGGTGGGGGGGGTTGGGAAGGATTAGAGGGGTCTATGCTGGTACAGAGGCAGAACTTGGGTTTTTCACCCCTGCTGCAAACCAGGAGGTAGGCTTGAGTAGCAGTGGCCCAAGTGGGGGAGGGACACAGGTCATCGGAGCTGACAACCACAACACACAAAGCTGGTTGATTAGTAAGTTAGTCTGGGGTCATCTATGGACCAGGGAACAGGCCAGGTGACTGAAGAACCAGTTCCTCCTTAAATCACCATACCTGGGACTTTCTGAAGCTTAGTATAGTGCAGCCTAGAAATACTGCCCCACTTTAAGGAGCTAAAAGTCAAGTAAAAGAAAGGCAAGATGAGCATACAGAGAAAAGTGAAGACCATAGAAAGTTTCTTTAGTAACAAGGAAGATCGATACGCACCCTCAGAGGAAGATGTCAACATGAATTGGTCTCAGGCCATAGAAGTGCTCAAAAAAGGTCTTTGAAGATAAAGTTAGAGAAGTAGAGGGGAAAAAATGGAAAGAGAAATGAGGGTGATGCAGGAAAGACATGACAAAAATGTCAACAGCTTGAAAATGGAAATTGGCCAAATGGAAAAGGAGGTACAAAAGTACTCTGATGAAAAAAATTGCCTAAGAATTAGGATTAAACAAATGGAAGCTAGTGATTTTATGATAAACCAAGACACAATAAAGCAAATCCAAATGAATAAAAAAATATAGGGCAATGTGAAATATCTTCTTGGAAAAACTGTGGACCTGGAAAATAGGTCCAGGAGAGATCATCTTTTTTTTTTTCTTTTTTTAGTGAGGCAATTGGGGTTAAGTGACTTGCCCAGGGTCACACAGCTAGTAAGTGTTAAGTGTCTGAGGCCAGATTTGAACTCAGGTACTCCTGACTCCAGGGCCAGTGCTCTATCCACTGCGCCGCCTAGCTGCCCCTTGGGAGAGATAATCTTAAAATTATTGGTCTACCTGAAAACCATGATCAAGGAAAGAACTTAGACATCATCTTCCAAGAAATTGTAAAGGAAAATTGCCCTGATATTCTAGAAGAAGAAGGTAAAATAGACATTGAAAGAATCCACTGATCACCTCCTGAAAGAGATCCCAAAAGGAAAACTCCTAGGAATGTTATAGTCAAATTCCAGAGCTCTCAAGTCAAGAAGAAAATATTGCAAGCTGTCAAAAAGAAAGAATTCAGGTACTATGGAGCCCCAGTCAGTATAGTACAAGATCTAGTAGCTTCTACACTAAAGGACCAGAGAGCAAGGAATATGATATTCCAGAGGGCAAAGGAATTGGGATTACAACCAAGAATCACATATCCAGCAAAACTGACTATAATCTTTCAGAGGAAAAAGTGGGACTTCAATGAAAAAGAGGACTTTCAGGTATTCATGATGAAAAGACCTGAACTGACTGACAAATTTGACTTTCAAATACAAAACCCTAGAGAACCATAAAAAATTAGAGTTGGGGACATACCTGGGGTTCTGCAGTAGGTGACTGCCTTATGTTTGAGGCTAGGTTTTGGCTGGGATCCCCCTGGGTCCAGGGATGATGCTTTGTCCACTGTGTCACCTAGCTGCCCCATGATGACAAATTTAGGGTTAAATTGAGGGGTGAGGGGAATGCACTGGGGGAGAAGGAAGGGCAGACGTGGCATGGGGTAAAATCCAACATGAAAGAAACAGGAAAGGATGCAGTGGTGGAAGAGATGGGGGAGGAGGAGGGCAGTAAATGAACTCATCAGAATAGGCTCAAAGACCTTAAACTCATCAGAATTGCCTCAAGGAGGGATTAACACACACATACACACACACACACACACACACACACACACACACACACACACACACTGCCAATTGGGTAGAGTAAGCTATTTAATCTGGGCAGTAAATGAGCCTAACATTCATCAGAATTGGCTCAAAGACCTCAGTCTCATCATAATTGGCTCAAGGAGGAAATAACATATACATTCAATTAGGTGGAGTAATCTAACCCTGCAGGAAAATAGGAGGGAAAGGGGATAAAGAGAGAGGGGCAAAAGAAGGGAGGGCAGATTGGGGGAGGGGACAGACAGAAGCAAATCCCTTTTGAAGAGGGATAGGGTGAAAGAAGATAGGTAACAGAGTAAATATCACAGGGAAGGGAATAGGATGGAGGGAAACAGTTAACAATAGTAATCATGAAAAAGAGAGAAGGGGGGAAATTGTACAAAAAAATATTTATAGCATCTCTTTGTGGTGGCTAAGAATTGGGAACCAAGAGAATGTCCATCAATTGAAAAACAACGGAAGAAGCTGTTGTATATGATTGTAGTGGAATGGTATTGTGCTATAGGAAATGACAAACAGGATGATCCCAGAAAAACCTGGAAAGACTCACATGAACTGATGTATAGTGAAATGAGAAGAACTTGGAGGACATTGTGCATAGTGACAGCAGTATTGTTTGATGAGCAATTGTGAATGACTTAACTACTCTCAGCAATACAATGATCCAAGACAATCCCAAGGGACTAATGACTAAGCTTACTATCCACCTCCATAGAAATAACTGATAAAAAGAGCACTTGTGAATTGTACTTGTGATGTCTTGTGGAGGAGGAGGAAAGGAAGGGAGGGAGAAAAATTTGGAACTCTAAATCTTATGAAAATGAATGTTTACATGTAGCTGGAAAAAATAAAATAAATGTTTGTTGCAAAGGAAAAAAAAACCCACAAAAACAAAACAAAAACAAAAACAAAGTTCTGCTGATTCTGTTAACTTCATTATGCATCAGTTTACATAAGTTTTTCCAGGTTTTTCTGAAATCACCCAGCTTATCATTTCCTATAGCACAATAATATTCTAGTATAATCATATACCACAGCTTGTTTAACCATTCCCCAATTGATGGATATCCCTTCAATTTCCAATTCTTAACCACCACAAAAAGAGCTGCTACAAATATTATTGTACAAACATGTCGTTTTTCCTTTTTTTGCAGAGGAGAGAGATGTCTTTGGGATATAGATCTAGCAGTGGTATTGCTAGATCAAAGGGTATGCAAAGTTTGATAGGCCTTTGGGCATAGTTCCAAATTGCTCTGCAGAGTGGTTGGATCAGTTCACAACTCCACCAACAGTGTATTAGTGTCCTATTTTTCCCACATCCCCTCCAAAATCCAACATTTTCCTTTTTTTTTTTTTGTCATATTAGTAAATCTCATAGGTATGAGGTGGTTCCTCAAAGTTGTTTTAATTTGCATTTCTCCAATCAATAGTGATTTAGAGCATTTTTTCATATGGCCATATGTTGCTTTGATTTCTTTGTCTGAAAACTACCTGTTCATATCCTTTGTCATTTGGGGAATGACTTATATTAATGTAAATTTGACTTGGCTCTCTATATATTTGAGAAATGAGGTCTTTATCAGAGATACTTGTCTATCTCTTCTTGGCCTTCTTTTGACATTTCTCTTTTTTTTTATAACTTTTTTTTTTTTTTTTTGGTGAGGCATTTGGGGTTAAGTGACTTGCCCAGGGTTACACAGCTAGTAAGTGTCAAGTGTCTGAGGCTGGATTTAAATTCAGGTCCTCCTGAATCCAGGGCCAGTGCTCTATCCATTACCACCTAGCTGCCCCTTGTCTATCTCTTCTTGATGTTTTTTGTTGGTAACATAGAACAGCTTAAGATTTTCATGATTTTATTTCATATCCTGTTTCTCTAATAAAGTTTATTTAAGTTAATTTTAAATTAGTCTCTAAAATTCTCTAAGTAAAACTGTTATATCATCTATAAAAAGCATTATTTTATTACCTCTTTGCCTTTGCTCTCCCCCCGCCCTGCCTTTTTTCCTTGTCTTGGTGTACTACCTAGCTTTCCTAGAACTCTATCAAATAGTTATAACAATGAACATCCTTGCTTTACTCCTAATCTTATTATGAATGCCTCTAACTTTTTCCCTTACGTAATATAAGCTCTTGGTTTCAGATTTTCTACATTGACTACATCAGAAGTGGTCCATTTGTTCTTATGCTTTTAAATATGGTTTTGTTTTTACATAAAATATGTGTATTTTCTTGTCAAAAGCCTTTTCTGCATCTCTAGATATATTCATGTGATTTCACTTGTTTTATTATTAACATATTGTATTATATTTATAGTTTCCCTATTATTAAACAAATCCTCAGGGAATTTTCTTCTAATTAAGTGCTTTTCCTTGGTACAATGAAGGACTAAAGGTAGCAGCTCTTGGGACAGGTCTGTTCCCCAGATACAATGCTCTTTTGTGAATTTGAATTTCCTGTGCTCCTGGTGTTTTTGTTTGCGGAAAGAAGCATACCACATAGAGATATGAACAGAGAGCTGTTTTTCAAGGATAAGATGACCAAATGTCCTAGTTTGGCCAGACAGTCCCAGTTTTTAGAATACCTGCCCCAGAGGTTATTTAACAAAAGTAGCAAAGTCTGAAGTAATAAAAAAAAAAAGAAAAGAAAAAAAAAACCAGACAGCAGCTGTATCTCAAATCCCAACTTAGAATTGTATGTATGGTAAGTAAGGAGTTCCACAGTTCAGGTATTGCCATTGTTTCAACTACGTTTTACTTCAATCCAATTCTATTTAACAAATATTTAGTCATCACCTACTATTTCCAAGACACTGTGATAGGTTCTTTGGGGATAAAGAAAAATAAGCAGTCTTTGGTCTCAAGGATCACATATTCCATCAGGACCGTACACCTTGTATAAAGATAAGAAAATGGGGAGGATATACAAGTAATTTCAAGACTATGAAAATGCTGTAACTGGGGAAATTGACAAAACTCTCATCTAGGCAACTAGAGATTCTAGGAGGGGAGAATACCTTTATTCTACTAACTGGAGACTACCTTGAAAAGGCATGGATGGAGGCAAGAGATGTGGAGTATACAGCAGACAGCTAGCAGTTCTATTTGACCTAGAGAGCATATGAAGAGGATAAAGTCAAATAAAACCAGATAGGTTGTTGGAAGACATCTCATGGGTAATATGTATGCCAGGGTACAGGATTTATATCATACCATAGAGATAACAGGAAAGCCATTGAAGAATTCTATGTAGGGAATTGACATGGTCATTATTTGAATTTTAGATTTTTTTTTGATAGGGCCTGTCACTAGTACAGAAAACTCCCAAACAACTCAATCAAAAACTGTTTTGAAACTTAGAGGCTAAGAGAGTTAGTTGCCTGGGGAATGCTGAGATTAAGTGACTTGGCCAGGGTCACACAATATTTGAAAGATGGGACTTGAACCCAGGCCTTTCCTGACTTCCTGTTCTCCATCTACCATAACACACAACTTGTCTTTATATGCTTCAAATATTCCAGTTATTAAATAGTATTGGTTTTAATAAACATGCAAACTAATGCTAAAGGGTATCCAATTTTCAGTCCCAGTTCTGTACCAAACAAGTGAAAATCACCCTAGAAAAATGGCCACTAATTTTATATGTTTTTAGCTGTGTTTGTGTACCAGAAAGTACAAAGGGAAAACACATTATTTCCACATACCCTGGTATGAAATGGGAACTTAGACAATTTACAAGTAATTAATGAAACATGACAATCAGTGTGTCCTGCTAATATGACACCATTAATATTTTCCACTTTGATCGACCAACCGTTGCCATGTCCTTTAAATGCAGACTAATTGGAAAACCCAGGGGAGAAATTGTCAGCCAATTAAAATGCTCAATTTAAAAATAATTTCATACCACATCTTATGAAGTCACTCCTTCCCCTATTTACCGTCTAATGATGAATTATGTTGTATGCATAGGATTTGGGAAGACTTTCAAGCGCCATCACCCAAAACAGTTTGACAATGCTTAATTTGTTTTTTTTTAAAGAAATCATGTTTTTGTAGTGCAAGTCTAAAAAAACCCTGACCTTGGATGTGATTGGTTTTGTCTAAGCCCATTGCATCTAAGGGGAAAATGTCCACTGGGAAAGAGAAAGCTGTAGCTGCTATAATATTCTCTGAAATTGAAGTTGCCCATTGCACTTGAGAGCGATTACTTACCCAATAAACAAATCTTAAGGTACACAAAGCTTAAGATGTGGCCTTCATTATTAAACAATGACAGCCTCAGTAATTTTCAATGGTTAGGTAGGGTTATGCTACCAGAAAAAGGAATGTATTACTATCATCTTTTTCAAGAACAATATCTAGCCTTCTTCCTTCTTCCTTTTTCTTTTTTCTTTTCTTTTTTTATTGTTTTTTAAAAATCAGCAGTCTAACCTTTCATTTTCCACAAGCAGTGGGATAGGGAGAAATAAAATTGTCTTGCAGCCTATTCCACAGTGATTTAAGCAGTAGACCGTAAGTAAATTCAATTCAATTCAATTCCATAGATATTTATTAAGCCTCTATTATAAACCAGGTGCTATGCTAAGTCTGGGGGGATATCGAGCTAAAAATTAAATCGTCTCTATGAGGAAATGAGTAATGATCTCAATAAGGATATAACAGTCACCATCCAAATTACACTCCTCTGGACCTGTCTGAGGACAAAGGTCTAAGTCCCCCTCTTTCCCCTCCAGCAAACAAGATCACATGGTTCAAGGACCCCTGAGCTGGTCTCAATAAGGTCCTCTTCTGGGCTGTGTCCATATAAGGGAAGATGGAAGAAATGTCCCTATGTCTCCTCTCCCATTGGCTAAGAACACAAAGAATAGTTATGGAAATTAGGGTTAAGAATACTGTGTTTAGGGGCAGCTAGGTCGCACAGTGGATAAAGCACCGGCCCTGGATTCAGGAGGACCTGAGTTCAACACTTGACACTTACTAGCTGTGTGACCCTGGCAAGTCACTTAACCCTCATTGTCCCGACCAAAAAAAAAAAAAAAAAAGAATACTGCATTCATGGGGCAGCTACGTGGCCCAATGGATAGAGCACCAGGAGTACCTGAGTTCAAATTCAGGCTCAGACACTTGACACTTACTAGCAAATCATTTAACCCCAATTACCTCACCAAAAAAAGAAAGAAAAAAAGAACACATTTTTGTCATTTGCTACATAACTACCTCAGTTCTTATTTCCTGCCACCTCTTTAGAATAGGCTTAGATTTCCAGCAATTATACAGAACCATTAGATAACACAGAAATAATAGGTGGAAAGTATTGAATTTAGTGAGGCTGATGATTTGATTCCTGTGTGTGTGTGTGTGTGTGTATTCATCTCAATTTATGTTGATTCTGAAAAGATACCTAGTACATACTTCCATGGGCACGTGCTGTGTCCTTCAGTATAATTTAAGCTCACTGAGGGTAGGGACTGAGAGGGAAATGACCCCTGCTCAAAAATTCTCTGGAATTCTGCAGCAGCGATGTGTCAGAGGCTCATTTATTCTCATTCTTGTGAGACTGGACACCCCAGTGTGTAGCTGGTGGGTGCAAAGAATGGGGGCTCCCTCACAGGCCCCGTCTTAACCCCTAGTTCCTAATGCAAAAGGACCCTCCCCTTTTTCATCACTGGTCAATTATTCAAGGGTTATAATCTACAGGCAAAAGTTAGCTAACCTGAACACAGTATTTTTTTTTGGTGGGGCAATGAGGGTTAAGTGACTTGCCCAGGGTCACACAGCTAGTAAGTGTCAAGTGTCTGAGGTCAGATTTGAACTCAGGTCCTCCTGAATCCAGGGCTGGTGCTTTATCTACTGCACAACTTAGCTGCTCCCAAAAATGTGTTCTTTAAAAATATCACTACCAGGTTAAGGTTCCTTATGCATTGGTCTGGTCATGTCACTCCTCTGCCCAAAATCCTTTAATAGCTCCCTATTGCTTATGCAGTAAAAGACTCTTACATGGCCTCCATAATCCCAAACTCATCTCATGCTATTCTCTTCCATGTACTCCATGTTCTGGCCAAATGAGCTATTCCACCACCATTTCTTTTTTTCTTTTTTTTCTTCTATCTATCTATCCATCCATCCATCCATTTGTTTGTTCGTTCATCTATTTATTTATTTATTTACTTATTTATTCTTTTGGGGTAATGAGGGTTAAGTGACTTGCCAAGGGTCATGCAGCTAGTAAGTGTCAAGTGTCTGAGGTTGGATTTGAATGAACTCAGGTCCTCCTGAATCTAGGGTCAGTGCTTTATCCACTGTGCTACCTAGCTGTCCCCCCCCCCCACCATTTCTTAGACATGCCTCATGCTTTCCCACTTTTTTGTTTTTAATCACATTGTTTCTTATCCCTTAAGCCCCCTCCTTACCTCTTCAATTGCAACCCATCCTTAAAAGTCCAAATCATAAGAGACCTCCTTTAGTGAGTCTCTTCCTCCTGCCTCTGTATTCTTTTTTTTTTTTAATTTTTTTTTGTTTTTTTTTTTTTAGTGAGGCAATTGGGGTTAAGTGACTTGCCCAGGGTCACACAGCTAGTAAGTATTAAGTGTCTGAGGCCGGATTTGAACTCAGGTCCTCCTGACTCCAGGGCCGGTGCTCTATCTACTGCGCCACCTAGCTGCCCCCTGCCTCTGTATTCTTACACCCTTCTTGTTTACCTCTTTTTCATTTATTAGTTATTTGTGTTTGTGTCATACCTCCTTACTAAGTCATAAACTCCCTGAGCATAGGAATTATTTCTTTCTAAACTGGCTATTTTTTCCTGTCACTCCTAACATGGTACTCTGCACAAAACAGATATTTAATAAGTCTAATTTGAATTGAATTTTGCCTGGCTCAAGTCATCTGCTGATAGTGATCCAATTAACCCCCCCCCCCCACCTCCAGGAATGGGAAAGGGAATTCCATATGGATAGAAAAGAGAGGCATGGATCAATGTAGACTGCATAGACAGGTGAGAATTACTAGGAAGATTGTATTTTTCACAACCACATATACAAATGTATTTAATCCCTCTGTTCACTCACCAAACTTTAGCATGACATCATTTCCCAAGTCTCTTGGGAAATGATTTTAATGAACTCAGTTTTATAGCACCCTTGAGCAGTATGGAGAGAGATATCTTAGGAGCACAATAATGTACTAGACACAATTGTTTTATGGCCATGATACATTTGGGACTATGTATTGTCCACTATCCAAGTCACCAAATCACAGTTTCTTTTTTGTTTAGTTCATCCATGACCTTTCTTTTTAAGGGGTCACCCCAAAACAGATTTCCTGGAACCTTTCTGTTTAGAAATAGAATTTCGTCTTTTAATTTGAAGTTAATTTTTCTTTTCTCCAGGCTCATTCAGGTTTCTTTTGACATCTCAATAAAAGAGAGTTAAACTATTATTGTCCAACATTTTAAGATGCCAGACACAGTGAATGGTTTGCTCCTTGGCCTCAGGGGTTATAATATTTCCCAGTACTAACAGCACATAAATACAAACAACCAGCTCCATGTATTGCTTGGACAGCCAAAAAGTAGAACAGCAGAATTGAGAGTTTTCATTTGTAGCTTTCATTGGGAAATCCCAATTCCCTTTGCCATAGGGCTCAGGAAATTGGTAGTGGGAGACTTTATCAAGTTCTGGGTTTACAAAGACCTTTAAAAAAAAGAAATTCCATGAATTTAACTTTCTATATTCTCAAATTCATCCCATACGTTAAAACGGATGAACGTTTGTATCCAAACTGACACTTTGATATATTATTTTGCTATCATGGTACTTAATAATATGTTTCCTCTCATACATTATCACTGTTATGTCACACTGTCATCCAATTTCCAAGTTACTTTAGGGACAGTGCTGCAGCAAAAGTGTGTGAGAGGTAATCTATGGCTCTGAAAGATGATTACTATGTAAAAGCAAATCTTGGTGCTGGCTGGGATCTTTTTTTATGACATATTTGTGAGTTGTGATTCTGATTACACTATTATACGGTCCAAAAGATCATTTAAACTTCAAAGTTAGAAAAGTAAAGTGATGATTTTCCCCCTCCCTATCATGAGAAGTCTTCTGCACTTGCTTATTCAGACTTTTCTATTGATGTTTCTTTCATGAGGCATTTCCTAAGGATGGGAGCAAAATAATTATTTGGAGGATTTCTACAAGCGAAATGATTTTAATGAATGCGTCGGTGGTTAGTCATTAGTATAGGAGACCATATGAATAAATGAAGAAAAACCACCAACTGCATGGTATGTTATGTTTCTTCTTTTAAAAGTCTGATTCAGGGTATGAGGGGGAGGTTGCTGGTAGAGAAGGTTTTCTAGTTAGAGAATATGCTATTGTACTCTTCTTAAAAAGCTATTTAAAAATATAAATTGTCCAAATGATCAGAAATCACAGATTCGTAGAAAAGTCATCCAGTCCAATCCACCCCTGCTGAAGGCTCCCCTCTATAATATGCCTAACATTTTATTTCAAAGACCTCAAATAGCCATTTTGGGATTTTTTTCTCATTCTTAGGAAGCTTTTCTTCACACTATACCTAAATCTATTCTTTTTCAAGTCTACTGGTGCTCCTCATTTTGCCCTCTGGGGCCAATCTGAATAAATTTAATCTTCCTGCAGTGGTATAACCTTTCAATTATTTAAAAGCAGCTAAGTCTGCCACCCCAGTTAGCAAGTGGTACAGCGGATGACGTGCTGGGCCTGGAATCAGGAAGATGCGAGTTTAAATGCAGCCTGAGACACTAGGTGTATGGCCCTGGGTAAATGGCTGGTCAAGCAATTTGTCTCAGTTTCCTCAAGTATACAATGGGTATAATAATAGCACTACCTCTCAGGGGTGTCATGAAGATCAAATAAGAGAATATTTGTAAAACAAGCAAAAGCACTTTGTCCAGTGCCTGGCAAATAGTAGATACTATACAAGCACTTATCCCCTTCTTTCCCTCCCATTCCCAATGTCCCCCAACTCTTCTTTTCTCTGTGTTAACCATTCTTCATTGTTTAAAGCTTTCTTTTCCTTTCCCTCCACCCCAAGATGATTTTAGATTTGGACCTGAGAAGTCATTTCATCTAACTCCCTCATTGTATAGATAAAGAAATTGAGTCCCAGGAGGTTAAATTATTTGCCCAAGGTCACACAGGTAGTAAATGCCTATGTGCCAAGGTAAGATATGAACCCAGCTGATTTGATATGAATCCTGTCATTATGTGGCTTACTTAGGCCTCATACAAAAATCTATCCAAATCCATTTTCCCCTCCTTGTGTTCTCACTATTTTATGACATATTGCTAATCATAAGGTTCCATCATTATCCTCCATAAGCTTTTTGTAAAGAAGTTCATATTCTAAAGGAATATTGTTCTCAGTTGCCATTTTTCTTTCCTGAGCAAGGAGAACATTGTTTTTTACTTCAGGTAGTTTCTAGGTTTTTTTGGCCTCTTCATTGTGCCAATTGATTTATATTGCCCCAAATTTGGTAAGAAATGGTGATCAGGGGCAGCTAGGTGGTGCAGTGGATAGAGCACCGGCCCTGGAGTCAGGAGTACCTGAGTTCAAATCCAGCCTCAGACACTTAACACTTACTAGCTGTGTGACCCTGGGCAAGTCACTTAACCCCAATTGCCTCACCAAAAAAAAAAAAAAAAAAGAAATAGTGATCAACCATATCAATATCTGTTACTTTATCTATTTCCAATTTTCAGCATTAAGAGCTTTTAAAAATAGTTCATATCGGAGTTGTGTTAACTACTACATAACTACATCTTTTTTCCCCTTATTTTTCCTATTCTAATTGTACGCTTTTTGTACTAAAAATTTGGTGGTCTAAGTGTTCATATAAATAGTTGATTCAGGAATGACTCAGACATCAGTAATACATATTTTTAGTCTCTAGGAACATAATCAATCTCATTTTTGTAATGTTATTCAGTACTCACCACATCTACAGCCTTTCAAATCACCTCTTGCAGTATTCCTTGTATATGTGTGAGTTTTCTATGTAGCATACCAGCATTTGGTATTATTATTATTTTTCCATGTTTCCGAACTATCCCCTGTAACTACCTTTGCAACAGTTCCAAATAATTACACAAGTGTTATTTTACTTAGGAGGATCAAATTCCACATTCTTTGTATTATGTTTCTCTATCCTCTGTATCTGATATTGTGGCAATTATCTTCATGGCAGGCTTTTGGCTTTTGCTCATTCTGAGCACTGAATGTCGAGATGACCAAGTAGCTCAAGAAATGACCTCTTTTGTCATCTTTAGGTACTTAAAAAAAACAACTCTTCCAACTCCTTTGTTTTCCTCTCCAAGGAGAACACTAAGGTATCCTGTCTTTCCATTTAGTGGAAGTTTCTTTATATCTCTAGTTTTGTTTATAGTGATAGTGTCAGGATTGATATTATTTCACTTCTCCCTAATAGTGAAAACTGTGATATCTAACTGGACAGAGCACTCTCATGTAGGGTACTGACAGCTAATGGTTATGGACCATCTGTAAACCTGGTGATTCTCATTGACCTCTGCTCTCTTTTCCCATCTCTCTGTCACTTTCATTGCAGAAGAAGAAGATAGAGACAAAGGACTGAGTGCCAATTTGTTCTGTTCTTTGTTTCACAGATTGCCAGGGGCAAGGAATTACTCACCTAGAGGCCAGGCTAACTGGGATGACTCTCTCTCTACCTAGCTTGGTAGGAAAAGCATAAACAACTTATTTCTGTGATGATATTCAAAGTATTTTCAACACAGCTGAACCTTAAAATAAATTTCTATAGTGCTGCCATAGTCTTTAAAAACCAAGGTTCACCTCAATGCCATCATAGGGCAGCTGAGTAGAGGGTTTTTTTTTGTTTTTTGGGGGGTTTTTTTGTGGAGGGACTCCTGTGTATTCTGAAACTGGTTATGAAACCAAGAGCACAAGTAACTAATGGGGACATCGGTTTTCATGTAATTTTCTTCTCAGAGAATAAAATTTTTATTAAAATACTGAACTCATAGGGACATAGAATTTTTTAAATTGCACAAAAATTCTATTTTCATTCATTTTAGCTGGACAGACACTTATAATGCAGAAAAACTGGTGTTTTGTAGTCAATTTACAAAAAAATAATACTTAGGGTCATAGACTTAGAGATGGAGATAGAATTTAGATGAATTAGAAATCATCTCATCTAACCCTCTTGTTTTTTCTGATGAAGAAACTGAGGCTCAAAGATATTCACTGAATTGGGTAAGGCCACACCATACTATGGGAGATAGGGGAGGGGAGATAGAAACCCAGGTTTTCTAACTCCAAATCCAGCACTGTGTCTCATGATCACTAATGTCTTTTTTGTTCTACTTTTTGTTTATTGGTTTGTTTTGGTTTGGGTTTTTTGGGTGGGCCAATGGGGGTTAAGTGACTTGCCCAGGGTCACACAGCTAAAGTGTCAAGTGTCTGAGGCTGGCTTTGAACTCAGGTCCTTCTGAATCCAGGGCCAGTACTTTATCCACTGCGCCACCTAGCTGCCCCCTTTTGTGCTACTTTTAAGAGGGAGCATAGTGTTATGGAAAGAACTTGAGACTGAAAAGCAAGGACCTTGGGTTCCAGTCTTATCAACACTTCTAACTAAATGTGTGACCTTGCCCACCTCATTTGATACCTTGGCTTAAGAAGGGCAAGTCCCCCCTGCCTCCAGGTCCATCTCCAGTCATCCTGATGAAAATCTTGCTACTGGGCCCAGATGGCACCGGAGAAGTGAGTGAGCCTGGTGACGTTGCACAACGCTCTCTCTATTAAATCCAATTGACTGTTAAGTCATGATATCACCTTCCCGAAAGAAGGACAAACGATAATAATAATAATAACAACAACCTGAGTCTCTTTATTTACAAAACAATGATGTGGGACTAGATCATCCCTGAGGTCTCTTCTCACTGTTAAAATCCTATGGCCTCATAATAATAATAATTAGTGTTACATTAGGCTTCCTTGGAATCATAGGGATGTAATGAGGAAAGAAGAAAGGAGTCTGAGATCCAGAGCATACAACAGTTCTAGCCCTGAAGGGATAAGCACAAAAGACTGATGGCGGATACTTTCCAGCTTTGATTGAAGGAAAAAGGGCTTAAAATCAGACATCATTAGGTCCTGGTGGTTAGGGGAAGGGAGGAGGGGTGGTGAAGGCCTTCCTTAACTGAAGGTGGGAAAAAAGAGAGAAAGACTCAAATGATGCAATATTTTGGCTTGCACCAGCAAATTTGCCTTCAAATCAAAGCTCTTTGTGAAAGTATCTTGACCTTACCTTTTACCCTCCTCCCAGATTCCATGACTTCCTTCAACACTGAGCTCCAAGTTCACCTTTTATTGGAGGATTTTGCCAGTCCCCTTAACTGCTAGAGGCTGCCAGATTGTCTTCCGTATATTCTGTATGATCTTGTATGTACCTAGCTATTTGTACGTTGGCTCCTCCATTAAAAGTGAGCTCCTTGATGTGTGTTTTCACCTTTCTCTGTATTTATACTACTTACCACTGTGTCTGGGCACACAGTAAGCATTTAATAATTGTTTTTTGACTGACTGACTGACTGACTGACTGACTGACTGCTTAGGACCTCTTCTAATAGTTGCCTAGGTTCTCAAAGACTTGAATCTCATAGATGTTAAGACCCTGCAATTTATAAAATACTGAACAAAAAGCCCTAAATGACTACTTGTTTGCTGTACCTATACCATGCTTTAGAGGATGGAGATTGGCATAGGAAAGAGCTAAATCAGATATTCAGCCCAGAACAACCTTCAGCATCTTGACTATTTTGCCATTCAGTCCCTTATAAGTTCATGACTATCTGGGCAGAATAATGAACCTCTGATCTCTGGAAACGTTTCTCATGGTCTAGTCAAGTCTAGAAGAACAAGACCCTAAGTCCATCAGAATGGATCCAAAGTCATCCATGTATAAGTCAAACTCATTTTCCTTTTCTGTTTCGTCCTGTGTCCTCTCAACTGACCAGAATGAACAAAGATCCGAAGTAGTAACTTTTCCAGCTTCCCCACCAATCACTGCTTTAGAAACCCTAGACAAGAAAAATGATGTCAGAGATGGGTCATTTCTCACCAAAAGGAGAAGTTGGGAAGCCATCTCTGGAGAAGCTGTCTCCACCCATCTCCTCCTGACACATACACTTTCTCTGTCCCTGTCTCTGTCTCATATTGATCTGACATAGATAGTATCTCTTTCATCAACTCTGTTAAGGTTGCTAGGTTTGAATCTTAGCTCATACCCTTACTTTGGCCAAGCCACAAACTCTGTGCCTCAGTTTCCTCGAATGAAAGGAGGTAGACTGAAACTCAAGGTTCCTTCCAGCTCTAAAAAGATGATCCTATGATATTAAGGTTCTAGGTTCCCTCTTTCCCCCCCGCCCCCCAACCTATGATATAAGCTGATCTGCCATAAACATTACTCATTTGGAGAATGAGTGCTGCCAATGTAAAAATTAAAATGTGTAACATTTCTTTTCATTTTAAGGGATAAAAACCACATGAACTCAGAAACATAACACCCATTCTAAAGGTATACAACTTGATAAGATGAGCCATTGAAACATGACATTGCCAACTGTTGCAACATAATTTATATAGATTTTTCATTTGCTTCAATGTTTTAAATGACTTCCCTTGGAAGCAAGCAATGGATTCCCCACCTGAGGACTGGAGAATTATAGCAAGGCAGTCACAAACTTACCGTGCCTGCCCCAAAGACTGTCATCCTGTCATTATGCATTTTTCCATACTAAAATAATTACTATCATGTAGAAATCCAAGGAATTTTTTTTTGCACTAAAAAAGAGAGGTTCATATTTGAGAAAGTTGGGAGACACTTGAATAAAGAAAGAGCAGCTAGTTGATGCAATGGCTAGCGTTGCAAGTCTGGAGTCAGGACTACTCATCTTCCTGAGCTCAAATTTGGCCTCAGACAATTACTAGTTATGTGACCCTGGACAAGTCACTTAACCACATTTGTCTTAGTTTACTCATCTGCAAAACAAGCTGGAGAAGGAAATGGCAAACCACTCCAGTAACTTTGACAAGAAAACCCCAGATGGGGTCATGATAAGTCAAACACAACTGAAATGACTAAAGAACAACAAAAAATAAAGAATGTTGTTATCTGAGGCTGCATTAATTGAGCTCATGCAATACTCATCTGTAAATCAAAAAATGATCAACTGGGCAGCTAGGTGGTACAGTGGATAAAGCACTGGCCCTGGATTCAGGAGGATATGTGTTCAAATTTGGCCTCAGACACTTGACACTTACTAGCTGTGTGACCCTGGGTAAGTCGCTTAACCCCCATTGCCCCGCCAAAAATAAAAAAATCAACTGTAGTGAGTCTTACTCAGACAAGAGTTAGTTATGGAATGAGGGAATGTCAGTGTTTGCAGTGAGGCAAATTTTATCACCCGCATTTTACAGATGATTAAACTGAGGCTCAGAAAGATTAAGTGTCTTGCCAAATTCACACAGTAAATATAGGAGCAGAACCAGCAACTGAACCTAGGTCTTCTTAGTCCTTAGTCTACTGCTCCTTCTACTATATTACTGTTCTTCTTTGAGAAGATTAGATCAAAATAATGAATTTGCCAGCAGGATGCTGGCTGGCCTTGAGATGCTAGGCAAAGAAAGCCATTGTAGGACCTTACTCAGGAGTGACATTATGCAAGGGATGCTTTAGGAAGATTAATCTAGTATGGTTTTGCAAGATGAATTAGAGGCAGAGAGACTGGAGACAGGCTGATCATTTAGGAGGATATTACAGTGAGGCAAGGAGACAACAGAAATGGAATGGAAGCATTTATTTTAGGGGAACATCCACAGAAATGCATTTTGATGATAATTAATCCATAGCATATATGAATAAAGCCTTTGATGTTTTAATTTTCCATCAAATTCATTCCCAAATTTATGTCTTTCTCCTTGTACCCATTGAGCCATACTTTATAAGAAAGAATGAAAAAGAAAGTGAAAGGGGAAGAAGCACCCCCAAAACAGACCAATGTCTAAGAGAATAAATAAGCAGTCAGTGTGTGTCACAGCCAGAGTCCTTCATCTTGGGAGAGAGGGAGAGGGAGAGGAAAAGGTAGGGGTTAGGGTGAGAAAGAGACACACAGAGAGAGGGAAGTGATGGAAAGACAGAGAAGAGAGAAGGAGGGAGGAGAAGGAGGAGGGAGGGAAGGAGGGAGAGAGAGAGAGAGAGAGAGAGAGAGAGAGAGAGAGAGAGAGAGAGAGAGAGAGAGAGAGAGCGCTAGAGAGCATTTTCTCAGCTCTGCTTCACTTTATAATTATACAACTTCAGTTTCAGGGATGAGGTGTGTTTTTGGGTCCTTCCCATTAACTTTGTTACAATGTAGGATAGGCACAATTAAAAAAAATCTTCCATCAATGAATACCTTATGTCTGAGATTTAGGTTCTCAAGACTTCTTGGATTAGGAAAGGAGAATTCTGAAGTCCTGCACTTCCTAAATGAAGCTCCTTATTCAGATTTCCTATTTTATTTTTTGAGATACTTTAGCATTTTCTTGTGTTTTTGTTTTTTTTGTTGTTGTTTTTGTTTTGTTTGTATTTTGCAGGGCAATGTAGGCCAAGTGACTTGCCCAGGGTCACACAACTAGTGTCAAGTGTCTGAGGTCGAATTTGAATTCACAGCCAGTGCTTTATCCACTGCACCACCTAGCTGCTCCCCCTTGTTGTTTTCAAACATTTCTTCATGCCAGGCATCCTCTTCCTCAAAAGGCATCATATAGCTTTAATTTAAATTTAAAGTTAATCCAAATTAGTTTTGTTTCAAGAATTGTTCAAAATTTCTGCATCAGATCCCTTGAATTAGGAATAGCCTTATGACACTCCTAAGCATTGCTGGGAAACACTGCATCTCATCCTTTCAATATACAAAATCTGGAGCCAACCAAATGCCCCAAATGATAGACTTATGAAGAAAGTAAGCAAATTCTCTGATAGTTCCTTTTGCTCTTCTTTAAAGCAGTCGATATCCTGCTTCAAACCATCTGACTCCCGAGTCTTCGGACTTGGACTGACACTGGGGTTTCTGCAAGATTTTTCACTTTATTTCATGTTCTATACAATCAAAGAGTCCTTGAGAGTGAGAGAGCAAGGGCATTCTGTTTAAGTGCTCTCATTTTCCAAATGAGGTGAACAGTCTTGTGAAAGGGGCCTGTTCAAGAAGACTATACAGGGGATTAGTGAAGGAACCCAGACCCTAAACCATGTCCCCAAAATGGTAGTCTTTTTTTTTAAACTTAGTATTTTATTTAATAGGTTCCAGCAACTCCTTTTGAGAAAATAGACTCTATAGATTCATACTGGCAACTACTCTGCAGCACATAGGCTTAGAGAAGCTGCCTGGAACAACTAGCCAGGTACATAATGAACTAACAAAGAATGTATGACCAGTTATAGCTGGGTGCTAACAGTAATGGCCAACCTGAGCATACTGGGTTTAGGATAACTTCGTTGGAACTTCTAATGGTAATTCCATCACTGCCAAAAACATGTGCATTATTAATTGTTCTAAGGGAAACAAAAAAACATGTATAAGAGCCAAGAATGTAGGAATGCTGGAAGGTATATTGAACTATGAGTCAGGAAAGACACCAAATTCAAATCTCACTTCACACACTTATTTGCTGTGTAACCCCAGGCCAGTCACTTGACTTCTGTTGGCCTCAGTTTCCTTAACTGTAAAATGGGAATAAATATAGCACCTACCTCACATGCTTGTTTTGAGGATCAAATGAGATATTATTTTGGGGAAAAAGTGCTTAGCACAGTTCCTAGCACATAATAGGTTCTATAAATGCTTATTCCCTTTTCCCTACCCTTCCCTACAAGTTATTTGGTCATGGAGGTGTTGGGGATGGGGGGTAAGGAATAAAAAGATTTCCCAGTGTTTTACTGCATAGGTGGCTACTTACCCTGTTTACACATAAAGTATGTGTCCTTATATTTCAATTGCTAGATATATAGGAGAAATCTTGTGGTCCTTTTATATACTATGTGGAAACTGTAAATTTGTCAATTATCAAGCATTTATTCTTTTTCTAACCCTCACCACCCTCTATTCTGAAAAAAAAATAAAACAAAAGTCTTCTTGGCAGATATGTATAGTCAAGCAAAACAAATGCCCACATTGCTGTTGTAAAATGTCAAATTCAGCATATTAGTCCATTTCCTCTCTGTCATAAGGTGGGGAAGTATCCTTCATTAAAAGCCCTCTAGAATCATGGTTGATCATTGCATTGGTCAAAATTCTTAAGTCTTTAAGAATGGTTCATTTTTACAATATTAATGTTATAGTATAAATTGTTCTTGGTTCTGCTCACCTCAATCTATATCGGTTCATACAAGTCTTCTTAGGTTTCTCTGAAACAATCTGCTTAGGATCATCTTGATTAAAATCTAGACAATAATAGCCATGGCAGAAATAACAGGTTGATTTAAGAGAGGCAACTTTTTTTAGTAGATAAGGAGGGGTGGGAAGGCAGAATGGGGTAAAGACTTGGATAATTGAGGAGAATAACTAAGTATAAGTTCTTCCTCTAATATTAGCTGCATGATCCTGGGAAAGTCAGTTAAACTCTCTGGATCTCAAAAAATTCTCTGAGACTTTTTTTTTTTTTTTTTTTTTGGTGAGGCAATTGGGGTTAAGTGACTTGTCCAGGGTCACACAGCTAGTAAGTGTCAAGTGTCTGAGGCTGGATTTGAACTCAGGTCCTCCTGAATCCAGAGCCGGGACTCTAGCCACTGTGCCACCTAGCTGCCCCCTAAGACTTCTAAGTAATAAAAGGGTTTGTCTCTTCATTGGTGAAGGAAGTCCCCAAATCAATGAAATCAGAGGTCATTGATATACATTTAATGGATCTATTGATCATGTTACTTTGGAGCTGTACTGTGGTATATCGGGAAAAGTGCTAGGCAGTCGGAACAGACGTGGGTTCCATCCTGCCTTTAAAGCTACTGCATAACCCAGAACAAGCCACTTGAAATCCCTGCACCTCAGTTTCCTCATCTGTCAAATGAAAATTATAAGTACCTCAGAAGGTTGTAAGGAACACTTAAAATAATACATCAAAAGTCTTCTATAAATGTCAGCTATACTACTATGGTAAAATTATATACTCTTATGAACAGATTACTAGTGCTACTAATAAGCACATATTGCTATTACATAAAATGTGATTAATTTTGAAATAAAATGACCACCTTCATTCAGTACAAGATTTGGGAGTCTAAGGGGGCCTGTTTTCCCATCCTTCCTCTGACACATGCTATTTCCCTAGGTAAATGAGTTTGTTTCCTCGTCTGCAAAATGAAGGTAATACCTCACAGATTTGTCATAAGGACTGAATGAGATAATATATTGTGCCACACAAACGTCCGCTATTATCATTATTTTTATATGAATTATAACTTAAGGTGAGGTGAAAAAAGACACTTTAATTTAAATATGTTCTGTAGTGGCTTGAGAAGGTCACTTGGATTTAATTATAATTTAAGGTGCGTGAAAAGCCACTTTAATTATAAAAAGAAAAAAATTGCAATGACTGTATTTTCCCATTACATGACAAAACCTCAAATTCTACATGATCTGTGGGAGCAAGTCCTTAAAATGACATTTGTACCTTGGTTGGTTTATGAGTCATTAAGAGCCTAATTGGCTCATAATAAACAGCCAAATGCAATGAACTTGGAATGGCTTGTTCAACCAGGTCCTGAATTTATAGTAAATAGCTCATTTCAGTTCTATTTTAGGAGCAATCGAATAAAATGAACTTAACTTTGGGTTATGTTTTGGACAGCACACACTGGCTTTACTGAAGTGCTTAAACCTGTGTGCCATTCATGGGGTTTTCGGGCAAGGTAAATGATGAACATAGGCAGCCCAAGATGATGAAAAAGGATGCTGAATTTGGAGTTGTGGGGCCTTGCTCCACAGTGAAGCCAACTTGTGGTTCCGATCCCAGCCTCACCACTCGATGCCCTAATGACCTTGAGGAAAAATACTTAATTTCTCTGAGCCTCAGTTTCCCCCAAATGAGAAGAGGTGGGTCTAGATGACCTCTAAAGTTTCCTTTTCAGTTGTAAATATATGATTCTATAATCTGTATCAGGCAAGGCTGATGAAGAGGCCTCGGAAGCTGTCTCACAATACGAATTCTCTTGCCATCCCAGCCTTCATGGCTTTGTCTAGTCTTTCAGTCTACTTAATGCAGTATTTTATTCACATCTTATTAATGTTTTAAGTACCTTCACTCTCCTGCTCAATCAGCCCAGGGTATGCTCTGACAGATAAGGAAGTGGTTAGTATGCATCTCTTTGGAATCCCTCCTCTCCAGGGTCTGAGTGTTAACACACATCGATGCACACATGTAGGGAAAGGATGAGTTTGGTGTTTGAGAGCAGACAAAAAAGCCTTTCTTCCACATTTCTTTATCTGACATTTCAATCCTCCAATGCCAATTCACATGCTGCAGAAGTTTGAAAGCAGTGCCTGGGAAAAAAAGGCCATTGTTTACCTGGGAGTCATTGTTTTCTTGAAAGTCATTATATTTCCTAGGAAGGCAGGAACAAAGAGAGGGCCGGAGTGGACCAATATCCATTCCCTTCTAGGAAGGATTTGAGATGAATGAGATTGGAAATAAATGTGATTGTCCTTACAGTAACATTCAAGATGATTTCTACCCAAACCTTATAAAAATGGAGCCTTAAAAAAATCTGTTGGCCATCATAATCACTCATCACTAAGTATTTTTGAAATCTGATCTAACCCAGTTCCATAAGCAATCAGCAAATGCCTTCTATATGTGGTTGGTGCTGAAGTACAAAGATAAAATGGGGGCGGGGGAAGTCCTGCCCTCAAGGAGGTTACATTTCACCAGGGAAAACAATATATAAACAGATAACCATTTAGTACAGTGAAATGAACAATGGTTCTGGCATCAAAAGACCTGGGTTGAAATCTTGCCTCTGAAGCTTACTTATCTCTGTGACCTAGGGCAAGTCAATGAACCTACCCAGGACTCGATTTCTTCTACCCACGGTTTGGTTGGAACTACAGTGGGCTGTTAGGTGGCACAGTAGATAGAGCGAAGGACCTGGAGTCAGGAGGACCTGAGTTCAAATCTAGCCTCAGACATTTGCTAGCTGTGTGACCCTTGTCAAATCACTTAACCCTGTTTACCTCAGTTTTCTTGTCTCTAAAATGAGCTGGAGAAGGAAATGGCAAATCACTTCAGTATCTTTGCCAAAAAAACACCCAATGGGTCATGGAGAATCAGACATGACTGAAATGACTCAATACACTATAGGCACAGCCTCAGACACTTGACACTTAACTAGCTGTGTGACCCTGGGCAAGTCACTTAACCCTCATTGCCCTGCAAAAAAAAAAAAAAAAGAAGAATACACTATAGGCAAAACAAACTCTATCTTCCGAGATGGGGAAAAAGAGATGGAAAAAAATCTTCAGCACACAATTTTGAAAAATTATTTTGTGTTCACAGACTCATAGTATTTAAGAGTCAAAATCCACCTTAGAAATATTCCTATTGACTATTTTTACAGGCCTTTAAGGAAGCAGTTATGGAAAGAGGCAGAGCTCTAGAGTCAAAGGGCCTGGATTGACATCCTTCTAATGTTGGTTACCTGTTTGTCCTTAGCCAAGTCATTAACCTCCAGAGATCTCATCTCCCTCATCATCTGTTAACAAAGGCAAAAGATTCGCTAGGCTGAATCTAGCCCCACAGATCTATGACCTTAGGGTCCACAAAGCATTTTCCTCACAACATTCCTATAACATAGTAAATTGAAAATATTATCATCACCCCCCCAATTTACAGCTGTCAAAGAGGTTAAGTGACTTATCCAGGATCGCACAGTGAATATGGGAACTGGTATTTGAACACAGCCCTTTTCCTGAGTGCTGGTCCTCCAGTCTTCCTACTAAACCATGTTACCACTCTCTACACTATCCCCTTGCCCAGTGCAAGAGCCCTTTCTAGGACTTCACTATAGTTACTTGTATTTTTAATAATAGTTACTTGTAAATGTATTTCAGAATAATTACTTGTATTCTTTTTAAATCATCTCAGCTTTTATGATTGTTTTAAAAAGCCTGTTGCTAGGGGGCAGTTAGATGACACAGTGGATAGATCACTGGCCCTGGAGTCAGGAGGACCTGAGTTCAAAGCTGACCTCAGACACTTAACACTTACTAGCTGTGTGACCCTGGGCAAGTCACTTAACCCCAATTGCCTCACCAAAAAAAAAAAAAAAAAGCCTGTTGCTTTGAGGGGCCAAATTTTTTTTAATACTTGGCTTCAAACAAAGACATTGTCTAGTATTTACTGACTAGAAATAAAACTTGAGTAGTATACATATGGGGGGAAGATACTTGTTTTTAATTGCAATTAAAATGTCGCACATAAGAAACCACAAGCCATTGGGTAAGCAGAACACTACACAGGTGCACAATTCACAGACTAGGAAACCAGTAGGAAAGTGACCAGCTGGGGTGAGCTGGCTGACTTGCTTTTCCTAGGATCCGACCTTCTGCTCCATATTTCTTTCCCAAACTCTGTATTTTGACCTTGAAAGAAACAGCAACATTTTTTTTTTTTGGTACATTTACTCCCAAGAAGTCTGAATGGGCTTAATAGTGCAAAAGATATTAATGTGAAAAGAAAATATCATATTCCATTTAATTGATTCTCACTTCAGTGTTTGGGTTTCGTTTAGGTTCATTTTCTTGTCACAATGCTTGCCCACCTTTTCCATGCAGAGGCTTTTGTAAATTTCCTAAGCGTTTTATGGATCCCTATGCTTGAAGGAGCCAGAATGCCAACTCTAAAAGTTTTTTGTTTTACATTAACTGGGATTTCGTTGATATACGGTGCTCCCAGTGAGGAAACAATCCTCAAAGATAAACTATTTGACAAGCATTTATTCAACTCCTACTATATACCAGGGACTGAGAATACAAAGAACAATGACAAAAACAAAACCCTGCTCTCAGTAAGCTTGAAAGAGAGAGATAACTTTGTGTATACATACATATGTGTGTGTATATATGGAGTGGGGGGAGAGAAAGAGTTATATATATGGATGGGTTAGGGACGTGGACCCAGTACCCCCACCCCCTGCCATCAGGAAAAGCCTAGTGAACTTTTTTGGCCTTCCCTTTGTACCAGAGAAGAAATTGTTTATATTTATGGTATTAAATGATAAAAATGTGTTGATGTTATACAATACTACGCATTTTAAGCATTTCTGAATTTTGAAAGTTTTCCAGTGTCATCCCTGTCTTCTGCAAAACTCCCCCCAAAATTCCTATTTAAATTTCTTAAGCCAACCAGAAATATATTGAAACCATAATGAAGTGGAAGAGATAACTGTACATTTGTAGATATGTATATCTATGTATATCTATGATCTATCTAGCTACCTAGCTATCATCTATAGAAAGAGAGAATAAAGAGAATAAATATAAATAAATCCAAAATATTCAACTATAAGCTAACTAGGGAAAGAGGGTACTAGCAATTAAGAGGAGCAAATAGAAGGGAAGGGTCTGAGCTAAGTCATGAAGCAAAGGGGGGATCCTGTAAGGTGAAGGTGAGAAGGGAATGAAGGAATGCATTCCAAGGTTCAGCAACAGACAGTGCATGGAGTGTGTGTGTGTGTGTGTGAGAGACCAACAAAAAGAAGTCCAGCAGTTTGGCTGGGTCACAAAGTCAAGGAGGAGGGCATACTGTACAATGAGACTGGAAAGAGAGATTTGGGCCCTGCTGTGAAAGACTTTAAAAGCTAAACAGAGTTTATATTTTATCTTTGGAGTCAATAAAAATTCATAACACTTCTGCAACATAAGAGTATTCCCTGGGGCACTCAGAGCTGAAACGACTCATCCACAGGCACCAGGTCAGGATCTAGTATGATGTAGGCTCTCTTATCTACTAAACCACAATGCTTCTCCAAGGGAGGAGAGGATTTTTAAAGTGACGGGGTTGCTGCAAAGCAAAGGAAAGTGTGAAAAGAACATGCATGTTCTTTTTTTCCTCTTAAATTTTTTTGTTATTTAATTTATGGAATAAAACAAGCATTTCCATAACAGTATAATAGAAAAAATTGTTGTGCATAAAACTACAAATCTATTGCGTACATCTTGTTATTCCTTTTAAATATATAACTTTAAAAGGGAATTTACATGAACATGCATATTCTAATATCTGACTTCTATCTGGCTTTCCCTAATGCCCCCTCTCCAACTCTGATATGTCACTCTTTGGAATTCCCCAAGTAATGTATTATCCTATGATCCATACTGAATTCTGCTTTCTGTTACATATTTATTTATATTACACAACATTGGTTAAGTTCCTTGAAGGCAGGATGGTCTTTTTATATCCCCTAAAGTCGCCTTGTAAAATGCCCTGAACATAATATGGGTGTGAAGAACGTTTGTTGAATGACTAAACATTAAGGCTTGCAAAAAGTTGTGCATGCATTGCTATCTGTATTCTTTCCAACCATACTATGAGGTAGGAGCTATAAGCATTATGATGCTCTTTTTCAGATAAGAAAACTGAAAGTAGTTAAGTGATTTACTCATAGCTACCATATCTCAGGGGTGGAATATGTACTTTTTTTTCACCTGTCTCAAAATCTAGTGCTCTTTCAGGATGCCATTCACCTGAAATTATTCCCAGGCAAAGATGAAGGCAAAAAAATCTCCTCTCCAACAATGATAATGCTACCCTCTCTTCAAAGCTTGGTGGTAGAAAAATATTTATTGCTACCACTTTTTTGTGGTAGCAAAGAACTGGAAATCATGCAGATGTCCATCATGTGACAATTAGTTAATTGACAAATAGTTAAACTGTTACTCAAAATTGTAATTGAATATTATTACAATGCAAGAACCAAAGGATGTGATTAATACAAAAAAGTGTGGAATGGCTTATATGAACTGATGCAAAATGAAGTAAGTAGAGCCAGAAAAAACAATATACACAATGACTGCAATAATGTGAATGGAAAGAAGCCACAAAACAAATTAAAAAAAAATCAGAAACTAATTGCTGTAAAATTATAATGACCAAACTGTGTCTCAATGATGAAGATACCACCTCCAATTCCTTTCTTTTTTTTTCTTTTTTTTTAGTGAAGCAATTGGGGTTAAGTGACTTGCCCAGGGTCACACAGCTAGTAAATGTTAAGTGTCTGAGGCCGGATTTGAACTCAGGTACTCCTGACTCCAGGGCCAGTGCTCTATCCACTGTGCCACCTAGCTGCCCCTATTTTTATTTTTTATAATGAAGGGTGGGTCCCTTCAAGGAGGTATAGAAGAGGGAAGCATTCCAGTGACAAATGTAGAAAACAGAAGCTATCATCAAACATGTTTTTTTTTTAAAGCTCAGAGTTGGCTAACATTTAAACCAATGTCTCCTTTAGCCCAGAGAAATAAAATTATCTATTTTTATATAATTAGTTTCCAGTTTTTCTAGGGAAGTAATAGCCCTGCTATAATGTTAATGTCAGTCACACTGAACATATTGAGTAAATTAGTTTGACAGTTTCTCTCTGAAACAGTGATTGTATGTGGTCCAAAGCAGACCAAGTGGTACTGTAGAAAGAATACTGACTTTGGACCTGGTTATGATAATAAAAAAACAACAACAATAATAAAACTGACATTAATACAGTGCTTACTGTATGCCAGGCACTGTTCTAAGAACAAATATTATCTCATATGGTTCTCATAACAACCCTGGGAGGTAGGTGTTCTTACCATCTCCATTTTACAGAAAAGGAAACTGAGACAAACAGACGTTAAGTCACTTGCCCAGGGTCACACAGTTTTAATCCTGCCTTTGACACTCACAATTTATGTGATCTCGGATAAGATGAGTGACTTAGCGTCCTCCTTTGTAAAATAAAGGGATTAGTGGATAAAGTTTCTCTGAAACTAAAAGGCCACATAAAAGAACTTCTGAACATTTTGTTGGTTGCTGCTTCAAATATTGCCTAGTACTATTAAGAATAGTGTCAGGAAGGGGCAGCTAGGTGGCACAGTGGATAGAGCACAGGCCCTGGATTCAGGAGTACCTGAGTTCAAATCCGGCCTCAGACACTTAACACTTACTAGCTGTGTGACCCTGGGCAAGTCACTTAACCCCAATTGCCTCACACAAAAAAAGTAAAATAAAGGGATTAAATTAGAAGGACTTTGAGGTCCCTACCTCTGTGGATGTATGGTAGGTAGCGTAACTTAGCTGGAAGTTACACTATCACATCAACGACCCTATAAAATATCATTCTGATAGCATCATAGAGCCAGATGAAAAGTGGTCAACAAAACAGAGGTCTGGAGATGGACATCATCTGGTCTAATGCCCGCCTTTTTTATAGATAAGAAATTGAGGTCCAGAGAATTTAGATGACTTCTCCAGGCTCACACACATTACAGAAGGGGCATCATTTAACCCATTCTTCAGACAGTACCCTTTCCCCTGAAAAATCCATAGGTATGAAATTACATTAGTATTTTCATGGCCATATCAAAGAATCATAGAATCGTAGAGCTGGAAAGTACCCTAAATGCTATTAACTATATTTATTTTCTTTCATTTTCATAGAAATATCCAAAGTCTAATATAGAAATAGTATGTTCTTAAACTACATTTCTGTGGCTTGAACTTATTTCCAAAATACTCTCCTTGCAAACCAAAATAACATATGAGATTCCTTTATGTTAAATCCTCACGCTTCCAACTAGGATTAGCAGCAGCATACATATCAAGGATGTAGAATTTGCTAAAATGTGAAAAGTGGGACGATTTCTCCTTTAGAATCCTGTGGGGTTTTTGTCTTATGAAAATTCCTGGTTTTTCCCCATTTGTGCTTTCACTCCTCAATTTGTCTCATAATCTGCTTAGCTGTGGTCCTATCATCTTCCCCAGGATAATGTCAACTCACTGAGTAGTTCCAAGGCTGTTCCATCCTTCAGTTTGTATCCCCCAGAATCTAAGCACAGTGCTTTGCAAAGAGTTTCATTAACAACCATATGATGCACCTGTAGGATGTTAAACGTAATGTCCAGCTTTAATTTCCACCCCGGTGTCTCATTATATTATGTGAATTGGATTTTATTTTTAGAAAGGAATATAAGCAGCAGCTATACTATCACTGATAGAAATATGATTCAGACACTGTATTATTCATCAGATGTGCAAATAAGTGCAAAAATTCATCTGGCTACTGGCTTCCAAAAATATTTTACCATCCTCTCTTCCCCAAGGGAATCAATGGACAGTTTTCCCACTCCCCTGGCATAAATTATGACTCATCCAGGTGAAGCTGGCATTTGCAAAGCTGCAGTACTAGATGTCACACTGTTCTCAAGATGGCCTAGGGCCCGCATTTATTCTAGACCAATAAAGCTCTTTATTTGCAAATAAAACAATTTATTCATCAAGCTGTCTTTATAGAAACTGAATTGGTAATTTGCAAGTATGAAATCGGCCTTTCTAGCATACTCAGGAAAAGGCATTTAGTTGAAAAAAGATTGCAATATAATTCTTTCTCTTGAGGGAAGTATTCGCCAAAGGAGTCCATGTTTTTTTTTTTAAAAAAAATCATTGTTAGATAAAAGGATAGGGATTAGACCAGTGGAGATTTCATTCTCTTATGTATCTCCTGAATAAGAAAATTCCCTCTACCAATGCAAGTCAGTACCTTAGCAGGAATTTAAAGTTAAGGGACTCACCCAGGATCATTCTACCAGTACATGTGAGAACAAATGGGTCCTTAAACTCAGGTCTTCCTGGCTTCACAACTAGCTTTCTATCCATTAAGCCATACTGCCAACTGTTAAACATATTGGACATATTAGTTAGCTAGAAATTTCTAGGCATATGGAAGGAGTCATAAAATTGGGCAGAGATATTCACATAAAGATATTGATGACTCTTGGCTGTTACCAGTTAGTAAAGCTCCTTAGAGCACCGGTCTTATGAGGCAAAAATCACAGGCTAGATAATGCTAGCCCCACTTAGCTAGGCTCTGTTCTATGGCCACATCCTATATCCCTAATTCTCTCCAGATGCAAGCCCTTGCTAGACCTGTGCTAACTGTGGATGTATGGTAGGTAGTGTAACTTAGCTGGTACAACCTTAAATGTCTGGAACTGAGTTGTGAGTAAGCAACAAAGGCCACCAAGATTCAAAGCCCATGCACTGAACTCACATGGTACTGAGTCTATCACTATATAAACATTAAGGCTAAAGAGGATGTTGCTTAAAAATCTCAGGTCCAGGGGCAGCTAGGTGGCACAGTGGATAAAGCACCGGTCCTGGATTCAGGAGCCACCTGAGTTCAAATCTGGCTTCAGACACTTAACACTTACTGGCTGTGTGGCCCTGAGCAAGTCACTTAACCCCAATTGCCCTGCAAAAGAAAATTTCAGGTACATCCCCCCCAAGGAGAAAAAGACCTATTTGAACAAAAATATTTATAGCCATTCATTTTGTGGTAGCTAAGAATTGAAAATCAAAGGAATGCCCATCAATTGGGGAATGTCTCAATAAACTGTGGTATATGATGGTGATGGAATATTATTGTGTTATAACAAATGGCAAGCAGGATGATTTCAGAAAGGCCTGGAAACACTTGTATGAACTGATATACATATAGTGAAATGAGCAGAACCAAGAGAATGTTGTACACAGAGACAGCGATATTATTTGATGAAGAATTATGAATGACAACTATTCTCAATGATACAATGATCCAAGTCCCAAAGGACTATTGATGAAACATACTATCTACCTCCAAAGAAAGACCTAATACTGATGGAACACAGACTGAAACATGTTATTTTTCACTTTCTTTCACTTTTTCTTTTATTCAAGTCTTCTTGTACAAAGTGACTAATATGGTCATGTTTTACATAATCATGCATATATAATCCATATCTGATTACTTACCACCTCAAGGAGGGAGGAGGGAGAGGAGGGAAGGAAGGAGGGATAAAAATTGGAACCCCTAACTATAAATAAAAGTCTTTATTCCTTTAAAAAAAGAATTTCAGGTCACTATCTATAAAAGCTAAATGTTGTCACAGATACACAACACTCATCATACAGGAAGACAATGCTGGCCTTGTACTTAGGCTTGTTTCATTCTTCACTTCTTCCTACTCTTTCTGATCCCCATTTGGGGTTTTCTTGGCAAAGATACTGAAGTGGCTTGCTATTTCCATCTCCAACTCATTTTATGGATGAGGAAACTTGAGGCAAACAGGGTTAAATGACTTGCCCAGGGTTACACAGCTAGTAAGTATTTAAGGTCAGATTTGAACTTAGGAAGATGGGTCTTCTTGACTCCAGATATGACACTCTATCCACTGAGCCACCCGGTCACCTGTTCTTAGGGTTGGAGAAGTTTTAATATATTTCCTTGTTCATCATGAGAAGAGAAGATAGGAATGGTATTTGAAAAAGGATAATATGAGATAGTATTTATAGTGTTTAGCCTGTACATAGTAGGCATTTTATATAGATATATTTTATATTTTATGTATTTTATATATTCACTTCTCCTTCCCCTCCTCTGCTATCCTACTTTAGAACTGGGCATCTTTAGATTCCTGAAGGCTATTTCCCTTTTGTCAGCTGTCTGCTGGTTAATAAAATATTGCAGATTTACGTAACTTTCTGTAAGATGAAAATTTTGCTGCTTTGGTCTCTGTCCTAAAGATTTCATAGAGGAGGAAAAACTGACACTATATCGGGAAAATGCACCAAAATAACAAAGTAAATTGGAGTTGAAATCACTACAACATTTCTAGGGGAAATTACCATCAGTTTAAATTAGAAGTCCTAGATTTGGTTCCAAGACATTTCTCTATCTGCATATCTCTTCAAATCTAGCTTCCATACTAAACTATTTTTAAGTATTTTAGGATATTTGTTTCCATCTGATATTTATTTACATTTATAACTTTTATAGGCATTATGACTCAGTGGTAAAAAGAACTTTCTTAATTTCTCTGTTAGAGTTAAAAGCAACCCACATTAAGATAATCAATATTTTTAAGGTTATGTTCACATTTGCTAACACCTGAGAAATTTTAAATTAAATCCATTTCAAATTGTTCTGTGTTTATTACTGCAAAGAACCAACAGTCACACGTATGGATTTTACATTTAGGGATTCATCAAATTCCATGGAACTTAATGTCAAAATGTCTTTCTTTTTCTTCTAAGTTGCTTTATGACCAAAGAATAATTAAATCAATGAGACCAGAGCTGGAAGGGGACAAGAGTGATCTCCAAGTCCAGTTGCAGGTTTTTTTTATCATAAAAGTATTTTATTATTTTCTAGTTACGTGTAGAGATAGTTTTCAACATTTATTTTTATAAGATTTCTAGTTTCAAATTTTTCTCCCTCCTTCCCCTCCCTTTCCCCTCCTCAAGACAGCAAGCAATCTGATATAGGTAATATATGTACCATCACATTAAACATATTTCTTCATTGGTCATGCTGTAAAACAAGAATCAGAGCAAAAGGGGAAAACCTCAAAAAAGAAAAACAAAAACAGTAGAAATAGTATGGTTCAATCTGCATCTAGATTCTACAGTTCTTTTTTTTCTGGATTTGGAAAGCATTTTCCATCATGAGTCCTTTGGAACTATCTTAGACCATTGTATTGCTAAGAAGAGTCAAGTCTATCACAGTTGATCAACACACAATGTAGATGATACTGTGTACAATGTTCTCCTGGTTGTGTTCATCTCACTCAGCATCAGTTCATGCAAGTCCTTCTAGGTGTCTCTAAAATCAGCCTGCTCATCATTTCTTATACCACAGTAGTATTCCATTACATTCATGTACTACAACTTGTTTAGCCATTCCCCAATTAATGGGCATCCCCTTAGTTTCCAATTCCTTGCCACCACAAACAGAGAAGCTATAAATATTTTTTTTACATGTGGGTCCTTTTCCCTTTTTTATGATCTCTTTGGGGAAAAGATCTAATAGTGATATTACTGGGTCAAAGGGTATGCACAGCTTTATAGCCCTTTGGGCATAGTTCCAAATTGCTCTCCAGAATGGTTGGATCAGTTCACAACTCCACGAACAATGTTGTTCCAATTTTTGTTCCAATTTTTCCACAGCTTCTCCAACATTTATTATTTTCCTTTTTTGTTAAATTAGCCAATCTGATAGGTGTTAGGTAGTACCTCAGAGTTGTTTTAATTTGCATTTCTCTAGTTAATAGTGATTTAGAGCAGTTTTCATATGGCAATAGATAGCTTTGATTTCTTCATCAGAAAACTGCCCAGTTCCATGTTTTAAAGATACAAACGGACTCTCTTGCAGAGGATGATGACCAAGATGGTTAAAGAATTGGAAACCAACCCTTCTAAAGTCAGTGCTGGTCTAAAACATGGATTCTTAACCTGCACTCCACAGACCCTTAAGAAGTCTATGGATAGATTTCAGAGGGTCCCTGAATTTGAATGGGGGAAAATTATATCTTTATTTTCACTAACCTTTAACTGGTATTTAGCATTCTGGGATGGTTATGAATTTTTTAAAAAGCGACATAATTTTGAGGTATCCATAGGCTTCATCAGGCTACCCAAGGCACCCCTTTCTCTCTCTCTCTCTCTCTCTCTCTTTCTCTCTCTGTCTGTCACATACAAACACTCAAGGTCGAAAACTCCTTGTCTAAAGAGAAGACGAGGTAGGGAGGGATGATAGCTGCCTTCAGTTCTGTAAAGGGTTGTCACTGTGATAGAGGTGAGAGGTGTTTTACTTGGTATGAAAAGGAGAAATGGGAGAAGGGAGAAGAGGAAAAGAGGAAGAGAGAGAAGAGGAAGAGTGATAAGGAGAGGAAGAAGAAAGGAGAAGAAAAAGAGGAGACAATGATAATGATGGCAATGACAGTAACTTGGGTTCAAATTTCGCCTCTTATACATAATAGAAAAATGACCCCCTAGATTCATCACTTAACTTCTCAGAGCCCCAAACAACTTTGCAGAGCAGGGTGCCATTGGTAGGGGGATTAGAAAGATAGATAGATAGATAGATAGATAGATAGATAGATAGATAGATAGATAGATAGATAGATAGATAGATAGATAATCTCCTCTATCAATAGTATATATATAGGTATAGCTATGGGTATATACCTATCTTAAGTGAGTACTTAGTGGTTTCTCATTCACACCTAAATCAAACACACAATATACATATATACCCATTGTTGTTTGTCCTTCATTCATGAAGGGGACAATGACAACAGAGTGATGTTGTGATTTGCACTGAATTGGATTTAAGTGAGGCAGAGCTGTGCAAGGTCACCAACCTCACTCTCTCCTCCAGAGCCATCTGGGTCCAGGTGCAACATATACATTGGGACAACTGGAGATGGCCCCAGATGTCTGAAGTAATTGGGCTTAAGTGAGTTGCCCAGGGTCACACAGTTAGTAAGTGTCTAAGGTGAAATTTGAACTCAGGTTCTCCTGACTCCAGGGCTAGTGCTTTATTCTCTCTCTCTCTGTCTCTCTCTCTCTGCTTCTTTCTGTCCCTCTCTCCCTCCAGCTCTCTCTCTCTCTCTGTATACATATATATGTATATATGTATATATATACAGGTATATACATGTGTGTATATATATCCATATCCATACTTATATATATATATCCATCCATCCATATATATATATACACATTTATATAATGAATTATGTGTGTAACATGTAACTATATTACATATAAAGAAAAGAAATATGTCTATGTGTATATTTTTGTTTGTTTTTGTTTTTGTTTTTCTTGGTGAGGCAATTGGGGTTAAGTGACTTGCCCAGGGTCACACAGCCAGTAAGTGATAAGTGTCTGAGGCTGGATTTGAACTCAGGTCCTCCTGACTCCAGGGCCGGTGCTCTATCCACTGTGCCACCTAGCCGCCCCTACATGTATATTTTTAGAAGGGGGAGGCAATCTGTGATTTCATCCACAAAGGAAACTCATTCTACCAAAACAGAGTGGTAGCTGCTCTTGAAAAGTATGGAATAACAGGTCTAAATGTGTAATCATCACCATAGGGGAAGGTCCCAATAATGAAACTCCCTCTATCAATGAGGGCCAGCCCTCAGAGATTCACTGCACAACACCTAATCTAAACTTGGAATAGACCACCTCAGAACGAGTCAATTTCTTATCACTGGAGATCTATAGGTATAGGATTTATTAGAGAGAAGAGTTTTCAAACATGGTTTATTGAGGTTCCCCCCAACTCTGAGATTCTGTGACTATGATCTGATGAAGAGAAGTCACTTTTTCCCAAGGACACAGGATTCAGTAGGCTTGACTAGAACCCAGGTCTCCTGGGTACCCTGACACTAATTCGCTTTACATTGTTCCACATTGCTTCTTTCTGCATAATTAAGAAGGTAAGGATGATAGGGCACACCATTATCTCAACCACCCCTGTCATATACTTATCCTTTCCTATTTTGTAGGGTACTCCACTTTGAAAGGACCACAGTTGAGTTAGTGTGTGTGGTAGGTGATATCTTGGAAACCTATTTATTGCCCTGCTCACTACATTTTCAAAGATCTGTCGATATATGATGATTTCACATGGCCCAGTAAAAAGAGACCTCTAGGTTTAGGAGCCAGAAGACTAGGGTTCAAAACTTAAACCTGATGCTTACTACCTGTGAGATCTTGGTTAACTTATCCTCAGTTTCCTTATTTGTAAAATGAGGGTATTGGACAGATAGCCTCTGAGATCTCTTCCAGCTATAATAATATTAATAACTATCAATAATACTAATTAGTTAATTTTATTAATAATATAACAAATAGCATTTATATAATGCATATGATTTATTTTACATGGTATATGTGTATGTACATTCTGTATTTGTACATGTGTGTATACATATATATATATGTATATATAGGGTGGCTAGGTAGCACAATAAATAGAGCACTGGCCCTGGAGTCAGATGTGAATTCAAATCCAACTTCAGACACTTGACACATCAGCTGTGTGACCCTGGGCCAGTCACCTAACCTAATTACCTCAAACATCTAGGGTCATCTCCAGTCATCCTGATAATATATCTTGTCACTGGACCCAGATACCTCTGCAGGAGAGAGTGAGGCTGTTGACTTTGCACAGCCCTCCCTCACTTAAATAAAATTCATTGCAAGTCATGACACCTGTCATGGTCCTCTTTTTGAGAATGATGGACAATAACAATTGTTAGATAGATTAGATGGATGGATGGATGGATGGATAGATAGATAGGTGTATTTGTGCCAGGCGTTGTTCTAAGTGCTTTACAAATACTATCTCATCTGATCCTCACAACAATTATTATTGCTAGTATTCCCATCTCATAGATAAGGATAAGGAAAATGATCTATGGGGCTATGATTTCATATATAATTTCATTTCATATACTGGGTCAACATCTTAGGGACATTTTTTGGCAATGAAATCCACTTTTCCCATGGCGATTTTTGCAAGCAGAAAACCCCTCTTCTGATACCACCTTTGTGATCCTTCAAAGTCCCATTCTTTGCTTCTATCCAAAGTCTTCTCTCCCCCTGGTCCCAGAGGAGACCTTAATGGAATCACTGAAATCCACTGTGGATATTCGTGCCACAAAGTGAAAGCAGTAGCTACACACATGCCAGTTAGCATCTTGGATGGGTCTCAGTGTAAAGGCAAGTGAACACAGTCTTGGAAGTGTGATGACAAGCTTTTTTTAGGTGCTCTAGAAGTAGGTGCTATAATTATCCCTTTTTTACAGAAGAGGAAACTGTGGTAAGCAGCGAGGTTAAGGTGACTTGCCCATGCTCACACACTCAGTGAGTGGTTCAGGAAGGACTCAGGTCTCCCTAACTCCAATCAGTAGTAGTCCAATTACTTTGATACTCAGATTTTTTTTTAAACCCTCAGAGATGATCATTTACGGCTTTTACAAGACATCGTTGTCTAACAATGAGAGAAGGCAAATGTGGCAGAGAATTCTGTCTAAGGTACCACCAACATTTTAAAGCATCCTGAATTTTACTGCTTTTGGAAATAAAAAAAAAATCACTTGACCTCTCTCAGAATTAGCTTCCTCAACTGTAAAACTGGGGAGGGGGAATGGATTTGATAGCTTCTTAGGTCCTTTCAAGCTCTAAACCTTCAATCCCATAAACTGTAGCTTCAGCATGCATTAGAAGTCTTGAGATAGGGCTTTTTAAAGAAGCAAATGGCTTATGAAAAGAATTTTTGAAAATGTTCAGTGGAGCATAAAAAGGATATAATGAGAAAACAATCGTTAAAGTGTTGGTAGCCTCATAGTTGTCTGGTCTTCTTCTACTTCTGCCAGAGGGAGGGCAGGCAGGGTGGCAGGGGCCTAACAAAAATTATTCTCCCCCTACTCCCAAACATGCACAGCCATACTCCCACCCACCCCTCCTAGACCCTATGGGCCTAACCTCTTTAAAACAAAAGAACCTCATTTTCCTCCTCCAGACACTAAATGCTTGGAAATAACAAGGTGAGAGAACTCCTTTGGACTGGAAGCAAAAACAATTTTCAGGCTAATATGGATTTTATAAATACTGGTGAATACTGCTGATTGGAAATGCTACAGGCAGCCCAAGGCTTGGATTGAAAGATACATGAAGTAATAAATTCTGTATGGTTTAAAAAATGAGAAGGGAGGAGGAGAGATCTTTACTGTTGCACCATTTCATGAGAAGTCTAGAGTCCCATGGGAATTCATTTGCATTCAGTTTTAGCTCTTAGAGAAAATGATTTCCTTGAAGTTTGAAATCCACAAAACAACAGCTCTTCATTTTTATATCTGAATTTTTGAAAAGGGCAAAGGTTTTTGTCGTTGGGTTTTTTGGTTGTTGTTCTTTTAAAGGTAAAAATAAAAAAGATCCATCAATTGCTATACTGCTCATGTGATATTATTATTATTGTTGTTGTTATTGTTATTATTATTATTATTATTATTATTGTGTGTGTGAGGCAATTGGGATTAAGTGACTTGCCCAGGGTCACACAACTAGTAAGTGTCAAGGGTCTGAGGCCGCATTTGAATCCAGGGCTGGTGCTCTATCCACTGCGCCACCTAGCTGCCAATTCATGTGATAATGTAATGATGGCTCAATTCGGAAGCCTTAGAGTATGTATGACAGTCTCATTGATAGGTCAGGTACCGTATTCAAAATGGGCTTAATGCATAGAAAAGATAAAATGATTTCTAGCAGGCCAAGTTAGCCTATGAATAAAGATAAAGCACTCAAGACAAGCACCGATTGCACCTATCATATCACAAGCAAATGGCATTAAAATATTTAAGAAACATGTTCTTGCCTGTCCCAGAAAAACAACTCTTAACTATTAATGTCTCTAAGTTCTCTTGTTTTTTTTTTCTAAATTTCATTTTGAAATATGTCTTTAAAAGAGGGTAGGGGGGCAGCTAGGTGGCATAGTGGATAGAGCACTGGCCCTGGAGTCAGGAGTACCTGGGTTCAAATACGGCCTCAGACACTTAACACTTACTAGCTGTGTGACCCTGAGCAAGTCACTTAACCCCAATTGCCTCACTAAAAAAAACAAAAACAAAAACAAAAAAAACCAAAAGAGGGTAGGCCTGGTGTGATGTCTCATACCTGTTGTCCAGGGTACTGTAAAGGTATGGCAGGGTAGGGAGGAGGGCTAAAACTAAAACCAATTATTTGAGTTAAGGAGTTCTTAGCAACATTAGGGACAAAGATAATTAGAGATCCCCATTAAGTCCTTCACCAATATGGTGAACTCCTAACAACTTAAAGAGAGGAGGCTAAGGAAGGGATATTTAGGACTGAGGCTTTGCCACCTCAGTTCCAGCCTGGTCAAGATAGACACAACCTCAAATAGATAGATAGATAGATAGATAGATAGATAGATAGATAGATAGATAGATAGATAGATAGATAGATAGATAGATAGATAGACAAATAAATAAATAAATAAGATAGGATGCTTGAAATCATGTAAAAAAAAAGATGATTAAAAATAGATGCTTCAAAAGATTCTGTTGGATTATCTTCTTTGCCCTTAAAATGAAAAGTGCCTGATATCTGATAAAAAAGACCTAAATCTAATCTGGCCTTATATGTAGTTAATTGGCCTCATATCCAGTGCTATGAAACTATCTGGTGTCCCAGATTTCATGAGATAATCCTTGATTTGATCTATCTATTCCAGGCCACAGAGGTCAACCCCAGATTTAGAGAGAAAAGTATGGGAATTCTAACCCCTAGGGAAAAAGATATTTTGAATGGGGGGAGGAAAGTGGGAGGTACAAGAGGCCCACTTCAGTTTCTCTGTCAAAATCTACTCCTTTCTTCTTTTTCTTTTTTAAAATCTGTTTAGAATTTTATTTTCCAAATTACATGTAAAAACAAATTTCGACATCAATTTTTTAAAACTTTGTGTTCCAACTTCTCTTCCTCCCACCCTTCCCAACTGCCAACCCAAAGAATTCAAGCAATTCAATGTAAG
Organism: Dromiciops gliroides; assembly: GCF_019393635.1. NCBI lineage: Eukaryota > Metazoa > Chordata > Mammalia > Microbiotheria > Microbiotheriidae > Dromiciops > Dromiciops gliroides. Next base: position 255,355,768 of record NC_057865.1, read on the forward strand.
TTATACATGAATCTATTCTTTTCCTTACCCCTGTGGTTAAATATACCATGTATTACAAGAATATTGAACTCTATTTACAGTAGAAATTACTATGTCTTATAGACTGGGTCTCTTGAATTCAACATAGATTTATACCAAATGATATATAAATTGGAGGTCTTCAATTAATTTTTATCTTTATCTAATTCTTTAAATAAGCTTTTATTGATGTCTTCTATTTCTTGCATCATCATAGTTATTTCTATTATTGGTTAATTTTTAGAAAAATAACTTGAAAACACATTATGGCTAAGTCTAGAGTTAAAAGAGAAGCCAAAAACTACCCAAAGGGTGGGGAACCACTCTTCCTCTTGCCCCTTCCTCACCCTCTCTACTGTAATTTCCAGGGGCAGGCATGATGATTTGTCCATTTATTATTTGGTTGGTTTAGGGTCATCTTCACAAACTCTTCTCTTGAAGATGACCATAGTTATAGAACTGTGACCAGAATAAACTCATTCAATGAACAAACATTTATTAACAGCTTACTGTGTGCCAAATACTGTGCTACCACTGTGGGTACAAAGACAGTAAAAGAAGCCAGTCTTCTCTGCCCTCAAAGAGGTTGTGGTGCAGGGAGACAATATGTACATATATAATTGTAGGGAGCTTCAAGTTTTGCCATGACCAAAGAGTATCACCAAAACGATCAGGCTTTGTTAACCAAAGTCATATATGTGACACGGTGGCCATTCTGTGAAGTATAACTGGGTAATAAGCCTAGTTTCTGGTAATTCCTGGTTATTGGTATGGGACCTGCTCTAGGACCATCCAGGTATTGCTCTGTCACCCCAAAGTGGTCAATGTCCTTCATTGCTGAGCATGTATATATTTCTGGTGTATAAGTGTATGTATCTCTATCATCTCTACCTCTGTATCTCTATCATCTCTCTCTCTCTCTCTCTCTCTCTCTCTCTCTCTCTCTCTCTCTCTTTCTCATCTTTATTTCTATCTCTCTCTCATCTTTATCTCTATCTTCAGAGATATCCAGGATTGAAGATAATACCCCCTGCATCCCTCATGATTCATGGTACAGTCACAATTCACACATCATAAAGACAAGAATGTGAGCAAAGTGGACAGTGAATAATACCTAATTGCCTTACCTTACCTTTGTTCTATATCAAATTTATTTGCATGCTACTTCAGAGAGAGGATCTTTGGATTAGATAATTATATAATCCTAAATTAGTTATCTGTAATTGAGGACTTTCATCTCCTCCCTTCTAGGTCACTCCCCCCCAGTAAAATGAATAAAATGACCTATAAAGAGGAAGTTAAACCAACAAAGTCATTGTTCTCTACCCACCTAAATTCACATTCCTATTTTTCTTATCCACATCTGTAAATAGAAAAACCTAATTATTTTGGTGCTGTATTTTGGCCAGCAGAAAAGCATATCTTCCTCCATTAATTATTTGCAAAATACAAGATAATTTTTTTTTTTTTTTGGTGGTGGTGGTGATGGTGGTGGGGAGACAGAGGAAGAAGGAAAGGCCTTAAGTAGATTGCTTTTGAATTCAACTTTGAAGGATCCTAGGGGGGATCTTTTCTGGCCCCTGTTGGATGATTCTAGTGCCTTTCTCTCTTTTTAAAAGTATGTGGTTACACACAGAAGCATTCAGTATGTTGTGTGAGTATATGGGCACAATGACTTGAGCTTTCCAATGCACTTGGTTGCAGGGATCCTGGAACCAACATACTTCAGCATTTGGGAGGGCAGCCTGGATCAGAAGGCCTATACACCAAGATGATCCAGCTGGAGTCTTCTCCTTTCTCCCCTCCCAGTTCCAAACCTCCAGTTTCCAACTTCCTTGGTTTTTAAATCATGAGCTGGAAAGCCTAGTTAAAAAAAATAAACAAAAAAAGAAACCAGCCAGTAGCAGTTGAGCCCCTAGCCCATTTCTAAAACACAAGGCTAAAAAACAAAAACAAAACCTGCTACCCAAATTAGTTTGTTACCACAGGTTTATTTCGCTTCTAAAATGCAAGAACATCTTAAAGAGTTTTACTTCTCCCTATCTATGTAAATTTCTGATATATATTTTTTAATACATAGTTTAAAACTTGAGGATACATTGTCCCTTTCACCAGGTTAATTATAATTTCTAAACAAAGAAACATAAAGAAAAAATTGGCAACGCCTTAATATGCAAAGATGTCACTACAAGTCATTAATCCATAATTCCTTAATTTTTTTTTTTTTAGGGATCAGAAGATATGGGTGCTTTTGCTCCCTGTGTCTCTTAATTAGCTATGTGACCTTGGGCCCTTCAGTCACTCATTGAACCTCAATTTCCTTATTTGCAAAATGGAACTAAAAGGATTTATAACTTGATGAGGTCTCAGAGATTATCTAGCTCAATCCCCTGCCTTTACAGGTGAGGAGATCAGGTAAAGAAGGGTGGGAGATTGGCTCAAGGTCATATAGTATCCATCCTGCTCACCACATAGAAAGACTGTGAGGTCCAAATATAACATTACATATGTGGGAATTGTAAATTTAGTATTATAGAAAGATATTCTTCTCCTCCTTCTCCTCTCACCCCCAACAATGCTTTCTGTGCTAGCTGACTGGACTGTCTGCCAAGAGAGGGAAAAGGGGGAAAACTGTGTTTGGACACTCCCTTTTCTATGACTGCACAAAGTAGTATCTTCTCCCATCACAGTTATTCCTACAGGATCCCAAGCCAAACCAATTAAATGACAGGTCTTCCAACAAGACCTATGCACCTGTCTCTATCCCTCCAAAAGAGGCTGCAGAAATCAAAGTATCAGGGAAGTTTGCTCTCTACCCTGAGGGCTTATCAGTCACACAGGGAACTGCTCAGATAGCAGCCCCCAACACTGATGAGTGCAGAGCCTGTCTTATACTATAAGCAAGCTCAGGACTAATTAATTGCCTGCATTTTTGCAAGTCAATTGGGAAGGCTGGGAGGCAACGCTTAGTGGAGAGAGGGCTGGACTTGAAATCGGGAATTCTGTGTGTCCCTGAGAAGTTACTGAACCTCTTTCTCTCAGTCCCAGATCTGTCACCTGTAAAATGGAGGGGGGGGGGATAGAACCTACCTTATAGGAGTGTTACAAGGATCCAACGAGACAATATAAGTAAAGTGCATCGCAAACCCTATAGCACTATGTAAATGTTAGCTATTATTTTTAGTCTCATTCTCCTCATCTGTAAAATGGGAATAATTACTATACCACACAGGGTCACTGGAATATGGATTTAGAGTTGGAAGGTACCTCAGATTTCATCTAATGTCACTGCTCAAGTCACTGGCTGAAGAAGTCAGAATTCAATTACAAGTCCCCTTACTCCAAATCCAGCATGCCCTTTCCCCTCTCCCCGCCTGCCAGAGAAACGTGTGAAAATAAAGATCTTATATGTAGAAGTACTTTGCAAACTTTACAGCATAATATAAATGCCACACACCACATATATCCATGGCCATGGAGTGGAGTGGCATTAGCCAAAACCTTGAGCTTCCTAAACAACTCAGGTAACCCATCCAACCACAGACCTTTACAATCTGTGTTTTCTTAGGAGTTGTGTTCTGTTTGGTGTGTTTGAAGTATTGAGAGACTGGCTTAAAAATGGAATGCTATGAGGGGTGCAACATTAAAACAAAAATACTTGAGAAATTCATGATTACTAATGGCTTGCCATCTGGTTAGTTCTTAAAGGCAATGGACTAATTCGGCTTTGGGCAGATGATAATACTGAAGGTGAACCATGAACTGAACAATGCATTTCTGAGCCAAGTACACTTATTAATTTATGATGTTGCATGCAGACCAACATTTCTTCCCATTGTGAAATCTATTTATTTATTTAGTTTTTTTTTCTCCACTCGTAGTACAAGGTTGCTATGGGTACCATACAACATCTGTTCTAGCCCCAATAGGTTCTGATAAAGTAACCTACAAATTCTCTAAATTAAAAATCTCAAACTGAGTTCGCTGGGTTTTTCATTGTGCTCACAGCAGGATGCTCTGTGCCTTGCCCTACAGTCCGGTTTAATCCTCCAGAAAGAATATTTTTAGAGGCACATCGGACTAAATCATTTCCCTCCGAGCACACCATTCCCCAGTGGCTTCTCAGGGTCCTAAATTCACCAGCTGCAACTGAGGAGAAGGGAATGCCCTCCCATTGCAGCCTGTGAAGCTGGGAGCCAGCTGGAGAACTCGGGTAAACTCGGCCCGGTGAGCCAGAAAAAGAAAACTGAGCAAATAAAAGCAAGTTACATTCATTGCCTTCTGCTGCCGTAAGAAACAGAAATCATTCGGCTCCTTGCATTCTATGAACCACATAGATACTTTTTACCCTGGTCCTGCCTGGGAAGCAAACGCTGCTTCTCCTCTTTTCCCATATGGCTGGAGGGGTGGGGGATGGAGAGAGAGATGGGGTGGGGAGGAATCGGTTCAGAGGGTCTGAAGTTTAATTTTAACCCAGTCTACGAGTATTCCCAAAGCTGTTACACTCCCGGGCATGGAGCCTCAGGGCTGGGGGGGTGTGGGGGGTGTGGGGGGGAGATGCTCAGTCAGTCAGTCAGCTGGGGAGGAATAAACAGCTCGCTCCATTCGCAGGGAAGCTCGCTGGCAGCCGGTCCAAGACGCACGTTCCTTATTGCCCTTTCCGAGCGCAAAGCTCGGGGAAGCTAGTCCCCAAAGCACCTGGATGTCCCCCACCCTCGGCTCCCACTCCAGCCCCTCAGATCGCCCTTTGAAGGGGGAGAAGCCGCTCGGTGAAAGGGCAGCCAAGCTGCAGGGCGCACCCGGCAGGGGCGACCTCCAGAGTGCGCCCGCCCAGCGGCCAGGGATGGACAGACACTTCCCCGGCAGGCGGTCGTCCGGGCAAACTTCCCCGTCCTTTGCACGCTCAGCTTCTATTCTCTGAGTGCCCTTCTTTGCAGCCCCCATACCAAGGAGAAAATGGAAGGGGGTGGGGGAAGAGACGCCGGCGGGCAGCTAACCTTCCTCCTTCCTTCCTTCGCTCTCTTCCCTCCCCACGCTCCGATTGCACTCTCCCTCCCCCACCAAAAGGCTCATCCTTTCCACTCCCCCCCGCAAACCCAAGCCCCAGGCTCTGAGCTGTCCCATGGCAGCCGCGGAAACAAAGCCAGATGCGGGGGAGGGGGCGGGAGCGCCTGCGGGGGCACCGGGAAGGTAGGGGGAGACGGGAGCCCAGCCCAGGTGAAGCCTGCCAGCCGCGGGTTCCGGGCTCCCACGGCCGAGCTAAGCCTAGTGCTCGGAGCGCGCGGGGGGCAGCGGGGCTGTGGCCGCCCAGGCTGGAGATGCAAGGCAAGAAGAAAAGTATCGCTCTCCCTCCCTGCGCAATCGCTTCCCTGCCTCTCTTCCTCGGAAAAGCCCCGGCACGGCAGCCTTGCCCGCTGAGCGCCTCCGGCTCTGCCCGGCTGGGAGTTGGCGGTGGATGAGGAGAGGGAGGAAAGACAGGCTGGAGGAGAGGAAGCAGTTGCCAGGGCGAATGAGCAGCGCTTACCTCTGTCCAATGTGAGCGGCTGGACCACTGTCAACGTCGCCATGTCTGCGGTGGGAGCTCAAATGACTCTCAGCCCAGGCAGCCGTAGCTGCTTATAGTGAGAAAAAGAGGAGGGGATGGGGGGCGGGGGCGGGGGAGGGAAGACTAGGAGGCAGGCAGAGGAGCCGGAGGAGGGGCGATGTGGAGGTGCTGGGGTGGAGGAGGAGAGATGAGGCTAGGGTGGGTTGGGAGACAGATGGGAGAGCCACTGACTTGCTAGGTGATGTGCAGTCCCTTCCAAGAAGGGGGAGCAGCCCGGAGTGGAGCGGAGCAGGTAATCCGCTCGCCAGCACCGGGCCACAGGACCCCACAACTTTGCTTTTCGCTCTCTGGGAAGCTCCCAACCATCACTTCCATCTGGCCCTAAACTCTTCCATTATAGTCACATTCGAAGGGCTTGGCCAGGATGAGAAATTGTCCAGAATAGTCAATTGATGCGGCTGCTTCTCTGTCACTTTGAGATAAACAAAACAAAACAAAACAAAACAATAATCTCCTTTTTCCCTCCGAGCACCCTATCCCCTTTCAAAGATCTGCTAGATTCATTAGAAATAATGGCATCGACAACGATATTGATGTTTCCGCACCGCTCTATAAGTTTCTGTTTAAAATAGAATTATGGAATGTTTACCCGTCTGCCTCTTACAGGTAACCGACTTAAGGTTACTCCATCTAAGGAGTGTCACGTTCCAAAACTAAGGAACATTTTTCTTTGGAAACAATTTACTTTTGTGGAATGCCTGTTCTTAAAAGACAAAAGTCAAGGGGAAGCGGAGATATTAAATACAAAGAGCAGCCTAGACCTCTCCGTACTAGGGAAATAAGGCCTATTTGAAGAAGGACAATAGCAGCTAGCATTTATATAGCCCATTAGGTTTGCAAAGTGTTTTACATGTTATTTAATTTTATCTTTATGTAACACCCCCGAGCTAGAACAAAGGCTAGTCCATTTGTTGTTCATTTAATGGCCAGTCTGAGTTCACTATTTGATGGCCTTTCTACTCTGCCTCCCTTCTTTGCCCCTTCCCAATATCCCTGCTCCCTTTGAATGGAAGGTGGGGTTGCTAAGTTGGTAAGTGCATCTGTCACCCATCTTGTCATAATAGGAATTCTTAATTCATAAATAATGTGACCAGTCAGTGCTAGAAAACCCTTAGGATAAGAAAAATGATGGTAGTGATAGCAGTTTTGAAATAATGAAACATCACTGGAGAGAAGGTGGTGCTTTGAAACACCTGCTGAGCTTGGAGGTTGGAACCCAAGCTTGAGTTTGAACCCTAGCTTTGCCATTTAGTGCATTCCTGATCTTGGCCAAATCACTTAACTTCTGAACCCCAGTCTCTTCATCTGTAAAATGAAGTGGTTGGTCTCAATAACTTTTAAAATCCTTTCCAATTCTAGATATATGATCATATGACAGAAAACTGGCCTTGTAGACAGGAGGGCTTGCGTTCAACCCCCATGCCCTCTTTCATATATACCTGGTCATATAACTATGCCCAAACTATTATCATAAGTGACTTGTCCATAGACAAGTGACTGAACATTTCCATGCCCTAGGCTACTACAACAACTGTAGTTCACATTCAGCTTACGCATCTTCCTGGTGTTGGCACTTCCTCCCCCCCTCCACCCCCTAGCATGAAATCATGTACCTAGACTAAAACACATATCAGCCACCAGTTCCCCTGGCCTTTGTCAATTACAACTTCTTTTAAGGGTTTGCACCCTTACTAATGTGGAAATTGTTTGCATGACTACACAACTATAACTTAGATCGAATAGCTTGCCTTCTTAAGGGGGTGGGGGAGGAGGAAGAGAATTTGGAGCACAAAGTTTTAAAAATGGACGTTAAAATTGTTTTTGCAAGTAATTGGGGAAAACACAATTCTAAATTTAAAAAGAAAAGAAAAGAAAAAAGATTTGCAGCAAACCATTTCTGTGACTTTATGTCTCTGAGTCTTGTACACCAAAATGTTTATTCTTTTTTTTTGGGGGGGGGAGTGAAGGGGGAGTAAAGCACTCCCTCATCCTACAGGTTCTATTAGAAAGAATAGGAAATATTTAGCAATAATCAAAAAGTATGTCATGAGCAGAACAAGCAACAGAAGCTTAAGGAATGTGTACACTAATACGAATTTAGCTCATCAAGCCAGGGTCAGTCTGGAAGAGCTGAATTCAAGTTCTGCTTCTGGCAAAGATTAGCTCTACAACCCTGGGCAAATACTTTTACAGTTATCTAAGACTCTATGTTTAAGGGAAGGAAATAGCAAATGGCTCCATTCTATTTGTCAAGAAAACCCCAAATGGGGTCACAAAGTCAGACACAACACAAATGACTGAATAAGAAAAAGAATTAATTTAGGAACTGCAGTGGTAGAGGGACTTTCCATACTGGGAGTTCTATATGTCAATGAAATCCTAGCCATAACTCTGGAAGAGATCCAGAACCGAGTGAGGGAGGAAAGGAAGGAGAGTAAATGTTTATTTATTTGGGGGGGGGGCGGGGTGAGGCAATTGCTTTTAAGTGACTTGCTCAGGGTCACACAGCCAGTAAATGTCAAGTGTCTGAGGCTAGATTTGAACTCAGGTCCTCCTGACTCCAAGGCCAGTGCTCTATCCACTGTACTACCTAGCTGCCCCTGGGAGTAAAGGAAGGACAGACAGAGACAGAGACAGAAACAAAGAGAGCAGAAAAAGAGACAGTCACAGAAAGACACACAGAGAGACAAAAAGCTTTAGATAATTTTCTAAGACTATACAAGCTTCTCTAAGACTGCTGTATCAAGATGTCAACCAATATAAGTAGAGTGGAGTTTTCTTATTTGGGAGTACTGTATTCCAATAAAATCACAGGTCCAGTCCCTATATATCCCTTTTGTGTATACTTATTTATATATACTTGTTATCTACAGAGGCCGCTAGGTGGCGCAATGAATAGAGTTCTGGGCCTGGAGTCAGGAAAATCTGAGTTCAAACCCAGCCTCAGACATTTCTTAGCTGTGTGATGCTGGACAAGTCACTTAACTTCTGTCTGCCTTCATTTTTCCATCTATAAAATGGAGATAATAACTGTTCCTACATCCCAGAGTTGTTTTAAGGATCAAATGAAATATTTGCAAAGTGTGTAGCATCGCAAATGCTTATTTCCCCCTCTTCCTGCTGGATGTAAGGTCTTTGAGGATACAAACAATTTCTTTTTTGTCTTTTTATGCCCAGTGCCAAACAGTGTTTAAAACACTGTGTTTAAACAGTGCTTGGCACACAGTAAGGCAATTAATGAATGATTGTTGATTGATTGATATAAACATGTGCACATGTGTATAACTACTTAAATCCCTTGACCTTTCATATTTAAGCTCTATGAAAATAATCTAAATTTTCACAATGGGCTATATGACAATTTTTTCCGGTCTCCTGATGTAATTAGCAATGTTAACTGTGTCTACAGGTGATTTAAATGTCAAGTTTGGATCTTTTAACAAGGTGCTTAGACAGGAATAGCTTTTTTTTGTTTGTTTGTTGTCTTGTGGGGCAATGAGAGGGTTAAGTGACTTGCCCAGGATCACACAGAGACTAAGTGTCAAGTGTCTGAGGCTGGATTTGAACTCCTGAATCCAGAAGTTATCCACTGTGCCACCTAGCTGCCCCACAAATAGCCCTTTTTATAATGCTCGGGCCCATATTTCCCGGTTCCTCCCACCCACATTTCTCCTTTGCCTTGTCTATAGAACTGAAATTGATCTTTGAAAGAGGAATATCTGTAGAAAAGGTAGGTTATAGTAAGGCTAACAGTGCATGTAAATGCCTTCAAAGCAAGGATCTGAACAAATAGAAGTGACCATTAGAATGGATACTCTGGGATATATAAACTGATCCTGGTAGAAAAGCAACTCAAAAGTCTTGCTCTCCTTAATTGATCTGACAAAGTCAAATGCATATCCTTAAAATATGCAGAAAATGTGTTTAGTTAGATTATAAATAGTGTGTCCCAAGCACTCCTTTAAAGGAGAAAATATCACCCTAAAAGTGGGACTCTCTTAGCCTTGAGAGTGTTAGAAATTATTTTGAGTGATAATAGACAGATAAAGCATTATCTACCTTAATTCATGCTGCAGCATCCAAACAACTTGACGAGTTTAAGACAGAGGGCTAACCTTTTCCTTTGAGTGTAATTGCATGGGGATTTATTTTTAAAAATCATCGTCACAGAAGCTCTTGCCTTATTTTGTTTTCTTGGACTATTATTTTTGGGATAATTTCAGTAATTTTAATTTGTGATGCTTATACCCATGTGGTCCCTGAGCAGACATTGGATATTGTTTTTTTCCGTCCAGATTTTCATCTTGGAGTTCTGGAGGACACAGAATTGAGTGATTAGCAAATAGGCTAAATCTCTCATTAGCATGGGCAACATATTGGGAGAAAATACCTGCTAGTTATTTGGCATCTGCAAGGTTGGAGTTCCATCATTTTTAAAAAGGACTTTGTTATGCCAGTGGTTATCCACTAAGGACAATTTAAATATTTACTTATCCACTTTAATATAATCAACATATTTCCATTAAAAACCATAAAGAAATATAAATTAACTTGTAACATTTAAGTCAGTTTGTGATCATCAGGCAATAATAATGTGTATGAGTAATAACCTTCAGGAGCAAATAAGTGCTAAGGAGAAAATCAATATTATAGCCTTTGCATTAGAAAACATTAGTCAAATCAGAATTAAATGGATCCATGGCTAGAAGATGTTTGAATATCATGATCTTAGGATCCTTGATTTAGAGTTGGAAGGGAACTTTGGTTCCTTCCACTGAGTCCACCTTCCTCATTTTACAGATGAAGAAACTGAAATCTAAGAGGTTAATGATTTGTTCAGCGGCAGAGGCAGGATTTGAACCCAGGTCTTCCTAATTCCAAATCCAGTTCACCATTTGCTACACCATGACATGAGAACAAGTTGTCCCAACAGCCATGAAGGTGGCTGAAACAGGCACTTTCAGAGAGCTTAGAGCTTGATCAGGCATTGAAGAAGCCAAAGTCATACACTATATCCTGGGCTATTGCCAGTCATCTTGACTTTTGTCTTGCCACTGCACTTTGATGACTCTGGAAGAGAGAGTGAGGCTGAGGACTTGGTGCAACTCTGCCTCACTTATGATTTACTCATGAGTCAAGACATCACACCATGATGTCATTGGTCCTCTTCAAAAACAAAGGACAAACAACAATACCTCCACAATAACACCTGTTAAAATATGAGAGGGGACTCTAAATTGTTAATAGTTCATTCAAATTCCTTTTCATTTCTCCCTAAAGACACCAACATTTTTTTGTTTCAGAAAACAGAATATTTAATAAATCCCCTTTCACTTGTTATAAGGGCTCACTGGCGTCATCGAAAATTGCCAGTTATTATGAAAATTCCAGGTAGGCTCATAAACTATTTTCCATGAATAGTTGCTTGTCATTTTTAAGACTTACAGTGGGAAGTCTGCTTTCCTATTTAAGGATGTTTTTACCTTGTGCTTAATAAATGTCTGTTGAATTCTGGGATCATGCCTGCTTGAGTCAGACACTACACAGAGACAGCAATCATTCTTGGGAGAGGTCATCTTCTTTCCCACCTGAAGAACAAGACTGTCCATAGAGAATGAAATTGGCCTTTAAAATATACAGGGCAGTTCTAAGTCTTTTTCTCTGAACTTCATCCCCATCCTTACCATTTTTTGAATGCCCTAGAAAAGAAGATCCAACGATTTAATGGCTTTTAAAAGAGTTTAGATCCCTTAGTTCAATCCCCCTCATTTTACAATTGAAAACAAATCACTGTGGCTTTTTCTTCCTCAATGCCTTTTCAGTGGTCTTTATGCATTTTAAAGACCTTTTAGTCCTTGTACCCCCGGATTTTCTTTTTTGTTTTCCTAGCCCTAGATCTGGAAGGCACCTCAGAAGTTTTCTAGCCCAACCCATTTCATTTTACATATTAGAAAATTCAGGTATATAAAGGGTATATGAGCTGCCCAAGGTCACATGATTAAAAAGTGGAAAAGGTAGGATTTAAACTTGGTCCCCTGAATCCAAATCCCACTTCTATAGTATCGCACTGCTAAAGTCACCTTTTTTTGTACAAAAAAAAATAATTATATGCCTGATTTGAGTTCCTACCATATACAAAGCCCAGTTCTGGGCAAAGATTCTGGGAAGGATACAAAAGAATCTCCTTGGTGTGATTTCATTTATACAGTTATCCCTTTCACATCAAGGAGGGCGTGGGTGGGAGGTGTTAGGAGCCTGGTGCCTACATGATCTGAAAAATCCATGTAAAACTTTTTGGCCTTCCTTTCATACCAGAGAAGACTGAATTATTACGGTATTAAATAATTGTTGTTCTTCTTGTTGTTTGTCCTTCCTTCTTGAAGAGGACCATGACATCAGGAGGTGATGTCATGACTTATTAAATGATAAAATATGTTGATTTCACACAGTATCATACAAATATGTTGTATATTTCTGAGTTTCTGAACTTTTTCTTTCTAGTGTGTTGGCCTTCGTGTGTTCGTCTGTGGCTTCCAAAAAACTCCCCCATAATTCCCATTTAATTTTGTATGCCAACCTGTGATATATCAAAATGGTGATGGGGAAAGTCACTATATAGAAGAGATAAGTGTATAGTGAATTTCCAGGTGAGAAATTTCCTTTCACCACAGAGGTCAGAACCTACTCTGTAACTAAGTCTTAGAGGGGAGCCTAGAACGGTGGTGTTGGACTGACCTAGAAACTGGAGCAGCCAATCTCTAGCTAAGGTATATATATATGTATCTGCTGGTGTATATTGGCTTAGTTTTAAAATATAATATTTTCTCTTTTATCGTAATTTTATTTATGTTATGAAATATTTCCCAATTGCATTTTAATCTGGTTTGGTCCGTACTAGGGAATGTTGTGGACTTCTTGTTTAAGACCCCTGGCCTAGAGCACTGAGAGATTAAGTTGCCTTCTCAGGGGTCACACTAGGTCTACTAAGTGAGTTGTCTAGGACACTGAGAAATTAAGTTTGTTTTCCTTCACTCAGTGAGTGCCTTTAGGTGGTACAATGTATAGATTCCTGGACCTGAAATCAGGAAGGTTTGAGTTTAAGCCTCAGAGCCCTACTAGCTGTGTGATCTTGGGCAAGTCACTTAATTTTTGCCTCAGTTTCCTCATCTTCAAGATGTAGATAATAATAGCACCTGCCTTGCAAGGGTTGTAAAAATCAAATGAAATAATATTTATAAAGCATTAGCATAGTGCCCAGCACATAGTAGGTGTTATATAAATCTTAGGGAAAACAAAATAGGACTGGGAAAAAGTGTTGGATTGGAGGCTATAGACCTGGGTTTTATTTTTTTAAATAAAAGTATTTTATTATTTTCCAGTTACATGTAGAAATAGTTTTCAACATTTGTTTATTTAAGATTTCCAATTTCAAAATTTTCTCCCTCCCTGCCCCTCCCCTAGAGAGCAGATAATCTGATATAGGTTAAATATACATAATAATATTAAACGTATTTCTGCATTAGTCATAAGAGAAGAATTGGAGCAAAAAGGAAAAACCTCAAAACAGAAAACCAACAGCACCAAAAACAAAAGAAATAGTATGGTCCAATCAACATCCATATTCCACAGTTCCTTTTTTCTGGATTTGGAGAGTCTTCTCCCTCATGAGTCCTCTGGAACTTTCTTGTACCATTGGATTGGTGAGAAGAATCTAGTCTGTCACAGTTGATCAACACATAATGTTGATGATATTGTGTATAATGTTCTTCTGGTTCTGTTTATCTCACTCATTATCTGTTCATACAAGTCCTTCGAGGTTTCTCTGAACCCCTCCTGTTCATCGTTTCTTACAGCACAATAGAATTCTATTACATTCATATACCACAACTTGTTCAGCCATTCCCCAATTGATGGGGATCCTTTCCATTTCCAATTCCTTGCCACCACAAAAAGAGCAGCTATAAATATTTTTGTACATGTGGGTCCTTTTCCCTTTTTATGATCTCTTTGGGGAAAAAAAAACACCTAAAAGTGGTATTGCTGGGTCAAAGGGTATGCACAGCTTTATAGCCCTTTAGGCATAATTCCAAATTGCTTTCTGGAATGGTTGGATCAGTTCACAGCTCCACCAACAATGCATTAATGTTCCAATTTTTCCACAGCTTCTCTAACATTTATTATTTTCCTTTTTTGTCATTTTTGCCAATCTGATAGGTGCTAGGTGGTACCTCAGAGTTGTTTTAATTTGCATCTCTCTAATCAATAGTGATTTAGAGCATTTTTCATATGGGAATAGATAGCTTTGATTTCTTCATTAGAAAAGTTCCTGTTCATGTTCTTTGACCATTTCTCAATTGGGGAATGACTTGGATTCTTATAAATTTGATTTATTTCCCTATATATTTTAGAAATGAGGCCTTTATCAGAAGTACTGACCATAAAAATTGTTTCCCAGCATTCTGCATCCCTTCTAATTTTGGATGCATTGCTTCTGTTTGTACAAAAACTTTTTAATTTAATGTAATCAAAATCATCCATTTTGCATTTCATAATATTCTCTATCTCTTGTTTGGTCATAAACTGCTCTCCTTTCCAAAGATCTGAAAGGTAGACTATTCCTTCTTCTCCTAATTTACCAATAGTATCACCTCTTATGTCTAAATCATGTACCCATGTGACCTTATTTTAGTATAAGGTGTCAGATGTTGGTCTATGCCTAATTTCTGCCATACTATCTTCCAGTTTTCCCAATAGTTTTTGTCAAATACTGAATTCCTATCCCAGAAACTGGAGTCTTTGGGTTTATCAAACAGTACATTACCAATGTCATTTACTACTGTGTCTCTGGTGCCTAGCCTTTTCCATTGGTCCTCCACTTTATTTCTTCGCCAGTACCAGATAGTTTTGATGACTGCCGCTTTATAGTAGGTAGAGCTCCAGATTTGGTACAGCTAACCCACCTTCCTGTGCATTTTTTTCATTATTTTCCTTGATATTCTTGACTTTTTGTTTTTCCAGAGGAATTTTGTTATTATTTTTTCTAGCTCTATAAAGGTAGTCTGATTGGTATGGCACTGAATAAGTACATTAATTTAAGTAGAATTGTCATTTTTATTATATTAGCTCGGTCTATCCATGAGCAATTGATATCTTTCCAATTTTTTAGATCTGGTTTGATAACTGTGTTCATAGAGTTCCTGGATTTGTCTTGGCAAGTAGATTCCCAAGTATTTTATATTATCTACCTTTAGTTTAAATGGAATATCTCTTTCTATCTCTTGCTGCTGGACTTTATTGGTCATGTATAGAAATGCTGATGATTTATGTGGATTTATTTTATATCCTGCCACTTTGCTAAAGTTGTTAATTGTTTCAAGTAATTTTTGAGTTGATTCTCTGGATTCTCTAAGTATACCATCATATCATCTGCAAAAAGTGATAGTTTTGTTCCCTCCTTGCCTATTCTAATTCCTTTAATTCCTTTTTTTTTTGCAGGGCAATGAGGGTTAAGTGACTTGCCCAGGGTCACACAGCTAGTAAGTGTCAAGTGTCTGAGGCCGGATTTGAACTCAGGTACTCCTGAATCCAGGGCCGGGGCTTTACCATTGCCTCATCTAGCTGTCCCCCCCCTTTAATTATTTTTTCTTCTCTGATTACTAAAGCTAACATTTCTAGTACAATATTAAATAAAAGAGGTGATAATGGACATCCATCCCTGTTTCACCCCTGATCTTATTGGGAAAGCCTCTAGTGTTTTTTTTATTAGGAATGGGTGCTGTTTTTTGTCAAAAGCTTTCTCTGCATGTATTGAGATAATCATAGATTTTTGTTTAGTTTTCTTATTGATGTGGTTGATTATGTTAATAGTTTTCCTAATGTTGAACCAGCCCTGCATTCCTGGTATAAATCCCACCTGGTCATAGTGTATTATCTTGGTGATGACTTGCTGTAATCTCCTTGCTAAAATATCTGATTTAAGATTTTAGCATCAATATTCATTAGGGAAATTGGTCTATAATTTTCTTTCTCTGTTTTTGCTTTGCCTGGTTTTGGTATCACCACCATATTTGTGTCATAAAATGAATTTGGTAGAACTCCTTCTTCACCTATTTTTCCAAATAATTTGTATAATATTGGAATTAATTGTTCTTTAAATGTTTGGTAGAATTCTCCTGTAAACCCATCTGGCCCTGGAGATTTTTTCTTAGGGAGTTCATTACTGGCTTGTTCAATTTCTTTTTCTATTATGGGCTTATTTAAGGATTTTATTTCCTCTTCAGTTAACCTGGGCAGTTTGTGTTTTTGTACATATTTATCCATTTCATTTAGATTGTTAAATTTATTGGCATACAGTTGGGCAAAATATTTCCTAATTATTGCTTTAATTTCCACTTCATTGGTGGTAAGATCACCCCTTTCATTTTTGATACTGGTAATTTGGTTGTCTTCTTTCTTTTTTTTAATCAAACCACTGGTTTATCTATTTTATTGTTTTTTTCATAAAACCAGCTCTTAGTTTTATTGATTAATTCTATAGTTTTCTTGCTTTTAATTTTAGTAATTTCTCCTTTAATTTTCAGAATTTCTTTTTTTAGCTTTTTAAGTTGCATGCCCAATTCATTGATCTCCTCTTTTCTTTTTTATTCACGTAAGCAATTAGAGCTATAAAATTTCCCCTAAGCACTACTTTAGCTGCATCCCATAGATTGTGATATGTTGTCTCATTATTGTCATTCTCTTGGATAAAGTTATTGATTGTTTCTATGATTTGTTGTTTGACCCACTCATTCTTTAGAATGAAATTATTTAGTTTCCAATTGGTTTTCAGTCTACCTTTCCATGGTTCTTTATTACATGTAATTTTTATTGCATAATGATCTGAGAAGGATGCATATACTATTTCTGACTTTCTACATTTGCCTATGATGTTTTTGTGCCCTAATACATGAACAATTTTTGAAAATGTGCCATGTACTGCTGAGAAAATGGTATATTCCTTTCTATCCCCTTTTAATTTTCTCCAGACATCTATTGTGTCTAATTTTTCTAGTATTCTATTCACCTCTTTCACTTCTTTCTTATTTATTTTGTGGCTAGATTTATCTAATTCTGAGAGGGGGAGATTCAGATCCCTCACTAGTATAGTATTACTGTCTATTCCTTTTTGTAACTCATTTAACTTTTCCTCTAAGAATTTAGATGCTATACCACTTGGCGCATACATGTTTAATATTGATATTACTTCATTATCTATAGTACCTTTTAGCAAGATGTTTTTCCTTCCTTATCTCTTTTAATTAGATCTATTTTTGCCTTTGCTTTGTCTGAGATAAGGATTGCTACTCCTGTTTTTTTTTTTTTACTTTAGCTGAAGCATAATATATTCTGCTCCAGCCTTTTGCCTTTACTCTGTGTGTATCTCTCTGCTTCAAATGTGTTTCTTGTAAACAGCATATTATAGGATTCTGGTTTTTAATCCACTCTGCAATTTGCTTCTGTTTTATGGGAGAGTTCATCCCATTCACATTCACAGTTAAAATAAATAACTGTTTATTTCCCTCCATCTTCTTTTCCCCTTTGTACTCTTTTTTCCCCTTCTTTCCCCCATTCCACCTGACCAGTGTTTTGCTTCTGACCACTGCCTCCCTCAATTTTCCCTCCCTTTTATCAGCTGTCCTTCTTTTTCTTGCCCCCTTTTCCCCCACTTGTGTCCTCCCCTATATCAATACCACCCTTTCCCCCCTTCCCCTTTTGTTTCCTTAAAGAGTAAGCTAAGTTTCTTTATTCAAATGGGAGTGTATTTTATTCCCTCCCTGAACCAAATCTGATGAGAGTAAGGTTGCAACAATGCCCACCCCTCCCTTCTTTCCCTCTGTTGTAATGGCTTCTTTTTGTGCCTCTTCATATGATATAATTAACCCCATTCCACCTCTCCCTTCCTCTCCTCCACCTAGTCTTCTTTTATTCTGCCCCTTAAGTTTCTTTATATCATTATGTCATAGTTGATTTAATAACAATACCTTTACAGAGATGCAGATATCAAGAGTTAAAAGTATTATCCTCCCTCATATGGACTCAAGCAGTATAACATCATTGAACAACTCTTTTCTCCCCCTTGTTTACCTCTTTTTATTTCTCTAGAGTCTTGTATTTGGAGATCAAATTTTCTTTTCAGTTCTGGTCTTTTTCTCAGGAAGCCTTGGAAGTCCCCTTTTCCTCTGAAAGAGAATGATCAGTTTTGCTGGGTATTTGAGCATGGGTTGTAATCCAAGCTCCTTTGCCTTCTTGTATATCATATTCCAAGCCCTGCCACCCTTTAATGTTGAACCTGCCAGATCCTGTGCAATCCTGACTGTGGCTCCATGTTATTTAAATGGTTTCTTTGTGGCTGCTTGGAGTATTTTCTGCTTCACCTGGTAATTCTAGAGTTTGGCTACAATATTCCTTGAAGTGTTCCTTTTGGGGTCTATTTCAGGAGCTGTTCGGTGGATTCTGTCAATGATGCTTTTATCCTCTGATTCTACAATTTCAGGGCAGTTCTCCTTAATAATTTCCAGGAATAAGGTGTCTAGACTCTTTTCTTGATCATGGCTTTCAGGTAGTCCAGTAATTCTTAGATTATCTCTCCTGCACCTATTTTCCAGGTCAGTTGTTTTTCCAATGAGGTATTTCACATTTTCTTCTATTTTTTCAATCTTTTGATTCTGCTCATCAGATTCCTGTTGTCTCGTGGAGTTATCAGTTTCCATCTGCTCAATTTTAATTTTTAAGACCTTATTTTCCACAGTAAGCTTTTGCACTTCTTTTTCTGTTTGACCAATTTTTTCTCTCATTTGGCCAATTGTATTTGTTAAGGAATTGTTTTCCTCAGTCATTTTTTGTGCTTCTTTTTGCAGTGTAACTCTCATTTCTCTTATTTCTTTTTCCATTTTTTTCTTCTACCTCTCTTATTTGGGTTGGGTTTTTGTTTTTGTTTTTGTTTAGGTAGTTGGGGTCAAATGACTTGCCCAGAGTCACACAGCTAGTAAGTGTTAAGTGTCTGAGGCCAGATTTGAACATATGTCCTTCTGAATCCAGGGCCGGTACTCTATCCAGTGTGCCACCTAGCTGCCCCTCTTATTTGGTTTTTAAAAGCCTTTTTGAGCTCTTCAAAGAAGGCTTTTTGGTCTTGAGACAAGATTGTCTTCACTTGTGGGCGTTTTGCCCAACTCATCTGTGTTTGAGTTTTGGTCTTCCCTTATCACCATAGAAGTTGTCAATGGTAAGGGTCCTTTTTGGTTTCTTGCTCATGTTGTAGGCTATTTTTAAACTTATCAAGTTGAAGTCTGCTCCTGGAGCACAGGGTTCATGGTTGAAAGCTTCTTACTGCTCTCAGCTGCCCCACTCTCAGCTGCTCCACTCTCGGCTGCCCCACTCAGCTGTGTCAAGTCGCAATTGTTGAGCTGCTCACTGAGCCGACCTATGCTGAGAGAGCGGCCCACTGAGCCAAGTTTTGTTGAGGTGAGCTGCCAGCTGGGACAAATAGTGATGAGTCACCCTTCCCTTTCACCCAGGTGAGACAGATCTTTTCTGAAGTCTTCTAAATTATCTCATGTAACAGGATTTTGTCTCTCTTTTTGTAGGTTCTGTAGTTCAATAATCTGTTTAGGGGCTTTATTTAATGTTGTTTTTGAGGGAAATACGGGAAAGCTCAGGAAAGTTCCTAGCTTCTCTCCACCATCTTGGCTCTGCCCAAGACCTGGGTTTTAAATTCCATTTCTCAAACTTAAGTTTTATGACTTTGAGCAAATTATTTGAATTTTCAGAAATTGATTTTCTGGTGTATACTTGCATATTTATATATATATATGTGTGTGTGTGTGTGTGTGTGTGTGTGTGTGTGTATATGTATGTGTGTATATATATATGATAAGACCCAATTCTACTTACCTCTTAGGGTTATGAATGAAACATCTTGCTTTTAAAGCACTATATACTCTTGCAAATTATGTTTATTATTGTTTTTCATTGATAAGTGAGAACAAATTAAGTTGTCCAAATATTTAGCAAACACAATAATGATAAGAGCACTGGCCTGTAAAGTCAGAGGATGTGAATTTGAGTCCCAGAACTACTATTTACAACCTGACCTTGAGCAAATCACTTATCCTTTCTGAGCCTCAGTATTCTCATCTATAACGAAGGTGCTGGTCTATATGACCTTAAGGGTCTCTTCCAACTCTATGATTCTACTCCATGAGTCACAGGTCCTGAGTTCAAATCCTGGCTCTGATACCACCTATGGGACCTTGGGAAAATTACTAAGTTCCTTAGGCTGCAGTTTCCCAACATGTAAGAAGAGTAGGTTGGACTACATGAGGACCCTTCAACCTCTAAATCTGTTATGCTATGATATAATTTCAAAAAGCAAGGCATAGTCGAAAGACCTGACAAAGTCTATTCTCTTTTTTCCTCTTTCAAAGTATGTGTATATGTGTTTATGTATGTATATAGAATATGTAGAATATATGTTAAATATACAACACATATGCACACATATTACTATATATTACGTGTATAGATGTAAAATATTTTTATTTTAGGTATTATGTATTTATGTAAAATAGGTTTTATTTTATACATTATGTATGTGGGTAATATATATTTTATTTTATATATTATGTATATATGTAAATAGGTTTCGTGGATTACATATGTAAAATATATGCATACATGGTTTAGAAGAGAAAAAAGGAATTCTTTGTCCATATATATATATATACACATACATATATACATATGTAGTCTATCAACTGTAAACAAACCTTGTACAAATTCATTTTTAAAAAGGACTTCATAGCTTAAACATTTTCCTCATAACAGTCCCATGAGGTATGTAGGACAGGGGTTATAATTCTTATTTTACAGGTCAGGAAACAGAGGTTTCCAGAGCTAAAGGGATGCCCTGTATTTATAGAGCAAGTAACTGTCAAAGGCAAACCTGTGATTCTGGTCTTCTCACTCAGAGCTCAATATTCTTTGGACAATGGTAAATAATTACCTTGACCTATGGTTTGGCTATTGCGTTGTCTCTCCCTTTGTTGTAGAATTGTGGTGTTCTATGTTATCTTCTCAATAGGTCATCATCTGGGCTGTTCCTTTCAAATAGCATGCCACCAGAGGACAGAAGTTGTAATTGTTTGATTACCATTACAAATAATAACTTCCCTTTATATAATACTTTAAGGTCCCCATTTTACATATGAGGGAACTGAGTCTCAGAAAAGTCAAGTAACTTGTCTAGGGGGTCACACAGCTAGGAATTGTCTGAGACAGAATTTAAACTCAGGTCTTCCTGAGATGTCTGTAACTAAAGGATACAAAAATCACATTTATATGTCCTCATTAGAACCTAAAATGCTAAAACAGTTTGTGGTGTGTGTGTGTGTGTGTGTGTGTGTGTGTGTGTGTGTGTGTTTGCATGTGAGCGTATATATGAATTTTTAGAAGCTGCTTTATGCTGCTTGCTTTTCGTCAGCTTAAACTAACTAAAGAATGAAGTTGGTCCCAGCACAGTGCACACTGCCCAGCAGCCCAATTGGCCAAGACTATTAACATAAATTTAGCCTAAGTGCATATTAGCTCATTTTAAAATAAAAGGAATAAGCTAAAAACCACCACTCAATACTCCTTGTTCTTACTTAATATCTTCCTGCTGTGGCATGGAGACCCAAGCATGGAGCAGGCTGGAAGAAAGAGAAAGAAGAATCAAATGCATGTACTTCAGTGATTGAAATATAATAATCAACCTTGCTGAGTGTAGGACAGACTGTAACTAGGGTTTAAAAAAAGAGAGAAATTAAATATTGGTTACTTGTTAATTAGTGAGAAAAAATCAGTGATTGCAGTGCTCTCTCTGCTGGCCCAAGTTTTATTGCAACTATGGGATTTGAAATATTTGCAATTATATGAAAAATTTCAAAAGCTTTATCCCCAATGGTCCTCAGTTTTCTTTCATTTTGGGGGGTATTCCATTGAAAATATGCTGCTTCTTCTTTAAGAAAGTCTTTATAATATGTTTAAAAATTAGAATTGAATTTGCCTATGGATCATGCAAAGAAATTCCCTGAATGAATCCTGTATAGACAGCTGGTAGTACAGTGGATAGAGCACTGGACCTTGGGTTAGGGAGATCTGAGTTGAAATCCAACCTCTGACACTAGGTGTGTGGTCCTGGGTTAATCACTTGAGCTGCTGACTGCCTCTGTTTCCTCATTTGAAAAATAGGAATAATGATGCTCCCTAATTTCCAAATGAGATAATACTTGTATAGAGCTCTTCCCAGTCATCACATTGTCATCATTAACAACAATAGCAACAACATCATCTAGAGGCAACCATGGCATAGTGGATAGAGAACTATCCTTGAAGTCAGGAAGACCTATATTAAGGTTCTGCCCCTGACACATAATAGCTGTAGGACCCTGGGAGAGTCACTTATCTTCTCAAAGACCCAGAGGATTTTCTGTGTCTCTAAGTTGCAGAAGAGGTGCTGACCTTCACCCATGGAGGTCTTTTTCTTCTACACAGATGACACAAATCCTCCCATATTCAATTCTTTGCACAAAGGAAGAAGACCCATAATCATGGTGAGGCCAGTTTTCCCCACCCAACCACTAGACAGAAAAATTTCCTTTGCTGACCCTAATGAATAAGGAGACAGCTCTGTTTCATTCCTTGGTGTTTAGACCTAGAGAAGGGTGTGTTATGGGCAGGATAGTTCTGGTGGGACAGTTGCACTACATGTCCTACCGTATGTGTGTGTGTGTGTGTGTGTGTGTGTGTGTGTGTGTTTCTAAAACATCAAAAGGAAGTCACATTGCCTGCCAGTGGCAGTAGAGTCACCTTGTTCCTAACGTTCATGTTGCAGACCAATGTCTACTGACAGGTAGGAAATCCCATAGTGTTCCTCTATAGGATGCCATAGGAAACTAACTGAAAGAATGGGGTTCAACTGATTTCCTCTCCTAGGGAAAAGAAAGATGGAAGTGAGGACTCAAGACCTGTCTAGTCCTCAGAGGAGAAGGAAGGTGAGTTAGCACTGATCAATCCCTACATTCCAGCAGCTTAAGGTAGAAGCAGTGGCAATATAGTGATAGCCAGGAGAGAATTGGGAAGCAGGGAAAGCCACAAACTGGGAGAGTGTTAGCTTTCACCAGGAAAGTGAAAGTGGAACAGCAGGTGAGCCCAATAGTGCCCTGGGCTATGAAGTGGCTTTCTATGGATTCTGCTTTGCTGAGCTCACTCTGAAAGCAGGTTCCAGGATGGTGATGGATTCCTCTGGTTCTGTCTCTCACTTTCTGGCAGAGTTGTGGTTCTTTCCCAGTCTCTTTTGTTTTTCCTTAAGAATTTCATTGCTTTTCCTTTCATACATGTTTTCAAGCTGTTTTGTTTTCCTAAGACAAATGTGAAGAACTGGTATCCTTGTCTTACTGGCGTCCTTGTCTAAATGTTACAGAGACAAGGCAAGGGAATGTCCAGAGAGGGTGGGGTGGGGAAGGAGGGAGGGAAGGCTAGGGTGAGAGAGACCCAGGGAGAGGCAGACAGGCAGAAAGAGTCAGAGAGAGAGGGATGTCATGGGAAAAGAAACAGAGAAGGAGAAACTGAAAGAGAATAGAGAGAGATGGGGAGAGAGAGAGAGAGAGAGAGAGAGAGAGAGAGAGAGAGAGAGAGAGAGAGAGAGAGAGAGTTTTTTTACAACTGCTAGGATACTTCATGTGATACTTCTGAGAATTGAGCAATAAAGAATTATTGATTCACATTTTATAACTTCACAGAGCAGGGAGAGATACTTAGACTCAGATCTTCCTAATCAATGAGGTTTTTTTGTTTTGTTTGTTTGTTTGGTTGGTTTTGGTTTTTTTTTTTTTTTTTTTTTTTGGTGAGGCAGTTGGGGTTAAGTAACTTGCCCAGGGTCACACAGCTGGTAAGTGTCAGGTGTCTGAGGTCGGATTTGAACTCAGGTCCTCCTGACTCGAGGGCCAGGGCTCTATCCATTGCGCCACCTAGCTGTCCCTCTAATCAATGATTTTTGGCTTTTGTTGGGGGCAGCCTATGAGTGGTATGAGAAGTGAAGCCTTGCTACTTCTTCTATTCATTGTTTTTGTTTTTGTTTTTATTTTGTTTTTTTCTGGTTGCTATTTGAACAGAAAACCAAGGCACACCAGAGGGTCAGTGTAGAGGGAGTTGAGTAGAGAAAAATTCAAGTCTAATGGTAGTGACTGGGGAAAAAATGGCACCACCCTCAGGAGTGAAAGCCAGATTGGAGTGGAGTGAATAGCTAGTAGCACACAGACAATGGTTCCCACAGCACTGCTAGACCTGTAACAAGTATGATTTAAGTAGATGATCTTAGAAGAGAGCAAAGGAACAGTCCTCCTATATATTTGTAGCTAAAAGATTGCTCAGGGCGATCAGACTTCCTGGTTTGGCTGGGACCATCTTCATTTTTAATAATCTACATTAGACAAACAAAAGTTTTCAAAAATATCACAGTCAAGACATATTTTGGAGAGGATCCCCTTGTTGAAAAAAAAAACTATAAAGTACCTGACTTTTTAAATTATCATTTAAGTTTTTTTTTTTTAATTTTAATGACTGGGTATTACTTCATAAAGCAACTTCAAAGGTTTCACAGTTAGTGACCAACTTAGTACTCCAACATCCTTTGCTGGAGTGGAAGACTATCCTAAAAAGAGGCACTCTAGATCTATGGCTTATAAATAGCTTCATAATAGGAAAAATGGATTTAGGGAATATTCAGGACCATGGAGAACCCCCTTCCTAGGAGTTCCCACTGTCACTTCTACCAGATGACCCCCTGAATACCCCAACAGCACAGAGAGTTTGGCCTTTGATCCCACATCTCTATTACATGGTGGTGAGTCACAAGTATGATATCAAACTTTGCTTTTGGACCCAAGAGACTTTTCTGAATCATAAGAGAAGTTGACCATTATCTAATGGAAAGAGCACTTGAAATCACATTTCTTAGGTTAAAATCCCAGGTCTGCTATTTTCTACTATTGCCTATGTGAGGTTGTGGGCAAGTCACTTTCCTTCTTGAGGCCTCAGTTTTCTTATGTGTGAAATGAGAGGATTGTTCTAGATCAAGTGTCAGTAAATTATGCCCCACCACCTATGTCTGTATAGGGCCTCAGGCTAAGAATATATGCATATATGTATATACACATATACATAAATATATGTGTATATACACATTTTCATGTGTATATATATTTATGTATGTATACATATACATACATACATATATATGTGTATGTGTGTATATATATATATACATCTTTTTAAGGAGAATAAAAGTTTTGATAAGTAAAAATCATTCATAGGTCAGTGAGTATACAAAAACAGGTGGATGCAGTATTTGCCACTTGGGCTGTACTTTGCCAGTCCAAGACTGATGATCTCTAAGGTCCTTCCCTAAAATCCTGTGGTCAATTCAATTGCAGTAATTTTTATAATAGTTGCTTAATTTGGAATAAATATACAATAAATATCATTAATTAGCACCCTACAAATTTGGAATCTTCAATCATTAAGAATGGAACTTAGCTGAAGCTCACTTTTGTACCATTTAGGAGTCAAATGTTTGCTAAGGCACTGATGGACAACAAGTTTCCAAGAGATCATTTAGCGTACTTAAGGAAGCAGACAATTTTTTTTAGCATATCGAGGTTGATTTGCCTTATACCATGAAGGAATGTCAAGGAATGAATTTATACACTCCAATTTGTTGGGCATGAGCACAGTCACTCCAGGTACCTCTAGGTGAATATGTGGAAAGAACTGTCCATATAGATGATGAAATAAACTCTCACATATCCCTTGGTCCACAATTTTAGTGACAGCTGAAGCAAGGGAGGTAATGTCAAAGGTCTGTCAGGCATAATTGTACATTGATCTTCAAATGGCAATAACTCATTGGAGGCTGAAAAAAGGTGACTTGGCTTTTGTCTCTTTTTTCCTTCCTTCTACTCTCCAGGTGATATCATATAAATCTAGGACTTCCTCTGACTCATACAGGAACAACCGTTCACCTTATTTCCTACCCTAGCCTCTATGCAACTATGGGCACAGGATAGATAAGCACATATCCTGCTTACATAAGCCTAAGGCTGCATCTCAGAATCCTGGCTTTCTTTTCCACATTGGGATTCCTTTCTGGAATAGGGGACCAAGGATTGATCTCACAGTGGATGTGTCACAGCTTTGAAATACAAGTGAAATGAACTTGAATTCACCATATGAGTTCACTTTGTGAATTGGACTTGTTAATGCAAAGTTCTGGGTCAGTTAGTCAGTATACATTTATTAGGTTGTTGTTCATCCTTCATTTTTTTCTTTTTCTTTTCTTTTCTTCTTCTTCTTCTTTTTTTTTTTGCAGTGAGGGTTAAGTGACTTGCCCAGGGTCACACAGCTAGTAAATGTCAAGTATCTGAGGCTGGATTTGAACTCAGGTCTTCCTGAATCCAGGGCTGGTGCTTTATCCACTGCACCACCTAGATGCCCCCATTCATCATTCATTTTCTTTTTTTAAAACTATATTTTATCATCTTTTCATTTATTTTATTCAATATTTACCCATTACATTTTTTTAAGTGAGGCAATTGGGGTTAAGTGACTTGCCCAGGGTCACACAGCTAGTAAGTGTCAAGTGTCTGAGGCTGGATTTGAACTCAGGTCCTCCTGATTCCAGGGCCGGTGCTCTATCCACTGCACCACCTAGCTGCCCCCATTCATCATTCATTTTCAAAGAGGATCGATACATCACAGGGTGGTCTTGACCTGCAAATGAATCAGATTTAAGTGAAGCAGAGTTGCACAAATCATCAAGCCTCACTCTCTCTTCCAGAGTCATTGAAGTCCAGTTGGTAAGACAAAAGTCAGGGTGAACCGTAACTATCGGGTTTGAGGTCTACTATGTGGCAGGCACTTTGCTAAGTACTGGGTATATAGAGAAGGGTAAAACAGATTCTTCCATCTAGAAGCTCACAGTCTAATGGGAAAGAACATGAAAACAATTATGTACAGACAAAGTACATACAGGAAAAATAGTAAATAATCAACAGAAGGAAGGCATTCATATTAAGAGGAATTGAGGGAGGCTTCTTGTAAAAGGCAGAATTTTTGGAAAAGAGTATAGAGTACATCCCAGGCATGGAAGACAGCCGGAGAAGGTGCTTATAGTCAGGAGATGGAATATCTTGTTCAAGGAATAGTAAGGAGACTGGATTACAGAGTACATTGGGAGCATTAGGAAGACTGGAAAGGTTGGGGGGTGAGGGGGTGGAGAAGATTATAAAAATTGTGAAGAGCTTTGAATGCCAAATAAAGGAGGGTTCATTGGGTGAAGCTAACTGGTTGTCAGGGAAGTTATTCATCAGAGAAAATGATTCTCACCAGGAGGATGAACTCAAGCTTTGATATGGATTGGCAGAAGACATGAACCAAGAATTATTTGTAGAGTGCAGAACCAAGGTAAAATGTCAAAATGCTATTCAACCGAACCATAACTTCTTTACATTCTGATATTTATGATCCAGCTTCCTGGCAAATCTTAACAGTAGCTATAAATTATAAATTACTGATTGCTTAAGTGTTATCTATGTATGGCATAAGTCTTTTATGTCTTTTAGCATTTCTTTTATGGGTTGGAAATTAAGACCTGGCCTTGAGTTGTTCAGGGGAAGGTACATTGCACATTGAATATTGCTTCCCATTGTACAAATGAGACCCTAAATATGACCAAAACCCAAAACCTCAATAAGTATTTAACTTGGGCTCTGGGATTGGGGTTAAATAAACTGGAGAATGCGAGAGAAGGGAACTGAATCACTTCTTGGGGTTCAATGCTAATAGAACTCCTTAGTAGAGAAGGAAAAGGGCATCATGGTGCTTTAGTACCTATGCAATCAATCAACATGCAAATCACATTTTTTTCTTATTTATTTAATTAAGGACCTCTAAATCATTCTACAATATGGACATTTCATTAATTTAGAAAGACTTCAATCCATTCCTCCCTATATAAAAGCCTGCATTAGTTGCATTTTTTATATTAGTAGAATAATAATTATTATCTTTCCTTCTTGAATGTAATTAGAGATAATAAAATTTGCAACCACCCTAAGAGGCTATCACAGACAGCTAAAGGATTAAGTGTGATGGTTTGGAGTAATAAAATCCTCCACAAGCACATAAAATTTCATTGTTTATTTATGTTATCATCAATTGTAAAACAGTTTTTGACAGCCTTTCAAAGAGGTTCAGTAAGTCTTAGGCAGGTGAAAATATTTATGTACAATCTTTAGCCTCTGAAATCTTTGCCAGGTTTGATGTACTTACTCATAGCAATAATACATTTGATCAAAAGGATCAGCCTAAAGAGGCAAATGCCAAAGGAAATATATATTTTCAAATCTTGTTTAAATACATGTCTGTATTTTTCTTAGTTTTGGTACAATTAATTTCAGCAGCTAGGTGGCATAGGATGCTGGGCTTGGAGTCAGGAAGACTCATCTCCCTGGGTTAAAATCTGGTCTCGGAAACTTATGAGCTGTGTGACCCTGGGCAAGTCACTTAACTCTATTTATTTACCTCAGTTTCCTTATCTGTCAAATGATCTGGAGAAGGAAATGGCAAACCATTCCAATATATTTGCAAAGAAAACCCCAAAAGGGGTCATGAAAAGTTGGACACAACTGACCAACATCAATAACAAAATTGTATTTTAATCTGCTTCAGGTTGCACTGGTTTCTTGAGGCTTTTGCCTTGAGCTTGACACCTCTGTTCTACAGGATCTTACTGTATTTTGTTCATTCTTTTACACTGATGTAAGCTACTCGAAGTGTGTATTCTAGACATGGAATACAGTATGCATGAGAATGCACGTATGCAGGAGATAGCAGAACAAGATCAAGGAATAGCTCAGTGTCAAGTTTGGTTAAAATGTATCCTGAATTAAGGAGAGAGAAACAAGACTGGGGACGTGGATATGGAAGCAGATAATGGAAGATGTTGAATTAGTTTACCTTTTATTCTATAGGAATTGAGAACCACTGATTGTTTTTGAATGGTAGTTACCTAATCATATCTGTGAATTAGTAAGATGATTTGGAGTGGTCGTTTGAAAACCAGATTGGAAACCATGTTGAACTAAATGATCGCTGAGAGTCTTCTAGCTATAATAAATAAGAATAACAGCAACAACAACTAACATTTATATAGAGTCTACTATGTTCTAAGTACTGTGTTAAACACTTTATATTTATTATCTCATTTGATCTTCACAACAATCTTGAGAGATAGGTGCTATTATTATCATTATCATTATTATTATTATTATTATTATTATTATTATTATTTTGCAGGGCATTGAGGATTAAGTGACTTACTCAGGGTAACACAGCTAGTAAGTGTCAAATGTCTGAGGCCGGATTTTTCAACTCAGGTCTTTCTGAATCCAGGGTTGGTGCTTTATCCATTGTGCCACCTAGCTGCCCCTATTGTCCTTATTTTTACAGAAGTGGAAACTGTGGCAAACAGAAGGGTGTTTTTTTTAAAGTGACTCACCCAGGGTCATATAGTTAGTGAGTGTCTGGGACCAGATTTGAACTTGTCTCCCTCAGAAATTCCTTGAAGTCAGATCAATGAAAACACCAGTGGATCATAGCCTTAAGCAGGCTTCAACATATGGTCAGTGAGAAACCCTGAAGAAGAATAGAAATAAATGATGCCATTTAGGAATTTTATTATAAGAAAACAAATGGGCAGGAAACATGCGAGTGGAGAAGAGCCATAGTGCAACATTGATACACATATAATATTGGGAAAAAGTGAGGAAGACCTCCTGCACATTGGGTAGACCCACTGTTGGGAACAAATGAATAGGATGGGCAGGTATAGATGGGATTCAATGTGCATTGTTTGAGGTTTCAAATCTTCAAATCAGTAATGATAGAGTACCTTCCACGGAGGTCAGGAACTAAGACAAAGGAATGGAAATTGGAAGTGGGATGCCATGTGTGAGAAACAGAAGTCAGTTTATCCAGACATTAGAGTTTAGGAAAGGAAGTATTATATAATGAGACTGGAAAGATGGCTGGGGTCAGATTGGTGAAACAAGAGTCCATATTTTATTTTGGAGACAATAGGGAGTTACTGGAATTTTTTTTATTATGTGAGTGAAATGGGCAAATGTATATTTAAAGAAAATTACACAGGGAAATGAGGTGGAAAGACCAATTAATAAACCACCCTAACATACCAGGAAAAGAGGTGATGAGGATTTTAACTAAGAGGGTAGTGTGTGAGTGTGGCTTCAGATGTGAAAGATGCTGCAAGGGTGAAAATGACAAAATTTGGCAAATTACTGGCAAGAGACTAAGGTGTCAAGGATAATGTTAATATTGTAAACATGGAAGACAGAAAGAATGATGAGGCCATCAACAGAAAGTGTAGTGTTGTGAATTTGGGGGAAAAGTGAAGGAGTTCAGCTTTAGACATGTTGACTTTGGGAGGTGTCCATTATATTCAGTTTGGAATGTTCAGTAGTTGCTTGTTAATATAGCAAGTGGGACTGAAAGTCAGTGGGGTTAATATAAAGATCTGTGAGTCATTTGCATAGAGATGATAAGTAAATCTATTGAGGCTAAATTGTTAAGATATATGTATGTAACACACACACAAACAGACAAAGAGAGAGAGATGGGTGCAAGAAAGAACCTTGGGGAGCACCCACATTCAGGAAGTTGGAGAGATAAAAGGATGGATAATATTAGCAATATAGGACAGAGGAAGTCTACTGACTGCGGAGGAAAGGAATGTTAGCAAGAAGGACAGCTGGATGGGAGAGGAAATAGTAATGGGAGAAAGACCAATTAGGAGGTTTCTGCAATTCTAAAGGAATGATAATGGAGCCTATACTAAAGCAGTGGGCAGCTAGGTGGCACCATAGTGCATAGAGTGCCTTGCAGGAAGACTCATCTCCCTGAGTTCAAATCTGACCTCAAACACTTACTAGGTGTATCACCCTGGGAAGTCACTTAACCCTGTTTGACTCAGTTTCTTCATCAACAAAATGACCTGGAGAAGGAACTGGCCAACGACTCTGCTATCTTTGCCAAGAAAACCTCAAATGGGTTACAAACATATGCTATTGAAAATGACTGAATAACAACAAATGGTATAACACTAAGCTATGGCAAGAGAGGTGAAGAGATAGGTGGGAGAGACATCACAGAGCTGGAATCAAAAGGATTTTTTCCAATACATATTTTCCTCATATTATTAATTGTAAGGAATAGAAACACTAAGGTCTTTAAGAAATGCCAGCTTATTAGAAGGTTGAATTTATATTGGCCTGCCTTGTAAGCTTAGTAGTATTCATGATTTAAAATGGTAGCTTTGTAACAAAAAGGTTGAGAAATTAAGCTAAATTTACAGAATTATGCTTTGCTATTTCTATTTTGGCTACTTTTAATTGGGTAAAAAATCTAGAACAAGATTGAAGAGTGAGATTTTTTTCTCCTTTTTGCATTGATTAAATAGATTTGGTAAAGTCTGATATCTTGTTCTAATTATCAGTTAACAGAAAGAATATATTTAGCTAGAAAGAATTTCCATCTGCTAACAAGCTGTGGATCAATTGTACTTGACTATGTTCTATTTTCATTATTTCCATATTTAAAATATTCTTGATTTGAAATGATGGATTTTGGCATGCCTGCTAACTTCTTTGACTTAAAAACTCAAATATTTAAAATAGTGATCCTATGTAAGGTCTCAAATGGGAAATCATTTTAATGTGTAATTCCCATGATGCCCTAAAGGAAGTTTCTCAACCATTAATGAAACCAGTACATGACTAAATGCAGTTCCAAGGATCTTCCAACAGGGAGGGGAGATTTAGAACACAGAGACCATGGAGTTCCAACTATGCCTCTGCCCAAGGAAAAGATACTTTCCCCTGAGAATATGATGTTCCTTACAACCTAGCAACAGTAACTGTTTGAGCAGAACTGTATCTGACCAAAAAGGGACACTGCCTTTATAGAAGGATTTATTCAGGTTTCAA
This sequence comes from Dromiciops gliroides, assembly GCF_019393635.1. Lineage (NCBI taxonomy): Eukaryota > Metazoa > Chordata > Mammalia > Microbiotheria > Microbiotheriidae > Dromiciops > Dromiciops gliroides. Next base: position 255,387,526 of record NC_057865.1, read on the forward strand.
CATGAAATCTCATTGTGAAAAATACCACAAGGCTATAATTTATCCCTTTAACATCCAAAAATAGGAACAAATTCCTGATTGGACATTTTTCTAAGTGGTTAATGAGAAAATCCTGCAACATTTCCAATGTGTATAAACTGAACTCACTGCTCTCGTGGCTAGGAAACACATTTTTACCATTTGCTAACAAAAACAGCTTAGAAATATTTTAAATGATACTGGAGTACTTACAAATCATCTTGCTTCCCCTCCTATGTGTCTGATTCTTCCTTCCCAATTTTCATTACTAGTTTGCTCCATCTTTCCCAATAACTGAGGGTGTCTTGGTTCCTCTTCTTTTTTTGGCTTTAATTTTACTTGGTGTTCTCATTAGCTTCTATGTATTCAATTATTTCTACTCAGATCTCCATATACTGCCTTACTAAGATCTCTCTTCTGATGATCAGTCCCACATTGACTGTCTTTTGCACTTCTTTATCAGGATATCCTATAGATATCTCATACTTCACATGTCTAAAATTCATTATCTTTCCCTGAAAACCTTTCCCTCTTCCTTACTTTCTTATTCCAATCAAAAGGACCACCATCTGTCCAATTACCCGGGTCTACACTTTCCATGGTATCCACAGCTCCTCAGTCTGACACCATGTCTCTTACATAGCTACCACCCTAGTTTAGGCCCCCAACACTGCTTGCCTAGATTGCTATAAGTCTTTGGATTGGTCTTCCTCCCTCATCTTTCCACATTCCAATATATCCTACTCTCAGCTGCCAAAGTGACCCTGGTCATCCCCATATACATACTTTTTTGGGGGTGGGGGCAATGAGGGTTAAGTGACTTGCCCAGGGTCACACAGCTAGTAAGTATCAAGTGTCTGAGGCTGGATTTGAACTCAGGTCCTCCTGAATCCAGGGCCAGTGCTTTATCCACTGTGCCACCTAGCTGCCCCGCCCATACACACTTAATGAGCTCCAGTGGGTCCCTAAATAAATTCCTTCATTTGCCATTTAAAGCTGTTCATTTAAAGTTACAGCATTCATAGTGCAGTGCACCACAGTAAAACTGTCTGGTCAGATGGGCTAAACTAGGTTCAGGGTAACCAACATGCCTTAAACTCATCTGTGAGTTAGGGGGATGTCTACCCAAGCATGTGAAGATTTCCCCAGGTAGAATGGGGAGATGAGAATAATAATTTGTTTTAATGTCACATTGCTGAAACAGGACTGGAGGAACACTTAGAGCATCCAGTGCATCCTAGGCCACTGTCAAGTATCTTGATTCTTGTCCTGCCACTGGACTTTGATGCTGCTGGAAGAGAGAGTGAGGCTGATGACTTTGTGCAACTCTACCTCACTTAAATACAATTCACATGCAAGTCAAGACATCACCCATACCCTAAAATCGTGGTGTCATTAGTCCTCTTCCAAAATGAAGGATGAGGGGCAGCTAGGTGGTGCAGTGGATAAAGCACTGGTCCTGGATTCCGGAGGACCTGAGTTCAAATTCAGTCTTAGAAACTTGACACTTACTAGCTGTGTGACCCTGGGCAAGTCACTTAACCCTCATTGCCCCGCAAAAAAAACAAAACAAAACAAAACAAAAATGAAGGATGAACAACAAAACTTTTCAGAATTTGACTTCTTCTAATCTCCTAATCGCTTCCCCTCCCCCACCTCTCTCCATCTAAGCCTTCCTGCTACTCACACACAGCATTCTATCTCCTGTCTATGTGCCCTTGCACTGGCCAGTCCCATCTCTAGAATGTTCTTCCTTCTCACATTTGTCTTTTAGAATCCTTTATTTCAAGACTAAGCTCATATCCCAATTACTGAAGAAGGGCTTTCGCAGTCCATTCTCCACTCTCTCATTCCCCTCAGCATTTAATAATGCCTTCCCCTCTCAGATTACCATAATTTCTACTTCTCTAGTTATTTACAAGTTTGTCTCTCCCTTTTGAATGTAATCTCCTTGAAGGAAGAGACAACCATATGCCTTTCTTTATATTCCTAGTGTTCAGCACAATATCTGACATGTGATAAGAATTTCATAATTGCTTGTTGATTGATTTCTCTGTCCTCAAATAACTTTATATTTTCTTACCTCTGTATATGTCTTGTCCCTACCTTCCCCTGTAGAATATACAGTCCTTGAATGCAAGGAATGTTCTTCATTTCCTTTATTTCAACAACCTGACACAGTGACTGGAACATGAGAAATAAATGTTACGTCCAATTAAAACAAGTTCCCATATCCTCTGGATACATATAGAGGGATCCTTGACCTTAATTATGGGGATTAATTCAAGGGGAATGGGCCACCAGCTAAAATAAAATGAATTTCAAAGGCTTTCCAGATATTTTATTTGGGGAAGAAATGATAGAAATCATCAGAAGAGAGTTGTGATCTCTGGTATCAATTAGTGTGGTATGTCTGCCCATAGAGTTTGTCTGGGCTAATTGACCTGACTAAATTCTAGCAATAGGCTTAAAGAAACATGAAGTGGGGATTGCAGTCTTGCCCTAGAAACCCGAGAAGTGAGAATGAGCAAGTCCAAACCTGAGACAACCAAAAACAACATTGTCCCTTGTTGCCCTGGCTCCCTGAGAATACAGAATTGGCAAAGAATCAAAATGGAGACAAGAAATACAAGCCCAGGGGGGCAGCTAGGTGGCACAGTGGATAAAGCACTGGGCCTGAATTCAGGAGGACCTGAATTCAAATCTGGCCTCAGACACTTGACCCTTACTAGCTGTCTGACCCTGGGCAAGTCACTTAACCCTCATTGTCCTGCCCCCCCCCCAAAAAAAAGAAAAGAAATACAAACCCAGCCAGTAAGGAGGAAATTTTTGTCTGGGAAATTCAAAGCTATCGGTGAAAGTATTTGAAATAATTGGAAGTATCCTTGAAAAAAATTGGGGACAGGAAGGAAAGAGCTTTCCAGAAATTAGAAGAGGAATTTGGGGAATCTTAGACCTTTCTTGGCATGGGATCTGATGGAAATATTTGGGGAACTTTAGGGACCTAACATATGATTTTATTAATCTAGGGAACTCCCCATGAGGAAATTACCTGTGTGAATGCCAATTATCAAATGCTCTTACCCCTAATAAGGGTGAGATCTGGCAGCAGAACTCATCTGGAAAGTAATCATTTGTCCCTGATCCATTTTTCATCCTCAACTGAGACAGGAATAAAGTAAATTTGATTGACATTTGTCTTTTATTTTTCTTGTATTCTATTTCTTTGTTTGTCTTCTGCTCTTTCTAATTTCCATTGTTATTACATAGGTGAATTTTAACATATCCAGAAAATAACATGAGCCTGACAGGCACAAACTCATACAATCACAGAGTAGGCAGAAATGTCAATGATCATTTGGTCCACCATACTCAGAAAGCAGGAAATCGTGTCTACAACATCTTTGACAAGTGGCCTTCCATTTTCCTCTTGAAAACCTTATACTTTAAATCTCCTTTGAAGTAATAAAAGTTATGGTTTTGTACCTTTCCCAGGGTCTTAAAGTGTTTCACTTGCATAGAACTTGCCACTCCCTGAGGCAGCTTGTTCAATTTTGGTGTGTCTCTAATTATTGGGAAGATTTTCCCTACATTGAGCCAAGATCGACTTTTCCACTTATCGGCCCTACTTTTGCCCTCAGGGACCAAGAGAAACAAGCTAATATCTTTTCTACATGACAGTACTACCATCATTTGAAGACCACTAGACAGCCTGCCATATCATAACATTGACTCAATCAGTTAATCAAATAACAAGCATTTATTGAACACTCTCTATATGTTTGGCACTGTAAGGCACTAAGGTGAGAAAGACAAAGATGAAACATGCCCTGCCCTATTCCATCAGGGAAGACAACACATCCACACATAAGTATCTATACTCTATGTGCAAAGTGAATGCATACTAATGGGAAGAGTAAGAAGGACAAAATGGGCATCAAATGCCTACTATGTGCCAGGCATTGTGCTAAGTATTTTACAAATATTTCATTTGATCCTCACAACAACCCTGGAAGGTCAGTATTATTATCATCCCCATTTTACAGATGAGAACACTGAGGCAAACCCTGACTTCTTCGGGATCACACAGCTAGTGAGCTTCTGAGGACAGATGTGAACTCAGGTCTTCCTGTCACCATGCCCTGCTCTCTATCTGCAGCTCTACCTAGTTGTTTCCAGGATAGACACTAGCAGTTGTGGGAATCGGGAAAGTTTTCTTGTAGAAGGTATTAGGACATGAGTTTTGAAGGAAACAAGCGATTGATTTTAAATGGCCAAAGGGACAAAGCAGGGCATTGACAGTCACAGGGACAGTTAGAGTGATTTACTCATATTGGGCTTTAAGCCACCTAAAACCCTTAAATCTTTTTTTTTTTCTCATAAATTGTTTCTTACCAAATCCTTCCCATCATAGAAGTGTATGGTTTGTTTGCTTTTTTAAAACAAGTATAGAACTTCACTTCTCTCTTAAATCCCATCCCATTGTAATCAATCTGTAGTTAACACTTCAATAATAATCTCATTTATCAAGCACCTACTTTGTGTAATATACTGTTTCAGATGCTGGGGGTACAAAAATAAAAATGAAAAACTTCCTGGTCTCAGGAAGCTTGTATCATTTTTCCAGTGTCTTGAGATTCCTAGTTCTGTTTTCTGATGTATAAGTTATTCATCTTTTCTTCCTTATAAGAGCAGAGTCTGGCAGCTTCATATTTTCTGATCATTTGATAGGTATACCACCTATTTCTTTATCCATCAATTAAAACTAGCTGGGTATGTTAGTGCACAGTGCTTGGCATATAGTAGGCTTTTAAGGAATGTTTATTGCCTGTTTATGACTACAAACCTATAATTCCTACTACAAGGAGGCCATAACTGGTAGAAGGCTTGATTGGAATGGAATTTGCTGGCCAGTGGTCTTTATTAAGTCTTGTACTAATGTGGTCCTTCTCTGGCAGTGGGTTACCAAGCTGCCTAAAGAGAGGTAAATGGGCCCAGTTAGAACAGGGTACAGAAATCCATGACAATTAGGAAAGGGATTGGGTTGGTAAGTGGCTACTGTACTTCCTCTAGCCTGGGCTAAATAGAGAGATATACTCTCAACAATACAAATATTTAAAAGAAGAGATTCAAGAAGAGAGCCCTAGCACTTTCTGCTTAACAATACTGACCAAAGTCTTTGGGTTCTTGTAAGTCAATCAACACAGTATGTACTTAATATATCATCATTCAAACTTTCCATCTTGTCGAAGAAGCTATCATAAGAAACTTTGGAGAATAATTTACTAATCCATATGGGCATAATAGCTATCACTTACGTAATGCTTGAAGATTTGCAAAGCACTTTAGTAATTGGTGGCAATAAACATTTAAATAGCATTTAAAGGTCTAAAAAGTATTTTACATATATTTGACCTTCACAATAAGCTTGAGGTAGGTGCTCTTATCATCATCTCCATTTTATAGATGGGGAAACTGAGACTGAAAGAGTTTAAGATAGTTCCATAGCTAGTAAGTACCTAAAGGAGGGATCTATGGGGTAGCTAGGTGGTGTAGTGGATAAAGCACCAGCCCTGGATTCAGGAAGACCTGAGTTCAAATCTACCCTCAGACACTTGACACTTACTAGCTGTGTGAGCCTAAGCAAGTCAATTAACCCTCATTGCCCCACAAACAAACAAATGAATAAATAAAGAGGAATCTACTAGTCTGGTCACCTTATCAAAGAAGGAAATAAGATATGTATGGCATGGCTGGTTCTTATGAAAGCCTTCCTTGTCTCATCCGGCTGCCACACTGCTCACAAGCCATCCTTTTAATAATTCATACCGACAAGAATGCTAATAATTAAGCCTACAGCATAGGTTTTACTAGTCCATTGGTCTTTGAGCCATATTTTCCATGGAGCTTATGATATTTTCCATCTTTTTGCCTCATGGGCATATGAACAAGTTCACAAGCCATAACTATGTTGGCCAAGCTATTGCAAGATTTAAGAATTTATGGAGTTTTTTGTAATGTAACACATATAGCTTTGGGATGGATTTTCTGTTGCTTCTTTTCAAATAAAAAGAAAGTAGGTTAAATAATATTAAAATTCTGAGAAGTGGAGATATGAGCTAAGGCTAAATTTCAAAAACAACCCCTCCTTTGTGTCTAGTTTCCATTTCCCCTCCCTTTTACAAAGCTATTAAATAGATGTCCAATCTGACTTATGGTTTATTCCTTAGTTAATGTTCTGGATCTGATATTCAGGTTTAGTAAATTACTGATGCCAAGCAGTAACTCAACCAAGCTAGTGTAAAAAATATTTCCTAGATTAAGTCTTCTACAGTGGACATTTTAGAAGAAGATTGAGACCTTGCTTTCAAATTAAAATAATGAGGTTAGGCAGGCTGGTTGCTTTTGCTAACGTGATCACATATCATGGAGGCTGACATCCTCAAAAGAATTTAATTTTCTAAAGGATGTCCCAAAATCTTAGGGCAGTTTTAGGCTAGGTGCTTAAAATTAGGTGGCACAGTTGATAGAACATTAGGAAATGAAGAAGACAAGTTCAAATTTGGCCACTGCATCAGTTGCTATCTGTCTTTCCTTGTTTCTTTGAATTCTTCATATTCATCATTTTTTTTATAATCAGCAAGCATTTAAAAACATTTGACAACAAGATGGTATTAGGTGACTCATTGGTTAGAGCAGTGGGCCTAGAGTCAGGAAGATCTGAATTCAAATTCAGCATCAGGCATTTACACTAGCTGTGCGATCTTTGGTAAGTCATTTAATCTCTGTTTGCCTGTTTCCTTCTCTATAAAATGAGGATCATGATAGTATCTACCTCCCTGTAATATTGTGAGGATCAAATGAGGTAATAATTGTAAAACCTTCTTAGCACAGTGCTTGGTAGATAGTACATGCTATATAAATGTTAGTGCTTGTTGTTAGTTATTACATTAAGCTTAAAACTGCACTTAGACTTTGGGGGCATCAGAGAAGTGGGAAAAAAATTTAAATCCATTAAACTTAAAACTGTACTAAGACTTTTGGATCACGCTGTATATAATTTGGCTATAAAATTCAATGTGAATGACTATTTTTACCCAATAATACTTAATGGTTTTTATGGCCAATATAGGTTAAAGTGGTCCTTAGAGATAGGAAAGAGGTACTGAGGTATACTCGAAAGAGTGGTGGCCTCAGATCAAGAAGAACTGGGTTCAAGCCTCATCTCTGACACATAGTAGACATGTAAATTTGGACAAATCACTTACTCTTCCATGCCTTGGGCAGCCCTCTGATCTGAATGGGTACAGGGGATTTCCTGATTAGGAATTCCTGACACCAACAAAATCAGTCAAATGGACTATGGCTTCTGATTTTACTTAATATAAGGGTTTTATTTTTCTTTTTGTTTTTCAAGTAAAAAGAGAGGCAGTATGAGAGGGAGAAACAATAAATGTTTGGTAGTTGAAAAAAATGAAAAAGATGAAACAAACCCTTTTCCTAATTTCTCCCCCAAACCCCAATAGCTAAGAGGCAGCATGACAAGGTCAGAGCATTCTGGGCTTCAAAATCAGAAAGAGCTGGTTCAGGCCCATCCTCTGCCACTTAGCTGTATAACACTTGGCAAATCACTTTATATCTTGGTAGCAGCTAGGTGGTAGAGGGAATAGTGTGCTGGGCCTATGGTCAGAAAGACCTGAGTTCAAATGTGGCCTCAGGCTCTCATTAGCTATGTCACCCTGGGCAAGTCACTTAACCTCTGTTTGCTTCAGTTTCCTCCTCTGTAAAGTGTGGATAATAACAGTTTTGTCGTTGAGTCATTTTCCTTTGTGTTTGAATCTTCGTGATCTGGGGTTTTCTTGGCAAAGATACTGCAGTAGCTTGCCATATCCTTCTCTAGCTCCAAGACCTTCTATAGATGATCAAATTGAGGCAAACAGGGTTAAGGTACTTGCCCAGAATCACACAACTAATAGGTATCTGGGGTTGGATCTGAACTCAGATTTTCCACTCCAGGACCGTCACTCTATCCACTGTGCCACATCTAGTACCTGCCTCCTATCTTTGTAAGGATCAAATGAGTCAAAATTTTTAAAGTATTTAGCAGAGTACCTGGCACACAGTAAGTGCTTTATAAACATTAGCAATCATTATCCTATGATTTTATTATTTACTATTATTATTGAGATATATTCATTCATTCATTCATTCATTTGTTTTTGTGGGGCAATGAGGGTTAAGTGACTTGCCCAGGGTCACACAGCTAGTAAGTATCAAGTGTCTGAGGCTGGATTTGAACTCAGGTTCTCCTCAATCCAGGGCAGGTACTTTATCCACTGTGCTACCTAGCTGCCCCCTGATAATTATTATTTATTATCTGAGCCCCAGGCAGCTCCCTAAGACTCATCCTATTCCTCCTATTTGGTCTGTCACTGGTGGGAAAAGCTCACATACCCAAAGTTTCTTGACTGTATTCCCAAACCCTGGGATGCACAGTAAACCTTCATCAACATCAAATTTGAGGGCTGCGCTCATATGCACCAGACTTTGACATTTTTGCAAACTGCTTGCCATAATTCACACTTTGCAAGTTTAATATCCTAGCACTGAACTGACAAACAGGCACGTGGCTTCCCCCATATCAACTGTGCTCATTTGCCATCCTCATAGGCTTCTTCTGAAAACTCTTCCAAAATCTTTAAAGCTCTCAGAAGATGTTCTAAGAGTTATTTGCAGTTCATATTTGACTATTTGAATTACTCCCTTTTGTTTTTGTTTTTCTTGGGTTTTTGCTGTTGTTGTTTTATTTTTGTTTGGCCTTTCTGTTTTGTTTTCTAATTCAAATGCATTTGAAACATTTGAGAAATGTAGGGCCCTGGCAAGAGAGTCTTTGCTCTATTGGTCTGTGTCTTATCCAAATAATGACTTGCAAGTGTTGAAAACCTTTAGATCCCTTTATGTGAGGTTGCATAACATTTCTGAATGTTTGTAAACTAAAGACTGTTATATCACTTGTCCAAGTTGTGTAAGAGTTGTAGGCAGAATGTTAAATGAAAGCTACTGAAGCGAACAGTCTCATCATGGTCAGTAGAGTATTTTTTCCTCTTGTTCTGTTGTTTTCTTGCTTTTTATAGTGATTCTTCTCCTTTATGTACCTTGTTTTTGGCTTTTGCAAAAGAATATTTAGTGTGATGATCTAACAAAAGCAGAACTAGAAACATTGCCCCCTAATACTTGGGAATACACTGGCCCCTAGACTACCTTAATCCTTGGGGAAGAGTAGAGGTAGACATGACCAGTTTCTGCATAGCATTTGCTCCACCAAATTAATTTTGGTGTTGGATGAAGTGGTGAGTCTCCATCTCTGCTACTCCTGGCCTGTGCCAGGCAGGTTGCTCTGGACATCCTTACCAAGTGGCATTTGGTAAATCCCAACATGGATTCCAGCTCCCAGACTTTTGGTGGCTCTGTCTGCTGCCCTTTGAAAGCTCACAAGGTCATAGACATTCCCAATCTCTTAGACCTGAAACAGGGGAGGACAAAGGCTAAGAGGTAAAGATGGTAGACCGTTATTCTCAGGCTGAGGCATTCTCCCAGTCCAGAGGTCTGCAGCATGTATTCCTCTTCATGCACCTGTAGAAAGAAAATAAATAAATAAATAAGCAGCAAACTGTAGCTTGCTTTTCATCAACAATCAAAGAGAATCAGAAACTCTCAATGATAACGATGGTATTTTTTTTTCTCTCTGTGTGTGTGTGTGTGTGTGTGTGTGTGTGTGTGTGTGTCTGTCTGTCTGTCTGTCTGTCTGTCTGTATTTTTAAGGCTGGACCTACTAGTGTTGAAATTTCCATCTCTACTGATTCAAATCAGTAATTTACCTTCCATTTATAGTCTTAGAGACTTGTCTGGGAGTTCATAGAAGTTAAGGAATGTGCCCAATATGCCAGAGGAAGCACTCAGACCCAAGTCTTTCTGACTCCCAGGCTGGTCTTTGAATGTTTAGTCACTCCTCTCAAATGCGTCTCAGTGATGGGGCAGAGAAATTGTCTAGTGATATTATTTCAAGCAGTATGTCTACCACAGCCTAAACTCATATGTGAGTATGGGCTGATATTGTGGCATTTAAATAGTTGGAGAGACATAGTTTCTGGTCAACATCAATTTTTAATAAGGCTAGCATGTTTACTAATAAAAGGAAGTCAGTGGCTAGCCCTCTTGAATGCCAAAGACTCATCATGGGTGGGCTCACAGTTTATATGCTCTTGGAAGAGTAGGTGTTCCTGAGAGTAGCAGTCAGCTCTGATTGGTTAACAAGTAATGAGAAAATGAATATTACAATGAGACGCTGGCCTATATTATAATGAGGGTCTTGGGGGTAGTGACTTGGATCACCAAAATCTTGATCAAAGAGACATCAATTTCCATATCACCTGTCTGAAAAAAGGAGGAACCAACATTTTCCCAGACTTGTCTGTAAGGGGCTAAAATTTTAGCTATACTATCTAAAATCTAATGAGTGGTCGTCAATAAATTATAAGCTTTAGCAAAAGAGTATTTAAGCATTTAAGTATTTATTAAAGAGCATTAGGATCAAAGAGAAAGATAAAAATCTAACGATTTCTAAGAGACACCATCATCAGACCCACCCTGGCAAGGTCAGGAACCAAAAGAGAAAAAACCCTCCACCAGTGTCTGCTTCCTACTTCATGTCCTCCTCCCAGAAATGGGAGGCTCCTCAAGTTGATTGGCTGGTATCTTTGATCGACAGTATCCACGAGCAAACGTCACTTCCTGACACCAAGGAACCGACCACATGGCTTGCCCTCAGACACCTTCTCCTCATGGCAGAGCATTCCTACAGTGGCTCTCCAGCAGGTGGCGTCATTCCAATCGTTACATGTCTGAGTAAATACAATGAGCAAGAATCCTCCTAGTAGCCCAAACTTAAAAATTCTTTTACTGTCTGATTAGATCTTGGACTGGGTAAACCTTTGTGAAAGATTCCATACACTGGTTGATTTCTGGATGAGAAATTAGAAAAAGGGAAGAAACCTTGGTCCCAATACAATAGTTACTAAATACGAGAGAAATAATCATTTCTCTCAGTGACTAGAGTGTCTCTTTCTCTCTCCTTAACACTTTCTTGTGTGTAAAATGAGCAATTATATGGACTAATTGTGGGCCATAGGAAAGAGAGGAGGCTTTAAAAAGCACCTATAAGATTGATGATTGGCTACTAAATGAGCTATTTATTTATCTACCTATCTATCTATCTGTTTATTTATTTATTTATTTATTTTAGTGGGGCAATTGGGGTTAAGTGACTTGCCCAGGGTCACACAGCTAGTAAGTGTTAAGTGTCTGAGGCCAGATTTGAACTCAGGTCCTCCTGACTCCAGGGCTGGTGCTCTATCCACTGCGCCCCCTAGCTGCTCCTGTTATTATTATTTACTAAGCCTGTTCTGTTGCTACAGGGGTTCTTAACTTTCTTGTGCCATGGACCCCTTTGGCATTTACCAATCTGGTGAAACCTATGTACCCCTTTTGAGAAAATGTTGACATGCATAAAATACATAGGATTACAAAAGTAACCAATTATACTGAAATAGTTATCAGTATTGTAAGTAGCTAGGTAGCTCAGTGGATAAAGCACTGGCCCTGGATCCAGGAGGTCCTGAGTTCAAATCCAGTCTCAGACACTTGACCCTGGGAAAGTCACTTAACCCTCAATGCCCCACAAAACAAACAATCAAACAAACAAAAAATAGTTATCAGTATTTTAAAACAAGTTCAAACATGCCAGGTTGAGAACTCCTATGTTAGAGGTTCCTACTTTCATGTTATTTTATTTATCATTAAATAGCACTAACAAACATTTATCCATATGTCAGTGATCAGTCTCTGTTCTCTTTCACATTAAAACTATGTTGTTTGTTCAGACATATCTGCCTCTTCTTGATCCCATTTGTGGCTTTCTTGGTTTTCATGGGGAAAAGGTGGAAGTCATTATGCATTTCTCTGTAAAGAACTACACTCTTGCACACAGTCCAAATAAAATTAAAATAGTCCTTTATTTGGCAGTAGAGAAGAGGGGTAAGTCAAAGACTTCACCCTTGGGGAAGAGGGCTCAGAAACATTCTCCACCCAAAACAGAAGGAAGGCAGAAGTTTGGGTTTGTTCCACCCCCTCCCCCCAAGGCCAATGAGGGTTAAGTGACTTGCCCAGGGTCACACAGATTGTAAGTGTCAAGTGTCTGAGGCTGGATTTCTGAATCCATGGCCAGTGCTTGATCCACTGAGCCACCTAGCTGCCCCAAGGCAGAAGTTTTTATAGAGGATAGATGGGGTGACTACCTGAAAATGGAAAGTTCCTTTTTGGGGTGGGGTGGGGAAAGTTTGTATTCTTGCCATATTCCTGAGAGTCAGGGGGATTTTTCTTTTGGAATGATGGCCCTGACCTCTGGGGTTATTTCTGTATCCTAACTCTGGTCAGGTAGTATCCACACCTAAGTAACTTTCCTGCTATAGAATTTTATCTCCCCTTACTTCTTAGGTGTGTCTGTCCTGATAACTAGTTGGGCAAACTAAACTTTAATAGTTCCTTGATTCCTCAACATGTCTGTCCTGTTATCTGGCATCTTTGGTTTTGCTTCTCACAGGAGAATCTTCTACTGATTTATCGTAAGCCCATGTCATTGGCAAAGATACTGGAGTGATTTGCTATTTCTTTCTCCAGCTCATTTTACAGATGAGGAAACTAAGGCAAATAGTTAAGTGACTTGCCCAGAGTCATACAGCTAGTAAGTGTCTGAGGCCAGATTTGAACTCTGGAAGATGTCTTCCTGACTCCAGGCTTGGTGCTCAATGTACTGTACCACATAGCTGCCCAAGGCTATGTTAGAGAGTATCAGATCAATTCAATAAATACTTTTTGAGCACTTACTATCTATAATGCCTTGTTGAAAGTGCTGAGTCAGATAAGAGGAAAAATAAGAGAAAGTTTTTGACCTCGATGGGCTTATAATTTAATGGGCTGGAGCAGAATGAAAGGGCTGTAAGATAAGAAATAGTCACAAATGTAATACAAAGTGAAATGCTAAAGCAGCTAAAGATAGCTGAGGTGGAGAAGTGAACAGAGCCCTCAGTCAAAAGTCAGGAAGGTTCATCTGAACCTACTGAATTAAAATCTGGTCTCATATACTTACAAGTTGTGTGACCCTGGGTAAGTCGCTTAACCCTGTTTGCCTCAGTTTCCTCATCTGTCAAATGAACTGGAGAAAGAAATGGCAAACTATTCCAGTAATTTTGCCAAGAAAACCCCAAATGGGGTCACAGAGAGTTGGACAACACTGAATTATAGTAACGTGCCAGGTGCTGTGTTAAGCATGGGGATTATGACCCCCTGAAAAAAAAAAAAGGAAAATACAGTCCCTGACCCTGCTTTACTCATAGGAGGCACTTTACAATTCAAACAGATTACTTTCTTTTTTTTCAAAACAGATTACTTTCATGGGACAGCTTTGAATTTCTTTGCTTAACATCGTAAAGCAGCTAGTTTATTTCAGGAACCTCTAAGACACTACGTGTTGGTTGTAGATTTCCTCCCTCCATCCTCCATCCCCCTATTCTTCTTCCCCTGACACAGGGCTGTTCATTAACTATCATCTATAGGTTATTAGGTGGACACAGATATCTTCAAGAAGAAACCGATATCTAATTCTGAGTGAGTCTGTTCCTTGACATGCTCCAGGAAAGTTGTCTTCCTCCTTATGCGGACTTTCCCCACCCCCAACCCCATACAAAATGAACCACTATTGTAATGTTCACTGTAATTTCCCAGAAGACTTGGTGACAAACTCTCCCTCTCTGCTCCCTCCCTCTCTCCCCCTAGCTTTTGGTTAGCTTCCAATATAGAATACTTGAATTAAATCTGTCCCCACCAGGCTTGCCCTTTTACTGTATCCTTCTATCTTCCTGGTATTTGTATTACAAAGAACCCCTAAATGATTTCATTTTATTTCAGAGCATGGCTACTGCTGCCTACTCTTTTTTTCCCCTTATAGTTGAAAGTTTTTCTAGTCTTGATTAGATTCAGAGAGCACTGCATTTATTCTAGATGCAAAAATTACAAGTTTTCTATTTGCAAGTATTATCATGGAATACTCTTATCATGTTGTATGTCATAGGAGAATGAACATTTAAAATCCCTTTTTTTTTGGTGTGTGTCTTTTTTTCTATTTGTCCATGTTAGTCAGGACTTCATATCTATGATATAATCATCCAAATTTATAATTTAATAACCCTTCAGACCATTTTTTCTCTCATAATTATTTCTGGTCAGGTGCCCTTTAAATTATATTTCAACTGGTTTACATCACTCATCATCTATCTAGAAGGAGCAGTTTATTTCAGGAAGACGCTAACAAGGACAGAGGTGGTGGGTCTCTAAAATAAAGAGGCTGTGTCCATAAGCCATATGTGGGTAGGCAGTTTCCTTAGTCATCCTTAATGTCAAAACTGTCGCAGAGAGGTAAGGTGAAACATACTTCTGTAGACTCCTCTAACCTATCTGGAACTCCATAGACGGACCCCTGGGATCCTACAGTGATTCTGGAATGCTCAGGTAAAACTCAGAGGGCTGATTGCAGGCATCTGATCCTGGAGCCTTCAGGTGGTACTAATACTCCCTACCTAAGCTCTGATGCACCCAAGCCCTGCTAGTCTCCTAGGCAAAACAGAGGGCTGTTGGGGAGTTTGGGAAGGTCCAACATGTGCCCCTCCTGTCTAGCCAAGGTACATACACAGCTGAGTCTTTCCTACACCTGTAGCTGCTTGCCTGTGGCCAACAGAACTGCTTGAAGGTAATCAGGGTGAATTCCTCCCAGCATTCCAAGAAACAGAGCTTAAGGCTGAATTACTCCAAACTGCCAATGAACTCTTCCTTAGCCTAGCAGAGAGAGAAGGTCCAATGCATTCCAGGCTGGATACATTTCTGCACCTGTGGCTCAAGTGAGGTGAGAAAGATCCTAGGCAAAATCAAGCTCAAGCAAGCCCTGAACTTAGGGTTGGGAACCTAGCACAACATTAATCCATGAAACCAAGAGGAGGAAGGAAGGATTCCAGGTGAGAGATCAAGGAACCTTGTGATAAATGGGGGTCCCCAGACTGAACTCGGCCCTAAAGCCCCTTTGGAGTCTTTTGAGGAAGGGGCTAATCTGTTCTGCCATACTCATTTTGACTCACGCTTGATGATCCCCCCTTACCCCCCAAATCCCCGAGCAAACCAAGAAAATCTCTGACCATCATGAGGAAATATGTTGGTTTGAGAAATTCCTAGGGAGTAAACCCTAATGAGGATAATGACACCAGAAGTTCAGGTAATGTCTCAATTTAAAAACAATGTCCTCACTACAGGGATTGCAGAAGTACATGAAAGAAATGAAGCAATAACAACAGAATGGAAAAAAGGTAGGGAGGAAAGAATGACGAAGAAAGCTGATACCTTAGAACAGATGGTAGAAAAACTCATTCAAGAACTGATTGCCCTGAAAACTAGAATGTGGTGGCTAGAAGACAATGAATAAACAATGCAACATGAAATATAAAAACAAAACATCTGGGGGAAAAAAGAAAAATGTAAAAAAAAAGTATCAAAAACCAGCTGACCTGGAAAAGAGACACATTAAGAATTCTCTGACCATCTAAAATTATAATGAAGAAGAAAAAGGCTGGATTCTGTATTTCAGAAATTATAAATGAAAACTGGCCAGAACTCCTAGGGGGCAGAATGAAAATAGTCTCCAACAGTCACCTCCAAAAAGAACCCCAAAATGAAAACTTCCAGGAACATCATAAGCCAAAAGCCAGAGCTTGCAGGTTCTAAAAAATTAAATACTATCAGCTGCCAAAAAGGAGTTCAAATACCAAGTGTCCAAAACAAGGATTACACAGGATTTAGCAGCTGCCAAAATAAAGATGAGAAAAATTAGGATTATCATATTCCAAGAGTCAAAAAATGAAGTTTTAGAACCATGGAAAACCTATTTAGCAAGACTAAGTCTAATCCTATAGGGGGGAAAAATGAATTTTTAACAGAATAGAGGATTCCCAAGCATTCCTGATGAAAAGACCAGAGGGAAGTTGACATTTGGAAATGAAAATGCAGGTGCCAAGAGAAATATAGAAAGGTATGTGCATTTGTATAATTGAAAGCAAATATCTGGGGATGGATTGTTTACATGTTACCAGGGAAATGAGAAGTAAATATCTTATGAGAATCCTGATATCTTTAAGGGTCAGAGAAAAGTTTAAATGACTAAGGGTCTGTGGGTGGTTCAGTTTTGTTTTGTCTTAGGAAAAGACAAGTAGGAGGGACAGGAGTCTGTACTAGGGGAAAAAAGAAGGAAGAAGGGAAGGAAAATGATCAATGCATAATAGATGTGCATATTATGAAGACTATATAGCCATAAAAGAACAGTAGGCTCATGAAGCACCTCTCATTTGAAATAAGTAAAAAAAGCGAATACAATTACACAACCTTCCCACCCCTTTCCCATAAGATCTCGGTAAAGACAAATGTTAAATTCTAAAGGGAAATGGGCACAAAGGAGGGAAGAGAGGGGCTTAAGAGGGAGAGTGAGATAGGTAAGGGAATAATAGTCACATGTGAAACAAAATAGAAGAGTTAGAGGGAGGAATGTGAAGGCAAGATTGAAAGGAAAAAGGAAGAAAGAGAAACTTGGGGTGAGGAGTGGAGTAAAGAGAATAGAACTGCATTAGAGAGGCTGTTTAACTTTGGAGATTACAGTTGTCTATTTTACCACCTTCTTATCTGTGAAGAGGGAGGTGGAAGTAAAGAACATATAAAGTACAAAGGGAGGGTTATGTACAACAATCATAATTGTGAATGACATTGGGATGAACTCACCCATAAAATAGAAGAGAAAAGCAGGAGGGAAGGACACCGTATATTAGCAGCAGATCTCAAACAGTACTACCAAGCTGGAATCATTAAAATGATTTGGTACTGATTTCTTTTTTAAAAGAATTTCATCAGTAGAACACATTAGGCACACAAGATGCAGAAGCAAAGTACTGTGGTGTTCGATAAACCCAAAGATAACAGTTACTGGGCCAATAACTCAATATTTGACAAAAACTGCTGGGAAAATTAGACATCAGTGTGGTAGAAAGTCTTGGACTTATACCTTCCAGAATACACTAAGATAAGTTGCAAATGGACATATGACTAAGAGGAAAAAGGTCACATCATAAAAATAAAAGAGAAGCAAGGAAGGATTCTTTTCAATCTATGGAAAGGGGGGAAATTCAGGATTGAACAAATGATAAAGGATGCCAAAAGGTAAGAGGGACAAATTTGATTAAATAAGTTTTTACAAGTTATTGCACAATCCAATCTATCATAGTAAAAATTAGAAGGAAAGTAGGTGACTAGAAAAAAATCTTTGCCACAAATTTCTCTGGTTAAGGTTACATTTCTAAGAGATATAAGAAACTGATCCAAGAGTATAAGATTAGTCTATTTGCCAATTTGAGAGCTTGTATGAATGAAATGATAAATCACAAATCCAAAAGAATTAAGAAGAAAAAATGCCACTTTATCTTTGGACAGAGAGATGATGAACTTAAAATAGATAGTGTGCGATTCCCCCACCCCCTAAATTTTTAAATGTATATTGGATTTGTTTATAGCATTTTTAATTACTCGTGGTGGGGGACACTACTGAGGGGGACCAAGAAATTAAAATAATATTTTTCTAACTTTATCATAAAGGTATTTTATTATTTTTCAGTTACATGTAAAGATACTCTTCAACATTTGTTTTCATAAGATTTTTAGTTCCAAATTTTTCTCCCTTCCTTCCCTCCCTCCCCCCAACACAGCAAGCAATCTGATATAGGTTATATATGCACAATCACATGAAACATATAAAAATAATATTTTGAAAAATAAAAAGCAACACATACACAAAAGAAAAAAAATAAGAACAGTGGAATACTTCACCATTAATTAGACTTAGCCTGAACCTTCTTTTTTTCAAATTCGATTGCTTTTCTAGAAGCAAATGCCCTAGTAATGCCTTCTTTCTTGGCTGCACCAGTTTCTAATTGCCATTTTTCCTTTGAGCTCTTCTAATCTTTTTTTGGGGGGGTGGGGGTGAGGCAATAAGGGTTAAGTGACTTGCTCAGGGTCACAGAGCTAGTAATTGTCAAGTTTCTGACTCCAAATTTGAACTCAGGTCCTCCTGAATCCAGGGCTGGTGTTTTATGCACTGTGCCGTGCCCCCCCCCCTCCCCGCCCCAACAAAAGTTAATAATAACAGAAAAATTTGCTTGATGTTATTATCTCCTATGGATTCAACTATTATCTCTTTCCAGATGATTCTCAGATCTATTTATCCAGCCCTAACCTCTACCCTCACTTCATCTTGCTTCTGCCACTAGTGGAATCTTAAACTCAGTGTGTCCAAAACCGAGTGCATTATTTTCCCCCTCAAAGTCTCTGCTCCTCCAAACTTCTCTATCACTGTCAAGAGCATTACCATTGTGCCAGTAACTCAAGCTCTCAACTTTCATGTCATACTGGATTCTTCATTCTCATCTACTATATCCTGTCTCTTGCCAGGTCCTGTAAATCCCAGCTTTGCAATAATCTCTCTCTCTCTCTCTCTCTCTCTCTCTCTCTCTCTCTCTCTCTCTCTGCAGGGCAATGAGGGTTAAGTGACTTGCCCAGGCTCACACAGCTAGTTAGTGTCAAGTGTCTGAGGCATATTTGAACTCAGGTCCTCCTGAATCCAGGGCCGTTGCTTTATCCACTGTGCCACCTAGCTGCCCCCACGATAATCTCTCTTGTATCTGCCCTCCTTTTCTCCCCTCACTTTGGTATAGTCTTTTTTTTTTAATTAATGAAGTATTTTATTTTTTTCCATTACATGTAAAGATAGTTCTCAACCTTTGTTTATACAAGCTTTACAATTTCAGGTTTTTCTCCCTCCCTCCCTGCCCCCTCCCCTAGACAGCAGGTAATCTGATATAGGTTATATATATATATATATATATATATATATATATATATATATATATATATATATATATATATATATACACACACACACACACACACCCATAATAACATTAATCCTATTTCTGCATTAGTCATATTATAAGAGAAAAAAATCAGAGCAATGATGGAAAACCTCAAAATAGAAAAAAAACAACAGCATCAAAAACAAAAGAAATAGTATGGTTCATTTAGCATCTATACTCCGAAGTTCTTTTTTTTTTTTTTCCTGGATTTGGAGATCCTCTTCCATCATTATCACCTCATGCTTGGACTATTACAATAGTCTCCTGGTTGATTCTCTGCCTAGTCTCCTCTCCTCTGGAGTTTACCTTGCACTCAGCTTTCAAAGTCATATTCCTGAAGTGAGGGTTTGACTTGGACTCTGTATCTCTACGCGTCTCTGTGTGTGTGGGTCTCTGTGTGTGTGTGTGTCTCTGTGTGTGTGTGTCTCTGTGTCTGTGTGTGTCTCTCTGTCTCTGTGACTGTGTGTCTCTCTGTCCCTGTGCGTGTCTCCCTCTCCCTCTCTCTCCCTCTCCCTCCCTCTGTGTGTCTCTCTCTGTCTGCCCTCCCCCTCCCCCTCCTAATCCCTTCCCCTCTTCTCTATCTTCTCTCCCTATCCTCCTCCTCCACCCCCCCTCTCTCTCCCCTTTCTCCCTGCCCTCTCCTTTCCCTCTCCATTCAGTAACCCCAGTGGTTCCCTATTACATTCAGAATCAAATCTAAAATCCTCTGCTTGGCTTTTAAAGTCCTTCCTAGACTGACCCCTTTTTACCTTTCTACTTTTTTGGTGACATACTCTGCTCCATGTACTCTGTGCTCCAGTGACACTGACCTTCTTGTGGTTCTCACATAACACTCCCATCTCCTGACTCCAATGTGTTTTCCCTGGCTGTCCCCAACGCCTGGAATGCTCTTCCTCCTAGTCTCCTTTTTCTAGCTTCTTTAAAATTTCACCTAAAACCCTGGCCTTTGCCAGCCCCCCTTCATTTTAATGCCTTTCCTCTGAGATTTTTCTCCAATTAATTCTTATGCATAATGTCCTGTTTGCACACAGCTCTTAGCACATTGTCTCCTCCAATGGATTTTGAATTCCTCGAGAGCATGGACTGTTCTTTTGTCTTTCTTTGTATAGCGACCTCTTAGCACAGTGCCAGGGAAATACCAGGTGTTTAATAAAAGCTTGTTGGATGAATGAGTCCTAATAAAACAACAAAAACACATTTATGGATACAAAGTGTTATTATCTAATTTGATCCTCACAGCCATCTTCTGCGATCTCCACTTTGCTGCCTTGATTAAGTTAAGCGATTTGACTAAGGACATGTGTCTAGCAAACAAACAGAGCCAGGATTCAAATCCATTCCTTCTTATTCCGAGTCCAGAGTGCTTTCCATTATGCCATGATGCCTTGATGTATTTTAAAGCCATTTGTCAAAAACATAGACTTCTAGGGCATTCATTTCAGTGGAGTTGCTCTAAACTCACATTAGCATCGAGGCAACTACGTATGCTTTATGATTTGCTCCTTCAAATGATTTTCCTTTTGAATTTTCAATTTTATTTATATGTTTTTATTTTTTATATTGCTTAAATTTTCAAATACATCCCTTCCTTTTCCTCTTGCCAAACTGTCTCTTGTAACAAAGGATAAAAAAGAGGAAGAGAAAAAGCAGTTCTCAAAATTAACAAACACATTCACTAAATCTATTAGTTTATGCAGTGTCACACACCCATAGTCCCCCAGTTCTAAAAAGAAGATGCGTAAGTTTCTCATTTCTTCTCTGGTACTAAACTTTATCATTACTATTATTACACATCATTTTTTTTGTTGCTTATATTTATGTAGTATATAAACATACACACATTTCTGTGTGTGTTTATTCACGCATATATGTCTGTGTACATATGTATTTTTCTGGTGCTGCCAATTTTATTCTGCATCAAATCATATAAGTCTCCCCATGCTTCTTTAAATTCTCCATGCCCATTATTTTTGTTATGTTTTAGGAAGAACATGTCCAGTTTGGCTGGAATGTAGAATTCCAGAAGCTGTGTAAGACAGGAAAGCCAAGCATTTTCCCTCCCACTATCTTCCCATCCACCCTCATGGGTGGGTGCACATAGCTTGAAAACTGTCATCACCACTCCTCCACTATGTGTTGTGAGTGAGGGGAACTGGCATGTTTTCTATTTGTGCCATCTGCATCCCTCCTCTCTATTAAAACAGACAATAGAGAGTTGACTATGCATTTAAAGTTAAAGAAAGCAAAGTAATGGTGAATGACAGCAACTAATAGAATCAGAATAATTACATTTGCTGAAGACATACAACTGTCTAATTCTATGGCATCAATTGTTACTTTGGTATTTGTAGCTATATATGTTCGTTCCCGAATGTGAGAATATCCTCTGGCTCAGTAGCTTAGAAAATAGAATATAAATGTTGACCCATGAGAACTTTGAAAGTAATCAGAAAACATGAGGCCAAGGGAAAGATCAATAACATTTATGTGAAAAATCTAAATCAGAGGACATTATAGCACTATCAATTGCTAATACGATACATACTAAAACATTACAAAGAAAGGATGGGAGAGACAGACAAAGATAGAGAGAGAAGGGACATGGGGGAGGACAGAGAAGTGGGATGTTCAGGGTAAAATATTGATGAAGGAGGAGGGAAGGAGACAAAGAAAAGCTGGAGAAATGCTTTCAGGTCTTCCCTCCAGTACGTATGAGCTGTGTGAATACATTAGTGCCCCAAGTAGCCCTCTGAGAACATGTATAAATTATGGACAAATTGCATCTCAGTGGAGGGAATTTCCACTACAAGAATTCCCTAAGCTGATGAAATCCCAGGTGTTTTTCTTCCTCCCCACTCTTCTTCTCTCTCTCCCCTC
This sequence comes from Dromiciops gliroides, assembly GCF_019393635.1. Taxonomy (NCBI): domain Eukaryota; kingdom Metazoa; phylum Chordata; class Mammalia; order Microbiotheria; family Microbiotheriidae; genus Dromiciops; species Dromiciops gliroides. The sequence goes on from NC_057865.1 coordinate 255,409,527, forward strand.
CTTCTCTCCCCCTCCTCTTCCTCCTCCTCCTGATCCTCCTCCCTCTCCCTCCCCCATACATATACACATGTGTATATACATATAGTATATATTTACAGACATATATGTGCATATTCATATATAATACAAATGTATTATAGATGTATGGGACCCTTTTGTTACAGTTTTTCCAGATCCAAAATGGTATTCATTAACTACCTTCCTCCTCAGTTTCACAGGGATTATAGGGAAGAATGGGAAAATCGTGAAGACTTTTTTTAAGCTATGGAAGGAAAAAAGTAAACATGAATCTGAAGATACTTGAACTATAATTATTTGGTCATTTATGATTGCATTCAAAGCATTAGGAAATGAACGTTTTATCAAGGTGTTTTATTTTCTTTTTTAAAGCAACCTTATACATAGAGAGTTCTACAACCTCGCAAAATGTTTGCATATATGAGTTAGTGAAATGTCTTACATTAGATGGTCTTGGAGTCGGGAAGACCTGGCTTTAAATCCTGCCTGATTCTAAAGTAGTGGGACCCTGGCTAGTCATTTAATCTCTCTCTGTCTCAGGCAGGAAGTCACAGCCAGGTTGTGGTTTGTATTGGTGGAGGGAGATCCTATGCTTTTCAAATCATAGATCTTTTATTTTTATATTTAGAAATACACTTTATATATACATATACACACATATTCATAGCTATATGTGCATATAGATAAGCTATATGAAATTATAAATTTATCTAGATATTTGATAAAATGTTTATTTCTTAGTGACTTAAGCACACCTGTAAGTAACCAGATAATTGTGGTTCAAAGACCATTGATTTTACATTTAATCAGTCTTTTAAAAAAGATTCAATTTATGTGTTGTCCTCCTCCACGTAAACTCCTTGAAGGTAAGAACTGATTTATTTTTTTGGCTTGTATTTGTATCCTCAACACTTGGCATATTTCTTATACAGAATAAAGGTTCTATTCATTTATCTGCCTATGTGTTTTTCTCTGTAAGTAGCCCCAAATTTGTTATCTCTTTCATCTTTGCAATAATCATTGTGTGAGAGAATCCATTATTATAAGATGCTACATTGGATAAAGTATTGGACTTGGAGTCATGAAGACATGAGTTAAAATCCTACCTCAAGTACTTAATAGCTTTGTGAACTTGGGAAGTACTAACCCACTTTTAGCTTCCGTTTTCTCATCTGTAAATGGGGATTATAATAACACCTACTCCCAGGGTTGCTGTGAGGATCAAATTAAATAACATATATGAAGTACTTTGTATACCTGAAAACACTATATAAATACCAGTTATTATTACTTTTAATATTATTATGCATGATATATATTGTTGTTGCTACCTATAATGAGAGGAAAAGGAGAAAAAAAGGGATTCATGTGAATTGGAGAAACGAGATTTTTTTTTATTACCATTGTGTTTTCTTTAAAGAAAAAAAAACCTACCAAATAAAATCATACTTTGTTTCCAATTAATTTATTAAACTAACAATTTCCTGGGTATTTAAAAGTTGAATATTTATCACCTGAGACTTTCCGTTAATTGCAAAATATAGTGATGTTTTTCAATTACCCTAGTGACACATATTTTATTCTTTGAGATATAACTCAGAAAAGGAAACAATGCCTAGAAGATGCATATCTAAATGTTAATAGGATTTTATTCAATAATTAACAGATGGGAATTTTTTCCCCAGAATTTCTGATTATGTGTGAGCACCTGAGTAATTAATTTATGGACTAGTGGCAAATTTCATTTCACATTTCAAAGTGCAGTTTGACTGCTTTAAAAGTATCTCACATAATTGTATATTTTGAATGTGTCTCACTGAAAGATTTCACGAGGACATAAAATGGCTAAGATGGAATTCAGATTTATTTTCTCCACCATTGACTCAAAAGATGAAAAAAAAATCCAATGGGTTGTAGTCTCAAAAATAAACAACAAAACTCCAACAAGGTCAAGAAATTCAAGGAATATTTATTAGGCATCTACCATGTGCTATCTAGATATTGTTGTTATTTGTTTGTCTTTCATTTCTGAAGAGGACCATGACATTGGTGTGATGTCATGACTTGCAGTGAGTTGGATTTAAGTGAGGGAGAGATGTGCAAGGTCACCAACCTCACCCTTTTCTCCAGAGCTATCTGGTCACAGTGGCAAGATACATATCAGAACGACTGGAGATGGCCCTGGATGTTTTGATGCAGTTGGGATTAAGTGACTTGCCCAGGGACATACGACTAGTAAGAGTCTGAGGTGAGATTTGAACTCAGGTCCTCTTGGCTCCAGAGCCAGTGTTCTATACGCTGTGCCACCTATCTAGACATAGGAAATACAACAAGGTGGACTGTTTTCTGTAAGGATGCTTAATGAGAATTATGAAATTTATGTTCCTACCTAAGGAGGAATCTAACAGTTCAAAGGGTATCTTGGGGTTCCTGGTTTTTACTTTCATATCAGGGTTTTTGATGCTCTATTTGCTTTATTTGTCTTGCAGATGTCATATATAATCTAAAAATGTTTATGACAAATGGGAGGATAAGAGCATTATTCAAAGAAATGGAAAATTACTCTAAAGCATCTTAGTAATTCCTCATTTCCTTGAACAATTCTCTATTTCTCTCATTTGTCATCTATGGTTTTAGTTTATGGTATGAAATTTGAAAGCAATAACTGAGCCATTTTATTTTCCAACGTACAGATTTTAGGATGAGACCATATAAGCACACACAAGAAATATAATGATTAAGAATTAAAGAGAGCTTTAAGGTTTGCAAAGCATTTTCTTTATAAGGTAGGTAGGGCAAATATTATTATTCCTATTTTATGGATGGGGAAACTGAGGCTCAGATAGCCTGGCTATCTTACTCATGATCACACAGTGTCTGAGACAAGATTGAACTCAGATTGATCCAACCCAATTCAATTTCAAGCAACATTTATTAAGGACCTCCTACAAACAGTACACTGTTCTGGGTGCTAGGTATACAAAGACCCCACAATATGGAATAATCCTTGTTCCCACGGTAGCCTATGGAAGGAAAAATACAAGTTATATATGGATAAATAGCTTAGAATCATAGGAAGAAATATTTGTTTAGGAGGAATACCATTGAGTGAAGACAGAGCACTTGTCTTCTGAGTTTACCTCTGACACCTAGCTAACACTCATTTATTAAGCCCTACTATGTGCCAGTACATTAATTGGGTACATTACTAAGACTGGGGATATAAAACAAAATAAAAGACAGTCCTTGCTGTCAAGAAACTTACATTCTAATGGGCATACAAATAAGGTGACCTTGGACAAGTAATTTAGGGTCATGGACTGGGAGCTGGGAGGGACAATAAAGGCCTCTAGCCTCTTGATGTTATAGATGAAAAAACTCAAGTCCATGGATGCTAAGTGACTTACCCCCAAATCACACAAATATTAAATGTCTTCTCCCTGGGATTTAGTTTCTGCATCGAAACTTTTATTTATTAAAAACAAAACATGCTGGGGCAGCTAGGTTGCACAGTGGTTAGAGCACCGGCCCTGGAGTCAGGAGGACCTGAGTTCAAATCTGGCCTCAGACACTTGACACTTACTAGCTACGTGACCTTGGGCAAGTCACTTAACCCCAATTGCCTCACAAAAAACCAAAACAAAACAAAACATGTTTTGTACAGAGACTGTAACATAGTGGGGCGCTTAAAGAATCGTTGTTCATCCTTCATTTTGGAATGCAGCCAATGCTATCACAAGGTGATGGCTTGACTTGCTCATGAACTGGATTTAAGTGAGGCAGAGTCAACAGCCTTCCAGAGTCACCTAAGTCCAGTGGCAGGATAAAAGTCAAGATGACCGGTTATGGCACAGGATGTGGTAGATGACATGACTCCAAGAAGCTGTAGCAGAGGCCACACTTAGGCAGATGGGCTAAACCAGGTTGAGGGTAACTGTCAGGCCTCAAATCCATTGGTGAGTTGGGGGAATGTCTACTCCAAGCATGTGAAGACTTCCTCTGGTGGAATGGGTAGATGAGAAAAATTTGTTCCAACAGCCATCACGGTGGCTGAAGCAAAGATTATGGACCTTGGTCAAGTATAATAATGTTTATAGATTGATTAAATGACTGGGGAAAATATAAGTACATAAGAATACAAGATCTAGGAAATGGAAAATGTTGAAACTGTTGTGCACTGTGTTGAGAATAGATTAATGTTTAGCAATGCAGTTTATTGTTGTTCCTCAGCTCATTTGCATGTAACTGTTTTAAGACTCTTGAGAATAACTCAAAAAAATGAAAAAGAAATGGATATTGGACATTGAAGAATGATGAGATAAGGACTGCTGAATTCTTCACAGGGGAAATTTGGTGAGTTATCTCATCAAAGAAAGGTGAATTAATGAGTACTTGTAGGAGGCTCTGATTTAAACTCTCTTTTCCCCCTCAAATCCTAACCTCCCTTCTTCCCAACATCCCTATTACTGTTGAGAGTACCACTATCCTCTATCTGTGTGACCCTGGGCAAGTCACTTAACTCTCATTTCTCTGTAAAGAAAAAAAAAAGTACTAGGGCATAAAAAACATAAATAAATACTAAAAGTAAATTTAGCAGGCAGCTAGGTGGCACAGTGGAGAAAGTGCCAGCCCTGGATTCAGGAGGACCTGAGTTCAAATCCAGCTTCAGACATTTGACAGTTACTAGCTGTGTGACCCTGGGCAAGTCACTTAACCTTCATTGCCCTGGAGAGGGGGGGGAGAGGGGGGGAGGGAGAGGGAGAGGGGGAGGGAGAGGTAGAGGGGGAGAATACCACTGTCCTTCCAATCTCCCAATTATTCTCTACTCCTTGTTCCTGGTATGAAAATGGTTTTTAGTAAATGTTTATTAACTGACTGACTGAAAAAGACCTGTCAAGACTAGAAGATTCAGCAAGGTGTCAAAAATCAGATCTGTAAGAGCTATTTAAAGAAACCAGTTAAGGGTGCAGCTAGGTGCTGCAGTGGATAAAGCACCATCCCTGGATTCAGGAGGACCTGAGTTCAAACCTGGCCTCAGACACTTGACACTTACTAGCTGTGTGACCTTGAGCAAGTCACTTAACCCTCATTGCCCCAGGAAAAAAAAACAGAAAAGAAAAAAGAGAAAAAAGAAAAGAAACCAGTTAACTAGAGCAGTCAGTAGACAAGGAGGCTTTAACTTATAGTTCTTGATGGGCTGAAATCTAGCATTCATCATAGTACCTAGCACATAAACACTTAATAACTAAAAGACTTGACTTGTTGACTGGGATAAAGATTTTCGTGCACCGGAAGAGTGCTTTAGTTGCAGCTATCACTTTCAGAACGACCTAGAGTTTAAGAGAAGTGAGGCCTTTCCAAAGTGTCTGTTGATCCTTGATGCCTCTCTGGTTTGAGAGAGAAAAATGGAAAGGGGAAGGTAGGTTTTGTAGTCACTTTGCTATTTCACAACAGATGTTGAGATCTAATTGGACTATTTAGAATCATGGTGAGTGAATAACTAGCTGGTCTGTTCTGTGTTGGCCAAAGAAAGAAAGCTAGCCTGATGAGTTTTGCAGTTCTCTGGTTTAAAGGGAATTGCCAGCTAGTTCAATTGAATAACACATTTCCAGTGCCCCTTTTAAGTTGAAAGAGCTTGTAAATGCTTCTTTGGTTTGAGAATAGGAGGAATGAAGATTTGGCCAGGAACAGTAGACAGTTACAGAGAATCTACTTTCTGTTATGCCAAAGATCTGAATAAACCAATAGTATGAAAGCCTGCAGTGAAGAATTGAGTTACCCCAAGAACATGGATTTTTTTTCCACATGTTGGAAGGAAAACCTCTGCCAAAATTTCTATAAGTATGGACTCATTTTCCCCAACAAATACTAAGTACACTGGTGGGAAAGCATATCCCAGGTTTATGTATAAATTATAATGTATTTTTATTCCCGCATTTTCTTTAATATACAATTACTTGTGATGCTGTGATTTCTTTCACTTTATTGATAAATAAATAGCTCTGTTTAAGATCTAAAAGTGTCAGTATCATGAGGGACTGGATTGTGAAACTGGAGACCCAATGGTGGGAGTTTGATAGCTAAAGTGGTGAATAGTGGAGTATTTACTTCCCTCAAAGAGGTTACCTCTTAGCCCCTGAGGGAATTTGAACACATAACTGCTTCTCCTTCTCTTAGAACCTGGTCCTGCCAGTGTGAGACATAATCTTCTTAGCCATTTTAATTGTATTAATCCAATATTTACTTTCCCCCACAAATTCTATCCATCTTGACTAGTTCTGCCTTCTGGAGCCAAGTCTAATGCTTTTTGGTGATGACTCTTCAGACACTTCAGGAAGATTATTATGACTCCATAGTTCTTTCCGCTAAACAAATCCATTTCCTTCAAAGCTTTATATATATATATATATATATATATATATATATATATATATATATATGGCATGATTTTGAGTTCTGTTACCACCAATGTCATTTTATTTTGGTCATCGAATCATCAAAGGATCATATATTCAGAAATGAAAGGGACCTTTGGGATAAGGTCCAATTCTCCTACCCCCCCCACCCCCAAACTAAGACATGCAAACAGTGACAGGGTGCAAGGATAGCATCAGAAGGTGTGTCCTTGAATGAAGAAGAGACCTTCAGAGAGCAAGTGTCCCTGGTGGCACCCCATGCAGTATGGGTGGAGTACCTATCCACGGAACCTGAGAAGTCTGAGAAGTATGTCTTTGGCTAATGTTAAGAGGAAGAAGAAACTCATTTAGTCACCAAATTTGAGATTGGAAAGGCCCCCAGCAGACATGGATGATGATTACAATGGCCAGGAATTGCAGCAGGCTTTTGTTTTTGGTTTTTTGGTTTTTTGCGGGGCAATGAGGGTTAAGTGACTTGCCCAGGGTCACACAGCTAGTGTCAAGTGTCTGAGGCTGGATTTGAACTCAGCTCCTCCTGAATCGAAGGCCAGTGCTTTATCCACTGCGCCACCTAGCTACCCCCATGCAGCAGGCTTTTGAAGACCCTGGAGCCAGTAAACTGAAGGACTCAACTTGAGAGAAGATTGCAGATTGCCAGGATGGCTACAGAGATCATGTTGAGAGGAGGGAAAAAATGAAGCTAGTTAGGGTAGTGCAAATCTCCTTAAACTGAGGGTTATGGCACTGAGGGTTAGGTCATACCACTGAATATGGGGATTGTGAAAAATTTGGCAATAGTAAAAGGTTATACATATCTATTTTATATCCCTATATACCTGAGTCATGTAAAAATTTCTCAGGTGAAAAGAGAGCAGAAAACATTTAAGAAGCCTTGGGGTGGTGAATGTTAGACTTGAAGTTGGGAAGAGATATTGTGAACAATTCTGTTCATTTTTTTTTTTTTGCTGAAATCCTGCCAAGGCTGAGCATGATGGCACACATCTGTAACCCCCGCTGCCAGGGATCCTGAGGTTGGCAGATATCTTGAACTTGGGAGTTCTGAGTTGCTGTTGGTAATGCAGATTGAACATCTATCTGTACTGTTAGGCATCAATATGGTCAGCTCTCAGAATTGAGGAGGTGGCTCCTAAATTGCCTAAAGAGAGGCGAATTAGTCTAGGTCTGAAATGGTGTGCGTTAAAGCTCCCATAATGATCAGTAGTGAGATTGGGTTGTAAGTATTTCCTATAAGGTCAGTCTGGGCAAGATAGGGAGAGCCATGTTTAAAAAAAAATTAGTTAACTGAAAAAGAAAAAAAATATAATAATGAAAATGAAATATGTTTGTGGTCTTTCCCTAATATATCCCTTCCATCTCTCGCTCTCTTGCGCGCTTGGGCTGGCTCTTGCGCGCGCTCTCACTCTCTCGCTCTCACTCTCTCGCTCTCTCTCGCTCTCACTCTCACTCTCTCGCTCTCTCGCTCTCTCTCTCTCTCTCTGTCTCTCTGTCACACACACACACACACACACACACACACACACGAGTTAGGTTGTTTTGATATGTTGCATTCTTTATTTCAACCCAATTTCACTCAAATTTCTTAGTTGTAGGTCATAATTGGTATAGCCCAGGACTCCTTGAGCATGTCACTTTTTACTTCATAATATTAATTCTCTTAAATCATGCCTGATATTAAGAGACTTTATCCATTCCACCAGTACCACAGTGGAGAAGGGGACAGAACATCAGTATGTTTCCTTGGAACCTGAGTCACTCAGACTAGGGAATCTTCCGAACAAAAACATTCTTGAACAGAAAACAATTAGTTCAATCCACCCCAACAGTTCACTCATTCCATTTTACAAGTATATTCTGTGTGTCTACTGTCTACCAAACACTGTATTGTGTGGGGTTTAATTAAAAAAATATCACCCTGCCCCTCTAGGGAACTTTTAAGATTGGGATGAAATATGGATAATCTGACAAGCCAGACTCAAATGGAATTACCCAATGGGGAAACACGAACTTGGCCTATTGCCAATCATAATCTATTTAGTCAAATCTAACTCAGTTTTTTTGGCAGGGCAATGGGTGTTAATTGACTTGCCCAAGGTCACACAGCTAATAAGTGTCAAGGGTCTGAGAACAGATTTGAACTCAGGTCCTCCCGAATCCAGGGCCAGTGCTTTATCCACTGTGCCACCTAGTTGCCCCCTAACTCAGTTTTAATACCCAAGCTAAAACCTGCCTTTGGCGTTAAGTGTGACCCCAGCAAAGCAAATGTATAAAGCTATTTATTTTCAAAACAATTGAAAATACCATCTGTACCATCTTCACTAAGAAGATCCCAGTTAGATTGACCTCGATATGAAAAGGAGAATTATGCCTATGAAAAATAAGTTTTAAAAGACTCATTGAGAGGAAGCTAAAGGGTCTAATAGTACCAATGCTACTTTGTCTTCTGTGTTGAGAGAAAATGAAGCAGTCATTTGAAATAAAGAATAGCTTGTGGTTAAGATTTGAACAGAGACGAAAAGCACCATGGGCTCAAGGATTTCTTTTAAATCCAAGACTCATCATATACCTTCCAGGACATAGAGGAGGAAAAAGCCTTTCACCATCTCACTAGCTCTCCTGGATTCACTGAACAGCTCTGCAGGTACTAACATCAAGACACATTTCTTCTGATTTCCTCACAGTCAGAGCCACCCTCTCCCCAAACCCCCTGCAGGGTAAGGCTGCTCTAAGGCACTGTCATTCTCCTCCATGTTCTCTACTGACCTTCCTTTGCTCAGGAATTTCTAGGCTCTATTTCTAGTTATGCCCAGGCTCAGGGGTGGCGTGTGCTGGAGCCAACTTGAACCAGGTCTCAAGAGCCAATTGTTAAATATTGAATGAGGGCTTTACTGTTGGAGATCACAATTGCTACAGATGGGAGCTTAATTTATTGTTTTGGTGATTGCCTAGACTTAATAAGGCGATGGAGAAAATGTTAATAATGCAAATTAAGCAGAGAAGTCTGACATACACACACTAATATATATATACACACATATATTCATATATATACTCATATGTATATTGTTTATATACATGTACATGTACACACACAAACACATGCACACACACATATTTTTTTTTCTGGACAGGATATTACTCATTATTTACCCTCATGCCACTTAGCACAACCCAGCATTAACACCAGCCAGAAAGCATGGCATCGTGAGTAATGTGCTGGACTAGAAGAGTGGATTCGTGAAGAAGGGGAAGACAGAATACATATGCATTTGGGAAAGGAGACAAAGTCACACTAAGGTCATGAAGCTTGTGTGTTATAATAATGAAAATAAGCATGAGAAAGGCATGTTTTCTTTCTACACAAGTGTATATGAGAGAAGAGATGTTTCTGGATTTTCCTAACCTTAAATTATGTGGTTTGTCATTCAGTCAGTAAGCATTCATTAAGCACTTGTTTTGTTCCAGACTTTGTGCTAAGTGCAGGGGATACAACAAAAGGCAAAAAACCATTGTCCTTGCCCTCAAGGGGCTTATAATCTAAAAGGGGAGACAATAAGCAAACAACTATGCATCTGGGTGGTCCAGGGGATAGAGTGCTAAGACTGGAATTAGGAAGACTATCTTTCTGAGTTTAAATCTGGCCTTGGACACTAACTGACTGTGTGACTCTGGGCAAGTCACTTAACTGTGTTTGCTTCAGTTTCTTAACCTAAAAATGAAGACTGTAAATACAGTCACAAGTACTTAGACATGGGGCAGCTAGATGGCAAAATGGATGAAGCACCGGCCCTGGATTCAGGAGGACCTGAGTTCAAATCTGACCTCAGACACTTGACACTTACTAGCTGTGTGACCCTGAGCAAGTCACTTAACCCTCATTGCCCTATAAAAACCAAACAAAAAACCAGACTCAGACATGATTAAAATGACTGAACAACCAAAAAATGTATATACAAGATATGTATGGAAGGTCATACCAGAAGGTAGTTTCTTGCAAAAAGTGGGATTTGAGCTACGTCTTGAAAGAAATCAGGGCAGTCAGGGGGTGGAGAAGGGAGAATGTTCCAGGTTTGAGGGCAGCCAGTTCAGAGACACAGAGTGGGACAAGGAAGTGTCATGTACAACAAATAAATGTCTGGACAGCAGAAACTAACTTGTAGCCCCAGAGAACTTAGCATGCTGCCAGGAAAAGTTAAAATGGAATAGATTCTTTTTAGCGATGATTGCCTTCCTTTGCCTTTTCCCTGCTGTGATTTCAAGAACCTACAGACTTCATTTAAAAATTGACAGCATGCCTAGTGGATAGAGCACTGACCCTGGATTTAGGAGAACCTCAGGTCAAATCCGGCCTCAGACACTTGAAACTTACTGGCTGTGTGACCCTGGGAAAGTCACTTAACCCCGATTGCCTCACCAAAAAAAAGTTTTAAATTGACAGCATGCAGAAAGTAGTTAGGATCATTGTTGTTTGCTGTTCAGTCATGTCTGATTCTTCATGACCCCATCGACCATAGCTTGTCAATGCTGATCATGGGACTTTCTTGGCAATGATCCTGGAGTGGTTTGCTGTTTCCTTCTTCAGCTCGTTTTACAGATGAGGAAACTGAGACAAACAGGGTTAAGTGACTTTGCCCCAGGATCACAAAGCTAGTAAGTGTCTGAGGCAAGATTTGAACTCAGATCTTCCTGAGTCTAGGCCCTGGACTCTATCCACTGAGCCTTCTAGCTGCCTTCATTTAAAATCACAGGCTCATAGATTTTTGAGCCAGAAGGGATGAGGAAAGCCATCTAGTCCAAGCCCCTTGTGTTACAAATGGGGAAACTGAGGTCAAGATAAGTTAAGTGACTTGTCCTAGGTCAAACATAAAATAAATGGCAGAGCCAAGATTTGAACCCAGGTCTTCTGATACTCAATCTGGCTTTTTTTTTGTTTGTTTTACTGTACCTCCCATGGAAAAATATGTTCTAATTTTAGAAACTTTTTGACATATAAAGTTACTTCTCTTGGGCAAAGTCATCCAGACTTGTGATTTTATTGGTGTAGGAAACTTCTATGTGGAAAATCCATTCATTGATATGGATTCTCCCCTCTTTCTTAGTGATTCTTCCAGGATGCTGGGAGGTTAAGTAAATTACTCTGAATCAACTAACCAGGATATGGTAAAGGCTTGTCATGAACTTGGGCTTTTCAATCTCCAAACTCAGTTTTCTATTCATTGTTCTAGGTTGTCACCATTAATAATAAATTATTTGGGGTATAAATATTAGTAAATTCTAGTTAGTAAATATAAATGCAAATATAATCCAGCATCAGATACTTATTAGCTGTATAACCCAGGGCTAGTCTTTTAACTGTTGACTTCCTCAGTTTCCTCAACTGTAAAGTGGAAATAATAATAATAATAATAATAATAATAATAATAATAATAACAACAACAACAACACTTATCTCCCAGGGTTGTTGGGAAGATAAAATGAGTTAGTGTTTGTAAAGCCCTTAGTATAGTGCCTGGCACATAGTAGGCACTTTTGTTGTTCAGGCATTCAATCATGCCAGACTCTTAGGAGGCACTAAATAAATGTTAGCTATTTTTATTATTTTCATCAGAGCTTATAAAGTTTTATTTATGTATTTTCTTGGAGTGGAACATGACATAATTTGAAATGCACCATGTTTAAATGAATGTTTGTAATTAAGTTGTTGATAAATGGATGGATGGACGGATAGACAACATAGAGACATCTATTTGATTATAAAAAGAGGTCTCTTTGAATTGGGAAAGTAGATCATCTATCTAGTTTCATCTGAAACTAAGGAAGTTATTCTTGGGACAAGTAATATTTTCCTATTTTGTAGTCAGCATGAAGGTGACTGCCTATACTTGGAAATAAGAATATTGAATAATTCAACAAAGAAGCTGCAATTCTGGTTTTGGTTTGGTTTGTTTTTTTTTCCAGTCGGCGACAACTGAATAAGTGGGAGGGGAGGGATATAGAAGTAACACACATCACTTTTGAATCCCTACATGTGGATGAATATTGAGCACATTTAAATTTTAAATACAATTCATGATTTAACTGACAGCTGTGCTATATCAAAAATATCATTTTTTGCTCTGTACATTGTAGCGAGTAATGACCTTTCCCTTCTTATTTCTAATTTTTAAAAGGGGAAAAATCAGTAATTAGGCTTACCACCTCATGTCAGGGCTATAGCAAACATTCTACACATCTGGCCTAGTATTATTTTATAAGATCTTTGAATTCACATTTTTCCCCCAATTTTAGTCTATATTTTTTGGGTTTTGCATTACTTTTATTCAGGGAATGTGCCACTAAGTGTTTAATAACTAGCTCTCTGGAGGGGAAAATGTACCACAACACACTCTTAAGTTTACTTTGCATTATTAACATTTCCCTATCACTTTTTTGAGTCTTGACAATCAAATAAACAATAAATCAAGCCCTGATTTGTGACACTTGCTGATTTCAGAGATGTAAATGCTGACATTGAAAATTTAACTGGCTATCATGAGCTGGTTTGAGTTGGCCTCAGCACACCCTCTGCCTTTATTTATCCATTCATTCATTCATTTGTTTATTCATTCATTCATTCATTCACTTATCTATCTATCTATCTATCTATCTATCTATCTATCTATCTATCTATCTATCTAATCTATCTATCTATATTCATTCAGCCTCAGCATACCCTTTCTATCATTTATTTATGTATTCATTTAATTTGTGTGTGTGTGTGTGTGTGTGTGTGTGTGTGTGTGTGTGAGGCAATTGGGGTTAAGTGACTTGCTCAGGGTCACACAGCTAGTAACTGTCAAGTGTCTGAAACTGGCTTTGAACTCAGGTCCTTCTGACTCCAGGGCCAGTACTTTATCTACTGCACCTCCCAGCTGTCCCCTTGCTTTTATTTTAGAAGATATCCCTTTTGCCTTTCTTCTAGAGGGAAAGAGCTTTTGTACCAAAAGAAAAGAAAAAATAAAGAAAGAAAAAAGCAAAATTAAGTGTTCAACTAAGACTAAAAATACTTGTATATTTCATGCACATAGCCATTTCTCCTCCACAAAGAAGGGAGGGGTGTATTTTTTCTTTTGGGGGCTAAGCTCGATCACTGGGGTTGGTTTGTCTCTTCAGATGACATGGCTGCATTCTAATTCCATCATTTCTATCTCAGAAAACACAAAATCTATTTCCTCTTTCTAATTTTTACATCTTTTTAATGTCTTGGTCTTTGAGGGCATCATAAGAACACTGGTATTAATAATTATAGTTTTCCCTTATGTAGCAACATTTTGGAGTTTGAACGTACCTTCATGATACAATGGAAAGATTTTCCCACATGTAGGGTTATACCAGGATTAAAATACTGGCTCTTGTTCTGATCTATCTTTGTGACTCTGGCCAAGGAACATATTTTCCCTGATCTTTAGTTTCCTCATGTGTAAAATGCAGGGCTTAGGGTAGATGACTTCTGAAACCTATTCCAGTCCATCTCTTTGATTCTAAGATCTGTGTTCCTCATAATAATCCCATCGATAAATATTGCTATTATTTGCAACTCTATTTCACAAATGAGAAGACTGAACCTTTGAGACTCTCATAGCTTCTAAGTGTTTGAATTGCATTCAAATCAGGTCTCCAGTTTAAATTGATTAATTCATGTTTTTCTTGTTTCTTCTGTTTCTACTTTCTATAGCTGTAGCCATTTTCTTCCAATCTGCCTTCTTGAACTGAAGATCTTTCCCTTCATCATTCACCCTAAGTCCTCCTTTAACATATTGATTAATGAGAAAGAAAATGTAATATTTCATTTTCATGATTTCCCCTTCTCAACTGATATGTTTGTCAATTTGTTCTGCCATGAGCCTAAATCTTTTATAGGTCCAAGTATAGTAACTTATCAGGAAGTTATATTTCCAGTAAACTCAACTGCCCAGTACCTAGTTGGAAATGAGCCAAAAACCCTGGTGATGAAAGAAGAAAAGAGCTAAAAAGTGAAGGACAGTGAGAGCAGCAGAGTGGCACAGGGGAGAAGAGGGGAGAAGGGTAGGCAGACCGAAAGGTAGATAGATGAGAGAAAGAGAGAGAAATTGGTAGCAAACTAGATACCTAGAGAGAGATTAATGATAGATAACATAGATAGGTACAGAGAAATAGAGAAACAGCAAAATAGGTAGATAACTAGATACCTAGAAAGACAGATTGAAACCAAAAGAGAGAACTAGATAATTAGAGAGATAGGCAGATTGATGATATACTTAGATAAATAGATACATAGATTGATACTTAGAAACCTAGAGAGAAAGAGAAATAGGTAGATAAATAGATAACTGGGTATCTACCCAGAGAGATAGATTGATGACAGATAGATAGAAATGCAGATACTTAGAGAGATAGAGAACTAGATAACTAGATATATAGAGAGATTGATGATAAATAGACACCTACAGAGATAGATTCCTAGATACCTAGATAGATACATAATAGTTTGGCATAGTGTGGACACATAGTGCTTACTAAATATGTTCTGATGTAACTGCATAGATAAGCATTTATTAAGCACTTACTATGTACTGAGTCCTGTGCTATGTATTGGAGTTACAAATGCAAGTGAGACAACACATCCTTAGATAACTCACAAAGGGAATCTGACAAGATAAGGTGCACAAGGGTGCAAGGGGGTGCAGCATTTGGCAAGAGGAAGGAGAACTCTGGAGAGTCTAGTTGTAAGGAAAGTGGATGATGGCTGCCCCCCCCCCAAAGTAGTGGTCACCAGTGAGGAGAGTGGAACTTCCTGATGGAGGTTTCTTCAGGGTAGCAGGGTAGTTTGTGAGGAAGAAGGGAAGAAGGAGAGGGAAAAAGGATAAGGGAGAAGAGAAGTCACAAGATTTGGAATTGAAGAACCCAAAATTTGATGGCCAACACTTCCATTTACTGCCTGGATTATTTTGGACAAGTCTGTGCTATTGTTACCTCATTTATAAAATGAGAGGTTCTGATTGGCTTGATGATCTTTATTATCTCCTCCAGCCTTAAATCTGTGATCCTACATCTCTCTGCACTCTACTCTGTGAAGAACACATCTAGAGTATTGTTTTCTATTCTGGCTGATGGATTTTAGGAGGAATTTTGGTGAGCTGAACATATCCAGGGCGAGTGACCTGAGTGGTGAATAATTAATAGTGACCATAACAATAACTATCATTTATTTAGTGTTTTAATGGTCACAAAGAACTTTACAAGTATTATCTCATTTAATCCTCATAAGCACGTTGGGAGATAGGTACTATTATTATCCCCTTTTGACAGTAGAGGAAACTGAGGAAAATATCAGTTAAGTGGCTTGTCTGGGGTTACACAGTCAGTAAGTATCTGAGACAAGAAATGGAACTCAGGTTTTCTCTGCTCCAGATACAGTGCTCTAGCTAGAGCCAGAGTTGTGAAGAACTGAAGACCACTGTTAAAAGGCTGCTTACTTGTGTTATTTAAATATATATGTATGTGTGTATGTGTGCCCTCTCTGATTGGCAGTGGCATATACTTTTTTGTTAGATGTTGTTAAAGCTAAACTCCAAATGCAAAGTAATCATCTGATGCAGCTAATTGCTATTCTGATGAATAATGATTTGCATACTCATCAATATAATTAACAGACATCTTAGCTCTCTTTGCTTAATACATTCACAGAGAGGAATCCTGGCATAGTGAATGGAGAACTTGCCAGAAGAAGTCCTGGGTTCAAGTCCTAACCCTGACACATGCTAGCTGCATGACCCTGGTCAAGTGACTTGATCTTTCAGTGCCCTTGTGAAATTTTATTACTAAAAGTTGCATAGTAATGAAGAGTTTCAATTTTGAGTTGTTATACAAAGTTTCCTTTCATCATTTAACATGGTGCCTGGATCACAGTAGGTGCTTAATAAATGTTGATTGATTGATTGATTACTAGGAATTGCCTATACCAGTGAAATCCCATTTCAGGACCAAAAAAGGAAAGACCTGTAAGAGCTTGAATCACTGGGACCAATCCACCAAGTTACCTTCCATGTTTGACAAAGAGTAAATGCCTATTAAATGCTTGTTGACTCTTGCCAAAATGAGAAGATCCCCAGTTCTTGGACTTCTTGTAATGTCTAAAAAGAATGTGTGCTCATGATTGGAGTCTTATTAGTGCCCTTCCACAGAAATGGGGAGGGGAGAAACCATGGCAGAAGATTTTAGCTGTGTTTTATTGAAAGGGCTGTCAAATGGAACAGGGTTAAGCTTTCAGAGGGAGAAACCAGAGGATATGGATGGAAGAGGCCAATGGTGAGATTTAGATGTAGTTTAAAAAAAAAGGAAAAAGAAAAGAAAATTTCCTAAGAACTAGACTTGTCCCAAGGTGGAACAGACTGCTGCCTCTGGAGATGGTGGGTTCCCCCCTCATGGTAGGGCTTTAAGCAAAGGATGAATGATTCTTTGTTGAGGAGGTGGTTTACTGAGAAGGAAATCCCAGGAAAAAAAAAAAGACTTTTGGGATTTCCCTCCCCCTGCCCTTTGGTATGGAGGAGATTAGAGGGTACATTCTACTACCCTTTTCTCCTTTCTTGAGAACTGAGAGGCTCAAATAGCCTCTTGTTATATCTTCCTTACCGAGGGCTTCGAATGCATTCAAAAGAAGAAAAAAGTCCAATAGGAACCTAAGAAAAGTATCTTTCATTTTCAAAGTACTTGACATATGATCTCATTTAATTCACACAATCACTTTTCAACAAGTAAGATTTTTGGGACACTCTGTATCTCTTGCAAACAGAGAAATATAAGCGAGGTAACTTAGAAAGAAGGGAGTCATTCATGACTGAGGGGACAGTGGAAGAGGGTTTCTTGGAAGTTTTAGCACGGGAGCTAACCTTAGAAGGAGCCACAGGTTCTAATGGTCATATCAAAGATACTGAGTCATCAAGAAAAGATTAAATATGGACAATTTGGGGACAGCTAGGTGGTGCAGTGGATAAAGCACCGGCCCTGGATTCAGGAGGACCTGAGTTCAAATGCAGCCTCAGACACTTGACATTTACTAGCTGTGTAACCCTGGGCAAGTCACTTAACCCCCATTGCCCTGCAAAAAACAAACAAACAAACAATATGGACAATTTATTATGTTGAAGAGAGCGGGGAGATGTGTGCAATTCATTTTAGAATATTGTCTATAAAAACAGCAAATACCATTTTGGTTCTTAAAGG
The DNA here is from genome assembly GCF_019393635.1 of Dromiciops gliroides. NCBI lineage: Eukaryota > Metazoa > Chordata > Mammalia > Microbiotheria > Microbiotheriidae > Dromiciops > Dromiciops gliroides. Next base: position 255,427,220 of record NC_057865.1, read on the forward strand.
AGCTGGCTAAAAAATAAAATCATTTCTTTGTAATAGCTCACCCTTCAACAATGCTAACTCAGTGAGATATTGCTTTATATAGTGTATTAACTGAAAAAAGAGAATGCTAATAATTCCTGGTAATGAAACTTACAGCAGTTTTCAGCTTAGTTATGAACATAAAATGAACTTTTCTTTCTTACAAAGAGTACCATAAAGTCTTTAATGCGCCTTAGAAATACACATCATTAGTCTCATTACTTAGTCTTCAGCTTCAGGATTTAGCTCAAATATTATCTTCTATATGAAGCCTTTTCTGATCCCTTTCCCAGTTACGCCCTACTAGATGTTTCTGCTTTCTACCTTTTCAAATTTCCATAAATTTACTTATTTTCTGTAAGGGGCTAAAATTCTAGCGAGTCTGTCTAAAATATCTAATGAGTGGTCACCAATAAATTATAAGCTTTAGCAAGAGTTAGACTTTTAAGCATTTATTAAGGAGAATAAGAATTTGGTAAAAAGAGAGAGAAAGGCCTAGATTCATCTATCTATTAAAGGCAGAGAGCATACCTAGCTCCACTCTCAACCAGAGTCCTGACAAAAGTGAGCGAGAGCGCCAGCCTCACCCCCTCTTCCTCCCACAAGCAAACGTCACTTCCTGATGCCAAAGAGCTGCATGTCTTGCCCTCAGAGGCCTTCTCCTCATGGCGGAGTGTCCTGCAGTAAATCTCCATCAGGTGGCATCATTCCAATCATTACATTGCATATATGCTATATCACTCTTCTTTGCATAGGAGGGTGGGGGGAAAACAATGAGTTTTGCAAATACTGTCAGACTAGGTTGATGTATTTATTTTCACAAAGAATCATCTCTTCTAAAAAAAATTTAAAAAGAGAAAGGGGAAAAGAAGTTTCATTGAACTTATTTCCCCTTTCACTTTTTAAATATTGTAATTGCTTTTCCTCTTACTCCCTTTTTAAAATTTATTATTAGAAGAGATGATTTTTCATGGAAGGGTAGGGGAAGGCATATATTTGAAAATGAAGTTGATGTTAAAACCAAAAACATAAATAAAATTTAAAAAATGTTATAAAAAAACCAACCTAGTGATTTCATGGTTCTTATCTAAAAGAATACTGGGTTAAATATATGTCACTGCTGCAGAGTGGAGATTCGAGATTGATATTTATAGAATCACACAATGTTAAGGCTGGGAGAAAGTTCAGTCATATAGCCAGTCCCTCCTTTATTTTACAGGTCGGAAAATTGCCTCCCAGATGGGGGAAATGACTCACTTAAAGTCATACACCCAGTCACTGGCAGATACCGTGACTTTGGAGGAGAGAGTGAAGCTGTTAACTTTGCACAGCTCTGACCTCACGGCATTCCAATTCACTTGCATCACCCTCCTGATGTCCTTGGTCCTCTTCAAAAGTGAAGGAGGACCAATGACGACAAAAACAACAACAACAACAACATGTCAGATCCAAGAAGAGAACCCCAAATTATTTTTTTTTTGGTTTTTGGGTTTTTTTTTTTTTGGTGAGGCAATTGGGGTTAAGTGACTTGTCCAAGGTCACACAGCTAGTAAGTGTTGTGTCTGAGGCTGGATTTGAACTCAGGTCCGCCTGAATCCAGGGCCGATGCTCTATCCACTGCGCCACCTAGCTGACCCCCCCAAATTATTTTTTGACCTAAAAAATCATCCTGAAAACAGGATCGAGGCAGAACTATTTGTTCCAGCCAAAATTACATGGTGAATTTTATTCTCAGAGGAGAAATCCAGCTATTGTGACCCTCCTTAGCAAAAGCCTTAAATAGGCTTTACAAGTTGGGGGAATGAGAGAAGACTATTGATTCTGGAGCTAGGAGACCAAGGAAGGCTTTGTACGGAACAGGATTCTTGCCAAATCCAAAGGTCAAGGCAAACAAGAGGCAGTCAATCATAACTGGTAAAATGAATAGTTGAAACACTTTCAGATAAGATCCCACAATCTCATCTGTTGTCTTCTCCCTTCCTCCTCTCTTGTCTTTTCCCCATTGTGGCTGCTCTTGGTCCCATCCCAATTTTGGCTGGGGTGATTCTTGGAAATTGTTCTCTATTTAGGATGTGTTTAGCAGTTCTTATTTTTTTTTTTAACAGAGCCCACAGCTCTTCAGAAGGCACTGGGAGAAATCTAAAGCATCAAACTACATTAAAACCTTACCTTCTCTCTCTCTCCCTTTCTATCTTTCTTTATAAATGTCTCTGGGAAAAAATAATCTCCTGCTCAGGGACAAAGAATCCATTAAAAGGGGCCTGAAGGAAATCAGGAAGCTGGCCTAAAAGAAATTCATTATACTCTGATTCTACCTTCTCTTCCTTGTTTATTGGGCTTTTATGGAAAGCTGTGTGTGTCAGGAGAACTCAGGCTACAACAGGCTTGCTGAAGGCAAATGTTTTTAACTCCCTTAATCTAAAAAGAGGCAAGAGGAACTGGTGGAAGGGAGGAGGGGAGAATTAATAAATACAGGGAAGGCTGCAATAATTTTTTTTCAGGCCTTGAAATACTCTAAAGACTTTTTAACCTGGAGCTCAGGGGCTATCTATGAACTTGGATAACTATATGTCAATGTGACAGGCTTCTTTTTTAGTTTTTGGTGAGGCAATTGGGGTTAAGTTATTTGCCCAGGGTCACACAGCTAGTAAGTGTCAAGTGTCTGAGACCGGATTTGAACTCAGGTCCTCCTGAATCCAAAGGTTGATAATCTATCCACTGCGCCACCTAGCTGCCCCTGACTGGCTTCTTTTAAATTCCTATATATTTTATGTATTTAGGGAGATTATTCTGAGAAGGGGATCTACTGGCCTCATCAAATTGCCAAAGGGATCAATGACACAGAAAAAATTAAGAAGCCCAAGTCTAAACAATTAGGGTAGAGTACTATAGGGACTTGGAAACGGAAGACCTTTGTTTGAACCTTTGCTCTTGCATTTAATAGCTGTGTGAATATGGGCAGTGTGATGAACGAAATGTGAAATAACTGATGAAGCAAAGGTTTGAGCTTCTGAGCATATCGATTTATTAAGTAATGCATGTCAATTGTGTAACAAATCTGGACTAGACTTCCTCAGCGTGGCACTGGACCTCAAATACAAATGGGAGACAGATTTTTATGCATTTAAAGAAAACAATTAATGGGATATAAACACGGATTTAAGCTTAAGTAATCTTGGGGGCAGCTAGGTGGCACCAGCCTTGGATTCAGGAAGACCTGAGTTCAAATCTGCCCTCAGATCCTTGACACTTACTAGCTATGCGACCCTGGGCAAGTCACTTAATCCTCACTGCCCCTTAAAAAAAAGAATACAAGATTAAGTAATCTGATTTCTAATTGGAGGAAAGATTAGGGAACTTTCCACTTTGTTAGAGGGAGAGTTAATAGGTACAAGTCCCTGAATTCAGAAAAACAGGTGCCCCACTCCCCACATGTCTGTATTCAATTAAAGGAACATGGAAACAGTAACTGACCAGGATGGGGACAGTTTTCAGATAGGACATATGGGTTGATTGAGATGTATAATTGGGAGATAACTCCTTACATTAATCTTTGGATCTGACTGGATTTCTGGTCAGCATAATTTACGTTCTTGGTTAAAAGTCTCTAAACAACAGGTAGAGGTAGTCCAGTTTAGCCACACAGGGTTAGGTTCAAACAGTAGAATGGAGTTTTCTCACAATTCACATAATCGACTAAAGCTTTCTTACAAGACAGAAATTTAAATAGACCCATAATTGAATAGAAAGGGAACTGAGCTAGCTCCAGGAGAGAATCACAAGATGGAGTCAGTGTAGTTCACCCAATTCCCACAGTAGGACATGTAACCTCTCCAGGTTTCAGTTTTCTATTTAGAATGGGAATGCTACTTCTACATGCCTAACAAGATTCATTGTGAGAAAGACACTTAAATGTGCTATACGTTTGAAGAGATGGCATGACTGAGTGGAAATAGAGCTGGTCTTAGAGGAGGAGGATCCAGATTTGAGTCCTGGTTTGTCCACACATGAATTTTATAATTTGGGGCAAAGGATTCAGATCCTTCCTCTGTCAAATAGGTGTAGTGACATTCGCACAAACTATTATCCTGGGCTGTTCTAAGTAGAATGTTTTCTATGCCTTCAAGTTTAAAGCCTTAAAGTTTTATAGTTTTGTTTTTCCTTCCATGCCTGTGATTTCACTGCTGTGGAAACTATACCCATGGATGCAGACTGGAAACTCATTTGTTATTTTTAGTCTTCATTGTGTAGTGCTCTGAGGGATTAAGTTGCTTGCCCAGAGTTATAGAGATAGTATAGGGCAGCCAGTACATGACTAGTATATAGGTAGCCTAATGGATAAGGTGCTAGATTTGCATCCAGCTTGGAGTCATGAAGAGCCAAGTTTGAATTCTACCTCGGATTACCTAGCAGCTGTGTGACCCTGATTAAGTCCCTTAATTGTTCTCATCCTCACCTATAAAATGGGAATAATAGTAGCTGCCTCAGAGGGTTGTTATAAGGATCAAAATGAAATAGCATAAGTTAAAACGCACTTTCAAAGCCTTGAAGATCCACATAGATCCTATTATTATTGATGGTGGGTCCCCCATACCACAAGGGCAACATATTTTATCTCAAATGTGAAATATTATTGTTGGCTTTGTTTCTGTAATTAAAAGTGAACATTTTGACAAGGAATAAACTGGTGTATGTGAGTTTGGGTTTCAGGTTGGTGTACAATGGAGTGTTTATTTGGGGGCCAGGAATCCTGTATAAATAATAATATATGACCTTCATAAGCTGCTTACCTTCCTTGTATCTCAGGTTCTCCACCTAGAAAAGGACAGGGTTGGACTTGAATATTTCTCATGTCTTTTTAGCTTTAATCTTCTATAATTCAATTCTGCCCTTTAATTTCACATTTTCTTTTCTTCAATTTTCAAAGGTTAGTTCCACCATATGAAAGGGACTTTTCCAGGGAAAACTTTCAGATTAACTGTCAAAATATATGGTTCCCATCTTATCTGTAGGAAGTGATTAAGTGACGTCTGCTTGGTGGTAGAAAAAAAAATTAAGAGGTGATAGATTCAAGATGCAAAATGAGAGATATTTTTAGGCATGGACAATGTGGACATTTGTTTTGCTTGACTATGCATATTTTGCAAGTTTTTTTTCTTTTTAATTGTGGGGTCAGGGTGGGAGGGAGATAAAATAAATGCTTCTTAAATGGAAAAAGTTAGAGAGTTGGATTCAGTGATTTCTGATGTCCTTTCTACCTCTAAGTCTCTAATCCTATGAATTGTCCTAGGTCATGAAAAATCTACAGACAGCCCCAGTGTCTGGATCACTTCTTAGGAAACAGAGTTGTTCTGCCATCCTTAAGGATCTCAAATCGCTCTAGGAGAATTTCATGATGGAGGAGAGGGTAGAACAAAATACAAAATCCATAGATTCTTTAGAAGGATTCAGAACTCCTAGTTGAGGATGAAGGAAAGGAATGAGGGGAGGAGCAAAGAAAGGAAGAATTTGCTTTGTAGTCAATTTTATTCTTTCTGTAGGGTTCCTCCAACAAAAGAATTGGAAATGTAACCCAGAGTTTTGGGTTTTGTGCTAACTCTCCCATTCCTGACACAAACTGTGAAATAGTATCAGAGACCTAGTAGGTTCTTGTGCCATCCCACATTCTAAGGGAAAGCTTATTGACACAAGTCTTGGAATCCCAGAGGTACTACACCACTGTAATGAAAGAATTGGTGACTCTTGATTTAATCTTTAAATGTTGGCCTTGAATTCTCCCTTTATCCCTGAAGGTAAAATTGTAGGATGGAGGAGAGAATGACAAATGACTTGGTTGAAAAATACTACAGTAGGGGCAGCTAGGTGGCACAGTGGATAAAGCACCAGCCCTGGATTCAGGAGGACCTGAGTTCAAATCCAGCCTCAGACACTTGACACTTACTAGCTGTGTGACCCTGGGCAAGTCACTTAATCCTCATTGCGCCCCCCCCCCCCCAAAAAAAGTACTACAGTAGTTTGGAAAGAACTGCCTGGTACTAATTTATCCTCCAGAGTCTTAGTTGCTCTGTGACTGTAGAAAACTCACAATGCCTCTCTGATCCTGTTTTCTAGCCAGTAGAATATGGATAACACTCATGGTTCCTTACTCTTCAGGATTATCTTGAAGAACTTTATTTATAACATATAAAGCATCACATAAATATGAAATATTGATATGTATAAGTTTCTTATTTATATATTATTGTTATATCATAAAATCAGTCATTTAGGAGAAAGAAGAGATATTAGAGATGAGCTAATTCAAATTGCTCATTTTACAGTTGAGGAAATTGAGTCCCACAGAGAATTGCCTTACTCCAGCTAACACAACTGATTAGTGAAAGCAGGAGAAACTGAAGTTGGCTGTATCCCATTCCATTTAACTGCTACTGAAATCCACTAGGTTGAGGGAATCAGGAAGGTGAGTGTAGCACCAAAGTTGTGCACTTCAATAACTGGGAATATGGTAGTACCCTTGACAATAATAGGGAAGTTCATCACAGAGAAGACTTTTTGATGAAAGATAATGAATTTTATATTGGACATGTTGTATTTGAGATCCCTATGGAACATCCCACTTGAAATATCCAAAAAAACAGTTGATGTGGGACCATAGCTGAGAAAAGAGACTAGGGATGGCTATAATGAGTCATCTGATTAGAGATGAAAATTGAACTGAAGAATATGACCTGATGAGATTGCCAAGTGAGAGAATGTAGAGAAAGGAAAGAAGAAAGTTGAGGACAGTGCTCTCTGGAGGTCACTCACAGTTAGTGGGAATGACATGGATGAAGAACCAGCAGAGGAGATGTTAGTCAGGAAGGAGAACCAGGAGAACGTAATGTCAGGGAAACCTAAAAAGGAAAGTGTATCAAAGGGGAGAATGTCATCATAAAGGTAAAGAAGAATTAGATCTACTAATAGTTCACCACCCATGACATTCCATCTTTTGTGTCTTTGCACAGTTTGATCCTCTTATCTAAAATGTACTCCCTGCTCACTTCCACCTCAAAAACAAAACCTTGCTTCCTTCAATGGTCCAATTAAGTACTATCTAAAAAAGGACTATCCGAATTCCTCCTTTCCTGCCATCACCAACTGCTGGCCAACTGCCACCATTGGGCAGCTAGATTCAAGAGTCTTAGGAGCGGGTTTCCTCAGACCACTGACCTGGCTTCCAACCCCACCTCCCCTTGCCCCAGTCATCAGTCATAGAAGCAACTCCTTTGGGGATAAGGTTAGCCGTCTCTACCAAGCACCAATCAGCTTTGACCTACAGGACAGACAAGACAGTCTAGCTGAATCAGCAAGGCATCTTGAGTGAGAAATAACATGTCAAGCAAATCAAATCACTGCCACCATCTCCTCTCAGAGTCTAATGAAGACAGCCTCACACCCCAAATCCACATGCCATGGGAACATCAGTGACCTCTAGTCCATTGACTGGTTCTGAAATACATACATATACATATACATATACATATACATATACATATACATATACATATACATATACATATACATATACATATACATATACATATACATATACATATACATATACATATGTATACACACACACACATACACACACACACAAACAGCTATATATCCTTTATCTCCACAATAATTCTGAGAGATTTGGCATGATTTCCCCAATTTTACAGATGAGGAAACTGAGGCAGAGAAAAGTTAAGGAACTTGCCCAAGGTAAGACAGATAGTAAGTTTCTGAATTTGAATTTTGAGCTTTCTGACTCCATGCTCCATGTTCTAACCACTCAGCTTCCTTGTAACGTAGAGTCTGTTTCCCTTTTTCCCTTAATATCCACAGTGCCTGTGGTGTAGCACATAGTAGGCAATAAAACACTAATTAAATGAATGAATGAGTAAATGAAGGAGAAGATTAAAGAATCCATTCATCTTCTAGAAATGGGGTTTCAGAGGTCATCCTAGCTCAACAATGTCTCTGGCATTGCAAAGAAGAGGCTTCATGTAACTCTTGGACCTGCCTTTATTTATTTGGGTATTGCCAGTGCCTTTGAGTCTCAGAGAGGAGGAGTTAGTGCTTGCAGCAACAACAGCTTATGTGGAAATAACATAGAAAAGTCTCACAATGAGATCCTAGAAGTAAGATGCTTTTTCCAGTGCCCTTCCTTATTCATTAATTTCACACGACAGTCCCAGCAGATACAGGTGAAATTTCCCCCCTATCTGCTCATTTCAGTGTCATAATACCAGACTTTAAAAAAAACACTATAATTATCACTTGTCTTTTCATTAACCTTGAAAATTTTTAAAATGGTGACAATGGAGAGCCAGAAAGACGTCTGGGTTTTTTTTTTTTTTTAGTTTTGGTTTGTTTGTTTTGTTTTATTTTTTTTCTCCATGCAAATTGTTCTCTCCAGTGAGATGAAATGTGAAAATGACTAGGCAGTTGTAGTGAGTTCCATGAGATCCAGAGACTATATTAAAATGGGAAAATCCTATCACAGCCCACCAATAAAACCGTTTAGTTAAGAGAACCCTTTCCACCATTGTGTTGATCCAGGGGATAAGCAGACAAGTACAGCAATGGGGAGTTGGTGTGAATACTGGAGAAGACCTAATGGAATTACAATTGATTGTAAATACACAGCAAAAATAAGAAAAATCAGGTACTAGCTCGTATAGCCCATGACCTGTTTTCTTTGCAAATGCCTGGGTAGAGGTTGTAGAGGAATCAAACCCTCGCTAATGAATGCTAGGCCTTCTGATTAGGACTAGAGCCTGATACCATAAAGAAGTTATATCATTGGGGGCAGCTAGATGACACTTACTAGCTGTGTGACCCTGGGCAAGTCACTTAACCCCCATTGCAAAAAAAAAAAAAAAAGAAGAAGTTATATCATAAAACAAAAACTAACCTTAACCTCCCTCCTGGTCTGGTTCTCCCACCCTTGGCTCTATGTTTTTTCTTCATTTTCAATAAAAGATCTTTGCTTTTAAAATGAATACTGCCTCTCTGCCTCCCACCCTCCTCTAAGTTTGCAGGTCATTATGGCCTATCCTAGGAACATGAATCAACTTTGGTATATAATGATCTGCAATATCAGTTTAGAAAATGGGTCCCAGATGATTATATTGGCTGCAATTTGATCTAATCAGCCAGCTAAGTGACTTATCTCCACCTGGCATGTTGCTACCCTCTTCATCCAGCAACAGCCAACCGTGCCAAAAACAAGTTAGAATTTTCACTGCTTGGGTAGCAGTGCCCATGCTTGCTCATTTGTTGGGCGCTTGGCTTCATTAGGATCTGGATAAGATACCAAATATAACCCTTCCTTACTTGTCACAGGACCAGTATTCTCATTTCCCAGAGTCTACCCAGTGCTCCGGAAAACTCAATAATTCAAGAGACCTCACTTGGTCTTACTTTTTGACAGCAGGGTATTTTTGGCAGTGAGAGAGGAAGTCACAGCGAGGGAGACCAAATGGAAGATAGGAGCTGGGGGGAAAAAAGAGAAATTACCCATTACCGGCATCTCTAGTCTATAGTTCTGGCTGCTAATACATTCCCACACCCTTGACATCACATGTTTCTCTTATACTTTTACTATCAATTGGATCTCTATGGCATGGCACGTATTCACTCAGTAGCACTAAGAATTGTATTCTTGTTTTCCATCTCAAGTATCCCTGCCAAATAGTGTGTCTCTGTGTATCTGTTCAGGCTTTATGAAGGAGTAAAGGGGCCCACATACACATTCTTTTGTTGGTAAATCATACCAAGGATGTTAAATGCCACGTCTCATAACCTAATAAAAGATCTGGGTATTAAAAGATGACATCAGGGGCAGCTAGGTGGTGCAGTGAATAGAACCCCAGCCCTGGAGTCAGGAGTACCTGAGTTCAAATCTGGCCCCAGACACTTAACACTTACTAGCTGTGTGACCCTGGGCAAGTCACTTAACCCCAATTGCCTCACTAAAAAAATATATATATGTGTGTGTGTGTGTGTGTGTGTGTGTGTGTGTGTGTGTGTGTTCCCAGGAGCTAACTCAGTGCTTGAAACATAAGTGTTTAATAAACATTAATAGAATTGAATTGTTCTCTAAGATTTTTCTGACTTTATCTTAGTTCTCTGAAACTCACTGAAAGTTTTTCCATGTTTCCTATTGTCATTCATTTCAGTCTGCTTCCCTCCCCCACCCCCCATGCTGTTACTTTTTTGAGATTTCGAAAAGAAATAGTATTTCCTTCATCATGTGGTGCCCATCAGGTGTATTGCTGGGAAAGGAAATATTATGTAATAGGAAAAGCATTGGACTTGGCATCTAAAGACTTACTTTTGAGTCTTGGTTCTGTTGCTTTTCCTCTTCTGTAAAATGGGGGAGGGCACTAAACTAGATAGCCCCTACGGTCCCTTTCAGCCTTATACCTGCTTATACTCTTGTCCGGAATGACAGTCATCCCTTCCAAATCTCAACTTCCCCCATTGCAATTTTAATATATTGCAGGTTGGCATAAGAAATTAAATGGGAAATTTGGGGGAGTTTTGTGAAAGCCTCAGATGACACAGAAAAAGTTTATAAACTCAGAAATATATAAAATATGTGTATAGTATTATATAATATCCACACATTTTATCATTTAGTCCCATAATAATTCAGACTTCTTCTCTGGTAGGAAGAGTGGACCAAAAAATTTTACAGGGATTTTCCAGATTTCAGGGCACCATACCATAACTCTTTGGAAGGGATAATTGTACTTAATCTCTCTGGGTTTGAGTTTCCTCTTTTGTAGTTTAAGACTAATATTTGCCTTAACTGTCTCATAGCGTTTGTAAGGGCTAAAATTCTAGCTAGCAGGTGGCATCATTCCAATTGTTACAGGTTGTTACATGGATAATGCTAAGGAGAGAACTCAACGTCTTCCGGAGGAAAAAGAAGTAACTCCAGAACCATTGAACCTGGGTTCAAAATACATCTCTGAAGCTCATTGTGTGATTTAAGGCCAGTTATTAGATTCCCTCAGCCTTTGGGTCCTCTTTTGTAAAATGAGTGGGTTAGAGCAAATGGCCTCTTGGGGTCCCATCCAATTCTAGAACAATCGCCCTATATGGAATTGTATTCTAATTGCTATAGCAATCATGAGATCTCAGATTTGAAATGGATAGTCGGATCATCTAATCCCATACCCTGCTCCATCCATCAATGTATGGTATTATTATTCAATCCCATACTCTGCTCTATCCATGAGTGTGTGGTATTATTATTCAATCCTATGCTTAACCAGAGCTCTTCAAGGCGTCTATACTTTAAGCCCACATTTTGGTGAAATATTTTTTTGCTATAAGCTGCTAGCAATTAGTAAGTGCATTTAAATATGTGACAAATACCATAGAAGTGAGATTGATGTCTGGCTCTGAGTTTTCCTTATTGTTCATTCAAGTCTAAAGAAACAAAGTGTTCCCTTCATGATGGCTAATTTCAATTTAATTGTTCAATCATTTCTTCCCCTTATCTTCTTGTTGTTTTTCTCTATTTGGAAAAAAATCCTTGAGCTAAAATAGAAAATTAGGTATCTAAAGTCAGGGCTATATGAACTCAAAGGGATTGGACTAGACTGAGAAAAATGAGGCCATCTTAATTTATAATAGATCCATTGGATGATTCATTCTCACCACATGTGTGGCATTAATCAATAACCCATTTTTAAAGGGCTAATGAGTGCTAGGATTGTTAGGCACCACAGTACATAGACAGAAATGACACAGCCCTTGTCTTCAAGGATCTTACATTCTATTGGGGGAAATATCAGGTACAGAAATTAGTATATGCTAAACATATAAATGAATAGTTGGGTGGCTTGGTGCATATAGCACTGGACTTGGAATCAGGAAGACTGGTCTTCATGAGTTCAAATTCAGCTTCAGACACTACTTAAGTGACTGTGGGCAAGTCACTTCACCCTGTTTGCCTCAGTTTCTTCTTCCATGAAAATACTGGAGAAGAAAACAGAAAGCAACTCTGGTATCTTTGCCAAGAAAACCTCAAATCTGGTCACAAAAAGTTGGACATGACTGCAAACACTGAACGACAACAATAACAACACATATATAAATAAGGTTTAATAGCTCAAAATTTTATGAAGACTTTTTGGGAGACCTTGAATATAAAATAATGCAATGACAGGTACATTGTAGGTGCTTAATAAACATATGTTGATTGTGATTGATAATTACAAGGCAGCTTTTGGAGAGAGGACACTAGGAGCAAAGGCCAACTAAGAACACCTTCATTTGGAGTGCTTAATTAAGCCAAGTCCTAAAGGAAGTGAGGCAGAGGTGAGTGAGTTGCTCCCTCCATTCATGGCATGAGGGACAGTTAATGCAAAGACATAAAGGAGATATGAGGTGGAATATCAGGTGTCAGGGAAGTCATGAGACTGGTTTTGCTGAACCATAGAGTATGGCAAGGGGAAAAACCTATAATGGAAAAGGTAAATAAATGCTTTAAATGCTAGATGAGGTGTTTTTTTTTTTCCTTTCCTGGATGCAATATAGACCTATTGGAATTTAAACAAGGACATGATATATAGTTAGACCTGGGTTTCAGGAGAAATCAATTTAATTATTGTATATAATATTAGTGAATATTGTATATGCAGTATTCTGTGTATATCTCTGTTTCTCTCTCCACACACATGTATGTATACATATACATATATGTATACATATACACACATATATTTACTTTATTTACTTTTTAACACTTTCTTCAGTCTAGATAATCAGTAAAACAATAAAGCAAGCCACAATTTGTAGAGATCACCTATTTTTAAAGTATAAATGCTCACACTTAAAATTGAACAATTAGCTCTCTCAAGCTAGTTAGAGCTGGTTAGAACATATCCCTGAATGGTGACCATGTGAGTAGAGAGAAAAGGGGCTAGATATGAAAAATGTTGTGGAGGTAGAAATAGCATGAATTGGCTTCTAAATGTTATATAGGGAGAGTGAGGGGTCAAAATGATGCCAAAGTTGTGAAAGTGGGAGACCAAAAGAATGGAGGTAACTTGGACAGAAATAGACAGTTTAGAAGGGGGAGAACTTGAGGGGAAAGGTGTGTCCAGTAGGTGATGATGTAAGACTAGAGCTCAGGAAACTGATCAGTGATCAGGAAGAAATCTTCATAGAGCAGTTAATTAAACATATGCTAGCAGATAATATCACCAGGTAACAGAATACTTAGAGAAAAGAGACCTAGGTTAGCATTGCAGATTGGCAGAGTTGATCACTGACTAGATCTTGAAGGTTGAACAATGTCAACTAAACTGCCCTGTCCGAAAGTATCCCCTCTTCACATTATTCCCCCTTGGAGATAGATTTCTTTGGGTCATAAAGCTATTCTTTAAAAAGGAAAATCACTCTGTGTCTTAAATATTACCATCAACTCTTCTCAGTTTAATTTCTTCTTGATTTCTAAGTGAAGCCAACTAATCTGTTGGAATGGAATTCTAATGGGATAGGTAAGGAGGGAGTGTTCATTGTTATGACAGTTGGTGGTGTAGTGCATAGAGCACTTGGACTGGAGTCAGGAAAACCCAAATTCAAATGCAACCTTAGACACTTGCTATCGGTATGAAGCTGGGCAAGCTACTTAACCTGTTTGCCTTAGTTTCCTCAACTGTAAAATGAGACTAATGACAATACCTATTTTGCAGGCTTGTTTTAAGGATAAAGTGGGATAACTGCAAAGTGCATAGCACCATGCACGAAACATTATAGGCAGTATATCAATGCTTTTTCCCTTCCCCATCCCTCATACCACCCTCCTCAAGCTAAGTTGGAATGTAGGTACTGATTACCTTAGAGAAATATGGAAAGACTTGAAGAAAGGGATTTGGAATAGCACCAAAGCCAGAACTTACCAACATTACGACTCTGGTTGATGCTATCCTGTTATGGTGTACTCTGAAAAATAGACTGAATTTTTTCCAATTCCAGGAGGATTTGCCTGTGCCACAATCAGCCTAATTTCATGCAGAAGCTCTAGTGATCCTGTTTTCTCTCAGTTCGGTTAGTTGAACAGTTCCCAGCTTTCTTCTAATGATGCTCATCTAGCACTTATTCTCTCTTTTGCCTGCTACTTGCTTAAATAGAATATATTCCTTGCCTTCGTGACAGAATCCATTTTAATAGCATATTCTCCCTCTAACTTTTTTCATTAAGTGCTCCTCTCTGTGTGACTGTGACTAAGGAAAAAAATATATACAAGTCTTTTTGAGAGAACAAAGTTCTAGGAATCTTTCAGCTGTCCATTTTAGCTGCCATTATGTCAGTTAATGGGATGGTGGTGGAATGTAATGTGGCAATATAATGTATGTCATTAAATCTAATAGTCCTAAATTTAGAGAAACATTAAAGACCATGATAAGTTACCCTAGAGATAGGGAAGGGATAGGTAATGACTAACCAGTATAATTCTCTCTCTGAGAGGAGGATAAAACCAAAAGAAAATTTGATTTGAGAGAATAGTTCTAGAAGGACATCAAACAAGGGATCACATGTGAAAGCTTACAGAAGCAAACAAAGCCCCTTATAAATGGCATTCAAGATTAAGTAAGAAAAAGGTAAAACATACTTATGTAGATAGAGATTTATCAATATGAAGATGCATAACATCATTGGGATAATGGTCTTTATTAATCAAAATAATTGTATTGTAATATTGCAGTACACCTGTAGGGAGAGAACTTCTAAATAAATATTCAGTTTAGTGTAAAAAAAGACTCCAGATTAGCTATTTTAAACAAATGATTCAGAAAACTTGCAGGATAGTAGCTAAACAATAGAGCAAACAAAAGTAATCTTTGCCTAGGGAACAGCATGTGCAGAAGGATAGGCAAAATTAAGTGTTGGAAATCAAACAGGCAGAGACTAGAAGGTTGCAGGGATAATGAGAGATGGGTTGTTTGAAATATGCATGGAGTGTGATATGATGAGACAGGTTAGTCCTCATTAATATAAATCTAGCTGTAAAATTTCTGGAGGCAACTTTAATAGCTGGAGGAGAGACCATCCAACAGTGAAGGATAATAAACTCACATGAAAAAGACCAATGCTTGGACAAGAGTGAATCTTGTACTTTCAGCATGATTTAGAGTCCAATATCTTTCCAGAAGTGAAAATGGGGAACTTGGTAATGTTTCTCAAAAGACATCTCTGAATCAAAATGATCTTCAAAATGTCATGACAATAGGTAGTTTTTTAATCACCTGTCTCCCAATAAAGGTTCCTAATTCTAACGGTTTTAAATTTCACATCCAGGAATTAAATTAATTTATATTCCATATCATGGATTATATAATGGATCTAACCAAATAAAAAAGCTTAAGAACGATTCCATAATTCATGTAAACGATCACTAGATTCTTTAGAAGAGCTTACTGTAATGACTAACTTGGTTTTCTAACAAGCAATAATGCTTGTGAAAAGGCAAAGTACAGGGGGCAGCTAGGTGGCACATTGGATAGAGCACCGGCCCTGGATTCAGGAGGAGCTGAGTTCAAATCCGGCCTCAGACACTTGATACTTACTAGCTGTGTGACCCTGGGCAAGTCACTTAACCCTCATTGCTCTGCCACCCCCAAAGAAAAAAAGAAAAGAAAAGAAAAGGCAAAGTACAAGACAGAAACAAACCCGTGTTTCATGTCTTTCTTAGAAGGGTGTGGCTAAAGTAGCGCTAACAATGTAATCTGGGTGTAAATCACCAGGGGGCATTCTGAGTTTACGCTGCTCCAGCTCTCTTCCATTGTGCAGAAATAAGCAAGACCTGGCCAGTCTAGGTCTCAAATTTCCTTTCATTCTTTCTGCACATGCATTAACAGGACCTGCCCTTAACCTATCAGTGATTCAGCCTAGGTTTCTGTCTTATCTAAGGGTGGGAATGAATTTCTGGCAATATTGAATAATTGGCTTTTGGTTTCCTCTATCTCATGGAAATTCTAACTTCCTCAACTTCAAGTGACCTAAAAGATTATGTTCACATACAAGTAAATTACATTTACAGAACGAAATTTTGGGGGTGGAGAGGATGGAAGGAAGAAAGGAAGGAAAGAGGAGTAGAAGGAAAGAGAGGTAGAAGAAAGGAAGAAAGGAAGGAAAGGGATGGAAGGGAGGAAGAAAAAGGGAGGAAGGAAGGAAAAAGGGGATGGAAGGAAGGGAATAGGAGTAGAAGGAAGGAAAGAGGAATGGAAGGAAGGAAGGGGGAAAGAAGGGTGGAAGAAAGGGAGGAAGTTAGGATATTAAATATCTAAAAGTGTCACTCTTGAGCAGAGTCTAAAATGCCAACTCATGTGCACTCTTTACTACAGTTAAAGTAAAATGAACAAGGTTGATTCTAAAACTCTGAAGCCATGAAAGAATGATCCCTTCCCATTCCTTGTAAGGTCTGTCAACTATAATCTCAGTTTCCCCCACCTGCTCCTTCACACCTGCCATTTCTCAGGTGTAAGACAAAATGCCATTTAGGGAAGCACCCTCTGGCCAAATGTTTCAACGGGCTGATCCTATAAGGTTCCAAGATTAGGTGTTGTCTCTGGTTTATTTTCTCAGAAGCCATCACCAGACCTGGGGTGATTTTCCAATCAAGCCAAATAAGTGCCACCCCCCAAGCTTGTCCTCCAAAGGCAAACCCCTTGAAGCTCATGATCTATTGTTTTTCTAGGATCTCTGACTTCATTCTGGTAAGCCATGCTGACACTTTAAAATTTCATCTTCAAAGTGTAAAATTAGAGAAACCTAAGGCAACTACTTTCAAATTAAATTCTTTGGCTAATTTTATACCACCGTTTCCAATTTTATTTTCATGCCTAGAGATTGGAAGAAAAAGCAGAGGAAAACAAAAACCAAGTCCAAACAGAGGTTATGTTCATGTTACCTTTCCCTTAATTTAGTGTCTATTCAGAGCTTCAGTCCCATGAGCCTCCTGATGTTATGCTTTGATCAGACCAAGTCAGATAAGTTCAATGTGAGAAACCACTTAATGAAACAATAGCAGGGTAGCACTAACAGATTAGATCAAGTAGAAAATTCCCAACAATCATTATCTTAATGGCTACCTCCCATGATTCCAAAAGCAGCTCTAGTAGAACTCCGTATCTGATTTTTCCTGTGTTTTCAACACAGCAGAAGAAAGGAAACAGCCACTTTAGATATACAGATGTGATGTCTGAAGCTACACTTATGATCATTAATCCCATACTTTTGTTAAAGAATCTGTATCTTTAGAATCTTTTTTATTACTTCATCTTTGTCATGTGTATTATATGAGAGGAAAATGGTAATGATATGGTGGAGGTAGATGATATAGCATAGCGATGGTAGATGGTATGGTGATTCTCTTTCAATATGGAGAGTTTCTGAGCCCCCAGGCATGATGGACATGTTTTTTGTTTAGTTTAGTTTAGTTTAGCTTTATTTTGCAGGGCAATGAGGGTTAAGTGACTTGCCTAGGGTCACACAGTAAGTGTCCAGTGTCTGAGGTTGGATTTGAACTCAGGTCTTCCTGAATCCAGGGCCAGTGCCTTATCCACTGTGCCACCTAGCTGCCCCTCTATGGACATGTTTTAGAGGACCTTTCTTTACATTTAAAGTTAAAATGCAGACTTTTTTCAGAGATAAGTCATAAAAATATTCCCTCCCAGTAAACCATTTCCCTTCTTTTCCTAGTTGCATTGTTTATGTTTTTGGAAAAGCATTTCATAGTATAGTAAAATTATTTCTTTGACATTTTTTTGGTATCACCTCAATTGCTTGTTTGGTTAAGCATTCTTCCTCTAGCTACAAAAAAATTATCTCATCTTTTTTTCTTAGGGTGACTTTTGGTTTTCAGATCATCTATTCACTTTGACCTATTATGGTATATGGTATAAATACTGGCTTAAACCTAATTTTTGCCAAACTGCTTACCAGTTTTGCAAGCAATTCTTGTCCAAAAAGAAGTCCTTTCCCTGGTTATTAATGCTCTTAGATTTATCAAATATTGGACTGCCATTTTCACTTACTTCCTTTTTTGATTATTTTGATACGCAATTTTCTGTATTTTTTATCAGTAGCAAAATGATTTTGATGACTCCTGCCATGTAATATATTTTAAAGTGTATTAGGTCCCCTTTTTTCCTTATTTTTTTGATTATTTCTTTTTAGATTCTAGACTGCTGGCTCCTGCAAATGAATTTTGTTTTTATTTTGCCTACTTCTCTAAAATATCACTTTAGAAATTTGATTGGTTTATTAAATCTGTAAATTAGTTTAGGTATTCACTCCTATTCTTCATAATGAATTGTGATCCAGCTATCACTGTTGGCAAAATTCCTTAAGTATAAATTCCATTAAGCTATTAATATTGTAATCAACCCTTCCTGAAATAGAAACATTAATTAACTTCTAGGTAGACTAGTTAATGAAAATATTTAAATTCACTATTTGAGCCTATAGTAGAAATTACAATCAGAGGGCAGAGGTACTGGAGTTCAGCAAGATGAAGTCATTTGATGCTTATTGGCCATGAACTAATCAGGGACTATAAATATTTTTCAAATTCAATAGCCAAGAAGGGTTTGGATAACTTTATTGCTTATGGTATCAAGAGGATGAGTGACATGTAGATATAGCCTGTGTACAATGGTCCTTGGTGGGGGCATGCTGCTATTATTTATAAATTTGGTCATATTTAAGGGCAGAAATCTGGTACTGTGGACATAGTGCCAGATTTGGAGTTAAGCAGACCTCAGCAATGGGTAAAACGTTTAGATCTCTAAGCCTCAGTTTCCTCATACATAAAATTGGGATAATACTGTTTTTACAAGATTTTTATGAGACTCAACTGACTTAACATATATAAAGTGTTTTGTGAACTTTAAAGCATAACTTAAATGACAGTTGAAATTATAATATTCCACGTTGGTTTGTGCAATAATAATTATGCAATGGTGTTGTTATTCAGTCCTCTCAGTTGCGTCTGACTCTTTGTGACTCCATGTGGAGTTTTCTTGGCAAAGATACTGGAGTAGCTTGCCATTTCCTTCTCCAGCTCATTTTATAGATGAGGAAACTGAGGCAAACAGAGTAAAGTGAATTGCCCAGGATTACCCAACTAGTAAGTGTTTGAGGCCAGATTTGAACTCATAAAGACCAATCTTCCTGATTCTAAGCCCAGCACTCTACCATGCCACCTAGCTGTCCATTTATTTATTTAGTATATACTGCTTTATGTACCTGATGTTTTCCCCAATAGAATGCAAGATCCTTGAGGGCAAGGACTCTGTCATTTCTACCCATGGACCATGGAGCCTAACAGTGCCTAGCATTCAACAGCCCCTTAAAAATGGTTTGTTAGGGGCAGCTGGGTGGTGCAGTGAATAGAGCACCGGCTCTGGATTCAGGAGGACCTGAGTTCAAATCTAGCCTCAGACACTTGACAATTAACTAGCTGTGTGACCTTGGGCAAGTCACTTAACCCCCAATCGCCTCACCAAAAAAAAATGGTTTGTTGATTAATGTCACATGTGTAATGTGAATGAAGCTTCTAGTGGATCTATCATCAGTTAAACTGGCCTCATTTTTTTCAGTCTAGTCCAATCCTCTTGACTTCATATAGCCCTGACTTTAGATTGCTTGTTTTTTTATTTAGCCAGGAAGTATCTTAGGCTAGATGTGAACTCAGGAAGATGAGTCTTCCTGACTCTGGGCCCAGCACTCTATCCACTGTGCCAACTATGCAACAGAGTATGTAATTGTAATCCCTCTTATTTTATGACCCTTGTCCTCAAGGAGGTCATTTGTAATGAAGGAGACAATGTGCAAATATCCATGCACATATGAGAGTTATACAGTGCAAATGGGGGGGGGTAATATAAGACAGACAATACTATCAGTGGACTGGGCTGCACTGGGAAAGGCATCCTGCAGAAAGAGGGATTTCAGCTGGCCTATATCTTGCCATTGGACTCCAATGACTCTGGAGAAAAGAGTGAGGCTGATGACTTTGCACAGCTCTGCCTCACTCAAATCAATTTGCTTGGAAGTCAAGATGTCAACACCTCCTGATGTCAACAGTCCTTTTGAAAAGTGAAGGACTAACAACAGCAATGGAGGAAGCCAGAAGGTGGGGTAAGGAATGAGAGCGTCTCAAGCATTGAGGACACTCAGGGAAAGGGGCACAGAGTTGGGTGATGGAGTGGCATGTAAAGAGCAGTGAGAAAATCAGTGTGGAGGGATCATAGAGTATATGGAGTGGGCTAAGGTATAAGAAGAGTAGAGGCTTGAGTACCGGTGGCCCAGACTGGGGAGGGGCACAGGCTCATCAGAGCTAACAACCACAGCACACAGTGTTGCTGTCTGGTTAATTAGCAAGTTGGCCCCGGGGTTATCTAAGGACCAAGGAAGAGGCCAGGCAAGTGAAGAATCTGCCCTCTAAAGATTGGGACAGTGTAGCTTGGAAGTAGGACCCTACTGTAAGAGGGAGTTAAAAGTCAAGTAAAAGACGGGCAAGATGAGCAAGACGAGAAAGTTGAGAACCATAAAAGATTTCTTTAGCAACAAGGAAGATTGAGGTGCACCCTCAGAAGAGGATAGCAACATCACGGCTCCTACAACCAAAGCTTCCAAAAAAAATATGAATTTGTCTCAGGCCACAGAGGCACTCAAAAAAGACTTTGAGGACAAAGTAAGAGAGCTAGAGGAAAAAATAGAAAGAGAAATGAGAGCGATGTAGGAGAATTGTGAGAAAAAAGTCAGCAGCTTGAAAAGCCAAATGGAAAAGGAGATACAAAAGCTCTCTAAAGAAAATAAATGCCTAAGAATTAGGATTGAACAAATGGAAACCAGTTACTTTATGAGAAACCAAGATCCAATAAAGCAAATCCAAATGAATGAAAAATAGAGAGCAATGTGAAAGAAGAGTGGAAAGGTAAGAAAGGGCCAGGTTGGGAGGGTATTTTAAGGTCAGAGGATTTTATATTTGATCCTGGTTTGAGGAACTTCATTATCTGCTTCTTAATCCGTCACGTGCAGAACAGAACACAGTGTTCTAAGTGTGGTCTAAGCAGGACTACGACTTCCTTTTCCCTGGATTTAATGCATGCCTGATCACAATGGCTTCTGTGTGACATTGTTGACTTACTTTGAACTTGTAGTCCATTAAAATCCCCAAGTCTTTTTCAAACTTCTAACCATACCCTTATTTATGCAATGTTTTTAACCCAAGTGTAAAACTGGCATATTTTTTTCCTATTAAGTTTCCCTTACATTATTACATTTAATCTTTTTTTTTTTTTGTGAGGCAATTGGGGTTAAGTGACTTGCCCAGGGTCATACAGCTAGTAAGTGTTAAGTGTCTGAGGCCAGATTTGAACTCAGGTACTCCTGACTACAGGGCCGGTGCTCTATCTACTGCGCCACCTAGCTGCCCCTACATTTAATCTTATTTGATGTGTCTTTAGTTTTCTGAGGCAGCTAGTGGATAGACCTCAAGTCCAGAAATCAGAAAGACCCAAGTTCAAATATAGCCTTAGATAATGACTAGCTTTGTGACTCTGGTATCACCTAATCTCCGTTTGCCTTAGTTTCTGCAACTGTCATATGGGGACAATAGTCACACTTATCTCACAGGGTTGGTATGAAGTTCACAGGAACAAATGAGGTAATATTTGTAAAGCATTTAGCACGGTGCTTGGCACATAGGAGATGCTTTATAAATGCTTCTAATTTCCCTGGATTCCTATGTGCCTGCCTGCTTGCCTGTATATCAACATTTCTTTTTTCTGTTCAAACTATGTTATTCAACATTCTCCTTGTTCCCTTTCACCTACCACACACCAGCCTCCTGTCATTTGCAAATTTTATAAGCATACCATCTGTGCTTTCAGCCGAGTCATTGTTGAAGATGGTGAATAGCCCTGAGCCCAGTATACAGCCTAGAGGCAGCCCACCAGAAATCCCCTGCAAATTGACATTGATACATTGCTGACTCCTCTTTTACTCTGTTTGTTCAACAGTTTTAAAGCTACCTAACTACGCAGGCCTGTAACTCACATCTTTTCATCTTGTCCACAAGGATAACATGAGAGGTATTTTGTCAAGTACTGTGCTGAAATTCAGGTTTTAGCATATGTTCGTAGACCAGCGTTCCTCTGATCTAAAAGCCTTATGAATTTTCCAGAGAAGGAAATAAGTTTAGTCTAGTATGACTTATTCTTTTTTCTGTCATACCAGCTCTTTATGGACTACTTTTGTTTTAAAGTAGTTAACAAATATATATATATATATATATAATATATATTATATTATATATTATACGACATTCTTTATTTCCTCTGTCATACAAGCTTTTTATTAACTACTTTTTTTAGCATATCTATAAAGTAGATACTAAATATATATTAGAATATATATAATATATGTATATTAGAATTCTGAAAGTTTATTTTTTATTTTTAAAATAATAAACATTTTAATTTAAAATTTTGAATTCTACATTTTATCTGTCCTTTCCTCCCTCCCCTCCCCCCATCCTGAGGCAGTAAGCAATCAGATGTGGGTTATACTTGTGCAGTTTGTAAAACATTACTGTATTAGTCATTTCGTATAAGAAAATGAATAAAAGAAAAAACAATGAAAGAAACTGAAAGACAGCATGCTTCAGTCTGTGTTCAGTCAATAACAATTCTTTCTTTGGAGGTGTCTAGGATGCTTCATCATTAGTCCTCTGGGTTGCTTTGGATCATTATATTGCTGAGAATAGGTAAGTCATCCACAGTTCTTCATCAAACAATATTGCTGTCTCTGCGATTTATTCTTTTATATGTATGTGCGGGTGGGGCAATGAGGGTTAAGTGACTTGCCCAGGGTCACACAGCTAGTAAGTGCCAAGTGTCTGAGGCTGGATTTGAACTCAGGTCCTCCTGAATCCAGGGCCTGTGCTTTATCCACTGTGTCACCTAGCTGCCCCTCTTCCTAGATTCCTTGAGGAAAACGGCAACCTAATTATTTTTCAGTCACACTTGCTAAACATTTCAGTATATTGGAATATATTTCATCCAGATTTTGTGTCTCCTTATTTGATCTAAATTATGAATTATTTTTTCCATCCCTCCCAACCCAAATTTGTTCTTTACTTGGTGAAGTAAACACTTCCTTGGTCCAAGTTACATCTCTATGTAGATGATTCCCAGATCCAATTATCCAGCCCCTGTCTCTCTCTGGAGCTGCAGACTGGCTGACTCTTGGACCTTTTGAACCAAATCCTTCCAGCCACCCAGGCTTGCAATCTTGGTGTCATCCTTGGCTCCTTACTCTCTTTCAGTTTCCAAATGATTTTGCCAAAACATCTCTCGTGTATGCCCCTTTCTCTCCAGTTACCCAGACACCACCCTAATTCTGCCTTCATCACATCCAGTCTGGACAATTGTAATAGCTACCTAATTGGCTCCCTGGCACTATCTCTCTCCCCTCTTGTACGTGCTCTAGACTGCTGCCAAAATAATTTTCCAAAAGCACAGTTCTGATCATGTTGCTCCTTCTCTCAATAAACCCCCCTGGTACCTCTGTGATCAAATAGAAGCTCCTCTGCTTGACATTTGAAGCTCTTCACACCCTGGCTCCTTCCTATCTTTCCAGTCTTCTTAATACGTTACTCCCTTCTATGGATTTTGTCATACAGCCCTGCTGTTCTTCACAAGCAACGCTCTGGGTTCTGTCTCAATGCCTTTGGAGAGCTCTTTCCCTATTCCTGGAGTCCTTTATCTCTACCTCTCAGAATCCCGCCCCCCCCCCCCAGCTGATAATGCATTCCCCTTTATAGTTCTTGTTGTTGTTCAGTCATTTTAGTCATCATTTAACTCTTTGTGACACTGTTTGGGATTTTCTTGGCAGAGATACTGGAGTGGTTTGCAATTTCCTTCTGCAGCTCATTTTACAGATGAATGAATTGAGGCAAATGGGTTAAGTGACTTGCTCAGGGTCACACAGTTAATAAGTGTCTGAGGTGGGATTTGAACTCAGGAGGAGGGATCTCCCTGTCTCCAGGCTCAGCACTCTATCCAGCTGCCCCATATGGTTATGTTTTATCTATTCTGTATGAAAATCTTATATGCTATATCACACACATGCTTTCTCTCCATTCTATTGCAAACTCCATGAAAGCAGGCAATTTGTTTTGATTTTTTCATAGAACTTAGTATCATACATTATGCATAGTAAATAATAAATACTTTTTGAGTGATTGATTAAGCCTTCACTTCCAGATCCTATGGTCTAATATTCCATAATGGAAATAGACACAAAAAGTGTTTGAAGCTCTTATGAAAGAAATTCCAGAGGCACAAGCACAAATGAATGATTCTTCCAAGAGAGAAATTCAGGTCTTATCAATACATACATACAGACATACAGACATACATATGTGTAAATGTATATGGACCATGAAAGATAAGTCAGATTTTGAAACAACATGAAGAATAGAGAGAAAGAAACAAAACAAATAACTGAGTATGTTGCCCTAAGAATGAAGTTGAGAATTCTTCAGATTTTTTTCTCTCTTTTAAATTTTTTTCTCTTGTTGATTCTCTGGGAGGAAGAGAGAAGATGGATGTAATAGGAAACACAGGAAGTAAAAACAAAAGATGGCAATTATATATTTTAAAAATTACATATTACATATGACAATTACATATTAAACAAACAAAAAAACCCAAAACAGACACTAGTGCTTTCAGGTGAATAAAGTCCTTTGCATATAGTATCTCATTGGATCATTCTCACAAACTCCTGATATTATTATATTATAGATATTGTTATCCTCATTTTACATGTGAAGCCACTAAGACTCAATAAAATTAAACCATTTGTTTAGATATCCACAGCAAGTGAGCCTACAGAAGAGGGTTTGATCCAGGTATCCTTTGATTCAAAATCCTGCATTCTTTTCAGATACACAATGAATCCAAAAGGCATGTGAGAGAACAACCAATACAACTATCCTTATTTTATAGATGAGGAAGTTCCAGAGAGGTTAATCACATGCCTGGTTGCAAAGGAGTGATTGGAACATGGATCCCTTATATCTAAATCCATTTCTCTTTCTACCATACCTCATTCTCTTAAACAGATATTTAATTCTATGTTTTATTTTGTGTATTACTATCTCTGGCTCCAATATCATTCCCTTACTATCCTTTCAGTCATTAAATATTTTTAATTTTTCTTAGAGATCACAATTAGTCGAGTGGTTGTTTTTTTGGTTCTCATATTTTTAAGATTTGATTATCATAAATAGTTATGCATGCTGACGTCCAGTCCTATAAATAAATATACCAAGGATCAAAAATGACAGGTTTATTTTATTAAGAGCTTTTATATTAAATTTAAATTGTAAAATATTTAAAAATATTAATGTAGGGGCAGCTAGGTGGCGCAGTTAATAAAGCACTGGCCCTGGATTCAGGAGTACCTGAGTTCACATCCACCCTCAGACACTTGACACTTACTAGTTGTGTGACCCTGGGCAAGTCACTTAACCCCCATTGCCCTGAAAAAAAAATTAATGTAGGCAAAAACCAGTAAGGTAGTGAAGCTTTCAGTTTCTCTGTTTTTACAGTCCAGGAAATTTTTATATCATTATCCAACCAATTAATTTCAAGCATTTATTAAGCATCTACTATGTTCTAGGTACTGAGCTGTTACAAGGAGGAAAAAGCAAAAATGAACCATCCTTGCCCCTAAAAATCTTGCATTTTTAATGAGATTCCCTAATAAACCAGGATGATGACCTAAATTTCTCTGAAGACCTTGGGTTTCTTTATCACTACATGGAAAGGCTAAATAATTGAAATTAAAAATAATGGAGGGGACAGCTAGGTGGCACAGTGGATAAAACACTGGCCCTGGGTTCAGAAGGACTTAAGTTCAAATATGGCCTCAGACACTTTATACTTAATATACCAGCTCTGTGACCTTGGGCATGTCACTTAACCCTCATTGTCCCACCCCACCCCCAAATAATGGAAGGAGGGAAGTCTGTTTTTAACCATTGTTTTCCTCTTTTGTATATATAATTGGATAATGGGTTGTTTTTAGTGAGGTTCCTTTTCACATCAGAACACTTTCTGTGAGATAACATTTTAAAAATGTATATTTTTATTGATGTCTTTTTATATTACTTATATTTTCCATATAGTCTAATTCCCTCTCAAAGAGAAATCACTTATAATTTTTCTTTTTTAACATTTTTATCATAAAAGTATTTTATTATTTTCTACTTACATGTAGAGATAGTTTTCAACATTTGTTTTTTTTATGATTTAGAGTTCCAAATTTTTTCTCCCTCCCTCCCCTCCCTCCCCCCTCCCCAAGACAGCAAGCAATCTGATATAGGTTATATATGTCCAATCCCATTAAACATATTTCTGCATTAGTCATACTGTGAAAGAAGAATCAGAACAAAAGGGAAAAACCTCTAAAAACAAAAACAAAAAATATAGAAATAGTACGGTTCAATCTGCATCTAGATTCCACAGTTCTTTTTTTCTGGATTTGGAGAGCATTTTCCATAATTTAACATTCATTTCTTAATAAGATCTTAAGTTTCACATTTTTCTTCTTCCCTCTCTCTCCTCCCTTCTCCCTAAGACAGTAAACAGTTTTATATTGGTTATATATGCATCACTTATATATATATGTATGTATTTATATATATATATGTATATATAAATTCTTCCGTCTTCATTAGTTTTGCAAAAGAAAAAAAAAAGTAACTTTGCACTAAAGGTAGAACAATTGTAGCCAAATCTAAAAAAAAAAAAAAGACAATAAGAAAGCCCAACAAGTCTGATGAGTTACCAGTGGAGAAAATAAATTTCTTAGCCATTTACTTAGAACACAATTTCCACTCCTATCTCTTCAGCCCTCACCCTCTAACAAGGAGAACAAACATATATAGGCTTAGGCTTTGTATCATGTTTCAGAATCTCCCTGCTTCTGAAGAGATTGGGATCCACACTAATGTCTCTTTGGAATAAGCAGTAGACTTTGATTCTGCCCAGCCAAGTGAAGAGTAAGGGGAGAGTTGATGGGTGTGTGTATGTGTGTTGTTTATTGTTCATCTTTCATTCTGGAAGAGGACCAATGACATCAGCAGGGTGATGTCTTGACTTGCAAGTGAATTGGATTTAAGTGAGGCAGGGCTGTGCAGTCATCACCTAGCACTCTCCTCTGGAGTCATTGGGGAAGATCCTTAGGATTTCTGGCCAATTGCTATTTACACTCTATGTATATGTGTATGTATGTTTGTATATGTATGTATGTATGTTGTTGGATATGTTCTTAGGTATGCTGGCAAGTATATATGTATATTGGTATGTATTTTGGCATGTATGTGTGTATGTATGTAGGTAGATTGGTATGTTGGTATGTAGATATGTTGGTAGGGTGAAGAGAATCATGAGCTTCACTATTATGGGAGATGACAACTTTAAAATGGGTCCAATCTTCAGGGAGTCAATGTTCGGGAAGACCCCTTTCTGATAAAGTGCTATGTTTTTATGGACTATATCTTGCCTCAGAAGTGAAATCATATCTCTCTTATTTTTATGTATTTATTTATTTAATTTTTGGTGAGGCAATTGGGGTTAAGTGACTTGCCCAGGGTCACATAGCTAATAAGTGTCAAGTGTCTGAGGCTGGATTTGAACTCAGCTCCTCCTGAATCCAGGGCTAGTGCTCTATCCACTGCGCCAGCTAGCTGCCCCGAAATCATATCTCCTGGTGATAATTCATATGCTCAGATATGAGAAAAGATTGAATGGCAGTTGAAAAAGAGAATGATTATGGAGAGATCAGGGATTAAATTTGGACTACTGTGCTATAGGAAATTATGAGCTCAATGATTTTAGGAAAAAAAACCATGGATAGGACTTACATGAAGTAATGAAGTGTGAAATGTGAACTACCAAGAGAACATTGTATACAGTAATAACAATATTGTTTTAAGAACAACTTTGAGCAACTAAGTCATTTTGACTATTATAAACACCCAAATTAACAACAAAGCAAGATGTTATCTATATCCAGAGAAAGAACTGATAAATAGAAGTATATATAGAATAATTTTATACACAACCACACACATACACACACTTTTGTGTCTAATGGTAGCCATCTCTTAGGTGGGGGGAGGGAAGGAAAAAAGGGGAAAAATTTATATGATGATTTTATTATATATTCAAAAGGAATAGCAAGTTGTATATAACAGATTTGCACCTTCATGTCCAAACATCTTTTCCCCCCATTCTTCTATGTAATGGAAAGGCTTGTTTTATTTCTTAAGTTCAAAATAAAATATTTTTTTAAAACATTGGACTAAACAAAATTTAGAATATGGGGAATTTTCTACTATGTGATGATGCTTCAATCCTTATTTCTTTTAATATGAATTGGTCATTCTAAGAGTGAGTTACAACAAGGGAAAAAAGGGAGGGGATGAAAGGGAAAGATCTATGAAGGCAATAACGTAGAAATTTATTGGAGAGAAAACTCAAACTTTGACAAAACTAAAAGCAAGATTTTAAAAGTAAACATATAGAATTGAACAAATTATTGGAAAAGTTAGAGCTAAAAAAATTGTGGCACCTTGTGAAAGGGAACACTCAAGAATACATATTTCTCAATACCATATGGCACTGTTGCAAAAACTGGCCATGTATTAGGGCACAGAAAAACTTTAAATAAATGTAAAAAGGCCAAAATGTAAAATACATCTTTTAGAGGCCATAAGACAAAAATAGTAACAAATTCATCTAGCTCAAAATAAAGACAGACTTAAGTGTAGTCTCAAAAATGAAATCTAAAATGTTTGAATCAAAGAACAAATTGTAAGAAATAATTATGTGAAATAAAATGATGATGTACCAAAATAATAAAATTTCTGGGATTCAGTTAAAGCAATTCTCAGAGGAAATTTCCCCCTAGAAAATACATTAACAAAACAAAAAAGAAAGAATTAATGAAATAAATATGTATTTTAAAAAGTTAGAATCCCAACAGATAAACCCAGAATAACCATAGAAAAGGTAATCTTGAGAATTAGGCGATAAAAATGTCCATTGAAAACCAAAAAGACTTTGAGATAACTTCTGGATAGTTGAATATTTATGTACTGACATCTGTTGTATTACTTTGTCTATTGTGAGTATGGAAATCGATAGGGGTAGTACAGGTGTTACATGACTGGAATACTATTACCTAGCAATTCAATTACAGCATACTATGGGAGCTTTTCCATGATCATTTTTTGTTTGTTTTTTGTGGGGCAATGAGGGTTAAGTGACTTGCCCAGGGTCACACAGCTAGTAAGTGTCAAGTGTCTGAGGTCGGATTTGAACTCAGGTCCCCCTGAATCCAGGGCCAGAACTTATCCACTGCGCCACCTAGCTGCCCCCTCCATGATAATTTTTATTATTTATTTATTTAAATTATGAAAGTATTTTATTATTTTCCAGTTACATGTAGAGATAGTTTTCAACATTTGTTTTATAAGATTTCTAGTTTCAAATTTTTCTTCCTCCCTCCCCCCTCCCCAAGACAGCAAGCAATCCGATATAGGTTATATATGTATAATCACATTAAACATATTTCTGCATTAGTCTTGCTGTGAAAGAAGAATCAGAGCAAAAAGGTAAAACCTCAAAAAAGAAAAACAAAAGCACTAAAAACAAAAGAAATAGTATGTTCAATCAGCATCCATAATCCACAGTTCTTTTTTTTTTTTGGATTTGGAGAGCCTTTCCATCATGAGTCCTTTGGAACAATCTTGTACTGTTGTATTACTGAGAAGAATCAAGTCTATCACAGTTGATCAACACATAATGATGATATTGTGTACAGTGTTCTCCTGGTTCTGCCTATCTCACTCATCATCAGTTTCCATGATCATTTTTTAAAAGTTTTGCACAGCCCTAGACTGCTTCCCTTCTGTGGTATGAGTTCAGAGAGTGCGTCTGAGATTAATTTCCTTGGATAAAAAACTTGAAATAACCAAGAATTATGAAATTCTTCACTTCTTTAGGTGCTTCTGATAGACATGATGTTTATTTTATTGGTATGTTTTGATAAAGAATGTGCAGATGTCAAAATCTTTCAGGGAATTATTTTTCTCTAGTTCAGAGTTTAAAAACTCATCCTAGTATAGATGCTGAATGAACCATACTATTTCTTTTGTTTTTGGTGCTGTTGTTTTTTTGATTTTGAGGTTTTTCATCATTGCTCTGATTTTTCTCTTATAACATGACTAATGCAGAAATAGGATTAATGTTATTATGTGTGTATATATAGATATACATATATATACACACACATACACACACACACATATACACACACATATACACACACACATAATAACCAATATCAGATTACCTGCTGTTTAGGGGAGGGGGGAGGGAGGGAGAAAAATCTGAAATTGGAAAGCTCGTATAAACAAAAGTTGAGAACTATCTTTACATGTAATGGGAAAAAAATAAAATACTTTATTAATTAAAAAATGAAATAGCAAGTTGTACATAAAAAAAACTTATCCTAGTGAAATAAACACAACAAAAGTAATCAATCAGGGATGAAAAAAAGGCTTGCATGCAGCAGTATGTCTCTAATTGAGAGTAGATAACATAAATTTACAGTAGAACCAGTCAGCATGGTTGTTATGTTTTCTCCAGTGATATTCAGTAGCATATGAAGCTGGAATCCAAACACAACTTTCCTTCTCCAGGATATACCTGTTGTGCTGCCCAAGTCCAACTTTAGAAACTTACTAGCTGTGTGACCCCAAGCAAGTCACTTAACCTTCTGTTTGCCTCAGTTTTCTCATCTGTAAAATTGGGATAATAATAGCATCTACCTCCCAGGGTTGCTGTGAGGATCAAATGAGATAATAATTGTAAAGTGCTACACAGTCTACACAGGAAGTGCTGGATAAATGTTAATTGTTGTTGCTGCTGCTGCTGGTGGTGGTGGTAGTAGTAGTAGTAGTAGTAGTAGTAGTAGTAGTAGTAGTAGTAGTAGTAGTAGTAGTAGTAGAAGACTATTCTGTTCATGTCACTCATACACTTAAAAACCTTCAGTGGCTCATCTTACTTAGTAAAGTAAGAACTCCTAAGTCTGGCTTTCAAAGCCTTCTATTATCTAGCTCCATTCTACTTATTTTGGCTTGTCCTGTACTAAGCCCATGAATATAGTTCCTATTTTAGCTAATGGGGCTTCTTTTTGGTTCTCCATTTTTCTATCACCTTTTTCTATCCCTGTTGCTTATTCTGTCTCTCTTTGCCTGGAAAAAACTCTTTCCACTACACCTACATCAGTCAGAAATTTTTTCTTATTCCTTTCCTTCAAGGCCAGGTTCAGATGGCTCTTTTCTCTGAAATTTTCATGCTCCACAAGAGGAAAGGGATGGAAATAAGCTTTATTTATGTGTTCAAGGTGCTGTGCCAAGTGCTTTTCATTTTATCCTTGCAATAACTCTGTGAGGTAGGTACTATTAGTATTATTGCATTTTACAGTTGAGGAAACTGAGGCAAACAGAAGTTAATCTTCCAGCTAACCAGTGTCTGAGGTCATAACTGAACTCATGTATCCTGAATCCAGACCCAGTGTTCTATCCACTGAGTCATCTAGCTACCACAACTGTCATCCCCAAGAAAGTTATCTTGACCTCCTTCCATTTTTTTATGAACACTTTGTAAACTTAATCTTATGCTTTGTTCATTCACCGATGGTGTAGTTTTCATTTCATGGACAACCGTCCAATTTTAGTGATTGGGTTTAATATCTCAGGTGGCAGCTATATGAGTTACAAGGCACTGTGTTGACCTTCCCTCCTAAATCTGTGGATCATCAGCCCCCACTGTTATACTCTCCTTTCATGGTCAGTCAGAAGATGCTGTTCACTGTAAGCAAGGCATTTATTGAAATTGCATAGGAAAACCCAAAACTGTCAGCAAGGAGAGTAGATGCACATAGAGCTCACAGCCTCAGGACACTTATAGGAAACACATGTGACAATGAAAAATACAAAGAAGGAAGGTGTGGCAGTTCTTGACCAAACCCCCTTGCACACTCCATTGATATATGTACTCTAACGGTAGTGGACATAGTAAGATTCTTAACTATGTGGGAACAGGGAAAAAGAACAACAAAGAAAATTTAAAATAAAACAATGTTTTAAAATAGAGAAAAGGAAAAGGAGGAACATTAAAAACACAACTGTAAAATGTAAAGTCGACAGTTCTCAAATCATTTGCAGAACCCTGTCACGACTATTGTCCAGGACAGCCACCATGCTGACTCAGGATCCAGTACATGGAGATAAAAGGAGCCACAGGTTGAATCATTGATCCCCCGGCCAGTTGGGACTGTGACATTGCCCTAGCTGCTCTGAGATCAGGATTGGGGATAAGACTTATTGCTGATGAACTGTGAGAGATAAGGGGAGTCTCATAAGGATTACATCTGGTCTTGCATGTTTTTCCTTGCTTTGTGTTTGACAGTTTTTATCCTTACCAACTCAGTAAGCCAACCCCATATGTGTGTGAATGAATGTGTGTACACACCTATGTATAATTTGTGTATATGAATATATGCAAATGTATAGATGAGCACACATGTTATTTTATATATTGCACATATGCAAAGATACATAAATATAAATGTGAATGTGTATGCATGTATGCATATATAAA
This sequence comes from Dromiciops gliroides, assembly GCF_019393635.1. Classification (NCBI taxonomy): domain Eukaryota; kingdom Metazoa; phylum Chordata; class Mammalia; order Microbiotheria; family Microbiotheriidae; genus Dromiciops; species Dromiciops gliroides. The sequence goes on from NC_057865.1 coordinate 255,460,048, forward strand.
TATTAATATATGTATTTACACATACATGTCTCTCTAATTTTTGTTGGGTCAATCATTTTCACAATTTCAATAACTGAAGTTAGGACAGCTTCCTAGAATAAAGGACCACTTATATTATTGATACTGGAGGATCCCTCTTATTCTAACAGAATGCCCTGTTCCTCATAGGGAAAGGAGTCTTTGCTGGGCAGGTCACTCTGCTGAGTACCCCTTGTTTTATTCCCAGGGTAGGTTCAAGCCCCTGGTTCTTGGCCTTGGTTTCAACCCTAGTTCTAGTTATTTATCTATAATTCTTTACGCTTTATTAGTAAGGCTCTTAGGAGGAAGTTCTTTATCATATAAATTTTTGTACATTCATTATCTAGCACAATGTTTTGACTAGAGTAGATTCCTAATAAATGTTTGTTGAATGTATAGGTGAGATCAAAGATATAGGGATGCTTATTCATAAATAAAACAGGCCAACAGTAATAGCATGTGCATAGGGAGAAGCAGAACTTTACTAGGTAGAAAAGAAAATTTAGGAAATAGGTGGGAAGAGGGGACTATACCCAAGAAAATAACTGTAGATGTGGTTGTAGGAGGTAAGACATTGGTATGGAGCCCAGGAACATGTGAATGAATGAAAAGAGGAAGCTCTTGAATAGGTAGAATTTTGTGCCTAGAGGAGTATGGAAGATTGCGTAACCTCAGTGTTGCAATTGGAACGTTGGCTTCTATAAATTCATATACTTAGTTGTGCTGTTTTAACATTGATGGATTCTTCACAGAGATGGAATATGTATTCAGTTTGATTCAGTTTAATTTGACAAGCATTTATACACTTACATACCTTATCCTGTGCTAGGCACTAGAGTTGGAAAAAAAAATTCTCTTTCCCCTCCAGGAGATTATAATCTAAATAGAGGACCAATGTGTAAACTGATGCTTAAATACAAAAAAATATACAAAATAAATGTGAATTAATTGGATACGGGTGTGCCAAATCCTGTTGGAATCACGATTTGAAGGCCTCTTATAGAGGATAGCCCTTGAGATGAGTCTTAAAATGGTGGAAGAAAAGAGTCAGACCATCCAAGGAAATGGGAGTTAGTGAAAAAGCATAAATGGTAAAAGATGACACGTCTATTGCTTGGATGTTATATAGGATACACGATCCTATATAGATCTAATTTGAAGAGAACCACAGGCACTTAGATTTAAAACTGAAAGGCCATCTAATCCAACCCCTTCATTTTTACAAGTGGGGAAACTGAGGACATAGATGGTTAGGGAGAGAGAGGCAGAATTTGAACCCGGTTCTCTAACTCCAAAGACAGTGCTCTTTCCACTCTGCCATTCTGACTCATAGTGACTTAAGATGATAAAGTACAATATTATGATCCATATGGTTGTCACAGAGATTGTAGGTACCCCCCCATCCTACTTAATACTTAATAGAAGTGAAGGTTTACCCCAATATGTCCCAACTATCAGCAACCTTATGTGTTTATGCCCTCACTACAATTGTGTCTGAAAGTCACTGTTGAGACAGACAGTTGGGATTACTAACTATTGGGCAGCACATAGGGCTAAAGGCAAGGGAAATGTACTGTCGAGGGAAAATCCCAAGCACCATTATAGCCGATTCATCTTAAGGTGTTGGCAAACAGAGAACACAGTGAGCTGTAGCAGAGGATTGCTCATGTTTTCCTCCTTTTTTTGTATCCAGGAGATCTGAGGAGGAAGAAGAAACCTTCCCTCTCTCCTTTCATCTAGGATTCTTGTGCTGAGCTTATATTTCTGACTGCAATTTTTCCCCTTGGTTGTTGATTCTTTGCACTCGTGTTCTCTGCTGAGCTCTCTTCCAGCACCTCCTGGGAAGAGGTCACGGGCTGCAAACCTCTTTCTCTCTCTCCCCTGCCTGTGAAAAGGCAAAATCTCTCTGCTGTCTTATTTAACTGAAAAACTGGGTTGCTTTGCTTTCATATCCTGCTGGTTTATCTTGAATACCTTTTGTGGCTGAGTGCCACAAAGGGACCTGGGAAGCAATCATTTCTTCGGTTAGGCAGCAGGAAGAGGACTTTGGTGCATCAGGACGAGTGACATGGTAAGGTACCATACTGACAGAATTTGGGCCAGGGAACAAATTCAGAAAAAAATCAGACAAGAGATGGAAGAGCAGGAAAGTATGATACGGCAATCCAGTTCCTATTCCAGAATGTCATGGAAAAAGAATGAGAGTTAGGAGCCTGGAGAACCTGGAAGGAAATGTGGGGCAGAGAAAAGGGTAATGGACTGAGAATCAGGTGACTCATCTCCACCACTTACCATTGGACAGGTCACTAAAAGTCTCTGGACCCAAGTCACTTCATCTGTAAGATGAAGGGTTCAATTAGATTGTCTCTCACGTGCTTTCCTACTCTAAATCTGTGAACAAAGGATCAAGGACTCAGAAGAACTGAGTAACAGGAATAGAAATGAAGGTCAAAGGCCAAAGACACAGGAAAGCAGAACTAAGCAACTCAGTTTGGCAGGCATCTTGAGCATTCACCCCCTTCTGTTCTCTGTCATCACCGCCACCCTGAGGCAAGCCTTCAACACTCACACCCGGACTAGTGCGATAGCCCACCAGGGTCTCTCTGTCTCAAGCATTTGAATGGCATTTTCAAGTTTGTCAAGCTCTTATATAGGTTGTCTTATTTGAACCTCACAACATCCCTGAGGGCTGGGAGCTATTGCTATTACTGCATTGCAGATGAAGTGACCAAGGCTGACAGGGATTCAAGTGGCTTGTAGAGGATTGCACAACTATAGTGTATGAGGCAGGATTTGAATTCAGGTCTTTTTAATGCTAAGGCATTCAAGTTAACCATCAGGATATGGAAGCAAAGCAACCCAGTTTTTCAGTTAAATAAGACAGTGGCGAGATTTTGTCTTTTCACAGGTAGAGGGAGAAAGACAGAGACAGAGAGAGACACACACAGAGAGACAGAGACACAGACAGAGAGAGAGAGACAGAGAGAAGGAGAAGGAGGGAGAAAGTGTGGGGGGGGGCGGATTGTAGCTCCTGACCTCTTCCCAGGAGGTGCTGGAAGAGAGCTCAGCAGTGAGCATTATTTTTGTTCAGTCACGTCCAACTCTTCATGACCCCCATTTGGGGGTTTTCTTGGCAAAGCTACTGGAGCAGTTTGCCATTTTTTGTGTCTAGCTCATTTACAGATGAGGAAACTGAGGCAGACAGGGTTAAGCGACTTGTCTAGGGTTTGCACAGTTAGGAAATGTCTGAGGCAAAATTTGAGGTCAGTTCTTCCTGAGTCTAGGGCCAGTGCTTTATCCACTGTGCCCGACCCAAGCATACACATCTGTCTCTGTTTCTATCTCAGTATACGCACATATATATACACACCAGGAAGATTTTACATACATGCATGCATACACACCAGGAAGATTGTATGTACACACACGTGTGTACACATGTGTTTGTATGTATGTACATGTGTATAGGTGCTATATTAAGATGATACTGCTCCTGCCCTCAAGAAGCTTATAATAAAGCCTAGACTAATAAATATGATGTAAGAGAGAATATAATAGGAACAAAGGAGTCATCTAGACAAAGGTTTCAGAAAAAAAGAGAAGAAACAAATAATTTTCATTTGTTTGTTTATTTTTATGGGACAATGAAGGTCAAGTGACTTGCCCAGGGTCAGACAGCTAGTGTCAAGTGTCTGAGGGCCGGATTTGAACTCAGGTCCTCCTGAATTCAGGGTCAGTGTTTTATCCACTGCGCCATCTAGCTGCCCCAAAACAAATAATTTTCAGTGGAAAAGATCCAGGAAGGCTTCCTAAAGAGAGTGGTACATAAGTTAGTCCCTTGATAAAGAAAGGGGAATTTAAAAGCTTGAGATGATCAGGGAATATGTTCCAGGCAGTGGGAGATGATGTGCTCTAAATATGAATGGAGATTAGATTTTGGATGAGATTAGGACACTGTGGCTGGAATTGTTATTGTTGTTGTTTGTCCTTCATTCTTGAAGAGGACAATGAATTGTGGTGAATTGGATTTAGCGAGGCAGGGCTATGCAAGATCACCAACCTCATTTTCTCCTCCAGAGCCATCTGCTCCAATATATATATATAATATATATATATATCTATATATATATATATATATATATATATAATATATATATATATATCTCAAGATGACTGGAGATGGCCCTGTAGTGTTTAAGAAAATTGGGGGTTAAGGTGACTTGCCCAGGATCACACAGCTAGTGTCAGTGATGAGATTTAAACTCAGGTCCTCCTAACTTCAGGGCTAGTGCTGTATCCATTGTGCCACCTAGCTGCCCCCTGTGGTTGAATATAGAATCCATAAAGGGAAAAAGAGGAAAATAAGACTATGAAGGGAATTGGGAAACATTATGGAGGCACTTAATTCTATTAGTTTGCAGCTAAATGGAATAATGAAAAGAATACTGACTTTAGAATAGAAGGACCTGCTGGGCATACCCTTTGACCCAGCAATACCATTATTAGGTCTTTTTCCCAAACAGATCATGAAAAAAGGGAAAAGGACCCACAGGTACAAAAATATTTATAGCTACTCTTTTTGTGGTGGCAAGGAATTAGAAATTGAGGGGGATACCCATCAATTGGGGAATGGCTGAGCAAGTTTGGTATATAATGTAATGGAATTCTATTGTCCTGTAAGAAGGGATGAGGGCAGGCAGATTTCAGAGAAACCTGTGGAAGGACTTACATGAACTGGATGCTGAGTGAGATGAGCACAAGCAGGAGAACATTGTACACAGTATCAACAACATTGTGTGTTGATCACTGTGATAGACTTGACTCTTCTCAGCAATACAATTTTCCAAGATAGTTCCAAAAGACTCATGATGGAAAATGTTCTCCAAATCCAGAAAAAAAAGAACTATGAATTCTAGATGCAGATTGAACCATACTATTTCTATTTTTTTTTTGCTTTTCTTTTTTGAGGTTTTCCTTTTTGCTCTGATTCTTCTTACACAGCATGACTAATGCAGAAATATGTTTAATGTGATTGTACATTTATAACCTATATCAGATTGCTTGCTGTCTTGGGGAGGGAGGAAGGAGGGGACAGAGTGAGAAAAATTGAAACTAGAAATCTTATAAAAACAAATGTTGAAAACTATCTCTACATGTACTGGAAAAATAATAAAATATTTTATGAAGAAAAGAATAAGAAAGACCTGGATTTAAATCCGGCCTTAGATGCTATTGGCTGTGTGGTCCTAGGCAAGTTACTTGACCTTTGTAAGCTTCAGTCTCTTCATGTGTGACCAGGTGATAGTGATAGCTCCTACCTCTCAGGGTTGTTGTAAAGGTCAAAATGACATTCTATAAAACTTTAGGGTGATCCGTAGATTGCTAGCTCTATTAACAGACCTAGAGGCCATCGAAAACCAGTGGATATTTTCATCAAGAATGATTACTCAGACCTTCCACTAGGAAGATAATTTTTATTGTTGTGTGAAGGACCACAAGAGAGATGAGAGACTGAGACAGAGGAATCAGTTAAGAGATGAAACAATAGTCTAGGTGAAAGTTAAGAACCTAAAAGTACTAGAGAAAGGTGGTGGTTTCAAGTGGAAGAGCACAGGATGAAAGCTACCTGTGAAGACTTATTTGAGAGCTCTTGGCAGCTTATTCAATATAAAGGAGAGGGTCAATGAGGGAGAGTAAAGAGTCAATCATAGGAGGTTTGAATCCAAATGACTATGAAGAAGATGGTGGCCATCAACAGAAATAATGATATTGGAAGGAAGGGAAGGTTATGTGGAATTAATTTTTTTGACTAGTGTGAGGTACTACTGGATGGAGTCCAAGGGGAGGATGAAAAAAAAAGCAATTAAGCATAGAAGATTGGCACCCAAGTGAGAAACTGAAATTAGATATAGATTATGGATTAGATATAGAGATATATAGATTATTATCACTTCCATATAGGTGATAATTTAAGGCAGTTCACTGTATGAGGCCATCAAGGGAGAGAGTTTAGAAAGAGAAAGAGAGGAATTGTAAAGGGGCAGAGGCCTTGAAGCGATGCCATACTTTGAGAGTGGAAGGATGAGGATGAACCAGAAAAGGGGACTGTCCTTCCCTAATCGATATTGAAAAGATGAAAACAGTTCCAAAAGAAAGCATAGACCATCAATGAATAAAGGAAAACTTGCTCCAAAGCACTATTAACAAGAGCAAAGAATGATAGAGCTTCTTTGAGGTTTTGTGTCACATGCTGCAAATGGGCAAAGATGACGAAAACATTGGAAATAATCAGTGATGGATAGAACAGATAGAAACAAATGTGCTGTTAGTGAAACCATGACCTGTTCCAAGCATGCAAGAAAATTGTCTTAACTCTTCAGACCTGTTGACTGAATGATCACACTAATAGTCATACATCCCAAGGAATTTATAACATTTTATTAGAATATTGATAACAGCATTTTTTTTGTGCTAGTGAAGACCTAGAGATCAAGAGGAAGGACATTCATTAAATCGAAAATGGTTGAACAAACTAGCATAGTAATAGAATGGCAATTTAATACACCCTCTGGAGCACTTGCTCTCCTTGCACTAAAATTGGAAGGTAGGCCCCCCCAGAAGACTATGACTTTTATTTCCTAGAGGCACCAAGTGGCACAGTGGGTCGAGTGTTGGATCTGGAATAAGGAGCATGTGAGGTGAAATCTGGTCTTTGGCAGTTTCTAGCTATGTTACCCTGGACAAGTTCCACTTAAACGTCTGTATACTTCAGTTAACCACAGCTGCCAATTGGGGAAAATAATAGCATCTATGTCACATGGGCTGTTGTGAGGGATCAGTGAAATTGTTGTTTTTCCATTCATTTCTCTAAGAGGACCATGATACTTGCGGTGATGTCATGACTTTTAGTGAATTGGATTTAGGTGAGGGAGGGCTGTGCAAAGTTTAGCCAGCCTCACTCTCTCCTCCAGAGCCAGGGTCCAGTGGCAAGATATTTACATCAGTACAACTGGAGGGGGCCCTGGATGTTTGAGGCAAATTGGGGTTAAGTGACTTGCCCAGGGTCACACAGCTAGTAAGGTGTCAGTGTCCAAATCTGAAGCCACAATAAACCATATCCTTCTGACATCCAGGGCCATGCTCTCTCACTGTATCACCAGCTGCCCCTATTTTGTAAAAAAGCACTTATTACACTGCTTAGAATAAGTAGGGCACTATATAAATGCTTATTCCTTTCCCCTCCTTTCCTTTCTTGGAATAACCTTGCTTGTGGTTACTCCATAGCTTATGAGACCTTATTGATATGTTTCCCATTAACAGTCAGCTGTTAGACTCAAATGTATAACGAGCAATAGTTATAGAAAACATCAATGATGGATAACAATAAAGAATTCACTTGTAAATCCATCTGCTAGTGCAGTTTATTTGTTTTTCCCTTTGGGAGCTCATTAATAGCACCTAAAATTTAATTGGAAACTAAGTAACTTAATCTTTTTTAATGGATTATTCAAAGAAGACAATCAAGAGGGCAATCAATAATTCCATTAAAGTTAATGACAATTAGGAGACAACATACAAAATATTTGGAAAACAGCCAAAATAGTACCTATAGAAAATTTGTATCTCTAACACTTACAATAACAAAAGATAAAAAGAACATATTAACTAAGTTGTGTCATGTAACTTAAGAGAAAAACACTAGAAAATCAACAAATTAAAACCCCCTGGTAAATATCAAAATACATATTCTGAAAATCAAAGAAGGACCGTAGGACATGAAAAGCAAAATTAATCAGAATTCAAACAAAATGAGGTGGCTGCTTAAAAATAGAGAACTATTAGCTATTTGATTTAGGAAAAAAAACAAATTGTCAGTATCAAAAATGGAAAATGTTAATTTATAACCAATTAAGTAATCAAAGAAATTATTGGAAATGATCTCACCTAATTTTATGCCACTAAAATTGACAATCATAATGAAATGGATGAATACTTACAAAAACATACAAAGTGCCCAGATTATTAGAAGAAATATAGAATTTAAATAATCCAGTATCAAAAATTAAGAACAAATCAAGCACTTACTAAGTACCTAATATGTGCCAAATAATAAGTACCTCTTTCCTTTTGCTTTTTGATAACAGCAAAATAAGGGGAGGTTATTAGATGAATAAAATGAAAAATAAGTAGTAAATATTCAGTTGAGATTAGATAGCACATATTTTTAATGAACCATTGGCAGAATTTTGGAAAAGGTCATGGAAAGGCAGAAGTTTTTCCCTTAGCCATGGGGAACAAATGGAATAACAATGTTTTAAAGGAGTGGATAAAGTGACTTTATTGAAATGTCTTATAAACTAAAGGATCAAGAATGAAGGAGAGAAAGAAAAGTAAACCATAATGGAGGGAAAAGGGAAGGTTCAAACTATCAATGAGACAGAAGAATAGGTTCAGGTAGTGAGAGAAGTAACAGGTGCATGATTATGAATGATAACGATGGAGGAATTTAAGATTTCTGGATCTACATGGTAGAGCAGTACAGGCATAGTGTTGAGGTTATGATCACCTTACCAGATAACTGAAGTAGAATGGGAATGGAGGAATGAGAGTTTAGATGGTTGAAAAACTAGTAGGCTAGAGTGTTCCTAAGGTTTTCATTGTGAACACTGAAACATCAGAAATTATGGTAGGGTTTGGAGGGAGGAGAAAAACCTACTATATACCAGACACTGTTCAGAGTGCTGGGGATACAAAGTAAAAGACAGTCTCTGTTCTTGAGGAGCTCACAATCTAATGGGGGAGACTACATGCAAATAAGTAAACTCTATGCAGGATTAATTGGAAACAGTCAACAGAGGGAAGGCATGAGAATTATGAAGTATCAGGAAAGGCTTCCTATAGGAGGTGAGATTTTAACTGGGACTTGACCAAAGCCAGAGAAGTCATGAGCCAGAGAATGCTTAAAATGGAATCAGGGGGCAGCTAGGTGGCACGGTGGATAGAGCACTGGCCCTGGATTCAGGAGGACCTGAGTTCAAATCCAGCCTCAGGCACTTGACACTTACTAGCTGTGTGACCCTGGGCAAGTCACTTAACCCCAATTGCCTCACCAAAAAAAAAAAAAGGAATCAGGATCAAATATGAGTGGAGAGTTAATAAGATTACATATCAATGTCTTCAATGAATTCAAGCCATTAAATCTGAATCGATTATGGACAAAATTTTCAGACGTAATTGTTTGGTCCCAGACTTTTGAAAAATCATGTAGGACATCAGTGGTATTACCACACCAAAGACAGCAAATGTCTTAAGTTTGATTTATTGCAAACAATATGTATAAAGTGAAACAAACATTACAACAATAAATAATAGAATAACGTGGTCTTAAATAAAAACAAGTTGCTTTACTTATAGGTTATTTCTAAAAAGCCTATCAACCTGAAAAGGACAGTCATGAAAATGCCTTGGCTTTTGCACGTACTTCTAAATTTTTCTTTGTGTTTTTACCCAGATTTTATTGTTTTTACATAGTTATAGTCCATGTGTATATTGTTAAGCCACCTCAGCTATCTTCCTTCTGCACTGCTTCATTTGTCTTCTCTTTTTGATACTTTTCGTCTTTGTCATTTCTTATGGCTCAGTGCCACTAGGCAATTCTGTAAGACGATAAATGACAGATAGCTTCCAATATGAGTGCTTTTCCACATTGGAAGCTTTCCACACCTTTAAAATAAATGTTCTAGAAAAAAAATCCATATATATTTGGTTCCTATAACTTCTTCTATTTGCTGAGTAGATAGGAATTTTCTTTCCTCTCCACAACTGATCTGGTTGTCATTCCAGGTTTTAAATGTTTTAATAATTTAAAAATACTTAGATCATTGAACCATTAAGAATTTATTCTAGCATATGGTAGAGATGATTGAATTTTCCCAATTTAATTTATTAAATAGGATTTTATGTTCCCAGTATTTTGTGATTTTGGAATTGTCAGATTCTAGTTTATTATAGTAGCTGTTTCTAATTCTGGATTAACTATTATGTTCCACATAATGCCAATCAATTGGAAAAGAGCTAAACATATTGTGGTACACGTATGTAACAGCATTACTTGCCTGTAAAAAACAATGAACATAATGAATGCAGAAAACCATAGAAAGACTAATATGAACTGATGCAAAGTGAAATAAACAAGAGCCAATTAAATAGTTTATACAATGACTATAAAAAATTAGTAAGAGGCTCAAAGAAATATAAAACAGCTCCTTTTTACAGTTTCCACATAATGGAGGGGTTGGGGAAAGATCAGCACATTGTCATTGATGGAGCCAATATAGACAACTAATAGAAATATGGAAGACTAAAAACTGTTCCCTAATAGAGAAGTGGATAAGGGAGATGTATGTTGTTGTTTCATTTTTCTGTCATGTACGATTCTTTGCGACCTCATTTTGAGTTTTCTCGGCAAAGTTACTGGAGTGGTTTGCCATTTCCTTCTCCATCTCATTTTATACAAGAGGAAACTGAGGCAAACAGGATTAAGTGACTTGCCCAGGGCCACATAGCTAGGTCAGATATGAGTCTCCCTGATTCCAGGCTCAATGCTCTATCTGCAGCACCACTTAGCTGCCCCCAGGATATGCATAGACAATTCTAAAAAGAATTTCAAACTACTGATAAATACATGAAAGAATGCATTGATTGGTGGTGTTAACTTTCGCTTCTCTTCTTTTTTCTCTTTTTCTCTAAAAAAGAAAACTTTTTAATAAAGTATGGCTGTCTTGGAGGGACAGAGGAAGGGACATGGAAATTTAGGCAATGTAAAAATCAGAAAATATCCATAAAATTTATTTTAAGAAATTGCTCTTTTAATTATATTGGCTTGACCTAAGCATAACATAGTTTAGCTCTTTTATTTTTTCCCTTTATTGCTTCTTTTATTTCTGCTTAGATGTAATTATGGTTGTCTCATTACACATATACATACATACATATTTCTTATTTTTATGTTGGTTCGTTTTAAATATTTTGATGCATTTTCCCACTGAAAATGATGTTTTTCTTTCCATTAATTTCTTTTGTGGGGGCAACTAGCTGGCACAGTGGATAAAGCACAGGCCCTGGATTCAGGAGGACCTGAGTTCAAACCTGGCCTCAGACACTTGACACTAACTGTGTGACCCTGGGCAAGTCACTTAACCCTCATTGCCCTGCGCAAAAAAAACCCCAAAACAAACAAAAAACAAAAACAAAAATACCCCACCAAACCTTTTGTTCTTGTAACATAGAATTTTCAAACTGTAAAATTTCTTCATATTTATTTTATATCCTGTTGATTTGCTGAAGCCATTTATCGTCATTTATTTCTTTTATGCTTTGCTGTCACTCATACTTTCTACATATATTAAAATATCATCCAGAAATAGAGATATTTAGTCTTTTTATTAGCTCTAGTTATTCCATTAATTTATTTTTTCTTGTTTTGTCAACATTGTTACATTTCCAAAATTATGTATAATTTTAGTATAAAACTTTATTGTATATAATGCAAACTTGTTTTCAAATAACTTTTTATGTTAAGGAGAGATTCTTTTATTTCTAGAATATTTTATGCTTTTTAAATGTAAATTATTTTTGTGTTTTATCCAAATTCTTATATATCTACATATTTTTATATTCACTGACTTGATATATAATTTTCACTGACACTATGATTTATTATACTGACAATTTCCCTAATATTGAATCATACTTGCATTATTGGTATGAATTCTACTTGGTAATGGTATTCTTGTTTTGTTTTGTTTTTATATAGTGCTCTATTCTATTCATCAGTATTTAATTTAATATTTTCATCATTATTCATTTGGATTATAGACTTAGAAAGTTAAGGAACCTATGATGTCATAAAATCCTGCTCTTTCATCTTGAAGTGGCAGTAACTAAGACCCAGAGATTTTAAGTGACTTGTCCAAGGTCAGACAGGTAATTAGGCAGGTTATAACTAATGGTCCTCTGACTCCAATTCCAGCACTCCTTACAGTGAACCATGCTACCTCTTAAATTAATTATACTGACCTATAATTATCATTTTATGCCCTGTCTTTGCCATGTTTGAGAATCAGAATTATATTTACCTTGAAGAAAGAATTAGACTCTCTTATTTAAAAAGACATCATAAATTATAGAAATTCTTTCTTCTTTAAATGTTTGATATAATTTACTAGTCAATACATTTGGTTCTTTCTGCTTTTATATGAAAGCATGTTAATGACACTGCCTTTTTAATTTTTATTTTCAATTTGTTCTCCTGAGATTGGGTTGATCTAGGTTATTCATTTCCTTTTGTTTATTAGGGAATTGGGGGTGGGTGTATTGGGGAGGTATAGTCTCATTTGTTCATCATAGAGTTGTAAGTAATTAGCCTTACTCATTGTTTTTTCTTAAATTCATTTTCATTTGTTGTGAGCTCCCTTTCTCTTTTCTGATTTTGGCAATTTGATTTTCTTCTCTCCTTTTTGATTACATTTGCTAATGATTTGCTATCTTATTGGTCTTTAAAAATACACTTTTAGTGATATTTCTCAGTTCAATATTTTCTCTTTTATTGATTTCTCCTTCTACCTAATGATTTCTTGCTTTCTACTTGCAGTTAGAGAAATTAGAAAATGAACAAATTAATGTATGTTAAACTCTACTCGTTTATCTTTTCTTTCTGTTAATTAGTTCAGTCATACAAATTTGCCTTCCAGTACTACTTTGGCTGTGTCCCACAAATTTTTATTTGTCTTTTTTGTGACACATCACATTTTATAGATTCATTTATAAAATGATACAAAAAAGAATAGCAGAAGACTATGAGAAGTATTGCCTTATAAAAAATAAAGGACAAATTGGTAGAAAACTTTGACCAGACACCCAACTAAGTTATACCATCCCAAGAGTATTCATAGATGAGTTTATTAGGGGACAGTAAATAGATGGAATATTCCTCATATTTATATCTGTTCTCATATCATCAGAGATACATTTAATCATCATCATCGTCGTCATAGCATTAAAATGCTTTGCATATAGTATCACCTTTTATCCTTATAACAATAACCCTAGAATATATTATTGTCCCCATCTTACATTTAAGGATGAGGAGCATATTGAAGCTGAGGAAACCCGGGCATATAACAATTAAATGTCTTGCTTAGAGTCACACAACGAGTAAAAGTCTAAGCCAGAATTTAAACTCAAGTCTTCCTAAGTCCACATCCAGCACTATATGTATGTATGCATGTTATATGAGTAAGTAGAAATGGCATAAAGTATAACATGGAGAAAATATCTGATTTTAAAAGAAATTGGGAGGAGTAACATGGTCATCATGAATGTAGCATTGGTACTCATAAAGTATATGAATAATAATAATAAGATGCCCAGCTTATTTGATAGATCATCTATGAAGTATTTAAGGGAAAACAATATAATCCAAATCCAAGAAGAATTTATTAAATCAATCAACAAGCATTTCTAAAAAGCATGGGCTAGTAGATTGAGTGTCATTAAAAGGATATATAAGAAGGCAAATTTAACTGGATTATCAAGTGTGTAGAGGGGTTAAGGTTGTGAAGAACTTTAATGCATGAGAAATTGACATATGAATTTAAAGGTACTAAGGAGACAATGGAATTTATCGAGTAGAGGGGAGTGACATGATCAAACCCATGCCTTAAGAAAAATGTTTATATAATAAGGATGGAGTGAAGTAGAGAGAAATTTGAATCATCAGGACCAATGAGAAGACTGATGCAATTGTTGAAGGAAGTGGTGATGCATGTCTAAGCAATAGGGTGGTATTTTGTGTGAGTATAGGGGACAAATGTGGAAAATGTTGTAAAGATACAATAGAAATGATTTGATTCAACAACTGATTGGAGATTTGAAGTAGTAAATTGAATCCAGGGTGAAACTAAGGCAAAACTCAGTGACTGGAAGTTGGTGTTGCCACTGAAGCTAATTGGGAAGTTTGACAAAGGAATGAGTTGTGGAGCAGGGAGAAGATAGTGAACTCTGTTTTGGATATGTTGAATTTGAATTATTTATAGGACACCCAGCTGAAATGTCTGATAGGCAGTTGGTGGTGTGGGATTGGGATTAGAGACTGGGAGAGAGACTAGGACTGGACACATAAATAGGGAAGTCATCTGAATAGAGATGATTATTAAACCCATGGAAGCTAATGAGGCCACCAAGTGAGAGAGTGTAAAGAGAAAAGGGAAGAAAGATTAGAGAGCACTGAGATATGCCCACATGGATGGATGATAACCCAGCAAAAGAGAGTGGACAGGAAGGGTCAAATGAGTCATAAGAACCAAGAGAAATTATTATCATGAAAACCCAGAGAGGAAAGAGGAAACAGGAAGATAAGGGGGTCAGCAGTGTCAAATATTGCAATCAAGTCAAAAATCACTTATGAAGAAATTACAATATGCCAGACAATGTGCTAAGCATTGGAAATATAAATATAAGATGGAAGATGGAAATATAGTCCTTGACCTCAAGGAGTTTACATTCTAAGGATGGAAGACAATGCATAAAAGGAAGTTAAAAAAACAGTGGTGGGCTGGGGATTGGGAAGAAAAATTACCTTATTAGTGTGTGGTGGGAAAAAGTCAGTAAATCAAGAAGGAAGCCTTGAGAGAAATGAAGATGTGGCTGGCCTGAGAACTTGCCTTAAAGTGGAGGATTGGGGAGGAACTGACAGATCAGAGGAAAGGACCATAGCAGCAGAATGAAGGGAAGTCAAGGATTATGAGGACTGAGAAAACGGCATTCCATTTCACAATCAAGAGATCCCTGCTAACTTTGGAGAGAATGTTTCAGTTGAATGATAAAGTCAGAATCCAAATTGTAGAGAATCTAGAAGAGAGGGTAAGATAATTTGTTCTTTCTCTTTCTTTCTCTGTTTCTTTCTGGCTCTCTGGCTCTCTATCTCTCTCTCTCCCTCCCTCTCTCCCCTTCTCTCATCCCTCTCCCCCTCCCTCCTTCCCCCAGTACTCTCTTCTCCCTATATTCCTTCACCAGTTTCCCCTAATGAATGCCTCCTGGATGCAAGACACTAGGAAAGACGACCTCAGGGAACTTGCATTCTACTTGAACAGGCAGGAATCATATCAAATAAGAAAATAATAATGAGTTGCATTCTGCATTGTGAGAAGGCATACACATAACAATGAGATAGCAAATCTATTATTAAAGTATTTTTCTGGGTAATTTAATCATTTTATTAAGAAGCCCAGCAGGTTACTAATAAAAGAATGGTTATTGGGTGTCTCTCTCAGACCAAAGACAAAAATGGCAGTGGACTCAGAGCTTATGTAACTTTCCAATCAGTAGGTGGTCCATCAAGTAGCAATAAAATATAATTAGTTGATGTGATTGAAGGTGGGCTATATTAAAAGGAAGGACTGAGGGTCACTTCCATCTGGAAAGTATGCCTATATGAAGTCAGCAATCCAAAGACTGTAGGCCCCACCCAAGCTGAATGGAGGACAATAGCTTCCAACTGGGTATAGTCTGGTGCAAGAAAATTAGTCCAAATCTTATCAGCAAAGTCCTCCAGGAAAAACCTTAGAACCTAAAAGGGGGGAGTTCAGAATCTCCCCAAGATATCATTTATTAATAATTATTTCTCACAATTCCCCATTTGATTCTACTTGGGTGATTAAGTCTCCTCAATGAATAACTAACTGATATCACAAACACTTCATCAAAGGGGCTTATGATAGATAACAATGTGAAAGGGAAAAAGGAAAAGCTATGTAGTAATTGGACAAAATCATATGTGAGGGGGCTGGGAGTCCCCTTTAGTAAGTAAACCTTACAGATAAAGTACACAGTAAAAAGAAAATATCTGTTTAAGTCTCAGAAGTCTCTTATACAGTTCTCTGGTTCTTAGAACAACATGTGAGGCAGTTCTCTGGTCTGGATGTAATCTCAGAGCAGTTTCTAGCTGACTTTTATTGAAGTATTTTTACTTTAACAAAATTTGTTATGATTTATGCAATACCTTTGAACATAGTCACTTTTCAACAAACCATTTTGACTATAAACCTACATCAGATGTCCTAATTTCCAAACAAGGAAAGAAAGTGACACTTCATGCTATAGATTGGTGACCTACACTTTAATTTGCAACAAAATTCTCAAGTATATTATTAAAGGAATGGATTGTGAATATTTGAAAAGGGAATTAAAGAAACAAGTTGGATTCAACAAGAACAAATCTGACTAGATGAATTTCATTTTCCTAACTGACAGTTTTACTAAACTAGTACAACAGGAAACTGCCTTGGACATTATATTTATGGGTTTTAGTGTTATGCATGTCTTTAATTTTTTCTTATTAATGAAATGGAAAGTTATAGACTAAACCTAATATAGTTGTGTGGATTGAGAACTGGTAGGGGCAGCTAGGTGGCACAGTGGATAAACACTGGCACCAGATTTAGGAGGATCTGAGTTTAAATCTGGTCTCAGACACTTGACAGTTACTAGTTGTGTGACCCTGAACAAGTCACTTAACCCTTATTGCCCTGGGGGGGGGTGTGTGTGGAAAAAAGATAACCGGTAGAGAGTTGGATGTAAAGTGTGATAATATATGGATTTGTCACCTTGAGAGAGAAAGTATTAGAATGCTATAGTCTTTGTCCTTGCTTTATTGCATATGGTATTTCCATCCACAATTTGAATGAAAGCATAGATGACCTACTTAGTAAATTTTGGGATAAGAAGAACCAGAGGATGGTTACAGGTGGTATGTCAAATGTTCAAAAAAAGTTCTGGACAGCCTAGAAGAATGGACTGAACTTAATATAATGACATAAATTAGTGATAAAATTAAAATCCTATATTTTGATTCCTTCTCTCTACTCCATGATCTTGTCTCTTAGATGGTGCTCACTCTTTCTAATCTCCCTCTAACCCTGGGTCCCTTCTTGACTTCCTAGAAATATGTCCATGTCTCTCTCACCCTTATAAACCTTTCCTTGACCCTGCCAATCCATCAAGTTAATTATTTTATCTCCAAATTCCTTTTCACAACCAAACTCCTAATTAATGAAGGCATTATCCCAAGTCTTTGTCTTCTTCTGTAGTATCTTCCTTGGTGTCCTTAGCAGTTCTTCTCCACATAGCTGCCAAATTGAGATTCATAAAATAGAGGCCTGGTCACATCAGTCTTTTTCCCAAAAAGTTTCGATGACTCCATGCTATTACTAATATAAAATATACTTCATTTCATACACTCTATATTCTAAACTACACCAGCTTATGTATCATTCCTGTACATGACATTTCATACTCTGCCTTCTTTGACTTTATACCATTTGACCTTCAAGTTCTTCATCTTGATTATTTCCTCTTGGAATTCTTATATTAGAATATACAAACACACATATATGTATGTGTGTATTATATGTATATATGTAAGTAAGCACTATGTGCTGGGTACTGTGCAAAACATTAGAAATATAAAAACAAGAAGGAAGAAAGACATTCCTTGGCCTAAAACAGTTTACATTTTAATGAGGAAATGTATGTATGTATGTGTGTACATATACATATATATATATAATTTGTTTGTGGGTTTTCTATATATATTTTCTTCATATCTATATATATCCATGTATATGCACACACACATCTATCCACAGCTAAAACAATATTTGCAACATTATAAGTATTAAGAAATATTTGTTGAATTGGGTTTAGAAAATCAACTGTGCAAATAAAGGAAGGAAAAGATAAGACTTAACAAGAGTTCCTGTGAAAAAAGACTGGAGGGTTTTAGTAGTCTTCAAGAGTTTTTTAAGGGCTTTATTTTTGTTGTGAGAGAGATGTTCTATTTGTTTTGCTGGACTACAACTGGCAGAACTCACGTGGGAAGGTACAGAGAGGCAGATTTTGGCTTGACGTAAGGAAAAACTTCCCAACGATGTGAGACCAACTGGAACAGATGGGACTTGACATGTTTTTTTACTCCATCGCCCACTTATAAGCTCCTTGATGGTAAAAACTATTTCATTTTAGTCTTTGTATTTTCTTCTCTGTCCTGACTCTCCTCTTTACCTGTCTGACAACATTTTAAAAATTCTCTTTGCTGGATCTTCCTGTAGACCTTGTGCACTAACCCTCAATGTCCCTGAAGGCTCCATTCTAGGTTTTCTTCTCTTCCTGCTTTTGTGTTGTCTTGCTTCATGATCTTATTACCTCCCATGGGTTCAATTGTCATCTTTATACAAATGATTCCTGCATCTAAATATACACTTCTAAATTCCTGAACTCCAGTCTCAAATCACCAACTGCCTTTTTGAAACCTTAAATTGGATAGGCATTTAGAATGTTGAACTTCATAGGCATTTAGAACTCAACATCAAAAATAACTTGTTTTCCCTTCAAAGTGCCTGCCCCTTGCATTATCCAAACATTTCTATTACTGTTAAAGACATCACCATTGTTCCCATTCACCCAAATTCACATCCTCTGTGTTATCCTTCACTCCTCACTCACACTTATTCCAAATATCCAATCTGCTGCCAAGTTTTGTCATTTCTACCTTCTCAATATTTCTGGGATATGCACTTTTCTTGGCACTTACACATCCCCATCTCTGGTAAAGGCTCTTATCACCTCATTCCTACACTGTTTTTCAATATATTTTCATTTATTTCATTAAATATTTACCAAATTTTGTTGTTGTTTTAGTCAAGTCTGAATCTTTGTGACCCCTCTTAGAATTTTTTTGGCAAAGATATTGGAGGGGTTTGCCATTTCCTTCTTCAACTCATTTTAAAAATGAGGAAACTAAGGCAAACAAGGATAATTGAGTTTCCCAGGATCATATAGCTGATAAATGTGTGAGGCCAAATTTGAACTCAGGAAGAGGAGTCTTTCTGATTGCAGGCCCAACACTCATATCTACTATGTCACGTAGCTGCCCCAATTACATTTAATTTTTTTTAACATTCATTTTTTTTTTAAATCCTCAAAGTTCTAAATTCTCTTTCCTTCCCACCCCTTGAGAAGTCAAGCAATAGAATATCAGTTATTCATGTGAAGTCATACAAGACATATTTCCATATTAGTTAAAAAAGAAAATGCAAAAAACCCCAAGAAAAATAAAATGGAAAAATATGCTTCAATCTGTGTTCAGAGTTCATCAATTCTCTCTCTGGAAGTGGGTAGTACTTTTCATTACAAGTCCATTGGAATTTTCTTGGATCATTGTTTTATTCCAAAAAAGTAGTTAAACCATTCTCAGTTGATCAGTCTTTACAATATTGCTGTTACTGTGTAGAATGTTCTCCTGGTTCTGCTCATCTCACTCAGCATCAGTTCATATAAGTCTTCCCAAGTTTTTTCTGAAACCATTCTGCTCATCATTTCTTTTAGCACAACAATGTTTCTTTATAATCATATTACCACAACTTGTTCAGCCATTCCACAATTGATAGGCATCCTTTCAATTTCCAATTCTTTGCCCCCCAAAAAAGAGCTGCTATAAATAATTTTTGTACAAATAAGTCCTACTCCCTTTTCTTTTATATCTTTGGGATATACATCTAGTAGTGATATTTTTGGGCCAAAGTTTATGAACAGTTTTATAGCCCCTTGGGCATTTTTCCACATTCTTCTCCAGAATGGATCAGTTCACAACACTCCAACAGGGCATTAGTGTTGCTATTTTTCCACACTGCCTCTAGGATTTGTCATTTTTCTTAAAATGACAATATTAGCCAGCTTGATAAGTCATACTATCACTTTTATTTTTCTGCAGGGCAATGAGGGTTAAGTGACTTGCCCAGGGTCACGCAGCCAGTAATTGTCAAATGTCTGAGGCTAGATTTGAACTCAAGTCCTCCTGAATCCAAGGCCAGTTCTTTATCCACTGTACCGCCTAGCTGCCCCATACTATGACTATTGAAATAATCTTACTAAAATGACAAGAAGGACAATTTCAAGAAAAACAAAACAAAACGGGTGGAGCCAAGATGGCAGAGGAAAGGCAGTAAGCACTCAGAGCTCCTGACACAATTACACCAAAAAACTCCAAACACAACCATAAGACAACTCCTGGAGCAGCTGAACCCACAAAAAGATGGGCTGAGATCATTTTCCAGCCAGAGATGGCTTAGAAGTTCAGCAGGAGGGGGCTGCTGTGCTAGGCTGGGAGTGGAATCCAACCCCATAGTTGAGCCAATACAGATCCAGCCCCAGGCAGGCTATGCCAGAGAAACCCTCAGTCTCAGAATCAGCTGCAGCACCAGCATCTTCTGGAACTAAGCTCACGGTCTAGTGAGAGGGTTGAATGGCTGGCGGGGGGGGGGGGGAGAATACAGTGGTGTCTATGGGAGCTGAGGAGGAATTCGGTTGTTCTACCCTAGCAGGGAATCAGGAAAACATCTTGAGCAGTGGGAGGCCCAGCTGGGGGAGGAGGGGTGCAGGCTAGTTGGAGCTAAAAACCATGGCAAACAAAATTTTGTTGTCTAGTTAATTAGCAAGTTGACCTGGGGTTATTTACAGATCCAAGCATAGGCCAGGTGAGTGAAGAACCTGCCCCTCCTTAAATCCTACCACCTGGGACCCCCGAACCTTGGGACAGTGCAGCCTGGAAGCCAGGCCCCACTGTAAGGAGTTAAAAGTCAAGGAAAAGATAGACAAGATGAGCAGGAAGAGAAAGTTGCAAACCATAGAAAGTTTCATTAGAGACAAGGAAGATCACGGTGAACCCTCAGAAGAGGATAGCAGTGTCAGGGCTCCGACATCCAAAGCTTCCAAGAAAAATATGAAGGAAAAAACACTGGAAAGATTTACATGAACTGATAGTAAAGTGAGCAAAATCAGATATTGTACATAGTAACAGCAATATTGTACAGTGAAGAACTGTGAATGACTTAACTATTCTTAGCAATACAATGATCCAAGACGCTCCCAAAGAATTCATGATGAAAAGTACTATCTGACTCCAGAGAAATAACTAAAGTCGTCTGATTACAAACCAAAGCATGGCTTTCTTTCTTTCCTTCCTTCCTTCCTTCCTTCCTTCCTTCCTTCCTTCCTTCCTTCCTTCCTTTCCTTCCTTCCTTCGCTTCCTTCTTCCTTCCTTTCCTTTCTCTTCCTTCTCCTTCCTTCCTTCCTCCCTCCCTTCCTTCCTCTCTTCCTCCTTCCTTTACCTCCTTTCCTTTCTTCCTTCCCTACCTTCCCTTGCTTTACCCCCTTTCCCTTCCTCCCTTCCCTCCTTCTTTGAGTTTTCTTGCACAAAATGATTGATATGGAAATGTTTTCCATGAATTGCAATTACCTAACCTATATCAGATTGCTTACTGTCTCAGGGAGGAGGGCAGGGAGGGAGAAATCAAATTAGGAAACCTAAAACTTTAAAAAAATGATATAATTGTTTTTATATGTAATTGGGAAAAATAAAATATTATTTTAAACTTTAAAAAAGGAAATCATTTTATTAATGCCCCTTTCTCAAGTCTCTTTCTGCTTCTATATATCCTCCATACAGTTGCCAAAGTGTTTCTCTTAAAACACAAATCGTAACATGTCACCCACCCACACACACATTACCCCTCACTCCAGTAGTCTACATTGGCTCCCTATGAAGCCAGGATCATAATAGATGAGACTTTGGTATTTAAAACTCACCATATCCTGGCTAATTATCCTGTGCAGTCTTATGCTTTCTCTCTTCTATGCTTTATGATGTAGTGACACTGCTTTCTGCTGTACTCACCTGCTCTTCCATCTTCCATCTCTGCTACCGTATCACTCATTATCTCCCATGCTGGAATCTTTTCTCTCCTCATTCCTGACTCATGCCTCCTTTGAGACTCAGCTCAGTGTCCATCCCCTGCAAGAGGCCTTTCCTAGTCCTTTCCAATGCTTGTGCCTTCCCTCCGAGCTTACCTTCAATTTACTCTGCATAGGTCTTGTATATAAATAGTTGTTTATATATCATCTCCCCCATTCTATCTTTAATATGTATATATATATATATATAATATATAACTTTAGTATATAATTTTAATATAATTCAGATCTTTAATAATATAAATTCTGTTTTTTCTACCTCTGAGGGCAGAGATTATATTTCCCTTCTTTGTATCCTCCTCCCTGAAGATAGTACCTAGCATATAGCAAGTGCTTAATAAATGTTCATTGACTGATATTTGACTCAGGACCATGACTGGCCCTTAATAATAATCCTCCTATATGTGTTGTCTTCCCCAATTAGAATGTGAGTTCCTTGAGAGCAAGAGATCATCGTAATAGTGGAACCAGTGGTTAGCACAGTGCTTGACATGTAGTGTAGTGCCTTTTTCATTCTTCTTTAATAAATGCTTACTGAATTGAATTTCCTACGGTGGTGGTAATTTTCTCATCCCTAGGAATCTTTGGCCAAAAGACTGAATATTCCCTTGTTAGGGATATTATAGAAGATATTTCTGTCCTGGTATAGTTTGGAAGAGATGATATTGAGGTCACTTTCCCCTCTGAGACTGTGATATTGAATTGATGTATTGAAAGGACATTGGATGCAGTAATATTTTATGACCCTAGACTCCAAATATAAATTCATTCTCTTCCTTATTAAGATGACCAAATGAATTGGTTTCTCAAGTCTGGCATGTCACCTTACATTTTTCATGCCATAGCATTGGATAGTTACATCACTGGACTTCTACGTGGCAAAGTAGAAAGCTTAAAATCTCTATATTATTGGGGCAGCTAGGTGGCACAGTGGATAAATCACTGGCCCTGGGTTCAGAAGGACCGGAGTTCAAATCCAGCCTCAGACAGTTGACACTTAGTAGCTGTGTGACCCTGGGCAAGTCACTTAACTCCCATTGCCCAGCCAAAAAAATGCTCTATATTATTGATCATAGAAAAGAGGTCATATGGTATTATGATAGATAAGGAGTTGTCTTTGGAGTTATGATGCTCTGAGTTCAAATCCTGCCTCTACCATAGACCATCCTAGGGACCCTGGGCAAATTATTTAAAATTTCATTGCCCCAGGCAAATCTCAAAGATTATAAATTACATAAAATAGAAGAGTTCCCCTACAATGTCTGTACCCACCATCATCATCATTAGAATATCTGTATGTGAAGATATAGTACAGCTGGGGGCACAGTGGATAGAATGTCAGACAAGGATTCAGAAAGACTCCCCTTCCTAAATTCAATTCCTCAGACACTTACTAGGTGTGTCACCCTAGGGAAGTTCCTTAACCTTCTTTGCCTCAGTTTCCTCATCTGTAAAGTGACCTGGAGAAGTAAATGTCAAACCACTCCAGTATCTTTGCCAAGAAAGCCCCAAATAGGGTCAGAAAGAGCTGGACACAACAGAAAAACAACTAAAAAACTAAAAAAACAAAATGTTAAGATACAGAACACTGTACTTTTTCACCTTAACAGAAAGGACCTGCCAAACAATAGGGGAAATTTTAGACGATAATATTTGAGGGCAGTGTAGTAATGAAGAAAGAGTCAAAGGATCAGGGTTCAAATTTTTACCTGTAGTACTTTTGGCAAACCATTTAGCTTCAATAGGTCTCAGTTTTTCCTCTGTTAAATCAGAACGTAGAACCAAATTAATTTTCAGGTCCTTTCCAGTCCTAAATCTCTAAGCATTGAGATCCTTTCTAATTCTTAGCTATCTGTCCCAGATTTCTGTCTTCTGCATATTTGATAAGGGTGGTGTCAATATTTTTATCCAAGCTCTTGATGAAAATGATAAAGAGGACAAAGGACAAAATACATAATCCCTGGATATGTTTCCACTGGAGATCTGCTTTCAAACTGACATCTTTCTAAGTGGACTTTAATGACTAATCTTTGGGTTTCAACATCCCAATTCCCAATCCGCCTAATTATACTTTGGATAGAGTCTAACTCTTTGTCTTTTCAACCTGAATAGCATCAGAGATGTTATGAAATGCTTTGACAAAATCTACATGAGCTCTATTTCTAGAATTTCCCTGATCGACTATGTTAGTAATCCTATTTAAAATGAAATGGAAATAAGACCAAGCTGGCCATGACCTGTTCTTCATGTTCTCGATGAAGCCACGCTGACACTTTGTGATCAGTATGCCCTTTTCTAAACCTTCGTGACCTTTCCTCTTATAAACTGTTTAAGAATTTTTTCAGGAATTGAAGCAAAGTTCACTGCCTCCCTTGTCTCCTTAGAAGTGCAGTCCTGAATGTTAGCAGGTATCTCCCTGCCCCACCTAAGAATTTTCCAGAAGAGCTCATGACTCATTGGGTATCAAAAGGAGCCCCTTTTCTACTGTGCTTATTTAAATCTTGCTTATCCTTTTGAACAGTCATAGCAATTTGTTGCCATGCAGAATGTCTTTGGAATGTCGTTGGATCAAGACACTTAGTTATCTCATTCACTCCTTGCTCATTATCTTGCTGCTATTCAGTCCTTTCAGTTGTGTCCAACTCTTTATGACCACATTTGGGGTTTTCTTGGCAAAGATACTGGAATGGTTCACCATTTCCTTCTCCAGATCATTTTACAGGTGAGGAAACTGAGGCAAACAGGGTTAAGTGACTGGCCCAGGGTCACACAGCTAGAATCTGAGGCCAAATTTGAACTCAGGTCTTTCTGACTCCAGGCCCAGTGTTCTATCCACTGTGACACCTACCTTCCCACTCATTATCTTATCTTGCTGGAATAGGGAATGTGCTCCAAGTGAGACTAAGGTCCCCCTCCTAAGTTTTCACAATATTCTACAGTGGATATAAATACCTAATTGAATTCAACAGAAGTAAACCCTTACTAAGGCCAGACTGTGTACGAGGCATTGTACTTCGACTCTGAGGATAGAAAGACAAAATACAAAAACAACCACAAACAACAACAACAACCTGCATAGCCTGACTTCCACCAAACTGACACTTTACATTAGGATGCTGTATTTAGGTTGCATAGCCATATACCATTCTGCTTTGTCATTGAATTTTCATTAGCTATATCAAGAAGTCACTGAATCAAGTCAATAAGCACTTTTCAAATGCTTAATTTATAGCTGGCCACTGTTCTAACTACTGGAATAAAAGAAGTCTCACCACCAGTTCCTGCCTTCAAGAAATTACATTCTAACTGGGAAGAGGGTTTGCAAACAACTATACTTACAAGATATATACAAAATAAATTGGAAGTCATCTCAGAGAGCAGGCATTAGCAATAATGGGGGCTGGGAAAGGCTTCTTGCAGAAGGTAGGATTTTAGCTGAAACTTGAAGGAAGTTAGGAGGCAGAGAAGCAAAGGGAGAATGCCCCCAATGTGGTGCAAAGCCAGTGAGGATGCAAAATGACCAATGACAATGGACCATAGAGCCTGTAGAAGAGACAGGAAAAGTAGGGATTGACCAGATTATGAAGGGCTTTAAAAACTAAGCAGAGGATTTCATATTTGATCCTGGAAGTAATAGGAACTTACTAGAGTTTATTGAATAGGGGGATAGTATAGTCAGACCTTTGCTTTTGATCACTTTAACATCTGAATTCAGGATAGATTGTAGTGGCAACGACTGAAGCACAGACACCAACCAGGAAGCAGGTTTAATAGTCAAGCATGAGGTGATGAGGATCTGAACCAGAGAAGGCAACCGTGTCAGAAGAGAGAAGGGGATGAATAAAAGAGATGTTATAGAAGTAGACTGACTCAACAGGACTTGGCAACAGATTGGATAGGGGAGACAAAGAAAGTGAGGAGTTGAGAATATGAGTGCTGGGACCCTTGTAGGACTGAGAAGATGATGGTGCCCTTGATACTAATGGGGAAGTTTGGGGAAAAAAGAAAATGAGTTGTTTTGGATTTTGTGAGTATGAAATATCTAGACTACAGGACAGTCAGTTCAAGAAAGGCCATTTGGAATGTGAAACTGGAGGTCATTAGGAAAATTAGGACAGGATTTTTAAAAATCTGAAAATCATCTGCATAGAGATGAAAACTGACTACATGGGAGAAAAGAGCCCCCAGCTCCCTCGACCTGAGTGGAGCTATCAGAAAGATCCTGGATAGCCTGTGTTGAGGCACGTGAAGTGGGCGTTCACCCCCCCCCCCCACCAGCTGCAGCTCTGGCTGGCAGATTAGCTTGGTCTCTATGGGGGCGAAAGGAAGCCCTGAGATTTGAGTGGAGAGAAGAAAAGGTATATAGGGAGCTGGGAGTTAGAGGAGGGGAGCTGACTAGGGGGATGGACTAAGGAAGGAGCGAGGACAGACTGGAAAAAGAAGACTCGAGGATGGACTAGATAGAGGGACTAGAGGGGAGCTCGGACAGGATGGAGCAGAAGACAGGAATAACCAGGAGGCAGTGGAGAGCACAGAGAGCAGGTCAGCACAGGGTAAGGTTGGAGAAAGTGAAGATTAAGAGGAGTTAGAAGAAAATAGCTGACCAGGGAAAGTGTATCGTGCCCTGAGGCGGGAGGCAGCTAAGGCCCTTATTGTATTCAAGAAGTTCGAAGCGCAATAGGTGGGAAAGAGACTCAGTGGAAAGAGACCGCAGGAAAGGTTGTACATTTTATTTCCCTGTATTCTTAATTTTAAATAGTATCTCATAAATAAACTCTGCTTTGATTATTTAGTTAAGAGGCTTCTTAATCCTGTGCTTATCAATTTGGGAGTGGAGCAGTGTGGTGGAACTTTATAAACGGCCCACATTAAATTAACGAAGTCAGATAGCCAAATAGTCAATAGTCCCCAGATTAGTCCTCCAGTCAGATTAGCGCCCCCAAATTAGGCTAGTCACCAAAAATATTTTTACAATCCATAGGGTCACAAAGTATCAGACACGACTAAATGACTGAGAATTGACTACATGGGAGAAAAGAGTCAAAGGCTGAAAGAGAAGTCAAAAAGGATAAGGATTGAGAAAGGCTATCGGAGCCTTTGCTAATTACTAAGATTTATTTATAGAAGGCACCTAGGTAGCTCAGTGCATAGAATGTTGGGCTTGGAGTCAGGAAGACCTGAGTTGATATTTGACCTTAGACACTTACTAGCTGTGTGATTCTGAGCAAAGTCATTTAACATTCTGGTTTGCCTTACTCACTGGAGACGGAAATGGCAAATTGCTCCAATATCCTTATCCATAGGGTCACAAAGTATCAGACAGGACTAACTGACTGAACAACAACAACAAAGATTTCTTTATGTGGTTTTAGCCCATCTCTGCAAGGAATCCTCAGTGTGGAAAGGCCACCATAATGTAGAGCAGCAAATCATCTGTAGCCTAAAATCTTAGAAAATTACCTGTAGCCCCAGAAAGATGAGGTGACTTTTCCATTATACATAGCATGTATCAGGAGGTACGTTTTTGAACATCCTTTTTTTTTTCTAATTCCAAAATCTTTTCTGTCCACTCTCATCAAAGTAAAATGTACAAAGGACAGTGATCGACTTGGAGTGAGTCAAGTAAAGTACCATTTCTCGCTGGCTGTGGGACCTTGAGCCTACAGAATATAAACTCCTTGACTGTTTCAGTTTTGACTTTGACGTGGGACACTTGTCTGCTTACTTGGCTTGGATGAAATGGATGTCATGAATTGTCTTCCTTCTGATGCCCTGCCACCACATCATACAGTCCTTCAGACTTTATTATATTCCCTAACTCTAGGCTCTGAAGACCCCCTAGCACTGTCATTTAGTCTACTGGTATAGCCTAAGAACTCATAGACCTTGCCATTTGCCCTGCTCAGACACTATCATATGTATGAAGCCTTTAGTGATTCTCCCCCAATGGCCGATGCCCTCTCTTCCTAAAAATACCTTGTATTTAATTACTTTGTGGATTTGTCTGTTTTACTTTATAATTTTTTTTTGGTGAGGACAATTGGGGTTTAAGTGACTTGCCCAGGGTCACACAGCTAATACGTGTCAAGTGTCTGAGGCCAGATTTGAACTCGGGTCCTGCTGAATCCAGGGCCAGTGCTCTATCCACTGCACCACCCAGCTGCCCTTGTAAGCTACTTTCAAGTAGAAGTTTGAGATTTGAACAGAGATGTCCTCTGACTTCAGAGCCTGTGCTTTTTCTGTCTACCATAAGTTACAAAGCTAATTGATATGAATTTGGGGTATGTTTCATATACCTTGGCAGTAATTCCCATGGTTTCAAAACTAAGGGTTGGACTATTAGCATACAATTAGGTCTGAAACAAAGAAACAGTCAAGTGCCTCCAAATCACAAAATACAGACCATGTTGAGTATATTAGCCAACACTGCATTTTTGTTTTGTTTTGTTTTGACATTTTTTTGCAGGGCAATGAGGGTTAAGTGACTTTCCAGGGTCCACACAGCTAGTAAGTGTCAACTGTACTGATACTGGATTTGAACTCAGGTCCTCCTGAATCCAAGGCTGGTGTTTCTCCACTGCACCCCTAGCTGCCCTTGACATTTTTGAATAGTAACTTCAAACATCTAAAAACAACTTTCAGTTTCACAGAATCCAGTGTTTTACTTTTTAATTTTTTTTAGGTATTTTATTCTATAAAAAAACAATTTAACTTATGGAATAAAATAAGCATTTCTATAACATAGTATAATAAAAAGATGACTCCACATGTAATTGCAAATCTGTTGTGTACAACTCGTTATTACCTTTTAAATATATCAATCAAAATCATATGTCATTTCCCCCATTTTTTCCTCCTTCCCCCAACTATGTTTTAGAGATGGCTACCATTGGACACAAATAGGTGTGTTTATATGTCTGTGTGTATAAATATATATATATATATGTGTATGTGTGTGTGTGTGTGTGTGTTATATATATATATATATATGTATATGGATGGCAGTTTGATGGCATGGATGGATGGATGAATGAATGAATGAGTCTTCTAGGTAATTCCCTCCTGGTGCAGGCATAGTACTTCTAGCAACCAAATAGCCAAGTGGCTGTTTTTAAAATTTCCTATTGTATAATACAAGAGAGTCATTGCCTAAGTCAGAAAAATTCAACTTTCCTTCCCTGATATAATTAGGACATCTATTTAGGCAAACACAACAACATGTGCATCTCAAGGAGTCAGCTCTTTGTTCAAGATAATTCTTTTAATGAATAGAAGTAATACCAACGCAGCAGGACAACTCAGTCTTTAAAGCACAGTATGGATTTAAAGACACTATATGAATTTTAAAGCACTGGAGAAATTAAAAAGCCAGGATTTCACTAACCTTTCATGCTTTTAAAGAGCAAATAAATTGAACTCTAATTAAAGACAGAGCATTTCTTGCCTTTTTTTTTTTTTCATTTGAGAACTACTGCTTAGGCTGTTAAAATGGAAACTTCAGACAGAAAGCATATTTGTGATAAGTCTTCATTTGATGGTGTGAGGCATATTTTGATTAAATTCCATTTTAAAATGGATGTATTTTAAAACCATAATGTTGTTATAATGTTCTAGTAGCTTAGTATGGTACAAAAAAGTAATCATTGCTTAATCAACAAGCATTTTTATTGCAGATACCATGTGCCATGTACTGTGCTTAGGAGCTGGGATTTTTTTTTCTTTTCTTTTCTTTCTTTTTTTTTTTTTTGCGGGGCAATGGAGGTTAAGTGACCTTGCCCAGAGTCACACAGCTAGTAAGTGTCACTGTCTGAGGTCAGATTTGAACTCAGGTCCTCCTGAATCCAGGGACAAGTGCTTTATCCACTGCGCCACCTAACTGCCCCCCAGAGCTGGGATTTTAAAAAAAAATGCAGACTCCCTTCTTTTTTTGTGTCTTAATGTTGAAAAATAATAAGAGAACGACTTGGTAATGCTATTGAGAGTATTTCTTTTTTTTTAAATTATCTTCATTGTAATGTAAATGTCAACAAACAAACAAAAAAACTGACTATAAGGAATCACAGGGTAGACCTAGAGGAGATCTAATTCACCTCCCTCCTTCCACAGCTATGTAAAAACTGAGACTTGGAATAAATGACTTGCCCAAGGTGATATAGCCTGACAACAAAAAGACAATTTTATACTTTACTGGGTGGTATGATGTGAAAGACTCCTAGATATAAACAGCATCATAAGCTTTCAATTCTAGTTGATTAGGAGGAGGATGATGCCAGCAACAGCAGTAGAGAAGTAGAGAGGAGCATGTGGGAAAATAGATTGCACAGTGGATAGAGTGCTTAAAATGGAGTGGGGAAACCTTAGTTCAAATACTGCTTCAGGCATTAGCTGCATGACTCTGGATAAGTCACTTAACCTCTCTTACCCCTTAGTTTCTCATGATATAGTGGGAATAATAATAGCACCTCCCTCACATAGTTCTTGTGATAAATTTTATGATATGAATAAGTTCTAAAGTGCTACATAATATTAGCTGTTACCATATTTGAGAGGCTTTTTGGTGTTATTGTTGAGTCATTTCAGACATGCCTGCCTCTTTGTGACCCCATTTGGGGTTTTCTTGGCAAAAATACCAGGATGGTTTGCCATTTCCTTCTACAGTTCATTTTATAGATGAGGAAACTGAAACAGAGTTAAATGACTTGCCCAGATTGACACAGCTAGGAAGTGTCTGAGGCCAGATTTGAAGCCATGAAGATGACTCTTCTTGACTCCAAGGCCAGTGCTCTATCCACTGCACCACATAACTTCCATCTGAGTGGTTACAGAATTTCTAAATACGATGCTTTTTTTGGCAAGGAAGGAGAGCAGATCAATTGGTCTTTGAAACTTTGATGGGTTTTTCCCCCCTTTATCTCATGACGTAAGTGTGTCCTCTTAAAAATCCATTAAAAGTTAAGCTCCTTGGAGAAGGTGACAGCATCATTTTTGTCTTTGCCACAGCATCTAGCACAGAACCTAACACTAGTACACAATACATGCTTGTTGAATGAATGAATGAATGAATGAATGAATGAATGAATGAGGGGCTGTTCCCAAAGTACTAGAGGCTTTCACCTAGATTTCTTGAAATTGCCTTCTGATCATTTAAGCACAGGGACTGTCCATCAATTATCTATTTCTCTGGCTGTGTGACTGGACCCATCTCCTCTTGTGGTAATATACCTCCTTAGTAATAAACTCTATACCTCCAGAATGGGGCCTGGGTCATATAAACTTAGATTTCTAGGGTGGGAGGAGTAAAGAACCGACTGCCTCACCCTTCTTGGCCAAAGCTGAGCATAGAGGCAGCTCCTTCCAGTAATTCCTTAGCTTCTCCCAAGCCCCCCAAACACTAACGCTATATGGTCTTCTCATGGATGCTAAATCTGGGTCTTTCCCTTTCTTTTTCTCCTGGTTTGTTTTTCTCACCATATTTTTTAGTAAATGTTCTTTGAAACCCTAAAATGTCTCCATTGCTTTACGCAAAGTGGTTAAGCACCAAACCAAGGGCTCTGAGTTGTGCTATGTGGGAAATTGTCACTCATTTTTGTTGAAGAGAACCTAGAATTGGGCCTCACAGACAAAAGTTCCCTTCTGGAAGAGGGTGACTGACTTGGTAAGGTCAACTCCTAACTCTGGCCTGTTTGGGATACAGTATCTTACATGATCCCCTTTCCACCATCCTTCAGGCTACAATGGCCTAAGAGAAAGAATTTTTCGATGTTTGCCTAATAAGATCAATACAAGTAGGAAGGAGAGTCCTGAGTTTGCATAGCCTTTATGTTATGGGTCTAGGAAAATGAATATAGAAGGACCTGGGTTAGAAAACATGTTCTGGGGCAGCTAGGTTGCTCAGTGGATAGAGCACTGGCCCTGGATTCAGGAGGACCTGAGTTCAAATCCAGCCTCAGACACTTGACACTTACCAGCTGTGGGACCCTGGGCAAGTCACTTACCCCAATTGCCTCACCAAAAAATAAAAAGAAAAGATAATGTGTTCTGCTACTTGTTAGACATCTGACACCTTGACCTCTCTGAATTCCACCCCTCTTTTAACACAACTGTTAAAAGAATTTTACCTGAACTAATCTCAAAAACCATTGGTGACTCCCTGTCCATCCTCTATTTATATTGTTAAAAGATGTATTTTTTATCAACTAAGTTTAGAAGCTTCCTGAACGCTATCTATGGATCTGGTGAGGGTCTGTGGACCCCTGGTTAGGAAGCTCTGTCCTAGAATTGATAGGGAGTAGTTCAATAATCATGAGTTGTGGAATGGTACCAAATGATTGGCCTTTCTTTTCCCGTCATATATTTCCTCAATAATATGCATTGCTCACTTCTTAAATGGAAGTCATCATAGGAAATATTCTGCATTTTATTGACATATACCATGCATTTCTCCATGGCCTCCCACAATTTGGACTTCTTGGAGAAAGAAGTATTCCATGACTCACAAGCATAGAGCATCACAAATAGATGTTTGTATAGGAAAGATACAACGATACGTCTTGGCATTGGGGAGCACCTTTGGATTGTCAAAAAACTATAATTTCCTAAGTACAGTCTATTCTGCTACTTTCCTTCCTATGCAAATTCTAGGTCTAAACTTATTTTTTTTTAATTTTCTTTTTTAGTGAGGCAATTGGGGTTAAGCGACTTGGCCAGGGTCACACAGCTAGTAAGTGTTAAGTGTCTGAGGCCGGATTTGAACTCAGGTACTCCTGACTCCAGGGCCAGTGCTCTATCCACTGTGCCACCTAGCTGCCCCTAAACTTATTTTTTTTTTACCTGCAGTGCCAGGCCCATTACACATATGTAATGATGTAGTAACACAACATGGAATAGCTGTGCAACTGAATGTTATGATCTGGATACTGAATATTTATCCAGATAGTGCCAAAGAGTCTTAAACATGTTTTTTCTCAAACAAGGAGCCTCTTAGACATAAACTAACATTATACAAAATTCCTTGAGAAATGGAACTACAGAGTTAACTATGTTCCGCATATTAACATCAAGTGAACAAAGATGATTAGGGGAAAAAAGAAAAGAACCTATATGTTCTAAAATGTTTATGGCGTCTCTTTTTGTGGTGATGAAGAATTGGAAATTTCTGGGATGCCCATCAATTGGGGAATGGCTAAACAAGTTGTGGTATATGGTTATGATAGAATACTACCATGCCAAAAGAAATGATGAGCTGTTGATTACAGAAAAGCATGGATAGACTTGCATGACATAATGAAGAGTGAAATGAGTAGAACCAACAGAAAATTTTATATACATCAAACCCAGCATGGTTTTAAAAACAACTCTGAGTGACTAAGTCATTTTGACTATTATAAATACTTAAATTAACTACAAAGGACCTATGAATGATGACACCATTCGCATCCAGAGATAAGTGTATGCATACTTGTGTATATATGTGTATGTATGTATTCCTTTGTGTCTAATGGTAGCCATCTCCAGGAATGAGGGAAAGGAAGAAAAAAAAGAGTACATGATAACTTTATTATCTATTTAAGAGTAACAGCAAGTTGTACATAACAGTTTCTCATGCAATCATCTCTTTTTTATTCTATTATGTTATGAAAATGGTTATGTCATAAATTGAAACTAATTTTTAATATAAAAATATAAATATCAAGTGAAACATTCAATATGGAGGCACTTTAGTGTGGCTCCAGGCAATTTCTCTGTCTTCCATCCCTGGAATGCTCTTCCTTATCATATCAACTCTACCTACAGATTTACCTGCCTGCTTTTAAGCTCCAATTAAAACCCCCATCTTTTATAGGAAGCCTCTCCCATTCCCTGTTAATTCTATTGCCTTCCTTCTCTTAATCATTCACTATTTATTCTGTAAATAACTTGTTTATAGATAATTGTTAACACTTTGTTTCTCCATTAGATTGTGAGCTCCTTGAGGGCAGGGACTATCTTTTGCCTTTTTTTTTCATATCCCTACCACTTAGCACAGTACCCAGCAAATAGGAGACACTGAATAAATGTCTATTGGTTGATATAAAGACTATGGAATTTTGAATCCTCCTCAAATTCTAGCTCTGTTACTGATTTCCCTTTTGACTTTGGGTAAATCACTTATCCTTCCTAGACTTAGTTTCTTCATCTGTAAAATGAAGGGATCATACTAGATAGCCTCTGAGGTCTCTTTAAGTTGTGGAGCTATGATTATAAGTTTTTCAAAACATCTTTAATGTTTCTTCTAGCACTAAATCTATGATTATATGTATGTATGTATGTTTATACACACATACACTCATGGAGGATGTTCATCATTGCTGTGAAGAACATCTGGCAAAAGGTCCAAATGGAAGAGATTCCCTACAGAGCTCCTTATGGGAGCTCCACTCTGCCAATAACATTGTGCTAATTATAAGCCCCATAAAATTATAGGATCTCTTTAATAAGATCCACGATTATTCAAAACAATTCATGCTAATAATTCAAATAGGTATTACATGTTTATGAATGAGATGTCCAGGTGGAGCCCAGATGAGGTCTTGGTAGGCTATACTGTGCATTAACTAGGTGATAAGTTATATCAACCCTTTTCTACATGCTATTGGCTTATTTCCTTATTAATTGAACAACTGTGTTCTAAGGAAATCAAGGATTAAGGTATAATATGTACCTATAAAATGAATATAAATATTGTTTCTCTAATTGATTAACTCATCAGCTCTCAGACACAACCCAGGTTTATAAGTAAACCAGAAAAAAAAAAAAAACCTATTGTCCCATGAGTTCTTGTTCCTCTCTCTCTAACTTTCAAACCCCTGGTCTCATAAAAATCTCAAACAACATCAATATTACTACTTATCCCATTTATTACAACAGTAATGTAAATATAATACAAATATAAATGATATAAATATAATGTGTTTTAATATATTACTTTTAATATATCAAAATATTCTTATAGTTAATACATTAAATAACATACAATGCTAATATATTGTCGTGATACATTATGTGTTAATAAAATATAACATTAAATAAATATAAAGATATTAAAATATATGCATCTAATAAATATTTAGTCATATAATTTAATTTATAATAATATAGATACAGAGAAAATACAAATAAATAATTGTTCATAATATGTCAACAGTGGGAATATTTCACAGTGAAATCCACCTCTCTGTTCTTCAAAAGCACAAGTAAGAGAAGCAAATGGAATCTGCACCCCTCCCCTATATCCTTCCCCTCTCTTCTCACTTCTTCTCCCTCCCTCTTCTCTCCTCCCCTCACCTTTCTTCCCTCCTCTTTGCCCTCATCCTGGCACTTTCCAATCCCCTACAGATCACCCTGCAAACTTACCCTGCTTTTTTCCAACTTTGCCTGGTTCACCCTTTCACAAAGTGATGCTTCCCTCCTCCCATGACCAAGGTTATCACTTTTTTTTTTTTTTTTTTTTTGGTGAGGCAATTGGGGTTAAGTGACTTGCCCAGGGTCACACGGCTAATAAGTGTCAAGTGTCTGAGGTCACATTTGAACTCAGGTCTTCCTGAATCCAGGGCTGGTGCTTTATCCACTGCACCACCTAGCTGCCCTCCAACGTATCACTTTTGTTGTTAGTACAGACACCTGATTGTGGAGAATACTGTAGTTCAGAACACCTGAACTCAAAAGATCTGTCAGCCACATCCTTTTTGGTATCACAGGCATATGCCACTACGGGCAAGGGTCTGATGGAATATTTCCCACCAAAGCTGACAATGACTTCTTCTCACTCTGGGAATAAATAGTTTTCTCAGGATGATAATTCAAGAGAATTCTCTTTAAAATGTCTCATCTCAAAACAAGGGTTAAATGTAGTTCTCACAGATGACAGCGGACTCTTACAATCCTCTCTCAGCCTCTTAGCAGATGACATTTAACTTCGTCAGTCCTATTCTCTCCCCAGAATATCAGCTAAACTGTCTCTTAATCCTCTCACAGACTCTTCACAGATGATAGTTAAACCTTCAGTCTATTTCCCCTAGGAAATGCATTTTAAATGTAATTCTCTCCTACTTGCTCTCACTGACTTTTTTTTATTACCAGTTAACTGTCAGTTCCCCAAGATTCCCTTCCCTCTTAGAGATGCAGTAATAGCATCCATAGTATTTCTGAGAGAGGATAGTGAGACTCATGTTATTCAGGAAAAATGAAGCAGCTATATTTAAAGTTAAACCAGCCTACCTTTATTTTATGTTATGTAATAGTGACAGAAAGAAAACACAGGGAAGAGAGGAAATGATTTTTTTCCCACAGAAACATTGTCAGATATAGACTGTTTTCCAAAAAGCAAAAGAGAATATAAATAGGGCAAATGGATTTAATATTCTCGGGGATCACAAAAGGAAGACAGGTTTTCAGTTTCAGAAAAAGGGAGGAACTGGATTATTTCAAGCCACAGCATCTTTGAACTATATTTTATTCCAATGTTTGGAGGAAACTCATGCAATAACCCCCAAAGTTGATTCAGATTGCCAGAGACTTTGAATCCAACAATTCTGGGACTCAATTGATAGAACCAGACAGTAATGTCAGTAGTTGCACAGGGCTAGCCTTAGGAAAAATCATGAAAAGAGATCACAGTATCATAAATTTAGCGTTGGAAAAGAAGTTAAAGACTATGTATTCTAAACCCTCTATTTTATAGATGAGGAAAGTGAAGTCCAAGGTTAAGTGACTTGCTCAGGATAACAGAGAGAATGTGCATCACACTGGATTTGAACAAGGTTAGGGCACTATAGCAAAATTTTCATCCTCATCCCATATTTTAGTTCTTATTTTAATCCCTCCCCCCCCCATCTCAGAATTCTCTTACCTCTCAAATTTCTCCTTTATATTCCCTCACCATTCACTAGACTAGATTGGCGGAGCAATGGGGGTTAAGTGACTTGCCCAGGGTCACACAGCTAGTGAGTGTCAAGTGTCTGAGTTTGGATTTGAACTCAGGTCCTCCTGAATGCAGGGCTGGTGCTTTATCCACTGCACCACCTAGCTGCCCCAAAGTCATAGAGTTTTAGAGATTGGCAAACAGTTTAAGGTTTTAGACTTCCATGAGATTTGTGCGCTTGAAGGAATTTTGAAGACCAAAAATCTTTCAAAAAACAAAGGAACGTCTCTCTAATGTTACAATGCCAATACTAGGTCATGGAGTATGGGAGACATTTTTGAATAAAGAAACATGCCCAATTTCTCTCAAATCATTTATGAATTTATATGACTCGGCCTGAATTTGTACTTTGCAAAGGTATAATGGGAACAAATTATATGATTCTAATAAATATTAAATGGGTTAAGATAAGCCTTGCAGAGAGCTATAGAAATCTTATTAATCAATAATTTTTTATCTGCCCATCTTTCTGTCATGCAATAGAAAAGTAATGAGCTTAATTAAATCTGCATTTCTTGTTACTTGATTTGAATAAAACATTCATCTCCTTAGCTGAGTGGATTTTGAATAGCTAAGCTATTTGTAAGGTTGGTTTAAAATACTTTAAATAGGCAGTTAATGATGGAAGAAAGTCTTGAATATGAAATGGATCCAAAGTCCATGGGGGGGGCACACATCCATGAGAGCACACACACACACATACATACAAATACACATACATACACACACATGCACATACATATACATAAATGTTAGGTATTACTGATGCTGAGGAGAAAAAGTGGGTATATGATATTATAAGGCTTTTACTTTAAAATGTGTTTTTTTTTCCTTATGTCAATCAACAGGGATTAGACATACTATTGAGAGGGAAGCAGTTTGGACTATAGGCAGAAATTGACTTGTATTGTCCTTGGGAAATTTGGTAATTTTTTAAATGCCCTAAATATTGTAGGAAAATCAAGAAAGAAAGTTTATGTGTCTTCTGCTGCTGTGTTTGTATGTCTGTGTGTTTGTGTTAGTGTGTGTGTGTGTGTGTGTGTGTGTGTGTGTGTGTGTACATCCATAAAGAGAAAGGTGAAGGCAGTAAAAAGGGTGAGAGGAATAAAAAAGTTAGTGAGCAGAAAAGATATTAGCTGTTAGTGGATAGGCTTGCTGGAATTAATGCGGAGAAGTAGAGATACAACACACTGAAAGATGGATAGAGTGACAAACACACTCTTTTGTCATTTGTTACACTATTATTTGGGAGAAACACTCCATAAAGTATCATTAGTTTTTTAGTAACCATGGGCTTGGAATCTTCTGCAGATTCTATTAGTCAATAACCAAACAAAGCTTTCTGATGACTTGAGAATAGAAGTTACCAAAGGTTATGCTGTTAAATCTCAAGAAACTCAATTAAATTCCTCACTACCTTCTGCTACCAGTTAAGAATTATTTCATGTTGTTAGAATTTATTAGTATTGTTGGATAAGAGGGGGAAATTTACAGGTGTGAAACTCTGACATTTCTGTGAAAATAAAAAGATTGAGAAAAAACTACAGAGAAACAAATATAAAAATTAGGATAAGGAGATGGAGTTTATTTATAATAGTTGTGTCTATATATGGCATCATAAGGCAGGGTTTGCAGGTATCTAGTTTGTGGTTCCATTGGTAAAAGATGGAGAGGATCAACTTTTCTTCGTTGTTTTTTTGTGGGTTTTTTGGTGAGACAATTGGGGTTAAGTGACTTGCCCAGGGTCACACAGCTAGTGTCAAGTGTTTGAAGCTGGATTTGAACTCAGGTCCTCTTGAATTCAGAGCCAGTACTCCATCCACTGCGCCACCTAGCTGCCCCTCTTCATTAGTTTTCATTGCCTATACATTATGTTTACATGAAAAGTATTGTAGGAAGTACCAAAGAACAGAATTGGGTGGACATCCCAATGAGCTATCAGTAAACATACAGTATTTGCAAATGAGTTCTGTTTCGTTTCATGCCTACTTGCTGGCTTCCTCTTGGATTCATATATATGTGATCTTGCAGTGATCTAACTTAATTTAATGGTCACTGTGGGAAAATGTTAAGCTGAGTCCAGAATTTAGAAGACTAAAATCAGTCTAGATAATACTCGCAAATCACTTTGTAAAGTCCTAAACCTATTGCTCCCTTAAAAGCTCCATGTCTTTAATACCAATCTTGTCCTAATGATGCCACATGGCCATTAATCAAGGTCATGATCTTGAAAGACTCAAATTTATAAGTAACCCAAAGGAGAATGAAATGGGGCAAGGGGGGGAATATACTTGGTACTTTCAACATCTTATCAATGATAATTTGTATGTAAAGAATGGCATAAATTGCATTGTGGAGGATATATATGTCTAGAAAAGTAAGGGAACATACTTTTGCAGTGCCTCAGAAATAAAATAAATGCTTATTAATTGATTGCAGCTCTAAATCTATGATCCTAAGTTATAAGATAGACAGCAGATGGGCAGTGCTAAAGCACTATTGATAACAATGAAACATGTAAAATAACAAAAAGGGCTCCAGAAGGTAGGTTGGATCCTCTTTGGAGATTTTTCTTGGAAGGCATGGATAAGATTTCTGTAGATTGAGAAAGAATGGAAGGAGTGTTATTTGCATCAACATGGGGGTCAGACTGATGAAATTCTCAATGCAGCAAAGTACAACAAACATAATAAGAGGATAGAGATTTATCCTGTAGTTTCATTAGTATAAGAATCTCCAGGATAAAGAAATCCCCTCTATCAATGCAGCTCTGCATATTCTCTCCAACTTAGGGTCTTAGAGATGCCTGCTGCAATGAAAGGCAGCGTGTGTCAGAACATTTGAACACAGGTCTTCCAGGCTCCAAAGCAGGTTAACTATTCTTGTCTTGAAGTGTTACCAAAGTTACACAGATAGTGACATAGCTAGTACTGGAAGTAAAGTTATCTTACTTCAAATCCAGTTTTCTTTCCACTGGATCAGATATGTAGTGAGGTTGGTGACTTTGCACAGCCCTACCTCACTGAAATCTAATTTAATGCAAGTTATGACATCACCTCCAAATGTAACAAGCCTCCTCAACAATGAAAGAAAAATAACAGCCAAATATGAAGTTGCATTTACATGTTTGTTGAATTGGGCTGAAGTGAAAAAAAATTAAATCAGTCTAGAAGAACATAGGCTAAGATAGGTAGGGAGAGGACATGTGTCTGTTAGAGTTAGGACAATTTCCTAAACAATCAACAGTCACGGCATCACATGGAAAAGGAGATGACTTAATGTACTCTTTATGTAGAAATTAAGTTAATCCTTGGGGCACCCATCCTATCAGACAGAAAGGATACACCAGTGAGACTCAACATAAATGAAAGGAAGAATCATGAGATGAAAGGAAAAAAAGACCAGATTTTTATCTGCTGACCAACTTTCCTTTCGCTGAAAAAGGATGGAGAGAGAGAGAGAGAAAGAATGAATGAATCCATCTGCTTGGGGCAAGTGAGGAGAAGGTCTAAAAAGGAAAGAGGCATCTGCAATCTTGCCATTTTTTGTTTGCAATTTCATTTTACTTGATTAAGAGGCAGTTTGAGAGAGGTACGTGGACTAAGTCCTCTAAAATGGTACCTCTGTCTTTGGCCAGAAGAGCAGGTCATTTATGTACCTAGCACCTACTTAATTCTTTGAAAGCAGGACTGTGATTGGTGATGCAGCTGACTTTGATGAAAACTTTGTCTCTACTGTATCTGTAGCACCAGTCACAAGAGAACAGGAAGAGTAGAGTAGGTTTCTGAGCAGAACAATGATAATAGTCACTCATTTTTATGTAGCTCTTTAAGGGTTACAAAGTGCTTTCCTGGCAATAGTCCTAGGAGATGGGGACCTCTTGGTGGTATTCAAGTTTTTTTGTTTTGTGTTGTGTTCTTTTGCTTCTTTACAGGGGTAATGAGAGTTAAGTGACTTGCCCAGGGTCACACAGCTAGTAAGTGTCAAATGCTTGAGACCGGATTTGAACTCAGGTCCTCCTGAATCCAGGGCCAGTGCTTTATCCACTGCACCACTTAGCTGCCCCTGAAATTCAAGCTTTGATGTCAATGGAGTTGGGAATTTGCAATAAGGAGATCCCCTGTGTTCTACAACTTAAAATCTTAGGGTTATATTAATATCTCCATTTCACAGATGAAGAAACTGAGAGACTGAGTTACTTGCCTTTGATCATATGGCTAGGAAATGTCTGAGGCAGGATTCAAATCAAGGCCTCCAGACTCCTATCCTTTTCCCTTATTCATTGGGCTGTGTTTCCCCAAATTCTCAGAGAATATGAGGAAATTTCAGAAAACCAGTTGCTCCTGTTTAGATTCGAGTGTATTCTAAATCTTTACTCCAGGAGATTCATTTGTTTCTAATGCCATTTAGAACTCTTTGTCCAACTTATATGTTTACATTGAGGTAATTTTTAAAAGGTAAATTTATTTTTAAAATAACATTTGTTTGCTCAATTAACCAAGTTTAGGACCATGTCTTAATGAATGAGAAGATGCAAGCTTGCCATCTAGTGGTGATGTATTCTCGACACAGACACGTGATCCAGAAGGCCAATAGAAGGTGTAATGGAGATCAGAGGGTCATAAATGTAGAAGTAGAAAGGAATTTTAGAGAATGTTGAATTCAGCTGTTTGTGGATGAGAACACTGAGCCTGAGGGAGCTTGAATAACAGAGTCACACAACTATTAAGAGTGACAGGCAGAATTTGAATTCAAGTCTTCCTGACTTCTGGTCTAGTTCTCTA
This sequence comes from Dromiciops gliroides, assembly GCF_019393635.1. Classification (NCBI taxonomy): domain Eukaryota; kingdom Metazoa; phylum Chordata; class Mammalia; order Microbiotheria; family Microbiotheriidae; genus Dromiciops; species Dromiciops gliroides. Next base: position 255,501,676 of record NC_057865.1, read on the forward strand.
TCCACTGTGCTACTAAGTTGATGGAAATTCACAAACTATGCCTAATGATGTCACATGTGTTGTCATTCAGTTGTATGTGTCTCTTTGTGATCCTATGTGATAGCATATCAGGCCCTTCTATCTTCCACGATCTCCCAAAGTCTGTCAAAATTCATGTTCATTGTTTCCATAATACTTTCTATCCATCTTATCCTCTGCCATCCCCTTCTCCTTTGTCCATCAATATTTCCCAGCATCAGCATCTTTTCCAATGAGTCCCATCCTCTCATTATTTGGCCAAAGTATTTAGGCTTCAGCTGTCAGTATTTGACCTTTCAGTGAATAGTCTGAATTAATTTATTTAAGTATTGACTGATTTGATCTCCTTGCTGCCCAAGGGATTCTCCAAAGTCTCCAGCACAACAATTCAAAAGCATCAATTCTTCAGCACTCAGCTTTCCCTATAGTTCAGCCCTCACAGCCATACATTGCTACTGGAAAACCCATAGCTTTGATTATATGGACCTCTGTCAGCAAGGTGATGTCTCTACTCTTTACTGTGCTGTCCAGATTTGCCATAACGAGGACCAACTCCATGAAGCGCATGGCTGCTGTCACCATCTGCAGTGATCTTTGAGACCAAGAATATAAAATTTGATGCTACTTCCATTTTTTTCTCACTCTATTTGGCAGGAAGTGATGGGATGACTTGCCATGATCTTAGGGTTTTGCTTTGTTTGGTTTGGTTTTTAATGTTAAGCTTCAAGCCAGCTTTTTACACTCTCCTCTTTCACCCTCATCAAGAAGCTTCTTAATTCTTCTTCACCTTCTGGCATCAGAGTAGTATCATCTGCATATCTGAGATTGTCGATATTTCTCCCAGCAACCTTAATTCCAGCTTTTGAGTCATCCAGCCTAGCAATCAAATGAGGTAGTCTGCATATAAATTAAATAAAGAAAGGGAAAATATACATTCTCATCATACTCCTTTTTTCATACACCTGAGTTCATGAATTAGTGCAAAAACAAGGTCCAGTGTGTGAAGTGGAAAGGTAGAGATAAACAATTTCAAAAAACTCTCAATGGAGTGAAGAAACTTCAGCGATCAGGGGTGACATCAGGGTGGGGAAATATCCGACATGGTGTTGAAAGAAGATATGAGTATTGACAAGTAGAAATTAATCAGTCCAGTATTTATTACATATTTAACACAGATACCACTGTTTTAAGTACTAAGGATACAATGAAAGAGAAAAACAGCCCCTCCCCTCAAGTACCTTACATTTTAGTGGGGGGTTACATTTGTATCCATAGCTCTATTTCTATTGATATAGGATGGATGGATGGATGGATGGATGGATGGATGGATGGATGGATGGATGGATGGATGGATGGATGGATGGATGGATGATACTTGTAAGATACAGAGTAAATGGGGGCAGCTAGGTGGCACAGTGGGTAGAGCACTGGCCTTGGAGTCAGGAGGACCTGAGTTTAAATCTGGCCTCAGACACTTAACACTTACTGGCTGTGTGACCCTGGGCAAGTCACTTAACCCCAATTGCCTCACCAAAAAAAAAAATACAGAGTAAATGGAAGAGCTGGGAGTGGGGGTAGGGAACCAGGAAGGGTCTTCTGCAGAAGATAGCATTTGAGCTGAGCCTTGAAGGAAGCCAGTAATTCTTTTTTTTAAAATAATAAACATTTTTATTTAAAAATTTGAGTTCCAAATCCTATCTCTCCTCCTCTCCCTCCCCTTCCCTGCCTCTGAGGCAATGAGCAAACAGATATAGATTATACATGTGCAATTATGTAAAACATTACCATATTAGTCATTTTGTATAAGAAGACTTGAATATAAGAAAAAAATGAAAGAAAGTGAAAAATAGCATTCTTCAGTCTGTGTTCAATCAATATCAGTTCTTTCTTTGGAGGTGGATAGTATGCTTCATCATTAGGAAGAGAAAGAAATAAGGAGAAGAGTAATCCAGAGATGGGGATATAGTGGCAGCCAGGATAACGGCATAGAGACTTGGAAGGTGCCACCAACACTGATCACAGGCCAGTAAAAAGAAGACTTTGTACTGACAAGAAATGAGGAAGAGAGAAGGGTGAAAAATAATAACTCAAGTGGGTCAACAATACAGAATATGTTAGAAATGTTAATGAATATGCCAAAAAGAGGAACTTTCTTTGAATGTGGCAATTAAGAGGTCACTGGTAACTCTGGAGAGTGATGAGGGTCAGTTGTTTTATGGATGGAATTCAGATAACAGAAGGATGAGGTAAATTGGTGTAAAGAACACAGTAGCTTCCCAGACCCACTAAGAAAGAAGCTCCCCAAGAAATGAAAAAATTTCCCGAGTCCTCCTGTCACAAGAAGACCTGCAGAAGGGGCCAGAGCCCCATTTTCCCACCAACTGGGAGATCGAATTTCAAAGAGCCTCAATTTCCCCCCTGAATTCATACTCTTCTAAGAGTCAGCATTAGATTTGAACCTTGACCTACATCCCAGGTCTGAGCTACTTTCCTCCAAACTCTAGTCCTACTGGAGGGGCAGCTAGGTGGTACAGTGGATAGAGCACTGGCCCTGAAGTTGGGAGGACCTGAGTTCAAATCTCAGCTCAGACACTTACTATATCTGTGTGACCCTGGACAAGTCACTTAACCTCAATTGCCTTAAACATCCGGGGCCATCTCCAAGTTGTCCTGATATATATCTTGCCACTGGATTCAGATGGCTCTGGAGGAGAGAGTGAAGAGGATGACCTTGATCAGCCCTCCCTCACTTAAATCCAATTCACTACAAGTCATGACATCACTTTCTGATGTCATGGTCCTCTTTGAGAATGAAGGACAAACAAGAAGTCCTACTAGAACCAGATAAGAAACCCTATAAAAATCCACCAGTCTTAGCTGGTTGGGAAGTGGTCTCACTATTCCACCTGGGCCCCAGATAGGGTGCCCAATTCACAGGCTGTGTGTCAATTATTCTACATCTTATGAGTATCTTAAGTTCCTCATCTTATGAGTATCTCCCCTCAGTAAAGTTGCCTTTCTTAATTGTCTTCTTGTGAGCTCCCTGTTTCCTTTTAAGAGACTTAGATATTGGGAGGCAGCTTGGTGGTGCAGTGGATAAAGCACCAGCACTGGATTCCGAAGGACCTGAATTCAAATCCAGCCTCAGACACTTGACACTTTCTAGCTTTGTGACCCTGGGCAAGTCACTTAACCCTCATTGCCCCACAAAAAAAAAAAAAGAGAGAGAGACTTAGGTATCAAGAACATTTCTAAGAGTATCTTATGAGAAATGATGTCAAGGAATTATTATCTAAGTCTTCAGTTCAATTCAATAAACTTTGATTAGATCAGTAACTGTAAATACAAAGGACTCAGTCATCAATAAACATTCATTAAGCACCTACTATGTTCCAGGCACTATCCTAAGCACTGGGGAGATGAAGAAAAGTAAAAGATACCCCCTGCCCTCAGGGAGTTTACAGTCTTATAGAGAAGGGCTTGTTAATTTTTTTTCCACTCACAGTCCCTTTTTGCCCAAGAATTTTTGACACGACCCTTGGCATATAAAATAGGCATACCTAACCTTTTACAGTTGCCAATTTTTTTGCAATCCCCACTTTCAGTTATGGGACCCCATGTGGGGTCGTGACCCACAGCTTTAACAGCTTTGTAATAGAGGCTACAATGTGCAAACAACCATATACAAACAACTTATATACAGGAAAAATTTGGAAAAAAACCATTTTTTTTCTAGAAAATTGGAAGTGAAAGGAAGGAGAGATGTAGGATGATGGCTTAGTGATATTCTTGTCTTAAAGAATGCATTCTTGAGAACATTGTAACATAGATCGTATTTCAATGAATATCAGGCATTTCAAGAAGCATAATAGGTTATGTGAAAGGGCTTTGGGAACACCAGCTCCTCATACACTGCCCTCCTTTTACTCTCTAAGAACCTGAAATGGGGCATAGGCTCATGTTACTCCACACAGTCTAGTTTTGCCCCAACCCACTGGCAGCTCCCTCTGCTTAGATTCAGGTGATGGTAATAAATCACTTAGACTTCCCCTTCCTACAGGATTAAAATGATTTCATTAGCTTTTGAAAGGCATAGCAATGTCAAACACAGGTTATCAAATATGACAAGAGGCACCATCTCCCATATCTCAAGGTCAAAGTTATTCTCCCCCTTATCCTAGGTGTAAACCCTATCTTGTTTACTAATTCACACCCGTGGCTCAGGCTACTGCTCTCAGTTGTGTTGATTGTCCTGAATTGTCAGTATGGGAAGAAATTTCCATCCACCTACTCTGAGCCTCGCAGATTTAAGGGGTTCAGAAATAAGATTGTATTGTTCCTACCAAAGAGGAAGGAGGTAAACTTCTCTTCTGAGCCAGAAAATTACGGAAATCCGAGACTGACAAGATGATTTCTTCTGCCATTTTCTTCATTGGGGAGAAAGTAAAACCATTTTGAGGTCGTCAAACGATGGTTAAAGAATGACCAAGCAGCAGTCTTCTAACTCTACAAAGTCAATTAACTTCTCTAAAATTGCTCTTTCTTCTCAGCTTTCCAACTCAATCTTGACATCATGGTACTGCCTCATTTTTTAGCTCTTCCCAACACACCAATACAGTCCATGTTGATACCAAAGCTATACCAAAAGTGACCCAATATTGCCAGTTACTAGGGAAATATCTATAGAGCTACAACTAAACAGATACACCTCCTACAGAAGCGCAACCTGTAATTCTTTATCTGTTTGAAAATATTTTGTGGCTAGATTATTTTTTTATTTGGCTTATATGAGTACAGTGAAGGAGAGGGTCTAGACAATTATCCTAGTCAGTCAGGCAAAGAATCTGGGTAATTCAGGATAAAAAGCGATTTTTTGCATGAATAAACTAGATAATTGCCTCTGCTCTCATTTGTTTTGCTAATGAGGATGTGGCTTTTGGTTTTCTCTTTTTAGTTGCTCCTTGATGATTTTTTAAAAATCCATTCACTTTTATTTATTAATTCGCTTTCCTATGCGAATCTAAGAGAGCTTTAAGAGTCTCAGGTCTGTGGCTTTGTTGGGATCCGCCTGCGTGTTTTCTAATTTGGAGTGTACAAGTAAGTCAAAATAGTCTGTGCATTTCCCCTCATTCTGACTCCTCTCTCCTTCCCGCTTTTCCCATAATCTCTTTATGCTAAAATCATATCAAGCAGGATGTATCAGCACTTTTTTGCATTTTATGATTTTCATATTTTCTTTTAAATTGAAAGCACCAGGAAACAGAGTATATTTATCTGAAGACATTGAATATTGCCTCTGGTAAGAACTAAAACTGAGTCTATTGGAAAGTTTTTTCTTTATTCTACCTTGAGATAACAAAACATTTTAAAACACCTATGGAAAGTTTGTGCTTCCTCCAAAATCTAACCTTAAAAAATCCTTAGAGGTCTTTAGGAAACCTTGAATTTAATTTGAAATTTACATTCATTGCCATCTGTGTGACAGGGCAACCAGGGTTTTGCACTAGGCTGATGATATTTAGACAGCACCAACAATTGTATCTTGCAGTTTCTGGAAAGAAAATGCAATAATAGTGAAGAACAAGGCTGCTACAACCTTGACTGTTGAAAATTACTATGGCTGAGAGGTGATAGTCTCATGATGCACAATGAGACACAGCCAGTGCGGGAATTTGTCGGGCATGTCTATGTATACTTGGTACAAAGGCTTTCATTTTTTTGTTTTTTGTTTTGTTTAGTTTTTCATTTGTTTGTCTAAGGGTTAGGGGAGAGTGGATAGAAGGGCACAAGAGGGATAGGATAGTGTGGGGAGGGAAAGAGTCACTGAAGCATCTTTAAGGAGAAAAAATAATCAGAAAAGACAAGAAGGGGGCAGCTAGGTGGCAAAGTGGATAGAGCACTGGCCCTGGAGTCAGGAGGACCTGAGTTCAAATCCAGCCTCAGACACTTAATACGTACTAGTTGTGTGACCCTGGGTGAGTCACTTAACCCCAATTGCCTCACCAAAAAAAGAAAGAAAGAAAGGACCAGAAGGAAGACCCAAAAAAAGTCAGACAGGCAAGATAGCTTTTAGTAAGATTGATCTCATATATTTTAAAAGAAAAGCAAACTGTAAATGATGGAAAATCTAGTTTCATATATTATCCTCTCTTTTTTCCTATTCTTTAAAAATGCAAAAGCTTGTTCTATTTGCTGTTATAGAAAAAAAATTAAAGAAAATTGCTATATCTAAAAACGCTGCAGTAATTTAGCTAAACAAATCCTTGAAGCAATGGGGTACAGTGTAAAGAGCAATGGATTTGTAGCCAGAGGGCTTTGTTTCAAGTCCTAGATATATGTAGCAGCTAGAAAAGTCACTTCCAAGATCAAGGGTTCTTCAACTGAGATCAAAAACCTTTTTTTATAAACTATTTTGATAATGATATTTCAGTGCAATTGGTTTTCTTGGTTAACCTGTGAATTTATTTTATGCATTTAAAATTATGACTCTGAGATGAGGTCCATAGTTTTCTTCAAGCTACCAAAGGGGTCCATGACACAAAAAAGGTTAAGAATCTGTTGTCTAGGGGCAGCTAGGTAGCACAGTGGATAAAGCATAGGCCCTGGATTCAGGAGGACTTGAATTCAAATCTTACCCCAGACACTTGACACTTACTAGCTGTGTGACCTTGGGCAAGTCACTTAACCCTCATTGCCCTGCGGGGTGGGGAGGAATCTGTTGTCTATGTGGTCCATGAAGTTCCTTACTGCTCTAAATCTAGGAATATCTGAGAAACATAGAAACAACAGAGCTTGACACCTAGCTAGGAAAAACAATACAGTAAAATTATAAACTACCATCTGGTTTGTTCCTCTCCTCCACTGCCAGTCTACTAAATCTTGAGATCTCTCTACTTTCCTTTCCTCTCTCCAACTAGTAGGACTTTTAAGAATTTGTTATACTTTGCCCCAGATAGGTAAAATGTTCTATTCTCAGTAAAACTAGAATCTTAGGTATTTTTTGTGACTACTAGAACATGAAATTGAAAGGGTATAAATATACACACAAAGTTCAAAGGGAAACCAAAATAATTATCTGATTAACAAAAGTCCCCAATAATTTCCCCTCTCTCACTGCTTCCATGATTTTCTATATTCCTATGGCATTTAAAAAATCTGGATTATCTGGATAATTGCTTCGCTTCTACACTTTGCACGTGTAGACATTGTCATAGATCAGCCTTTAATTTTATTCTATCAAATTAACTTCCCTTGCTGTCCTTCTGGGATAGGAATGCTGGCAGATATATTCAATATGTAAAGGAGATGGTTTAAATCTCATTATCCTCACCAACGAAAATTGAGGGTCTCCTAGAAAAAAAAAAGTAAAAAAAATATGCATAGAATGCTAACAAGCCAAATGCTGATGTTGGTGGTGGCGCAGCCCCATTATGGATGACATTGCCCTGTAAAAGAGCTCAGTTTCACAAAGAAATCATCCGAAGAGAAGGCGAGCAGGTGTGACACAAAGTCATTTAGGATGGTGGACTGTAACCTCTCTCCCTTATGGGGGTTTTTGGTTTTAATATTTAATTTTGGGGGTTGTGTGTGTGGAGAGATTAAATTATACAGAGGATTGCCAAATTGGAAATAAAGGTATTTCTAAAGAGATGCATGTGGTGAAAGGACTATCTATCATCAGAAGCTTAGGAGGTCTGGTTTAGCAAGGAGAAATATTAGTATTCTGGCATTCGTGCTCTATTCATTTTCGTGTGTGTGTGTGTGTGTGTGTGTGTGTGTGTGTGTGTGTTACTAGGATGTGGTATCCCCTTGAAACTCATTAAGCTTTGTGATTCTGCAGCTGACTCTCCACCCAGGCATGAATAATCTAAGAGGTAAATAGAATGTTAATATAAATATTCAAAAATTGATGATGAGACAGTAAATTTATGTATTTGTTTTTTTGACATGGCCAGTGATTTCAATGATGTAGGGAGTTCCCAGTGGGGAAACTCTATCTATCAATGGAGATCTGCACCTGCTCCACAGCTCATAGTCTCAGAAAACTGGCTGGGTCAGGGAGAGGTTAACTGCCTTTCCCAGAAAGACATAGTCACTATGAGTCAGAGGTGTGTCACAGGCCTGGAACCTGACCTACCTCTCCTACCTGTGAGGCAAGCATTCTATCCACTGCACTGCACTGCCTTTAGACTGAGGCTCTTTATCTTGGTGTGTGTGTGTGTGTGTGTGTGTGTGTGTGAGAGAGAGAGAGAGAGAGAGAGAGAGAGAGAAAGGGGATGTGTGTGGTAATATGGTTTCCTAAGGCAATCTAGTGAAGTCTATGACCCCCTTCTCAAAATAACACTTAAATTAATAAGATAAAATGCATAGTATCATAAAAATAAATTATATAGAAATATATTTATCAAAATATTAAAAAAGAAAAAAAATCATGGAACTTAGGTTAGGAATTACTGCTCTAGAACCATGAGAACATTGTACACAGTATCAACAATACTGTGTGTCGATCAACTGTGATAAACTTAACTCGTATCAGCAATACAATGTTCCAAGATAGTTCCAAAGGACTCATGATGGAAAATGCTCTCCAAATCCAGAAAAAAAAAGAACTATAGAATCTAGATGCAGATTAAACCATACTATTGCTATTTTTTTGGTTTTTCTTTTTTGAGGCTTTTCCTTTTTGCTCTGATTCTTTTTTTCACAGCGTGACTAATGCAGAAATATGTTTAATGTGATTGTACATATATAACCTATATCAAATTGCTTGCTGTCTTGGGGAGAAGGGAGGGAAGGGAGGGAATGAGAAAACATTGAAACTAGAAATCTTATAAAAACAAATGTTGAAAACTATCTCTATTTGTAACTGGAAAATAATAAAATACTTTTATGAAAAACAATTACTGCTCTATTTCTTTTATAGATACCTAAAAACCCTTGGAATAGGGCAGCTAGATGGCATAGTGGATAGAGTTTCAGGCCTGGCGTAAGGAAGATCTGAGTGAAAATATGACCTCAGACACTTACTAGCGGGTGACCTTGGGCAAGTGACTTAGTCCTGTTTGTCTCAGTTTCCTCATCTGTAAAATGGACTGGAGAAGGAAATGGCAAACCAGTGCAGTATATTTGCCAAGAAAACTCTAAATAGGGTCCTGAAGAATCGGACGTGACTGAAGACTCAACAACAACAGAACAACAACAACAACAACAACAACACCAACCATTGAAAAAGACTTGTGCCATGTCTTGATCTGTTTTTAATCATTTTTTCTCTTATTTTGTACTCCATTCAACTTGAAAAAGAGCCAACTAAATTTATTAAAACAATATCAACTATAAAATGTATGCTTAGAAACCCAATTAAATTCAGTAAACATTCATTAAGCACTTCTAAGTGTAGGGATTGATTGAGTCAATCAATAAATTACCCAATCACTCCACCCTACTTAAAGTAAGCAATAAGATACTACACTAGACATCTTAACTCGGGCAGAGTAGCTCTATTGATCAATCAAAAGCTTTAGGTGCAGAAAGCATTGATCAGTTTGGAAGTCCTTGAAAGCCATTGGCTAAAATGAAGTGATATCATATAGGAAATATACATTTGGATTGGTTGAGGAGACTTGGCCACTCGTTATTTAAAACCAGCAAGCTAGATTGGCATTGAACATCAAGTTGTGGTAACCATTCCAGGCATGCCTCTGAGAAGGATTTATTTGAAAGAGGAGGAAAAGAACCTTGGGCTCAGCCTTGATCTAGGTCTCCCCCTCTTACAACAAAAGGATTTTGTGAATCTCACAAGGCAAGGTTTAGCACCAGCCCTGGAGTCAGGAGGACCGGAGTTCAAATCCGGCCTCAGACACTTAACACTTACTAGCTGTGTGACCCTGGGCAAGTCACTTAACCCCAATTGCCTCACCAAAAAAAATAAAAATTAAAAAAAAAAACACAAAACAAGGCAAGGTTTAGACTTTTCACTGGCATCCTAACAGTGTTCCTGGGACAGCAGTGACTGGTACCAGTGTCTGAACTAGGAGCCCAAGGTAAAGTCAAAGGAAAGGTATCTTCTCAACTCTACAAGGAGCCAAGGAGATAAACTTTTATTGTTCAGTCATTCAGTCATTTCCAACTCTTCATGACCCCACATGGACCATAGCACACCAGACCCTCCTATGCTTCACTATCTCTCAAAGTCTGTCCCAGTTCATAGTCATTGTTTCCATGAAACAATCTCTCCATCTCATCCTCTGTTGTCCCCTTTTCATTTTGCCTTTATTCTTTGTTTGTTTGTTTTGGTTTTTTTGGTAGGGCAATGGGGGTTAAGTGACTTGCCCAGGGTCACACAGCTAGTAAGTGTCAAGTGTCTGAGGCTGGATTTGAACTCAGGTACTCCTGAATCCAGGGCCAGCACTTTAACCACTGCGCCATCTAACTGCCCCCCATTTTGCCTTTATTCTTTCCCAACATCAGGGTCTTTTTCTTTTTCTTTTTCTTTTTTTTTGTGGGACTATGGGGGTTAAGTGACTTGCCCAGGGCCACACAGCTAGTACATGTCAAGTGTCTGAGGCCGGATTTGAACTCAGGTACTCCTGAATCCAGGGCTGGTGCTCTATCCACTGTGCCACCTAGCTGCCCCAGGGTCTTTTTCAATGAGTATTGTCTTATTGATATGGTCAAAGGACTTAAGCCTCAGCTTCATTATTTGACCTTCCAACGAATAGCCAGAATTAATTTCTTTATTGACTGATTTTATTTCCTTGCTGTCCAAGAGAATCTCAGAAGTCTTCTCCAGCACCACAATTTGAGAAGCTTGCATGTTTTTGGTAGGGACTAGGGTGGGAAGGGAAGGAGAAGGACATACTAATAAGTAAATACACATGTGCATTTACCAGGTGTATATATAGTTAGAAATTAAAAAAAAAACTAACAAAGCTCTCCGTAGGGGACAAAGAACATCAATAAGTGGGTGCAGAAGGGGGCAGAAGTGGTAAAGTACTTAGGTAGAATAAGGCCATTAAATAGAACCTTAAAGGAGCTAGGAATTCTCTTAAGTGGAAATATAGAGGAGAGCATTTTAGGTACTACTATTATTAACTACTATTACTGTTACTGCTAGCTAGCATTTTATAGCACTTTAAGTATGACCAAGTGCTTTACAAATATTTTCTCATTTCATCCTCACAACACTCCTGGAAGGTGGGTACTACTAGATGAACCAAAAGTACATTAGTCAGGCAGTGATGGGAATGCCAAGCACAGAATCATCTATCCATTCTGGCATTTGATGGATCGCTTCCATTGTTGCCAGGCAACAGAGCTAAATGAATGACAACATTTATCGTTCTCTCCACCCCAATGAAAGCCATTAACTCAGATTACCTGTGTAATTTATGTAAAAGTATAGTAAACCAATCAATTAAGTCCAGCAAATATTTATTAAGCTCTTATTGTGCAACAAGGCATTATGTAAGGCTGGAGTTATGAGGACAAAGACAAAACAAAACAAAAAACAAAAAAACCCTATCCTCAGGGAGCTTACATTCGCTTGGAAGGAGGCAAAATTTATACAACTAAGAAAATAGAACAGTTGAGAATGGAAAAAGAAAACACTAACAACTGGGGATATGAGGAAAGTCTTCATGTGAGAGACGATACCTGAAACAAGACAAGCCCTGAAAAAAGAAGACTTCTAAGAAATAGATTGAATAAAGAAGAAATACTAGGCTTGGGAAAGCACTACAATGAGAGATGGAATGTCAGGCTTAAGTATGACAAGCAGGGAGGTATGACCCAATTATACACAAAGTGAAAGAGTATAATGTTATGTCTTCATGCATATTTTAGGCCAAATTGTGGAGTACTTTAAATGCCAGGCAAGATTCTATATTTTAACATAGAGGCAATAGGGAGTCATTGACAATCCTTGAACAGGGTAGCAGTACACCACTATATTGGCCCATGTGATAGAAAAACAACTAGTTTAATTTGTGCTCATACTCAGAAAGCTATTCTGTTATTATAGAAAAAAATCATTTTAATATTTTAACATTTTAACTATGGGGGCAGCTAGGTGGCACAGTAGATACACCTACCCTGGATTCAGGAGGACCTGAGTTTAAATCTGGCCTCAGACACTTGATACTTACTAACTGTTTGACTCTGGGCAAGTCACTTAACCCCAACTGCCTCACCAAAAAAAATGAACTATCATGGTCAGATCTAAAGGAACTTGAAAATTTTCAGAGAATTCAACAAAATGGTAATTGATTCAGGGTGAAGAATGAGACATATTTTTGGATGTGGCCATGTTGGGAATTTGTTCTGCTTGACCATGCATAATTCTTAAAAGACTTCTTTTGTTCTTTTTTTCTTTTGAACAGGGGATCAGACTGAGAGGGAGATAAAAGTGAAGAAAAATAAGTTTTTATTCATTAAAAAAATTAAATTTATTTTTAAAGAATTCCACAGCAATGAACAAGTAGAATGTGGTACTTAGAAATCAGTTATGGGGGCAGCTAGGTGGCGCAGTGAATAAAGCACCGGCCCTGGATTCAGGAGTTCCTGAGTTCAAATCCGGCTTCAGACACTTGACACTTACTAGCTGTGTGACCCTGGGCAAGTCACTTAACCCCCATTGCCCCGCAAAACAAAAAAGAAATCAGTTATAAGATATATGATAGAATCAAATTAAAATATTTGATCATAAAAATATTCATCCCTTTATTCATTTATCTGACAAATATTTATTGCACACCTACTACATGCAATGCAGTATGTTATGGTACTGCAGGGTGCAAATAGAGATAGATTCATAGTTTTTGACTTCGAAGAATTTAATGATCAGAGTGGACATAAGAAAAGCAAACAAATGATCATGACGGAAGGCAGAAAATGAAAAATTCTGAGAGATGAATATAATATAAACAATTCATTGGGGGGGGCAGCTAGGTGGCACAGTGGATAAAGCACAGGCCCTGGATTCAGGAGGACTTGAATTCAAATCTTACCCCAGACACTTGACACTTACTAGCTGTGTGACCTTGGGCAAATCACTTAACCCTCATCACCCTGCAAACAAACAAAAAAATAACAACCAATGCATTGTTTGTCATTTAAAAACAATGGGAACAACCTAAATATCCAAGGATCTAAGGATGTTTAAGTAAACTATATTATATTACTATAACATTATGGTATAGGGAAGAGGGAGTCAGCCTTTGAGTTCAGGAAGACCTAACCTCAAATCTTACCATTAATATACACTAGCTGTGTCACCAGAGGCAAGTCACTTAAGTCCTCAGTGCCACCAAGTGTTCCTTTAAAGTTATTTACCTTTTCTGGTCCTTGTTTTCCCCATCTGTAAAATGAAGTTGAACTAGTTGACCTATAAAGTCACTTGCATCCCTAAATATGCAATCTTGATGCCTATACTAGTTGCCTGTCTGCATTAGTATAGGTCATTTCCACACTGGGAGTTCTCTCTAAGCCATTGAAATCATAGGTTTGGGGGGAAAATCCATCAGTATATCAATCATGATCAGTAATTTAAATCAATCCTAGAATGAAATTAAATTTGAAATTATGAGACATATGCGAAAATATAGAAAGAACTTTATGAAACAGCATAGTACCAAGTAGAAAAAAATTAAACCCAAATAAAATGACTACACCACATAAAAGGAAAAATAAAAGGAGACAAATTGACAAACAATGAATCCTGGGAATGCCTGAAAAATCGCAAGGACATTTTATGTATTAAACAGTATTTATGGGAAGATAAATACTTATAGCATGGCATAGAAGTTAAGGAGTTGTTTGGAAAGCTAAGAAGACATGAGTTCAAGATCTATAATGATACCACTGACTGTGTAACCCAGAACCTGAGCCATGTCAACTCTCTATGACTTAAAGTTGCAGAAAAGTTTCCAACCCACATTAGTAGGGGGAGTTTACTCACTTGGGAGTTCCCTATGCCAATGAAATCATCATTCCAACCCTATCCTTAGATAGCTACAAAGCAAGGTTATTTGGTTGTACTAATGGTTAACTTTGCTTATCATGAATTGGATAGCCTTATTCTGGTCAGATAGCGAACACTTATTAAACATCTGTTACTATGAAACTGTTGAAAGAAAAAAATAAGATATGAATCACTATTAGCATCTCCTCATTTTTTCCAGGGTCTGTTTCTTTCAAGCAAGTCAAAGGCTGCATCCAAGACACATAAGAAAGGGGAGCACGGATTCCTAGGAGACAGCTTGGATGCACCAAATGTGAGTCAGACTAACTTCTTTTCTTCTTTTGACATTGTTAGACTGAAAATTAGGGAAATGCTTTGTTTATTTGGATCTCAGCAAATTATTTGACCAAGCCTCACACGATATCCCTATGCACCAAGGGGAAAATATGGCCTGGTGTGATAATGCGATTTTTTGTGGATTCATAACTGTTTGAATTAATATACCTCCCAAACATTAATTAATAAACTGATGTTAAGCTAGATATAGGCCTTGAGTCCTATGCTACAGGGCTGGGATCTTGGTCTTGTCCTGGTCAGTGTTTTTATCAATGACTTGCACGAAAATATAAATGACAACTATCAGATTTGTGGATAAGAGGAACTGGAGAGATGGCTAATACATCGTATAATGCATGACAGAATTGGGCTCCCCAAAACATATTGATACATGTGAAAAATGATGGTGTAAACCACACAAATGCAAGAAGGCAACTCAGCTAGATGGCAGCTCGTATCAAAAATCAGGTTAGGGACTTGACCTTTGATTTCAATGGCTTAGGAAAACATGGAAGTAAGAAAACTCCTTCTACCAGTGTACGGAACCACCTTTTCTGTAATTTATGTGGCTGAAACAATAAGAAATTAAATGACTTAGGGCAGTTAGGTGGCTCAGTTGGGCCTGGAGTCAAGAAGATTCACCTTACTGAGTTCAAATCTCCCTCAGACATTTACTAGCTGTAGGACCCTGGGAAAGTCACTAAACCTTGATTGTCTCAGTTTCCTTATCTATAAAATGAGCCAGAAAAGGAACCACTCCAGTATCTTTGCCAAGAAAAGCCCAAATGGAGTCAGGAAGAGTCGGAATTGACTGAAAAATGATTTAAAAAGTCATATAACCAGTATAGGTTAGAGGTGAAGCCTTCCTTGGTCCAAGGGAAGCTTTCAATTTAGTATTACATACACACACATACATGCATGTATACATATCACACACACACACACACATATATATATAATACATGTGTATGTGTATATACATGGATATTGATATATCCTCTCTACTCTTGATCCAGGAATGATATAGATAGGGATAAAGATAGAGATAGATATGTTTAAAAATAGAGATAGAAGTGATAGGTATGATAGAGATAGATACATTTTTAAATACATAGATACATAGATGATAGGAGAGAGAGGGGAGAGAGAGGGAGGGAGATGGATGATAGATGACAGGCACATAGTAGAGAGCAAGATAGATGGATGGATGGATGGATGATAGATGACAGACAGATAGATGGTCCAATTCAGGTTTAGTAGACCACAAATTCAATATGGGTAAATATGTAATTTGCATAGAAGTAAATTCAAGCATGCCTCAATTTTACCACCTAAAGTATTTGCACGTGGTTAAGATAGGAGGTGATCCTAGTCATTTATTAAAGAATCAAAAGCTGCTACTTATTCTAAGAATTACAGCAATGAAAATATCTACCTAGGGAACCTTGAGACAGTGTGCTATATTTTGCCTTATAAATTGCACAGAGGAAACTTGTGATAACTTACTGTCTTCTGTCCCATAACATTTGTATTTCCAGTGTCTTACACAGGACATGCATGCATACACATATCTGATATGAATATACAAATGCATATACATAAAACAGACATATGCATGTGTATGTATGTGTGTATACATACATCTTAGAAAGTCATCAGGTGAATGAGGATAGAGAGAGAAAAACTAGAGGTATAGAGAAAGAAGTCATAGCAATTGTAAAGATTCCAAAACTAAGAAGTTAGTGCATCTGAAATAACATCAAAACACATTTTTCAAATCCCCTAGTATCAGGGTAGGAGTTGAGGTGGAAATGGAGACCGTGACATTACTTAGGGTTCACAATGCACTAAGGACTGGGTTAGGGCTGTGAAAGATGTGAAGTAAGTACAGTAAAGCCTGCCTTGTGACACATGAGGCAGGAATCTGAGGAGCTACTTAGTAGGCCTGCCTTCAATTCTTAGTATGAGCACTGGAGGGATCAAAATTTAAGTTTCCTACTCTAGATAACTGGGAGTACACAGTGTATGTTTGCTTGCTTGCTTCCTTCCTTCCTTCTGTCTTCAATCCTTCCTTCCTGTCTTCCTTCCTCTTTCCCTCCTTTCCTTTTCCCTTCCTCTCTCCTTCCTCCCATTTCTCTATCCCTTCTTTCCTTCCTTCCTTCCTTCCTTCCTTCCTTCCTTCCTTCCTTCCTTCCTTCCTTCCTTCCTTCCTTCCTTCCTTCCTTCCTTCCTGTCTTCCTTCTGCTTTCTCTCCTTTCCTTTTCCCTTTCTCTCTCCTTCCTTCCATTTCTCCATCCTGTCTTTCCTTCTTCCTTCTTTCCCTTCCTTCATCTCTTCCGTCCCTTTCCCTTTCTTCTTCCCTCCCTCCTTTTCTTTCTTCTGCCCCCTTTCTCGCTTGTCTTTCTTGCTTTCTGTTGTGTCTTTCTTCTTTTTATTTCTTTCCCTCTCCTCTTTGTCTTTCTCTCCATATCATTCTCCCTTTATTTCTCTTTATCTCCTCTCATTCTTTTTCTTTCTCTTTTTATTTTCTCCATTTTAAAATGTATAATTTCTTTCTCTCATTCTTCAGTATTCCTCTTTATAAAAAACCAAGACAGAATTCTAATAAACACCACTGACATAAAATTGAAAAATTCAATCATCCAAGTATGTTCAAACATCTCTACAATTGGCATCCTATGCATACAGCATTGGCCTCTGAGAAAAAATCAACAACTTACATATGTAAAAACCCCAACCATGTTAAATAAAATACTATAATTTAATAAATCAGTAAGCATTCATTACACACCTACTATTTGCCAAGTATTGTGCTAGGTGGGGATCCAACTCAGAAAATTAAAAATGAATATCTCCCATTCTACTGGAGGAAAATAAAATGCACATGTAAGGAATGAATATAAAATATATCCAAGAGATTTAGGGAAGAAGGACATTTTAAAGACATTCAATCCAAATAAAATATGACATTTTTTATAACATTACAGATCTGTGAATTCACTTGCTGTGGACACTTCTTTCATTGATACTACCTGTAATCATTCTATATTTTAAAGATAGCCCTTCCTCATTATCATGATCAAAAACCATTCATCATCCTATGACGAGGGCAGTGATAAGAATCCCAAACTCCTATAGGTTTGTCCTCAGGTGACATATAAGGCAATGACAGGTCTATATTTGTAATTATTCTGTTTGGCTGGTCCTGCCAAATGTTGGACTCTTCCAGCACAGCCTTCATGACCCCAACATCATCTCTTTTTTTTTTTTTGAGGCAATTGGGGTTAAGTGACTTGCCCAAGGTCACACAGCTAGTAAGTGTTAAGTGTCTGAGGCCGGATTTGAACCCAGGTACTCCTGAATCCAGGGCCGGTGCTCTATCCACTGCGTCATCTAGCTGCCCCCCAACATCATCTCTATGTCGGGATGAGGGAGCAGAGGAGTACTTTAAGAGGGGAGTGCTTTATTATGTTACATTGTGAGCTAAGTAGTGGAGTTGTCAAGTGTACCAGACATGGCTGGATTAAAAAAGACCCTGAATTCAAATCCTGCCTCAGAAAGTTACTAGCTGGGCAACTTTGGGTAAGGCATTAAGCCCCTCTCAATCTCAAGTCCCCTCAGTTGAAAGTAGGGATAATGTGTCCTTTATAGTTAATTTAGGGTATTTGAAATAGTCAAAATAACTAATTCGCTCAAAGTCCTTCTTAAAACAATATTGCTGTTACTATATATCTTGGTTCTGCTCAATTCACTCTTCATTATTTCATACAAATCTTTCCCTGTTTTTCTAAGATCACTGAGTTCATCATTTCTTGTAGTACAATAGTATTCCATCACAATCATTATATCATTGATTAAATCACTATATAATAGATTAAAAAATAGGGATAATAACATCTACCTCATAGGATTTTTATAAGGAATGAATGAAATAAGATGTATAAAATGCTTTGAAAATTTTAAAACAGAATAGATTGTTACTGCTATTAATAGCAGTAGTAATAGAACAGTAGTTGCAGTAATTTTGTGAGATCTTTTTTTTGTGGGGCAAAGAGAGTTCAGTGACTTGCCCAGGGTCACACTGCTAGTACGTGTCAAATGTCTGAAGCTGGATTTGAACTCAGGTCCTCCTGAATCCAGGGCCGATGCTTTATCCACTGTGCCACCTAGCTTCCCCTTGTGAAATTTCTTTCTAATGTCATACAACTATGATGAAACACCTACCATATCCTAGATTCCTAACCTAGGTTCTGTTCATTTGCTTTTTTTTTTTGATATTTTGATAACTTTCAGTATAATTGATCTCCTTTTATCTTATATTTAAAAACAGTATTCCAAGAAGGGGTCAATAGACTTTACCCATCTGCCTTGTCCACAGCCAGCCAAAAGGGTCCATGATAGGACAAAGATTAAGGCCCTCTCTTTTAGGTGGTGTGAAATTATACTTTTCTAGGTCATATCCTCTGCATCCCAATACTTCTCTGCTTTTAAAAGTAAATAAAGCCTTAAGGCAAAAGACACAAAGCTTTTTTAAAAATCAGGCTATGTTACAAAGCCATAAAAACAGTGTTTTTGAATCATAGCTTGAATGTGTCTGAGAGAAGCCATATCAAGTATGTGAGCCGGAGTCAGCACTGATTATTTTGAATGGACTTTCAGCAAGTAAAACCAAGTGTAGGGGCAGAAATATTTTTTTCACATTATATACCTCCACAAGGCATTTGACACCTCCTGGGCTCTATGTTCTTTGTTTGTTATAGAAACCTCATTTCTCAAAGCAAAGGGAAGGTAAGCGGTTGCTGTGGGGTCGAAATCTTTACCTTACTCATTCATCTCCAAGCCATGAGTAAGGCATAAATGATTCACCATTTTAGATCAGTTAAAAATGGAAGCAAGAGACAGACCTAAATCACAAAAGAGCAGTACAAAACGAGCAAAAGTTGGTGCTTGGAAACATGTCCTCTTGAGTACAGTATTTTTTCCCCTCCATCTCTTAAATGTGTTGTCTACCCAGAAAGCTATAATTTCATACAGGGGCAGGAAGATGCCATCTGTTCTTTCTCTGCCATGCCTAGAAAGAACATTGAATTTTACCCTCAAATGAAAAATTCTGCTAAGAACTATTTTTGTGATTTTTCAGTGATCAGCAAATTGGGATCGCCCAGAGGAAAAGGCATTCTTTTTTCTTTTTTTTAAACCATTAGGAAAGTAGGCCAAAAGGTATGTTAAATAATCCCAAACCTCTTATTAGATGTTAAAGACAAGAAATAGAAAGGCAAAAAGACACACTAAACAAAGGTATAGACACCCAAATCTGTTTGTAAGTCAGATTTACCTTGATTAGTGATTGCAATTTAAAATTATTAAACCAATGGTGATAACAGTTCTTAGAAGCCACCTCACTGTTAAACAGTTGTGACTGGACAAATTATAAACATGTGGGTTCTTGAGCCTCAAAGCAGATGGCAAGCTTTTAGTTTTTTCAATTGCTTTACAAATGTATGAATCAAACACTCTGTAAAATTTTATTTTAATTTAATTTGCATATATATCTCTAATTACACATGATGGATTTCTGAGAAACAGTTTCCAGAAGGCTTTTTAATTGCCTTAACAGTCATCAAGGAAGAGTGTTGATTTCAAAACCACCTCTGCTAAATAAAGTCTCAAGATTCAAGGAGGTAGGAAATAAAATATGAGCCATTTCCTCAGGAAGAATTGGCTGCTTTTCATTGCAAAGTGCCTGAGCACTTCTGCAAAAGGTGGAGAGTGGAGGGAGAAGCAGGGAAACAATCACTACCAACTTGGTAGAGATACATCAGAATGATGTCTTTTCGACTGCTCCCTCTTGGAATAGGGAAGATGGGATAAGACATCTGTCTCTGATCAGGTGGGCAAAGACTAGTTTGGATTGTAGCCAAATTGAATTCCACTGTGCTGTTAATAACTTGACTGAGAACTTACCCTTCTGTGTTTATTTTCCTTGCCTGTGCATTTTTCATGGTAACAAAATTTGATAATACATATTTAACTGTGCCTTATGCATTAGTTCAGTAATAGAGTTGGAGGTCATATTTTCAGTGTCGAGTAAAATGCTTTTAAATGGCTATTGTTTAACAATGTCCTTAAGCCTATGTACCTGTGCTCACAGTGTTACCTAGGGGATGCAAGTACTGGACTTGTCCTAGAAAAGATCTAAGTTCAAAGTTTGCCTCTGACATTTTACTAACTGTATGACCTTGGGCAAGTGCCAGCACATGGTAGGCCCTTAATAAATGCTCATTGACTTCACTTGACTTGACTAACTGTATGACCTTGGGCAAATCACAAGCTCCCTAAACCACTTCTAACATTTACTATATTACCTTGGGCAAGGTACTTTCCCTCAGAGAAATTCTGCCTCCCCACTTTCATCCAGTATAAATGCTAGTTGACTAATAGCTAACAGCATAATTTTACCTCTTCAGGACTTATTTATCTGTTAAAAATGATTAAAATATGTTAAATTAAAAATGTTAAAAATAATAACACCTGACCCCGGGCAAGTCACTTAACCCCAATTGCCTCACCAAAAAAAAAAATAAATAATACCTATTGTACTTGCCTCACAGTGTTATCTAAATTTAAGAAGAGATGCTATATGTAAACTACTTTGAACATTGAACTTTGAAGCTTTGAACTGAGATATATATAGATATATATGCATATAGATACACACACATTTGTGACATATATATATATATATATCAGGCATTATGTTGTGTAGTTGGTTCGCCTTCTGTGGTATTATCTAGGATCATTGTTTAGAGCTAGAAGAGCCCTTAGAAGTCATCTAATCCAGTTCCTTCATTTTACAAAGTGTGTGGGAAGGAATTGGGAAGTCACTTGTCCTCTGACTTTGATAATTGCAATTTTTTTTGGAGGGGGGGAAATTACAAAGTTTGCTTCCAACTGATTTTGTCCCTTAAGAGAAATAGGTACCTATTTGAGCTCTGGGCCTCCTGGGCCCAGGGCTGGTGCTTTGTTCACTGTGCCACCTAGCTAACCCATGATGACATCTTTAAAATAGGGGAAGGGCAGCTAGGTGGCGAAGTAGATAAAGTACTGGCCCTGGATTCAGGAGGACCTGAGTTCAAATGCAGACTCAGACACTTGTCACTTCCTAGCTGTGTGACCCTGGGCAAGTCACTTAACCCTCATTGCCCTACCAAAAAAATAAAATAAAATAAAATAAAATAGGGGTGAGGGGTAGGAGGAATAGACTGGGGGAGGGGGGAGGGGGGAGGGGAGAGGTGGAATGGAGAGAGATAGCTCACAAGAAGGAAACAAGAAAAAAGCCTATGGAGAGGAGGGGAAAAGGGGGAAATAAAGGGAGAGTGAGTGAACCTCACTATCATCAGAATTGGCTCAAAGAGGGAATAACATACATACTCAATCGGGTATAGTAATATATTTGTGCCCTGAGGAAAAGTGGGAGGAGAAGGAGATGGGGGGAGGGAAGAGGGGAAGGAGGGAAGGGAAGTTTGGGGGAGGGAGTCGTAAAAAGCAAAACACTTTCGAGGAAGGTCAAGATGTTCTACATAACACCACAGGTATGACATATATTGAATTGCTTGATGTCATGGGGAGAATTGAGGAGAGAGAGAGAAAGAAAAATTTAGAAAACAGAATTAGCTCAAAGTCCTTAACCTCATCAAAGTGGTGTCAAGGAGGGAATCTCACACACACACACACACACACACACACATACACAATTGGGAAGAATAATCTAATTAACCCCACAGGAAAGTAGGAGGGGAAGAGGATAAGGAGGGAAGGGTAAATGAAGGGAGGGTAGATTGGGAGAGGGGGCAGTCAGTAGCAAAACACTTATGAGGAGGATTAGGGCAAAATAAGGTAGACAATGGAATAAATATCATTGGAAAGGAATGGGAAGGAAGGAAATAGTTATGATGATTGACTACAGTATCAAAATGCATGGTACCTACTCTGCTGGGCTATTGTGAAGAAAATTCTCTGTCAAGTTCAAGGTACTATATAAAAATTATGAAGAACAAGATGCTATCAGAAAAACCTGGAAAGACCCACATGCTGAAGCAGCGAGAAATGTACTGTATAGAAAATAAGAGCATTAGTGTAAGATGGTCTGCTGGTAAGTATGTGGTTATTTTCAGCAAGGCAATGATCCAATATAACTCTGAAGAACTTATGAAAATTGCAGTCCATCTACAGAGAAGAAACTGATGGTATCTGAAAAAAGACAATTCCTTAATCTGAAGTTTTGTTTTTATCTATTTTCTCTCACAACCTAGATAATGTAGAATTATTTTCCATGACTACTAATGCATAATTTATGTTGAATTGTTTGAGGAAATCTTATGAGTATAAATGGTATAGATGCCTTTCCCAAACTCCTCTACTTTTTCTTTCCAACCCCACACCCTACAATCATATTACAAGATGGTGGGAAAATGTCAGCTCTTTTGCACAAAAGAAACTAAGAGGGGCAGCTAGGTGGCAAAGTGGATAAAGCACCAGCCCTGGATTCAGGAGGACTTGAGTTTTCAAATCCAACCTCAGACACTTGACACTAGCTGTGTGACCCTGGGCAAGTCACTTAACCCTCATTGCCCTAGGGGGAATAAAAAAATGAAACTATGACATTTGGTGAATTGAAATTGCTGAGCTCGAAGCTGGAAGGAATAAAAATAAAAGTCTCTTGAGGATAATGGCAGATTCATTTTTGTCTTTATATCCTCAGCACTTCATGCAATAAAAAGGTTTTATAAATAATTTATATTTAATTTATTATTTAAGTAAATATCAAGTATTTAAAAGTATAGATGATTACTTTGAATTTGATACACTAAAAAAGAGTAACTTGGGCCACAGCAGAAGCTAGTAGAAGAAGTGAAGGAAGTATAAAGCTGGAAGACAGGATTTTCTCATTTTTGGAATGATAAACTTCAAACAATGGATTTTTAAAAAATTCCTACAATAATACTTTTCCTTGACTGCTGTGGGTATATAGCCAGTAATGGTCTTAGGTCTGCAAGGACCCTGATCCAGATGCCAGATTGGTCCCAGAGCATCATCACATCATTTTATATCCTCTTTATGTGTATGTTTGCACTAGTAAATAGTGGGATTTTATGACAGGGTTAAAAAAGAAAAGTTCCACATGCAAACCTTCCCCCCTCCAATTTGATAAGTACCATGATAAAAATCTTTGCTGAAGGGAAATCAGGATACAAAGGTCCAGGCATGATTACTTTATTAGCAATACAAGCAATTGAAAAAAGATAAAAAAGATCCAACACTACCTGGTAGTCAAGAGACCCCTCTGACAGGCAGATTCAACTCTTTTATACAGTTGGTTACATAAGGTACCAGTGATGCAAACTAAACTAGGATTGTGATTGGTTTATCGTGAAGATGGAGTGGCCTTATATTTGGCTTGAGTCAGAGAGGGCATTTCCATAATGCAGAGCAACAGGGGAAAACAGAGTTGACTCACATCCCCTCTAAAGACTCATGGTGTACAAACATCCTATAACCAACTTGACACATTTTCTTTTTCTCCCTAAGCCATTCCAAAAATGTAGAGGTGCAACCCATTGGAATAAGGAAGTTAAACCCTTACAGACTCTACCACTGAGGGATGTACAATCAAGTCCAAATCTGACCCATAAATATTGATATGCTGAATAGACATAATTTCTCAATCAATAATTAATACATACTACAAAATAAATTGGGGTATCAATTTTCAATTTCACAGCAGTGGAGATCAGCCCATCTTAATGTAGTTCCTTGAAAGCAACAATTAGATTTAATGTATTTGGGGTGGTAGCTATTTAAAAAACACAGATAACAAGCCCCTACCTAGGACTTTCCTTTTGCTAGATCAAACCAGAATACACATTGGTTAATTCAAAGAAAAGATATTAAATTAAAATATAAAAAGCAAACAACATCATTATATCCCAGGCTTTACCCTCTCATATAAACAGGTGCATACTCTCCTATGGATTTCCGTAGCACTGGTGGGAAAGGGAAAACAGCTTGGGCAATTCTTGATTCAACAGTTGAGTCCTAGCTGGAATAACTTTCTGCTGATGAAGTTATTGCTTTCCACTTCCTATAGAACTGCTGGTATCATCTTCTGGACTATTTTCTGTGTTGTCATCTATTATTTCTTTCATGAGGTGCTCCTATTACCTTTTTTTTTTTTTTTTAGGCAATCGTGGTTAAGTGACTCGCCCATGGTCACACAGCTCGTATCTGAGACCAGATTTGAACTCAGGATCTCCTGACTACAGAGTGGGTACTGGTCCTAATATCTTTCTACTTTTCACTAAGGGAACTGCTTTTTCACTGAGTTGTTACTACTATCTGCTGTTTCCCCTAGGGAATTGTATCTATTGGACTGCCTGTTTCCCACAAGAACTATTTACAATGCTTTGGTGAGTCAGCTTATAGCTTCAGGGTTATGTTTAATAAATTAGAACTATAGCCAGAATATCCGGGTCTCTTCGTGCTAGTTTATCTCTTTACTCCTTCCTTTCCTCCTTAACAGGAATTCTCCTAGACTCACTATATATATAAAAGTAACATGAGTCTAATTCCTTTCAGCTCTTATTGACAAAGCCATACAGATTATTCTTATTCCTCGTTTAAGCACATTGTAAGGTGGAGTGAATCAGGCACCTTTGATCTGCATTTCTATACTTATACTCAAATCACTGCTCTCTCCCCTTACAAATATTGGTATATTTATTTAATATATAAAATTTCTATGAGTAATCAATACACACATTAGTCATGTATAAGTTAGCAAAAGGCGTGACTTTTGGGTCAAAAATAATGAACTGTTTCTAATACATTGAGTCTGAGCTACCAGTGATAACATTTACCTGGAAAACAGCAATGAGCAGTAGGTGATAGGGGACTGGCAGTCAGATAAGAAATGAGAGCTAGGCATTTAGATTTCGGAATAAGCTTTATAAATATAATTGAAACCCCCATAACTGATAAGACTCAGACCCAGGGGCGGCCCAGAGATCTGAAATTCACTGTCTCAATAAATTTCATTGCATTTTAGATGCAAGTATTCAATTACCCACAAAAATATCCTACATTGAAAAGATCGAGCACAAAAAAGACATCAAAAATATATTATGTCACTACTCCATGGGCAATTAGGTGGCTTAATGGATGAGTGCCAAGCTTGGAGTCAGGAAGTCTCATGTGCCTGAGTTCGAATCTGGCCTCAGACACTTACTAGCTATGTGACCGAGACAAGTCAATTAACCTTGTTTGCCTCAGTTCCTCATCTGTAAAATAATCTGGAGAAGAAAACAGCAAACCACTCCAGTATCTTTGCCAAGGAAACCCCAAATGGGGTCACAAAGAGTTGGACATAACTGGAACAACTGAACACCACCACCATACCATAAATGAGACTTTCCCTAATTTCTATTCTACAATAATTGGTAGTCTACCAGATTCACATTAACACATCATGAGAGGCAAAGATATAAAAACTATTTAAGAGACACTATATATTTGCCGAATCATCCTCCAGTCTTAAAGCAAGGTATAGATGTCTTGTTTTCTCATGTGGAAAGAAATTATCCATATAGATAAACACAGTGTGGTACACCAGTTTTCCATGTTTATGTAAACTCTCAATCAGAATTAATTCGGGGGTAAAACCTAATTCAACACATCATGGATGAGAAGATAAGAGCTGAAACTCTAGGTTTCCGTAATTATCAAGTTCACAACACCAGTTTCTTTCCAGTCCCTTCCCACCCACCATCCTTTTCAATACAGTTCCAAAGCCATACAACATTATCAATACACATATTTAAATAGAAGATTCACATACACATGTATCGAGATACAACCCTACCCCATCCCAAACCCACTGACAGATTCTCACTGAATCATCAAAACAGCTTTTCCCAGAACCTTTAAAATCACTTTTCCAGCTTCCTTAAAGTCACACTTTTCCATTCATATGTTTTCTTTTTTCCCCCTGGATTCACAAATGTGTTTTCCCAACTTAAGGACAGACTTCTAAAATTTCTTTCATATCTTGAAACTGAAATATAGCCCCCATTATTTCAATTAAAAATGTAAAATCTGTAATGAACCACCCCTTTCCTTTCTGTAACAGTGTTGGTCAATAAAAATAGAAATTGCATGAGTGACCTATTAAGATGTGCCAGAAGTTGGATTCTGAGTCACTATTTATTGTGTCCCCAGTCTTTTCTTACCCTAGTAACAATCAATAGAAGATGCCCCAACCTATGGGAATGGGTCCTAGCAATTAGAAAATGGTTTTTAACTTCCTAGTAATCAATGCCTTTTCAATTGCTAAGGTGGGGGGGTGGAGGTACCTCTTGCTATGGCCAGCTACCCTCCCCGCCCCAAAAATCTGTTATATTATAGATCCCATAGCAGGAGTCTCCTATAATTAGATTGGAGGGGAAAGCTGAGGATATTCCTTTGGCCTTCCCCAGATCAGAAGAATTTCTATGCTATTCCCATATAGCCATGTACATGAATGGTACATCTCAGTTTACTTAACTCTTCTCCTTCTTCCTTCTTTCTTCTTCTTTCTTCTTCTTCTTCCAAAACAATGAGGGTTAAGTGACTTGCCCAAGGTCACAAAGCTAGTATCAAGTGTCTGAAGCTGGATTTGAACTCAGGTCCTCCTGAATCTAGGACCAGTGCTTTATCCACTGTGCCACCTAGTTGTCCCCTACTTAACACTTCTTGAAGAATTCCTCCTGTCAACCATTCAAACGTTTATTGTCAGTCACATGGTGGAATAGCTTTCTGACAATTATCAGCTCCCTAAGGACTTATTTTCCTTTCTAATGAATACCTCTTTCCTCCACAAAGAATGGGATATTTCTGTCATGGATCTGGATGGGGGAAAGGCTGCACTTCTCAATGTGTTAAGTAGTGTGTACTAACAGGGCTGATTTCTAACAACTCTTGAAAACCATGTAAGGAGTTGTGGGGGAGTTGTGACTTGTATATTGCCAACCAGTTCTGAACATTCTGACTATGCTCCCTCTAGCCACCTCTTCTTCATCTCTTTCACTAGGACTAGGACTTTATTCTAGGATCCCTAGAGGTGAGTTTTCCTTTTATCGTGCTCGTAATCAGACCAACCCCTTTACAAGTCATTTATAAAACATGACTCAGCCTGAACCCTTCTACCCTTTAGCAAAAAAAAAAAAAAATCTTCTCCCATTAACATATAGGCTCCTTCAAGCCTGGGTCAGTCAGTCAGTCAACTGGATGCCTACTATGTTCTAGGAATTATACTGAATTCTAGATCTGTCTCTCTTGTTCCTATTTGTATCTCTAGCATTTAAGTGCCTGATAATTTGTTGTTCAGTCTTTTTTTCCAGTCATTTCCAGCTCTTCATGACCTGATTTGGGATATTCTTGACAGAGATATTGAAGCAGTTTGACATTTCCTTCTCTAGCTCATTTGACACATGAGGAAACTGAGGCAAACAGGGTTAAGTGACTTGCCCAGGGTCAGACAGCTACTAAGCTTATGAGTCCAGCTTTAAAATCAGGATGATGAGTCTTTCTGGCTCCAGGTCCGACACTGTATGCACTACACCACTCAGCTACTGCCCTGACAACCATAAGTGTTTAACAAATGTCTTTTCATTTCTTCATTCTTTAGTGAAAGGAGTACTCACAGTGAGGAAATTCACATCTCTGAAGTACTGAAATGACTATAAGATTAAGGAATCTAGCATGTGGGACACCACTGGCCAAATATAGTCCCCACTCTACAATGCAATCTGTTTCAAAGGAAAAATATATATTATATTCTCTCTATATATGTATGTTTATAATATAAACTGAAACATTATAATGAATACAAGCTGTATCCAAGTTTTTTATAGTTCAAATATATAAAAATCCAGGTGATTGCTCTAAAAGACTTTTATAGATAGCTTAAAGGTATCTCATTAAGTCTTCAAAATTAACTTTAAGAAAAAAATTAGTCAGGGCAGCTAGGTGGCACTGTGGATAGAGCACCGGCCCTGGAGTCAGGGGGACCTGAGTTCAAATCCAGCCTCAGACACTTAACACTTACTAGCTGTGTGACCCTGGGCAAGCCACTTAACCCCAATGACCTCACCAAAAAAAAATAGTGGAAATCTTTCAAAAATAAATCACACTTGGGCAGCTAGGTGGCACAGTGGATAGAGCACCTGCCCTGGAGTCAGGAGGACCTGAGTTCAAATCTGCCTCAGACACTTAACACTTACTAGTTGTGTGACCTTAGGCAAGTCACAACCCCAATTGCCTCACCAAAAAAAAAAAAACCAAACAAAAACAAAATCACACTTTTCCCAGGAGCATTTAAACAGGCTACTGAACAGAATGTAGCCAATCTAATTGGCTATGATAGAATCGGATATACATTAAAAGTCAATGAGCTCTAAATAACTTGTTTCAAGACCACTCCTGCAAAATATTATCATATAATTTAGAACTGGAAGGAGTGTTAGGATGTATCTAGTCCACACCATCATCTTACAGATGAGGGAACTGAGGCCCAAAGAATTGACTGAGGATGTCAAATCCATCATGGGTGAAATGGGTTGAGATGATTTTCAAGGTCTTTTCCCTCCTCGTCCACTCCACATTCAAATAAAAACTGCAAACTTGAGATTTCTCTTACACATCAATTCATTTCCTATCCCCATGTCTTTGCCCAGGCTGGATCTCATACTTGCCTTGAATGGTTTTCTCCTTAATTTCACTTTTTGGAATTGAGAGATCCCTTCAAGTTTCTTCTCAAGTACCATCTTCAACAGGAGACTTTTCCTGATCATTCCAGTCATTAGTGCTCTCCCAACCCAACCCCCAAAGCTGTTGTTGTCATCGCTGTTCAGTTGTTTCAGTCATGTCTGACTCCTTGGGACCCCATGTGGGATTTTCTTGGCAAAGATCCTGGAGTGGTTTGCCATTTCCTTCTCCAGCTCATTTTACACATAAGGAACTGAGGTAAACAGGGTTAAGTGACTTGCGCAGATTCAATTGCACAACTGGTAAGTATCTGAGTCTGGATATGAACTCAAGAAGATGAGTCTTCTTGACACCAGGCCACCTAAGCTGTCCAATCCTCAACATTTCTTTGTACGTATTTCATATTTAATTATCTCTGTGCATTTTGTTGTCCTCCAGTCAAACATCAGCTCCTTGCGGACAGGGGTTGTCTCATTTTTGCCTTGTATTTCAAGTGTCCAGCACAGTGCTCAGTATGACACGTAATAGACATTAGCTAAATTCTAGAGGTGAACTGACTTGTAGTTTTCAAAACCTATAACTATGGATTTCAGTAGCCTAGAAGGCTTTGAGATGGTTGCCAGGTACATGGTCTGAAAATAAATGGGGCACTGGCATAATAACTAGAAAGCTACACTTTAGGAAATAATAGTTCTGTGTCCTTTGGCAATACTGGATAAAATCAAAAAATATATACTGTTCCCCAAAAGGTAAATAGATCAGGCTTTTATTAGACAGAGTCTGAGAACCCCCACTGAAAGCCTGGGAATAGCTTATATTCAAACATACGCTGCACTCTGACAGAAATTAATGCCAATATATACACCCTGAAGCTAATGGCATAGACATATGTTGAAAACGAAAAGATTAGTAAACATTCCACTGGGAACTTGCCAGGTTTTCTTATATTTTCACAACACTGCCCTCTGTGCTTGCTTCCACTGATATTTCTTAGGTTCAGGAAAATTGCTGGGGGAAAAAAAAAAAACAGTGTTGTACTGAACATCCCCAAGGAGACTAAGGAGGCTCTAGAAAATTTCATTATCTCTGCTGATGCTCAGAGACATCATGCTCCAAGCTCTTATGGAGACTGGGAGGTGGGGGCAGGGAATCTGGATGAGTGACAGATTATATTGCGAAGACGAACAGCTGCACCCTTGCTAGTAACTGCTGGCATTTTCCTATAGAGAGCTTTTCTCTTGTCCTGGAGTAAACAAGTATCCCAGGGCTGTGTTACCTGAAACAACAAAAACTGACCCAATGGAGTAAGGTCTGCTTCAACTTAATTGCTTGGCATTACAAATAGGTCTTGTTGTTCCAGGATAACTTTTTAAAGAGTTGGACCAGTTTTTATGAAACGGTGTATTACTTAAAAAAAAAAAAAAAAGAACAATTCACATTGGGATAATGATTTTAAGTTTGCAAATTGATTTCCTCACAACAACCCCCTGAGACAGATGGTATAGAACAGACAGAGTCAGTGAAGTGGATATTGGATAGGATTTGGAGTCAGGAGTCGGGTTATTTGAGGGTTTTATGACCCCATCTTTTGGCTAGAATTTAAAATACCCCGACGTGCATTGGCCTGGGGCTCAGGCGCAGCACTTCTGCAAATGGCATGGTGCTCCACCCACTGGTTGTAGCCATTGCCATGGCACTGGCACCTCACATCATCACCACTCGCCAACACCTACGTGGGCCTGGCAAAATTATAATGACTGGAAGCCCAGTGAAGGCAGTCATGTGACTGTCAGAGCTACCAGCCAATTAGCTTGAGGCTGTGTGTGGTCAGCCTGGGGTCTGCTGGGAAGAAGGGAGGTTTTTTGCTATTCTAGCTTGAAGCTGGAAGGCGACAGGATGCTGCCGTGTGTTCTCAGCTGATTCCTGGGTTTCAGTGTTATTCAGGTTGTATAATTTCCCTTTCCCCATTTTATTTCCTTTCCCTTAATCCTACTGATCCTATTTGTGTTTTTTTTTTTTTTAAGTTCGTTCTTGTTAAAATAAACCCTGTTCTGTTTTGAGAGAGGCTCCCGGTCTCCTTCCTTGCCCCAATAGTGCAGCAAGCCGCCTAGCTAACACTCCCCAATTAAAAATTGGTCCCTACACTGGTTGACCCTGGGTGAGTCACCTAAATTTTCCTAGCCTCAGTTTCCTCATCTGTAATAGGGAGATAATAATAGCACCTATCTCTCACAACATTGCAGTGAAGACAGGATGACAAAATTTATATGACATTTTTCATATCTTGAAGTCCAAATGATGACTATCATACTCTTCATTTTACAGGGGAAAAAAAGATGCTTTGAGAGATTAATGGCATGCCTATAATCAATCATTAATATATAAATAAAGTGGTATTAAATTTCATTATTCATGACTCCAAATATAGGGCTTTCTCCACTATGCAATACTGTCTACATATGGAAAACACAGGATGCCTTGAGGACAGCTCGTGGTTTCATCTGTCATATATAAATAACAATAAAAGTGGCAAGTAGTCTTCAGATGTAATTTCATTTTTTTAAATTTATTTTTACTAATTTATTCATTCATTCATTCACTTGTTTGCTTACTTGCTTATTTCTTTATCCATCTTTTTATTTATTTACTTATTCATGCATCTATTTAATTATTTATTTATTTGATCATTCATTCATTCATTCATTTATTGGGGTAATTGGGGTTAAGTGACTTGCTCAGGGTCACACAGCTAATAAGTGTCAAGTGTCTGAGACCAGATTTGAACTCAGGTCCTCCTGACTCCAGGGTCAGTGTTTTATCCACTGTGTCATCTAGTTACCCCCAGATGTAATTTTAAATGGATCTCAGTGTAGTCTGGCACATAAGTAGTGGTTATAACGATGTTAGTTGTTGTTGTACATCTTTCATTTTTGAAGAGGACCTATTTTATGCAATAAATTTTTGTTGTTCTGTTGTTCCAATCCTCTCTGATTCTTCATGACCCCATTTGGGGTTTTCTTGGCAGAGATACTGAAGTGGTTTGCCATTTTGTTCTCTGATAGATTAAGGCAAACAGAAGTTAAGTGACTTCCCCAGGGTCACACAGCTACTAAGTGTCCGAGGCTGGATTTGAACTCAGGTTTTCCTGATTTCAAGCCCAGTGTTCTATCCACTGAGTCATCTAGCTACCTCTATATAATACTTAGAGATAATTACACTAAGCCAACGACAGGCAGGTTGTTAGAATGGATAGATAGCAAACTTCAGGGTCAGGAAGATATGGGTCAATGAAATAACTAGTTTGGTCCAAAAAAGGTGAAATCTACAGGTCACAAACCCATGTGATGTTTAAAATAGTGCAGTACCTGGACTTTGTGCTCCCATTCCAAAGAATTCAAAATAGAGTGGTTGTCATATTCACAAGATATATAATATGTTTACATATATATGTATATATGTGTGTATATATATATGTATATGTATATATGTGTGTGTGTATATGTGTGTATATATATATATATATATATATATATATATAAAAAATATGTGCATAATACT
This sequence comes from Dromiciops gliroides, assembly GCF_019393635.1. Taxonomy (NCBI): domain Eukaryota; kingdom Metazoa; phylum Chordata; class Mammalia; order Microbiotheria; family Microbiotheriidae; genus Dromiciops; species Dromiciops gliroides. Next base: position 255,534,347 of record NC_057865.1, read on the forward strand.
CACCATGAGCAGCTTGGTGGCACAGTGGAAGAGTGCTGGGCCTAGAATCAGGAAGACTCCTCTTTCTGAGTTGAAATCTGACCTCAGACACTAAGCAGCTGTATGACCCTGGGAACAAACCTATGTGTCTCGGTTTCCTCATCTACAGAATAAGCTAGAGAAGGAAATGGCAAACCACTCCAGTATCTTTGCCAAGAAAATCCCAAATTGGGTCATGAAAAGTCAGACATGACCGAAAAATGACTGAACAGAAATACTCACAATATATAATTTATTTGGATGTTACATATATACATACATACATACATATATTTGGGTGTATCAACATGTGGAATGGACCTGTGAATTCACTGTTGTTGGGAATTCTCAGTGAGGAAGCTGCTTTCACCAATGTAGAAGCCTTAAATAGTTACCTGGAGGGGCAGCTAGGTGGCGCAGTGGAAAGAGCACTGGCCCTGGAGTCAGGAGTACCTGAGTTCAAATCCGGCCTCAGACACTTAACACTTACTAGCTGTATGACCCTGGGCAAGTTACTTAACCCCATTTGCCTCACTAAAAAAAGAAAAAAAAAAAAGAAAAAAGAAATAGTTACCTGGGGATCTGAGAAGTTATAGCATTTGCTCAGGGTCACAAAAGCAGTGTGTTTCTTCAGTGAGACTTCAAAAGCAGTTCTTTAAATACTTCACCATGCGATGACAGACCTGTATACCTCCACTAAATGACTCGGATGCCTGATGGTGGCATGGAGGAGTTGGCCTTGGGTCCTCCTTATTTTTCCACATAAATGCTATCTTTTGACTTTGGGCATTTTCATCGGCTGTTCCCCCAAGTTAGAATGCTTCTATTCCTCATCTATGTCTCCTGGTGATCGTGTGAGCACTCGCTCTCTCTCTCTCTCTCTCCATATGTGTGTGTGTGTGTGTGTGTGTATGTATGTATATAGAGAGAGAAGCCTTAAAGAGGTCTATAAATGTTATCATTCTCAATGACCTCAGTGTGAGTACTCCCTCCACCAATGCAGATTGCCATTCATCTGTGGTTTTCTTCCTGTGGCTTTCTGGTTCATATCAGTTACTTATGAAGCAATCCTTCCCACCCCCACACCCCCCAAAAAAGAAAAGAAAAATCTAGCTGTCAGTCATTTCAGGGATACCAGGATATCCTTTCTCTGTCTACCTGCATCTTTTACTTTCTGTAAATAAGTAGTTTCTAATTATAGTCGTAAGTAGCCTCCTAGAAGAAAGGAAGTGTCAATTTATACCAGATGCTGAGTTTCTTGTACTCTGCCTCAAATACAATTGAGTTCCCACACCTCTGGGATCTTGCTGGTCTTTGGCTGGAGTTCATCTACAATTTTGGAGATATCAGTCATAGCCAGACACACTGTATGTACACTGAGTCCAGCCTCGTGATGTCATTTTGGTTCTCTTCTAGCATGAAAGACAAAAAAAAAAAATCATCTACAATCCCGAACTCCACAGTATAACTACTGAACAAGCTGAAGAGGGCTAACCTGTCCCATAAGCTTCATCCTTGGCATGTACTCCTCCTTGGCAGGAATTAGTGCCTGGGTAGGATCCAAGATTATGTATGTTTTGCAGAGATCAGGAACAGGGTGGCTTCTGGGGTTACTCAAGATCTTATATCTCAACTTTATTCCCAGGGGTGACAATGCCTATTGGCATTGAAAACTCTACCAGGAAAAATTCATTTATGAATTTGAACGGGGTCCAGATTTAAAGATGCTTCCATATTCATTATTCCATAGGAATAATTGGAGGCCACATTATTAGACTCTCCTACTCTGTCAATAAAAAGTGGGGGGGGGGGAAGCAGCTAGGTGGCGCAGGCACAGTGGATAGAGCACGGCCCTGGAGTCAGGAGTACCTGAGTTCAAATCCAGTCTCAGACCCTTAACACTTACTAGCTGTGTGACCCTGGGCAAGTCACTTAACCCCAATTGCCTCACTTAAAAAAAAGTGGCAAGGGAAGAGAAAGGAAGAAGTATTTATTAAATGTCTACTATTTACTAGGTGCATTGTTAAGCACTTTATAAATATTACCTCATTTGATCCTCACAACAACCCTAGGAAGTAGGCACTTACTATCCCCTTGTTTTACAGGTGAGAAAACCAAGGCAGGCAGAGATTAAGTGATTTGTCCAGGGTCACAAAACTTGTAAGTATTTGAGGCTGAATTTGAACTATCTTACTGACTTCAGACTCAGAGTTTTACCCACCAAGCCACAGATACCTTGGAAGTCATACCTTAACTCCTACAACCCACTTAAGTGACATTTCCACTGTCTGGAGACAGGCTAAAGAGGGAAGAGATGATTTACCATCCTAATTCCAATTCAAAGAGCCAGAAGGGGCCGGCTGTTAAATTTAACATTGCCAGGTAAAGGAGATAGTGAAGAGACCTCCCACAACCACACTTAATTTCCTTGGCGATATTTTTATGCCAGATGTTTACAAAACCACTGTTGACATATATTTTGAATATTAGGAAAGTGAGATGTTTTATGCTTCATAGTCCTATGGTATCACTAAAAGAATATTCTTGGTTATTTGTTTTTATTTAATGGGTTTTGTGCTAGCCTTCAGCTTCCTAGCTTTGAAAACAATGAAACATTTCCCAAATGCTAGTTACTTTCTTCTATTTAATCCTGAACCCCAAATTTCCTATCTAAGATCTTTGTGCTTATAGACAAACTCAGTGGGCTGCACATTCAACTACTTCTCATAAAGATAATCAATATCCTTAAGCCTTTTATCTTTTCCTTTTGGTGATTTCAATGAATATAGGTTTAATGCAATTATCTGCAACTTCTTTCAAAAACAGAAACTACCAAGGATTTCATTACTTGTACAGAATTCCTAGTGCAGTTAGACTTTTCACCAAACATCTTCCATGATAGAGGGATCTATTGGGGTAGGTGGAAGAGCCAAGTGTTGACCTTGAAATTAGGAAGAAGTGAGCTCCAATCCTGCCTCAAGCATTTGCTAACTATAGGACCCAACATATCAGGTAACCTCTCAGAACCCAGTCAACTCTCTGAGACTATAAGCAGCAGATGAGTTACTATATCCCCTGGAGCAGGGAGTTTTTCACACTGGGACTTCCCAACATGAATGAAAACATAAGCCTACTCCTCCTTCTTGCCTTAAAGAAATACATAAACAAAAGCAAGGGGAAAAAGTCTAAATATAGTACTAATCTCCATTGTCCTGGACTTGGAGTCAAGAAGACATCCATGGTCTTAAAATGTGAGTTCAAATCTTGCCTCAGACACTCACTAGCTGTGTTAATCTGGGCAAATAATTTAATCTTTCTCAGCCTCAATTTCCTCATCTGTAAAATGGGGATTAAATGAGGGCAGCTAGGTGGCACAGTGGATAAAGCACTGGCCCTATATTCAGGAGGACCTGAGTTCAAATCCAACCTCAGACACTTGACACTTACTAGGGGTGTGACCCTGGGCAAGTCACTTAACCCTCATTGCCCCCCCCCCAAAAATAGGGATTAAATGGGATTAATAATAGTCCCTACCTCAGAGGAGTGTAGTGAACATCAAATGAAATGATGTTTATAGAGTACTTTGCAAACATTACAATGATGTATAAATGTCAACCATTATTATCATGGGGATACTGATGAACAGCTTTGACAAATATACATTTCCATGTTTTATGCCTTACTCGACACTGAGAATCAAAAGACTGCTTAACAACATTAACTGTTTTATTATGTATGAAGGAATACTGTATTATTTTACCATATATGAGGAAAATGATTTGTTGCAGAAGAGCCATTAAGGCTATAATTTTGTAGATTGCTATATAAGGAAAATGTATTGCAGAGCAGAGCCCTGAAAAATTCTCAATACCCTGGTTCAACACCTATTCCTTTAATATATTTAATTGCCTATATTTTATATCACCTATATCCTGTTTTAGTTATCTATATCATATGATACATATATTTATTTGCTTTTAAAAATACTTTATTACTCTTTTGTTTTTATATCTTAAGTTTCTTTTGATATGCTTAACCCTTTTCCACTCAGAAAGCCATCTATTTATCAGCATTGTGCTGGTAAATATTTAACAATAGACTCTCTGAAGAAAAAAAAATGGAGGTATGATACACTTTTAAAGTTTAATCTACATTATTAATACTCTCTCCATTACTTTCTTAAATCTAGGTAATTAATAAAGTGCCTACTTCATTTTTGACACTAAAAAAACAACCTTGGCCTCATGAGTTACGCCAAATTTAGGCTTAGCTCATAATAAACTGCCACAAATGTTCCAAATCTTTGTCCAATATTCTCTCTCTTCAAACACACTCCTTCCTTACTATTACTGCAGGAGATCTAAATTTTCTTTTTCTTCCTTTTTTTTTTTTTTTTTAGTGAGGCAATTGGGGTTAAGTGACTTGCCCAGGGTCACACAGCTAGTAAGTGTTAAATGTCTAAGGCCGAATTTGAACTCATGTCCTCCTGACTCCAGGGCTGGTGCTCTATTCACTGTGCCATCTAGCTGCCCCTAAAAGGCAGGATTTTAGTGGAGACTTAAAAGAAGACAGAGAAGTCAATAGAACAAAGTAGTGTTTGTCACATCAGCATCAATTCTGATAAATATCTAGCTTCTAAGATGTACCAGGCTTTTTATATCTTAGGTGACCAGGAAGCTATATCAGTAGTTGGAGCTTTAGTTCTCTGGACCAATCAAGTTTCAAGGGAAAAAAAACAGCCTAGCTTATGTGTCAGGAACTCTGGTAGATGTTGCTCCAACAATATGTAAGGAAACTAATTTTTTATCTTCTGGCAATGTTTATTAAAATAATCACAAGCTTATTTTGCTATTTCCACTAAATAAATAAATAAATAAACTCCATTTGCTAGGAAAATGTTACATATCAGAACCCACATTCCTAGCCTGAAGAGTGTTTTTGGTGAGTGTGGCTTGCCTTTCCTTTATGCAGTTCATTTTTAATTCAAAAGGTTAAGAAATATTTAATTAAGGACCTGATAGGTACCAAGGAAAACAAAGGTAAAAGTGAAACAGCCCTTCTCCTCAATGAATGTATATTCTAATGAGGGAGAAAATATGGACAACTATAAAGATGTACAGAACACAGGTACAGATTTAGTGCAGTGTCATTAGGGCAGAGGCACGCTCAGCTACAGGGATCGGGAAAGGTTACATGGAGAACATGGTGAATGAGTTATTTCTTGAAGGAAACTAAAGATACCTAAAGATGAAGGTGAGTATCGGGAGCAGCCATTGCCAAGACATGGGGAGGAGAGAAAGAGTGTGATCAGTGTACAACAGCAGATAGACCAATATGACTGAACTATTGAGAAAGGGGAGGAATGTGTAAGAAGACTGGAAAAGAAGGAACTGGACAGATTGGGAAAAGGTGTGAATGACCCCGAAAGATATTTTTGAATAATCAAACTAATTAATAAGAATAATAGTTGTTATTAACATTTGTAGATATGGTCCATATTTCATATCCTACTTGTACAAAGAGTGGAGGGAGCGGCATTTCTCATTCCTTCCTCATACATAAGCTTGGTCACTTTAATTACCCAGCAGTCTTTTACCCCTCTGTTGCATATATTGTTCTCCTAATTCTTCCCACTTCACTTTGTTTCAGTATGAAAAATCTGTACCTAGAATAAAGGGTCAGCTTTAGATAGAGATATAGTCCTATGAGTCTCTGAATCCTTTTTTTTTTTTTTTTTGGTGAGTCAATTGGGGGTAAGTGACTTGCCCAGGGTCACACAGCTAGTAAGTATTAAGTGTCTGAGGCCGGATTTGAACTCAGGTACTCCTGACTCCAGGGCCATGCTCTATCCACTGAGCCACCTAGCTGCCCCTGAGTCTCTGAATTCTTAATCCTTTATTATGGCGCAATAGTAACATTCCATGGCATTCATGCGTTTAACCATTCACCACTTGATTGACATTTACCTTGTTTCCAGTTCTTTGCTACCAAAAAGTGCCATTATGAATATTTCAGAGCATATGAGATGTTCTTTCTATCATTAACTTCCTTTGGATATATGCCTAGCATTTAAAGTTTCTGGATTAAAGAGTACAGGTGGACATTTTAGTCACTTTCATAGCAAAGTTCTAAATTATTTCCAGGATGGTTTGTTCTATTTAAAATACCAAGAAAAAACAAATGTTGAAAACTATCTCTACATGTAACTGGAAAATAATAAAATACTTTTATAATTTAAAAAATACCAAGAAAACATTAGTGTTTTATCTTTACGTAGCCTCTCTCATGGTTAAAATTTCCATCTTTTATCATCATTGAGAATTTGTGTCACCCCATATCATTATAGAGAAAATGAAACCGAAGTCTGGAGAGGTTTGTAACTTGGGCAAGTCTACTCATGGGATGCTTTCCATTTCATTTCTCTTTCTCTTTTACCAGATTGGATGGGAAAGGTGTCATGACTTCTTCTACCACTAGGTGGAACTGAGAATAACAAGTTATAATGCTTTTGATGAGATTGAGCACCGCCAACCCTTACCACAATGCTTTAGGAACTTTGGATGCCAAAGCACTGCCATCTGACAAGCCAATGCATGCTAAAGACCATGCCTTATAGCTGAACTCTTTTATACATGCTATTTTCCCCATTAAGAGCATAAGTTCCTTGAGGGCAAGGACTGCCTTTATTTTATTTTTCTTTTTTTTGCAGGGCAATGGGGGTTAAGTGACTTGCCCAGGTTCACACAGCTAGTAAGTGTCAAGTGTCTGAGGCCGAATTTGAACTCAGGTACTCCTGAATCTAGGGCCGGTGCTTTATCCACTGTGCCACCTAGCTGCCCCTTGACTGCCTTTATTTTTAATTTTTATCCCCAGTATTTAGTACAATGCTCTGAATATAGTAAAGTGCTTACTAAAGTGTTTTTTTCCTGGCAACTGTCTCAGGAATCAAGCTTCACAAGTGCTTGAGCATGTAGATCCCTAGCCCCCGCCCCAGTCACAAACAATGTTGGATGGGAACTGAGACAGAGCCAACCAGACAAATGGGAAGGAATGAATTCAAGATTCTACAGGGGCTCTGATGCCTTTTGGGGATTCAGAAAGGAACAACATACCTAAGGGGGATTTCACGAGGACTCCATAGAGGAGAAAAATGCAATAATCAGGAGCTGTGACTTGACTGACTATCCAGCCCCTTTTTGAATGGCTTCCCTTGAGTCCAACTCTCAAGAAAAGTCTGATTGTCACAGTTCACAAACAAATCTGGGAATCAGCATTCATTCATATTTCCAGATTCAAGGTGATTTAAGGAACAGATACCATGTTGTAAAGTTCTCATAGGTTGCTACCTATCTTGATTTTTGCAAAAGGCATTTCCTAGCCCCAAAACAATAAGGAAACGAAAAGAAGAAAAGAAAATCAAACGTCTTTTCTCAGAAGGAAAATATCTCATTCTTCCAGAGCTCTTAGAGCATGCTGGACTTCTTCCAAAATGATTAGGGATATGGGGTTGAATGGAATCAATCCTTCAGGTGATAATCCAAACCCATTTTGGCTTAATACTTATGTAGCAACACTAATCTGCTTGCCTCAGTTCTACCAAAAGTATATTGTTGTTCTTATCTTCATCTGGCCCCTCCAGCATTGATTTCCACTTTTTAGTCATCATAAACATTTTGTGTTAACCCATACCATTATATAGAAGCACTAGTCTTTTCCCTGTTGAAGGACCTTTCCTTATGCTTTGGACTCAGTTGTGTATCAAGTGCTTCAAAAATCAAGTTCCAGGAACAACTGGAACACTCTCCTTTAACCAATAAGGACTCTTCTACACTCGACTAATGCCACAAAGAAGGCAGATATTCTAATATGGATTAAAATTTAATATTCTAATATGGATTTTAAAAATTGTTTTATTATTTTTTTTTGGATTTAAAAAATTGAACTATCTTTAGGGTGCTATTGACAAAATGGTAGCACTCCTATTTTAGGGATGTGAAATCCCCGGTTCTCATATTAATCCCAATGTTTGTGAAAGATTCACTGGGAAAGCCTACCTATTCCTTCATATGTCTTCAACATTGCTCTTAATGCATGTGTAAATTGTTCTTATAAAAATTTTACACAGATGGGAAAATATGAATATAGGTCGGGATTTCTCAATCATATCCTTTCTGTATTAATAAAGTCTGAATTTTTCCATACCTTTTTTTTTTTGTCCTCCCCTCCTTTAAATACCATATGAGTTGGTATTCAAAGCCTTCCAAATTGTCTTGTCTCTGGCTTGAAACTCCTCTTTGTAGACCCAGTCTAATAAAGCTCTTGTGTCTTTTTCCCCCTTTTTTATGTATTTGTTTATTTCAAGTATAGTGGTTCCACTGTCTTTGATAGATCTTTCATTTTTCTTCTGTTTGCTTTCCTTCTATTTACCTTCAATTTGTTGTCCTTCCATTTTCATTCTTAAATTTCTTCAGGGTGACTTGGCTTAGTTGGTTCTCTCATCTAGCTTTTTTCAAATTAGTTTTACTGTCCACTGCTTCTTTCTGTTTTATGAGGCCCTACCACTTACAATTTTTCATCATCATCCTCTGCAAAATTTTACAAATGGATTCGTTCTATTCTAAACCAGCCTTGCCCTTGGCTGTCATATCTCTTGCTTAGCAGTCTAAAATATTTTATCTTCTTTTGCTTTGCTTGTTATAACAATTGATACCTATCAGTTACACTTTTGTAAGAAATTCTTTTGGGGGCTATGTCCTTTCTTTTGTCCATATCCCATTTTTCATCATTGATAAGCTACTTTAGGGTAAAGTTGTGTTAATGGCATACTACATCATTTTCCCATTTTTAGTCTTTCTTCTGGTTTTGCATTAATTTCAATTAAGTTCATGGTTTTACTGTACACAGATAGCTAATTCAGGAATGACTTTCATATTAATGATGTGTAATTTGCTCTTTGTTCAAATATAATCAATTTCAATTTTTGTTATGTTAGCCAGAGTCAGTCCTGCACAGATCCTTCCATTCTTTTCTTTAAGGAATCATTCATAATATATAGTCACGGGCCTCATGTGTTATCCACATGTCTTTGCTTTCTTTAATTTTTTGTTCCTCATTCATATTTTCCAGCATATTTTTGTCATCCTTGCCTATTCTAATCTTTGCACTAAAGTCATATTTCACTCCCTGCTCCCTGACCATCTGCTCCTTCTCTCCAGTTGCTTTTCTGTCCTTGAGAAAAGTCTACCTTGGGGACTGCTTTCATGATTAGCCACTACCACTTTAGGACTAAACTTTCAGGAAAAACTCCAGTAATCTTTAACTTTAGTCCCCATCCTTTGGCCAGTATCTTCCCAGTAATCGTGTCCTAGGCATGTGTATGGGGCAGGGGTAGAAGGAGTATTCTTTCATTTCTCCTACCCCCTCAGTTATGGGACAATAAACTACAAGTGTATCAACTCTTGTCACCATTCTTGGATGGAGTATGTCAGTCTGTGCTCCTATGATCCAGGTGCCATCTTTTTTTTTTTTTTAAGTGAGGCAATTGGGGTTAAGTGACTTGCCCAGGGTCACACAGCTAGTAAGTGTTAAGTGTCTTAGGCCGGATTTGAACTCAGGTCCTCCTGACTCCAGGGCCGGTGCTCTATCCACAGTGCCACCTAGCTGCCCCTCAGGTGTCATCTTTTAAACTTCCTGAACAAAGTGACCCATGCTGGCCACCACTCCCCTTTGTGAGTCATTTTCCCGATAGAATTTAAATCCCTAGAGAGTAGGGACTATCTTAACTTTTTAGCATTTGTATCCAGGGCCTTTGCATAATGCTTGGCCTAAAGTTACACTAAATACCAGAGTGCATGCTGGTTTAGCTGAAGGGCATTTTATTGAGTTCTTTGTTGAAATTATTTTCATAGTGATGTTTTAACGGATACTTATGATGATGGCTGCAATGCAAGATTGCCAAATGTTCCATGACATTCAGAAGTATGATAAAATCCACACTTCCAACTCTTACTTGCCTAAGGTTAACTTTTGAGTCAATCTTCTATTTATCTTCAATTTCCTTCTTTCTTTTGGATTCCTTTATATCAAGACGATCAAGAACATTGTGTTTTATTCCCTCCAGTAATTTTGTTTGGTCATTGGCTATTGGACACAAGATAAAAGGCAGAGTGGTGGAAGGGAAATAAGAATGGACTTGGAGTCATTGAACATCTATCAAACTTTAGTCAATCACTCAACTTCACTGGACCTCAGTGTCCTCATCTGTAAAACGAAGGCATTTGTTTAGATGGGTCCTAAGGTCCCTTCAGGCTCTAAATCATTGGTTCTATAATGTTACATTTAGAGTATCAAGAGTTAATTTAAGGGGCAGCTAGGTGGCACTGTGGATAGAGCACCGGCCCTGGAGTCAGGAGGACCTGAGTTCAAATCCGGCCTCAGACACTTGACACTTACTAGCTGTGTGACCCTGGGCAAGTCACTTAACCCCCTATTGCCTGCAAAAAAAAAAAAGAGTTAGTTTAAAATGTATAGAGAGCATAAAAATTATATGATCCTTAATGCCCCTTGCCTCCTTTTCTGCCACTCATTTGCTGAAGAAATAAGAAACAGACTCGCTTGGATGAAAGTCACTTTATGTTTTTCTTTATTCATGAATGAATTCACAGCCAGAGATTTCAGCACCAAGAGATCAACCCTATGGGGGTCGAGCCTCTTCATGGCTATTTAGGCTGATCCTAAGAAAGCAGAATCAATCTGTTGCCTAGCCTGGCCTCAATCTCAGATGAAGTAATGTCTTTAAAACTCTTAGCATAGTGCCTACACATAGTAGGAGTTTAATAAATGCCTTTTCCTCCTCTCCCCCCTCCCTGCTACCTTTTGAGTATGGTTAAACCTGTGAGAACCTGCAATTTATTGATATAGATGTCAACAACCCATCCCCAACATGATGAGGTATTGAAGAATTCCTTTGTTGTTGTTGTTGTTGGGTTGTTTTTTTTGTTTTGTTTTGTTTTTTAACGGGGCAATGGGGTTAAGTGACTTGCCCAGGGTCACAGAGCTAGTAAGTGTTAAGTGTCTGAGGCCGGATTTGAACTCAGGAACTCCTGACTCCAGGGCCGGTGCTTCATCCACTGCGCCACCCAGCTGCCCCCTGAAGAATTCCTTTGTGAAGGAAGTACACAGAGCTTTCAATAGGTGGCAAGAAAGACATGGTAAAAGACATGAATTTGGGAAGAATCTGGCTATCCCCCAGAAAACAACTGAAAGTTATGATTCTTTGTTGAACTTTCACTAATGATATCCCTCAGGACACAGGTTTGGGAAAACCTTTCTCTCAACTACCAACTCTTTTAATAAACACTTATTTACCTTGGGTTTGGGGTTCTTAACCCGGGGTCCTTGGAATTTGTTTATATATTTTGAGAATTGCATTTCAATATAATTGGTTTTATTTCTGTGTTTCTATGTGTTTTCTGCATTTAAAAAACATTGTTCTGCATTTAAAAACACAGGCATCACCAGACTGCCAAAGCTATCCATGACATAAAAAAGTTAAAAACATTTGGATTAGAATGACAGAATTGACAGCTTTGAAGCTTCTTAAAGGGACCATCCAGGCCCACCCTCTCTTTTTCCAAGTGAGGAAACTGAGGCAGATATCAGGGAAGGAACCTCCCTGTGTAGAGCAGACACAGGAAACCCATATCTTCAGATAACCCAGCTGACAGTTCTTCGTTCTTTTGTTTTGGGATATTGATATGGGGCAAGAAAAAGAAGTCCATCCCCCCCAATTTTAAAACCCATATCTATTACATTCATTTCCAAGTTTTCTGGTTAGATGCAAAGAAATATAAAGTCAATGTAAACAGGTAAAGAAAAGGGACCAATTTCTGAATTGCTTATTTTAATTTCATAAACAAAACAGCTTGCCAGAAGGTCCTGGACCTTTTCTAAGGGGACTTTATAAAATTTGTAAAAAATGAATAAACATGAAATCCTATTAGCTTAACAAATATTGCTTAAAGTAAGCTAATATTTCAGATTGTTTCTTACTTTTTAAATTTAATTTTTTTTTTTTTTTGGTGAGGCAATTGAGGTTAAGTGACTTGCCCAGGGTCTCATAGCTAGTAGTCATTAAGTGTCTGAAGCTGGATTTGAACTCAGGTCCTCCTGTTAAGGGCTAAAATTCTAGCTAAACTGTCTAAAATATCTAATGAGTGGTCGCCAATAAATTATAAGCTTTAGCAAGAGTTAGACTTTTAAGCATTTATTAAGGAGAATAAGAATTTGGTAAAGAGAGAGAAAAAGGCCTAGATTTCTATCTATTAAAGGGAGAGCACATTTCTAGCTCCCCTCTTCACTAGCGTCCTCCGGAAAAAGCCCCCGAGTCAGCGCCAGTCTCTTCCTTCCTCCTCCCACTAGTCCGCGTCACTTCCTCCCGCCAAAGAAAAGACTCCTGGTCTTGCCCTCAAAGACCTTCGCTTCATGGGCAGAACTCTTCTACAGTTAGTATCCAGCAGGTGGCGTTATTCCAATCGTTACACTCCTGAATCCAGGGCTGGTGCTCTATCCACTGTGCCACCTAACTGTCCCTCCTACTTTTTAGGATGTCAAGGATAAGGTAAAATGATTGGTTCGAAGTTAACTAAGAAACTGAAACAAATCATTTCTTGGGCTTTTGAAACCATCTCTCCTGAAGCTTAAAGTAGTACATTGGCCAAGTTACTCAACCTTTACTTTGTCACTTACCTATTCTTATTCCCTTGTTATATAAGAGAAGTTCTTGACTTTTCATACTTGACCTAACTTTCATTGTCTAGTGTCCTTTCAAAATGTCCCACTTTGTAACAACACCATAAGAACTGACTGATAATCTAGAGAAATTAGTACAGTCTGTATACAACTTTCTGCCTTGATCTCTTGACCATTTCTAAGTTTCCTCTGAAATAATTTGTAGAAAATGTTTTAAGAATAAGAAATATTTGGGATATTACTGAGGAGGATTAGTTTAGAAATAGAAAATTTGGCACAGGAGACACAGTAGTAAATGACTTTAGTAAGGTACTGTTCGATAAACCCAAACTCCAGCTTCTGGGATAGGAACTCGGTATTTGACAAAAACTGCTGGGAAAACTGGAAGATAGTATGGCAGAAACTAGTCATAATTGGGGCAGCTGATGGTGCAGTGGATAAAGCACCAGCCCTGGATTCAGGAGGACCTGAATTCAAATCTGGCCTCAGACACTTGACATGTTCTAGCTGTGTGACCCTGGGAAAGTCACTTAACCATAATTGCCTCACAAAAAACCAGCAAAACAAACCAAAAAAACCCTTTCTTTGGGGCAGTTAGGTGACACAGTGGATAGAGCACTGGCCCTGGATTCAGGAAGACCTGAGTTCAGACACTTGACACTTACTAGCTATGTGACCCTGGTCAAGTCAGTTAACCCCAATTGTCACACTAAAAAATAGAAAGAAAGAAAGAAAGAAAGAAAGAAAGAAAGAAAGAAAGAAAGAAAGAAAGAAAGAAAGAAAGAAAGAAAGAAAGAAAGAAAGAAAGAAAGAAAGAAAGAAAGAAAGAAAGAAAGAAAGAAGAAAGGAAGAAAGAAAGGAAGAAAGGAAGAAAGAAAGAAAGAAAGAAAAAGAAACTAAAATAAGGTCAAAATGGGTACATGATTTAGACATAAAAGGTGATAACATAAGTAAACTAGGAGAGGAAGGAATAGTTTACCTCTCAGATCTTTGGAAAGAGAACAGTTTATGACCAAAGAAGAGGTAGTGAAATGCAAGATGGATGATTTTGATTACATTAATATAAAAAGTTTTGTACAAACAGAAGCAATGCATCCAAAATTAGAAGGGAGACAGAAAACTGGGAAACAATTTTTATAGCCAGTACTTGTGATAAAGGCCTCATTTCTAAAATATATCGGGAACTAAATCAAATTTATAAGAATCCAAGCCATCCCCCAATTGAGAAATGGTCAAAGGATATGAACAGGCAGTTTTCTGATGAAGAAATCAAAGCTATCTATTCCCATATGAAAAAATGCTCTAAAACAGCTATTGATTAGAGAAATGAAAATTAAAACAACTCTGAGGTACCACCTGACACCTATCAGATTGGCTAATATGACAAAAAAGGGAAATAATAAATGTTGGAGAAGCTGTGGAAAAATTGGAACACTAATAAATTGTTGGTGGAGCTGTCAACTTATCCAACCATTCTGGAGAACAATTTGGAACTATGCACAAAGCAATACCACTATTAGGCCTTTTTCCCAAAGAGATCATAAAAAAGGGAAAATGACCCACATGTACAAATATATTTATAGCTGCTCTTTTTGTGGTGGCAAGGAATTGGAAAATGAGGGGTTGCCCATCAATTGGGGAATGGCTGAACAAGTTGTAATGGAATACAATTGTGCTGTAAGAAATGATGAGCAGGCAGATTTCAGAGAAACCTGCAAGGACTTGCATGAACTGATGATGAATGAGATGAGTAGAACCAGGAGAACATTGTACACAATATCATCAACATCATGTGTTGATCAACTCTGATAGAATTGATTCTTCTCAGCAATACAACAATATGAGATAGTTCCAAAAAGACTCATGAAGGAAAAGACTCTCCAAATCCAGAAAAAAAAAAAAAGAACTGTGGAATATTGATTAAGATTGAACCATACTATTTCTTTTGTTTTAGTGCTTTTGTTTTTCTTTTTGGAGGTTTTACCTTTTTACTCTGATTCTTCTTTCACAGCCAGACAAATGCAGAAATATGTTTAATGTGATTGTACACATATAACCTATATCACATTATTTGCTGTCTTGGGGATGGGGGAGGAAAGGGAAGGAAGAAAAATTTGAAACTAGAAATCTTATAAGAACAAATGTTGAAAACTATCTCTATATGTAACTGGAAAATAATAAAATATATTTGTAATTTAAAAAAAACATTAAAAAAAGAAATAGAAAATTGAAATGATTCAATTCTATCAGAAGACTTCTCCCACATTCTGGAAGTTGAAAATTCAATTGGGCACAATTGCTGTTTTGATAATTTGATTAATATCTTGGTTATTCTTATTTTATTAGATTGTCCCCCAAGTCAGAAGCAAAGACTATAGATATTTCACCAGAACATTTCTATTTAAGTTACTCCAGATAGAAACATCTAAAAAATCTGGACAACTAAAGCGTAGGAAGCTATTTTTTTTAAGGAATCAGAAATTTGCGTACCAGTCAACTGTTGTGCCAAGTTTATCACCATTATGTAACTTAATGAAACATACTATCCACCTCCAAAGAAAGAACTGATACTGATGGAACAGATAGAAGCATGCTATTTTTCAATTTTCTTTCATTTAATCAAGTTTTCTTGTACAAAATGACAAATATGGTAATGTTTTACATAATCATAGATGTATAACCCATATATGATTGTTTGCCACCTAAGAGAGGGAGGGAAAGGATAAAAATTGGAACCCAGAGTATAAATAAAAATGTTTATTATTTAATTTTTTAAAAGGAAATTAATTCTTAATAGAAGATAACCCTAATCTTAGAATCACTGGCTTTCAGAGTTTGAAGGGACCTCAGGATTTATCTGCTACAACTAGTACACAAAAGGAATCCCCACTATAGTATATCAGACAAGTAGCTATCCGGCCTCTTTTTTGAAACTCTGTCCCCAGCAAGGTTGCCCATACCACTTTTGGACAACACTAATTGTTGAGAATTTTTTTTTTTACATCAAGCCTAAATTTGCTTCTGTAACTTAACCCATTGTCCCTGATTCCACCCTCTGGGGCCCAACAGTCTTTTCTTCTGTAGGACCAATATATCCATTTTCTTTGAATGATTCTCATATAACACGAATTCAAAGCTAAACACCATGCTGGTTGCCCACTTCTCACTCCTCCTTAGTTTATTCATGTCCTTCTTAAGCTGTGGTGGCCAAAGCTGAACACATTATTACAGGTTGTCTGGATACAACTGAGCACAGAATTGATTACCATCTTACTTTTTATAGCTGCCCTTTTTTTTGGGGGGGGGGGCGATGAGGGTTAAATGACTTGCCCAGGATCACACAGCAAGTAAGTGTCAAGCATCTGAGGCTGGATTTGAACTCAAGTCCTCCTGAATCCAGGGCCGGTGCTTTATCCACTGCCCCACCTAGCTTGCCCCTATATCTGCCTTTCTGTGGAATTCTGTCATATGGACTTACAGACTCTAAAATACAGAAGAGACTTCAGAGGAAATTTAGATCAATCTATCACTCATCAGTCAACAACAAGCATTTTTAAGTGCCTGCTATATGCCATTATTGTGCTAAGCACTGGATACACAAAGAACCACAAAAGGCTGTTACTGCTTTCTAGGAGCTCACAGTCTAATGAGGTAGACAACACATCAACTACCAATGAGATATATAAAGGAGAAATTGGAAAGAATCAACAGAAGGAAAGCACTAACATGAAGGGGATCAGGGAAGACTTCATGCAGAAGATGAGAGAGAAATGACCAAGAATTCCCTCTATAATACTGGAAACAAGGCATCCTCCGCATTTTGCTTGGAGGCTCCACCTCTCCAGAAGATCTATTTTCCCCTTGGATACCTCTAATTATGAGAAACCTTTTTTCTTATATCAAGTCCCAACATACATTTTTTCATAGTCCTGCTATGTAGGGCCAAGGTGGACCAAATCTAATCGCTCATCTATAAACAATTCTTCTAATAGTTAAAGACCATTATCACATCCCACACTTATCCCTAATCCAAGTAGTTTTCTCCTCCAGTGAAAAAATCCCCACTTATTTCAATCACTGCTCAAGATCCCCAATCCTCTCTTCTGAATGCATTCGGGTTTGTCTGTAGTCTTCCTAAAATGTTTCTCTCAGAACTGAATACAATATGAAACATATAGTCAGACAAGAAGCAGGTATATGGGAATTTTCATTACCTTTCTAGATACTGTGCTTAACTAAGTCACATAGCATATAATTTATTATTTTAGGCTGGGATGTTACACTCTCCACTCGTATTGAGCTTACAGACCTTTACAATCCCTAGACCTTCCTCCCCTCCTCCAAAGGGGTTGTTTTCTAGCCATGTCTCTACTATTCTGTATTTATAAAGTAGATTTTTGAAAATCAAGTGTAGCTTGACTCCTAATGCGTTTCATCCAGTATGATTTGGTCTCTTATTCTGGTCTGCTGGAGTCTTTTGATATTTGACTGTCACGTAATGAATCCACTCTCCACCACTCCTCCTCCAGCTTTGTGTCATTGACAGATTTGATAAGTGACTTTTATTCCTCCATCCACCTTGTCACACTCTGTAAAGACACATCTGTATAACAGAGGGAAATAAATTCTTTATCCAAAGGATTTGAGCCTATTAACACTTGCCACACTGAGGGAAAGGCTCAATCAGGACACAGGACATTTTGCAGTGAAAAGCCTCATCTTAGTGAAAAAGGCAAGGGGACAGGGAAGAGGGGATATTACACACAATAACTAGGTCTTGACTGTTTGGAGCTCCTATGTAGGAGTTGAGCTAAATTGCAAATGTAATCCACACCCCCCCCACCTCCCCACACACACACCCCAAAGTTGAGGGGAAATGTTTGTATGATTCCTCAAGTTGTACTTTTTGAAGTAAATACTCTTAAAACTAACCTGGTGTCAGCTAGGTGGCACAGTGGATAGAGCACCAGCCTTGGATTCAGGAGTACCTGAGTTCAAATCTGACCTCAGACACTTGACACTTACTAGCTGTGTGACCCTGGGCAAGTCACTTAACCCCAATTGCCTCACCAAAACAAAACAAAACATCTAACCTAGTGTTAAGTGGATAATTGGAAATAGGGCAATTGGAGCACTAAAATTGGGGGAATACAAGTGGTGGGGGGCTCAAACCAACAGAGGAAATGATAGATTTCCTCCAAACCCCCTGAGAGTTTTGGGAAATCCTAGGGAAGGGGTGAAATATAATATGCTAAGCCTTCAGATATTGATGACCAGATGAATATTATTAGAAATAAACAAGGTAAATTATGACGTGACATATGATTCACATACAATGTATTTAAGGAGTAACACTAGTGGGATATAATAGAAAAAGGTAGAATTTAGGAAGGTTGTCTCCTATTTGGAAACGCTCTTTCATTTCTTGGACTTGAAATACATTTTTGTACATTTGCTATGTTATCATTATGCCCTAGTTTGTGTTAGGAGAAGCCATATGGACTAAAGGATAGGAGGCCAGAAGACCTACGTTCAAGTCTTCCCTCTGACACAATCTAGCTGTGTAACCATGGACAAAGTCACTTATCTCCTCAGGGTCCCCAGAAAGTCTCTGAGGTTTTTTTTTTAAGTAATAAACACTTTTATTTATAGTTTTGAATTCCAATTTTTATCCATCCTTCCCTCCCTCTCCTCCTCTGGGGTCTCTTTAAACTCTGAAAGCCAGTGATTCTAAGATCAGGGTTATTTTCTATTAAGAATTAACTTCGGGGGCAGCTAGGTGGCGCAGTGGATACGACACCAGCCTCGGATTCAGGAGAACCTGAGTTCAAACCCAGCCTCAGACACTTACTGGCTGTGTGACCCTGGGCAAGTCACTCTAACCCTCATTGGCCTGAAAAAAAAAAAAAGAATTAACTTCTGGGGACAGCAAGATGGCGCAGTGGGTAAAGCACCGGCTCTGGAGGACCTGAGTTCAAATCTGGCCTCAGACACTTGACACTTACAAGCTGTGTGATCCTGGACAAGTCACTTAACCCTCATTGCCCTGCAAAAAAAAAAAAAAGAATTAAATTCTATTTTGGGGGGGGGTTTAGTTTTATTTTTGTTAATAATAAACATTTTTATTTATAATTTTGGTTTCCAATTTTTATCCATCTTTCCCTCCTTCCCCATCTCCCTCCCTGAGATGGCAAGCAATCAGAAATGGGCCACACATGTATGATTATATAAAACATTACTATATTAGTCATTTTGTGCAAAAAAAACTGAATAAAAGAAAAAAATGAAAGAAAGTGAAAAATAGCATGCTTCAGTCTGTGTTCCATCAATATTAGGTCTTTCTTTGGAGGTGGACAGTATGTTTCATCAATAGTCCTTTGGGATTATCTTAGATCATTGTATTGTTGAGAATAGTTAAGTCATTCACAGTTGTTCATTAAACAATATTGCTGTCTCTGTGCACAATGATCTTTTAGTTCTGTTCACTTCACTCTACATCAGTTCATACAAATCTTTCCAGGCCTTTCTGAAATCCTGCTGCTCGTCATTTCTTATAGCACAATAACATTCCATCACCATCATATACCACAGCTTGTTTAGCCATTCTCTGATTGATGGGTATTCCTTTGATTTCCAATTCTTAGCTACCACAAAAAGAGCAGCTGTAAATATTTTTATGCAAATATCTCTCTCTCTCTCTCTCTCTCTCTCTCTCTCTCTCTCTCTCTCTCTCTCTCTCTCTCTCTCTCTCTCTCTCTTAATCTTTGGGATATAAAACCAACAGTGTTATTGCTGGGTCAAAGGATATGCACACTTTTGTTGTCCTTTGGGTATGGTTCCAAATTGTTCTCTGAGGTTTTTTTTTTAAGCTACTTTTAAAAATTGATTTTTAAAATTGTCAAGCATTTTGTTTTCTGCTTCCCACCTTCTTCCCCATTGAGAAAAAATAATAAACCAAAACCATTGTAAGAAATATACATAGTGAAGCAAAACAAATTGCAAAATTGTCCTTGTCTAATATGACAAAAATGAGAATATTACCAAAATTAATTTATTTAGGGCCATATCAAACTACCAAAGGATTGCTTTCCATATCTAAGAAATAACAACAAAATTCTTGTGGAGAACAAAAGGTCAGGAATCTAAGGCCAAAAATTAAAGATGATCTGGTAATCTGCTTCAGTGTACATTTTTCATGCTGAGAGTTCTTTACACAGAGGTGCTGCAAAGTCAATAAAAAGAGAGGAGAAGGCAAGAGAGGGAGAAGGAAAGGAGAGGAAACTGATCATAAATATTTTGAGGGCATGGATTTTCTTGTTTGTATTCAAGCTAGGTGGTGTACTGAATAGGGGGTCCACCCTAGAGTCAGGAAGACCTGAGTTCAAATTTGGCCTCAGACTCTTATTTGTGTGACCCTGGACAAGTGACTTAACCCCATTTGTCTCAGTTTTCTCATCTGTCAAATGAGCTGGAGAAGGAAATGGCAAATCACTCTAGTATCTTTGCCAAGAAAACCCCAAATGGGGTCATAAAGACTTGGACACAATCAAAAACTGACTGAACACATACACATCATAATCACCAAGGCTAAAGGATGACATTCTGTGCTAACAGATGTTTAATATGACTGAATTGAACTGGCTAAGCAGAGGAAATAGAAGCTACAGTACTATAGAGGGACAGGAAGGGAATAAACATTTATGTAATGTCTACTATGTGCCAAGCACTGTGATAAGCACTTTACAAATACTACTGCACTTGAGCTTCACAATAACCCTGCCAGGCAGGTGTAATTATTACCTCCATTTTACTTAGGAAGAAACTGAGGCAAACCAAAGTTAAGTGACTTGCTCAGGGTCATACACTTAGGCAAGGGCTGTTATTTTTCCACTTTACACATGAGGAAACGGAGGCAGAGGTCAAATAACTTGCTTAAGGTGACTTGGTGTCTGGAATGGGATTTGAACTCAAGTCTTCCTGACTCCAGGCCCAGTGCTCTATCCACTGTACCACCTAGCCACTATATAACAGAGATGGAAAAGCACACAGCATAGCTGGGTCATGGAATAGATGAGAAAATGATAATAGCAACCCAGCAAAAGCTGCTTGTCTGCATGAAGAGGAACTCTCCTTTGGTGACCCCAGAGTGGCAGAAGTTCCAGAGAGAACCCATACAATCATTTTCCTTCCTGTGTTGGGAGACTTTCTCTGAAGGAGTAATTTTAATTCCTCTTGAAATTCTTCTTCTTCTTCTTTTTTTTTTTTTGCAGGGCAATGGGGGTTAAGTGACTTGCCCGAAGTCACACAGCTAATAAGTGTCAAGTGTCTGAGGCCAGATTTGAACTCAGGTCCTCCTGAATCCAGGGTCAGTGCTTTAACCACTGCGCCATCTAGCTGCCCCCAGTTCCTCTTAATAATAAGAACGTCACATCCTTAGTGATAGATCTTATTTTCTTCCTGATGCAAATAATCCTGTGATTGCTTGTTGTGTACATACATGGGCAGAATTTACACAGTTCACAGAAAGAGCAATTGTCTTCTGGGTTTATTCTGAATCCCAGTCCTGTGGCTTGTTCTGAGTCTGACCTTGGGCAAGTCTCCACACCTCAGTTTTCTCATCTGTAAAATGAGGGAGTTGTAGGAGATGGCTTCTAAGGTCCCTTCTAGCTCAAAGTCTCAATGATCTTATGGCCTCTAATGGCTTGGATAGACCCTCTTTTGAGGCTTAATGGACAGATATGAACAAGAGTCAGAGAATAACAGACTGAAAAAGCCAGAGATGGCCTCCCTGTTGGGATTAAGTAGTAAGGGGAGGGGGCAGCTAGGTGGTGCAGTGGATAAAGCACCAGCCCTGGATTCAGGAGGACCTGAGTTCAAATCTGGCCTCAGACACTTGACACTTACTAGCTGTGTGATCCTGGGCAAGTCACTTAACCCTCATAGCCCCACAAAAAAAAAAAAAGTAGTAAGGGAAGGACTCCAATCCCCATGAATGGAAGGACCCACACTGATGAAATAATGACTCCCTCAAAGTACTGAAATGCTGTCAAAACTGTTTATTCACTGAATCTGCAAACATCCATCTCTGCATACCAAAAGACAGCCAGTTGTCATACCAAGATGCAATATTTTAGCATAATATTTAGGGCAAGCGATTACAGCCGAATTTTATTATAATGTACATGAACATCCCACAAAGAGCTTTTTCATTAAAAACAAACAGCTAGGTACTTTAAAAGATCCCTCTATGGTCTCCCTTCTTTGAATTCTATTCCCTGACTACTTTTCTTGTTAACAGTTTGATGTTTTTATTTAGCCCTTCTTGTAATTATTTCCATAGCTGGGCTACTTTGCTCAGCTGGGGCACCCTAGGCAACGAATCAGAGTTAGAGAATCTCAGCCCTGAAAGGGGCCAGGAGGATGCAGATTGTGATAAAACAATGGGATTTGGCAGATGCCCAGGGGCCTCACCTGAATGATGAGTATTGTTGGAATTGGGTGAGAATGAGAAACTGACTGAGTATCTACTTAAGGATGATTGCATGGAGACCACACCTGGCTGGCCCTGAGTGATGCGCTGGTTTACTACTGATGTCTGTCAGCAGCTACCCTGAAGGACCTCCCCTTTGGGGGAGGGAGAGAGGAACTAGGAAGGGGACTCTTGCTGATAGAAGAACTTTTTTTTTTTTTGGTGAGGAAGCGGCTCGTGTAGGCAGAGGGAGAACAGGATTCCCCCTTGTTGTCTGGGACAACAGTATTCCCCCTTGTTGTTTGGGACAACAGTTTCAGGGTGAGAGATTTCACGTGGGCTGCTAGGAAAGGAAATTAATTTCTTTCTCTCTGGCTATACCGAATTAGATCTAAGCTAGGATTTCCATGCTATAAGGAATCTGTTCTCAATTTCTCTCTCTCTTCACTGACTTTTTTTTTTATTCTTTTTTTTTTTTTTTAGTGAGACAATTGGGGTTAAGTGACTTGCCCAGGGTCACACAGCTAGTAAGTGTTAAGTGTCTGAGGCCGGATTTGAACTCAGGTACTCCTGACTCCAGGGCCAGTGCTCCATCCACTGCACTACCTAGCTGCCCCTCTTCACTGACTTTTGTTTTTGTTTTTGTTTTTTTTTGAGGGGCAATTGGGGTTAAGTGACTTGCCCAGGGTCACACAGCTAGTAAGTGTTAAGTGTCTGAGGCCGGATTTGAACTCAGGTACTCCTGACTCCAGGGCCGGTGCTCCATCCACTGCGCTACCTAGCTGCCCCTCTTCACTGACTTTTAATGTATATTTTAATAAATCTTTAAAAGCCTAAACTCTTGTTGAATTTATCAGTGATTTTAGCCATCTTCCCCCCCCTCCCCGAGGCTGGGGTGGAGCAGATTAGGACCCACAATTTAGATTTTAAACAGCACAAGGTGATACTAATCAACACCTGAAATGCATAGAGAGCATCAAACCATGTGGCTTCATTGGAGAACACATTAGAGGGCTTGTTTGCCTTCTAGGAGCTTTCTCCCATGATATCAAATTACCATTTGAACTCCTAAGTATAAAATCCTTAAAATAGGCCAGGGAAAGCAGGAGACTGAAAGGAATAAGGGGAAGAGGAATAAGCATTTATATAGCACCTAGTATGTACCAGGCACAATGCAAAATGTTTTACAAATACTATCTCCTTTGATCCTCACAACGACCCTAGGAAGTAGGTGCTGTTATTATCCTCATTTGACAGGTGAGGAAACTGAGGCAGACATCAGTTAAGTGACTGCCCAGGTTCACACAGCTAGTAAGTATCTGAGGCTGAATCTAAACTCAGGTCTTCCTGACTCCAGGCCCAGTGCTCCACCTACTTGCATACAAAGAAAATCCCTAACATCAAAGAATTTATAATGTCTTCTCTCCCCCTCCCCCTCCTGCTGCCACGCCCCTCCCTCTCCTATTACAAACCATTAAAAATAAGCAAAGTTTGCAGCTAGGTGGCACAGTGGATAAAGCACTAGCCCTGGATTCAGGAGGACCTGAGTTCAAATCCAGCCTCAGACACTTGACACTTACAGCTGTGTGACCCCGGGCAAGTCACTTAATCCTCATTGCCCCCACCAAAAATAAAAAAATTAAAAAAGGATAATCTGTGCAGCCAACCAAGGCCTTAAGAGGTCTGGAGAAAGGAATAGGTTGTAGTATGCTTTTATCTTCCAAACCTGTGTCTGAAATGTGGTATGGCAGCACCATAAATGATTCACATCTTTGCATAGGAAAAGTCCCATTTCTGATATGTGTTTTGAGATCTCCTTTTGGTGAGTAATGTATTATTACCACCACCATTTCCAGCTCTACAATTGGGAATTTTCTAGCAGAGTAGTTGGTTGAAGGGGATGAAATTATGAAGGTGGAATATGCCCTGTTTACTCAGAGTGGGGGATCAAGGGGCTAGGAAGGATCGATCTTACCTATGATGCTAGCTTCTCTGGGGCTATCAGATTCCAGATTGACTTTTTTTTTCCTACTGAGAAAACAAGGGGAGATATTTTCATTTGGCTTTAGAGGTAAAATCATTCCTTATTTTGTAAAGGACAATTAATATAGTATTCATGCCAAATGATGTGGATGTAAATTTTCTCAGCCAGTTCTCTCTTAAATCATCCTGTAAAAACCAAAAGAATGGCCTTGGGTTATTCTCTCAAGTAAGGAATCAAAATCATTATAGAAGTTTTTATCTATCCCCTTCCCCTCCCCATAACTCTGACACACTTTGGGATTCTATCTACATATAAAATGCTAAATCAGATTCTGTCGGGGAGGGGGAATAGATTTCCAATACATTAAGATCCTAACAGAAGAATAAAACTCTTACTAATTAATGCAGCTATGATAGTTATATGTAATTCATGACTATGTGTGTGATATAACACTGATTTATTTACATTGCTCAATGTGAGGATTTCACTTATAGTTAACGGATTCAAAAACAATAAATACAGAACAAAGCAAAACATCCTTAAATCCATAGTGATAAGAAGGGGTCTTGAAACCACAAGTCTTTGTTGTTGTTGTTCATTTGGTCGTTTTTCAGTCATATCTGACCCTTTGTGACCTCATTTGGGGTTTTCTTGGCAAAGATACTGAAAGGGATTGTCATTTCCTTCTCCAGCTCATTTTACAGATGAGGAAACTGAGGCAAAGAGGATTGTGACTTGCCTGTGGTCACACAGCTAGTAAGTATCTGAAGCTGGATTTGAACTCAGATCTTCCTCACTCCATACCTGGTATTCTATCCATCGCACCCACCTAGCTTCCCCCAAACCATAAGTTAAACACTATATAATGAATCTTAGCAGTTACTGTTTAAAGGTTCCATGGAACCTTCTCCTTGAGAGATCACTATTTCTTTGTTTTCATATCCCTAGAGGTAAGCACAGTGCCTTTCACATAAATAATGCTTAAGAAATGCTTTGATTTTAAAATTCTTTTAAAAATAGCATTTTATTTTATTTTTCCAATTACATGAAAACATGGTTTTCAACATTCATCTTTATAACATTTTGACTTTCAAATTTTTCTCCTTCCTTTCCTTCCCTCCTGCCGAAGCCAGCAAGAAATCTGATATAGGTTATACATTACAATCATGTTAAACATATTTCCACATTAGTCATGCTGTGAGAGAAGAATTGGAACAAAAGGAAAAAAGAAGAAAGAAGAAACAAACAAAAACGTGAAAATAGCATGCTTCGATCTTCATTCAGACGCCATCTCCATATGTGGAGAGCATCATGAGTCTTTTGGAATTGTCTCTCATGATTTTATTGCTGAGAAGAGCTAAGTTAATCCCAGTTGATCAACACACAATGTTGTTGTTACTGTGTCTAATGTTCTCTTGGTGTTCTGCTCATTTCATTCAGCATCAATTCATTTAAGTCTAGGTTTCTCTGATATCTATCTGCTCATCATTTCTTACAGCACAATACTATTCCATTGCATTCATATACCACAACTCGTTTAGCCATTCCCCAACTGATGGGCATCCCCTCCATTTCCAATTCTTTGCCACCACAAAGGGAGAAATGCTTTGATTTGCCTCCATTGCCGGGTCATCGTCCACAACCTGCCCTGTAACTGTAGGTGTGCTCCTATGCTCCATCCTAGGGATCCCCCCACACTTTTCTATCATTTCATCATCTTCTATTGATTCTGCTGTCCTCAGTATACAACTATATCCCAGAATTTTATTTCTAGCCTTGGTCTCTCTGCTGAGCTGCAGTCACCAGTTGAACTACTGGATATTTGCAGTTGGTTGGCCCTTATGTAAGTAAACCTCATTATGTTCAAAACAACATCTTATCTTCCACCACCACCACCACCCCTTCAAGGCAAATCTCTTCCCATCTTACCAGTTTATGCTAAGGATTTAACCATTCCTTCTAGGTATCCAGCTTTCACAACCTTGGAGTTATCCTTCTCAACCCTCATGTATCCAAATTATTTAATTAGTTGCCAAGTCTTTTCAATTCTACCTCCATAGCATCTTTTACATCTGTCTTCATTGTGGTCACTTAGCCAAGAGGTTCATGACTTCACCTCTCACCTGCACTATTGCAATAGCATCTTAATTGGTCTCCAATCTGGACACACCCTCCTCTAATCCATCCACTACATAACTGCCAAAATGATATTCCTAAAGCACATTATGATTTCATTCCCCTTATTACTAAATCGAGTGAATCATTATCTCTACGATCAAATATGAACTTAACTATTTTCCATTTAATGACTTTCATAACCTAGTTCCAACGTACACATATGTAGAGGGAATGACAAATAAATCAGTTTGACTAGAACATAAATTGTGTAAGGGGGAATGATATGTAATAAGGCTAAATAATCAGGCTATATACAGACTTATGCCTATGCATATATGCACATATGTATGTACAAATGTGAATATATATGCACATAAATATAGTGCACGATACATCCTTATGTATATCCTTATACAGATAGGTATATTCTTACATACTTATCTTATATATCCATACATATCCTTATATACATCTATGTATATACATACATTTGGATATATATACATATACATATCCTGATTATACATCATTCCCTTTTATACTCTTTATTCCTAGTTGAACTAAGTTATTTGCTATTGCTTGTACATTATATTTCATCTTTAATCTCTGTTGTAGAAGAATTATCTCAGTACTATGCAATATTTTCTGGCTTGGATAAGGCAGTTTTTATCAAGCTGAAAACAGACCTCTAGACATGGAAGCGGGTCTTATATTCTCCAGCCAAGTAAGGTATGGATGACTAAATTGTAGTCTTAAAAATCAATTGAGAAGTCAGGGGATACTCAGGAGTGGTTTAGAACTGAAACATAAATGAGGAGCAATAGGAATGGCAAAAGACTATGTCCTTACTTAAAAGGTAAGGAGTTATATAAATATATAGTTCTCGGGCCACAATGCTGTGTTATGATTGGAACATTCTAAGATCATGCAATGCAAGGTAAGCAGAAACTTTTCACTGTCCTCCCTAGAAAAATTGTTCTTTTTCATGGCAATATTTCCCCATAGTTTCTTCAGGTTAGCAATAACTAGTTTACCCATAGGCCTAAGCAGTTTCCTAAAAGCAGACCAAAATAAGGTAAGCCTAGGGTTCTGATTCCATAATGTACCTTTGTCTAGCTGATTCTACGTGCTTGAAATGCATCCCTGCCTCATTTCTGCCCTTAGAAATTGACTTCCCTCTAGCTTCTTGAGACAAAGGATTGTTGCATTTTTATGGCTAGCATGGATATAGATAGATAGATAGATAGATAGATAGATAGATAGATAGATAGATAGATAGATAGATAGATAGATAGATAGATATAGATATAGATATATAATGATAAATAATTGTCAATTCATTGTTTTTAAATCATAAAAGTATTTTATTATTTTCTAGTTACATGTAGAGATAGTTTTCAACATTTGTTTTTATAAGATTTCTAGCTCCACATTTTTCTCCCAGCCTCCCTTCCCTCCCCACTCAACAAGACAGCAAGCAATCTGATATAGGTTATATATGTACAATCACGTTAAACATATTTCTGCATTAGTCATGCTATAAAGGAAGAATCAGAACAAAAGGGAAAAACCTCTAAAAAGAAAAACAAAAAAAGTAGAAATAGTATGGCTCAATCTGCATATAGATGCCATAGTTCTTTTTTTTTTCTGGATTTGGAGAGCATTTTCCATCATGAGTACTTTGGAACTATCTTAGACCGTTGCACTGTTGGGAAGAATCAAGTCTATCATAGTTGATCAAAACACAATGTTGGTGATACTGTGTACAGTGTTCTCCTGGTTCTGCTCATCTCACTCAGCATCAGTTCATGAAAGTCATTACAAGTTTTTCTGAAATCTGCCTGCTCATCATTTCTTACAGCACAATAGCATTCCATTACATTCATACAACACAACTTGTTGAGCCATTCCCCAATTGATGGTCATCCCCTCAATTTCCAATCACTTGCCACCACAAAAAGAACAGCTATAAATATTTTTGTACATGTGGTTCCTTTTCCCTTTTTCATGATCTTGTTGGGTCAAAGGGCATGCACAGCTTTATAGGCCTTTGTACATAGTTCCAAATTGTTCTCCAGAATTGTTGGATAAGTTCGCAGCTCCACCAACAATGCATGTGTTCCAATTTTTCCACAGCTTCTCCAACATTTATTATTTTCCTTTTTTGTCATATTAGTCAATCTGATAGGCATCAGGTTGTTTTAATTTGCATCTCTCTAATCAGTAGTGATTTAGAGCATTTTTTCATATGGGAAGAGATAGCTTTGATTTCTCCATCAGAAAACTGACAGTTCATACCCTTTGACCATTTCTCAATTGGGCAACAATTGATTGTTTAATCATAGTTTATTATTTTTGGTTAACTCAAGAAAATCTCAGACCATATAAAAACAAACTAATCATGACAATTTCTAGGATTCAAAATGGGTGGATGGATTTGGAGTCAGAAGAATTGGGGATTTAAACCCCTGCCACATAATAAATGTGTGAGCCTCAGATTCTTCATCTCAGTTATTTTATTTTATTATATATTATTTTATTTGATCTTCAAATTAACACTGTGAAATATAAGGGCTGTTATTCTATTTTACAGATGGCAGAATGGAGGCTGATACACACAGCTAGCCAGTTTCTGAAATAGGTTTTTACTCAGGTCTTCCTAACTCCAAGTCAAATAATTAACCCATTACATCTCTTAGTTGAGTTTGTTAGAGCTGGATTGCAAAGGGCTTAAAGGCCAGAGAAGCATTTCATCTATAAAATAAGGGGGTTGGAACAGATTATCTCTAAGGCACCTTCCAGCTATAAATGAAGATTTGATTTTGAGCCTCCCCAACTCCAGGTAAATTGATGTAAGATAAGTGAAATGTACGATGACATCGACTCCAGAAGTCACTGATAAGGAGGTATTGATATGCATTGATGGCACAGTGGATAAAGCACTGGCCCTGGATTCAGGAGGACCTGAGTTCAAATCTGGCCTCAGACACTTGACACTTACTAGCTGTGTGACCCTGTGCAAGTCACTTAACCCTCATTGTCCTAAAAAAAAAAAAAAAGATGTTAAGAACGATGATCCCTTTACCAAGGATGAACATCTCATTGGAAGCACTGGTAAAATTGGACATGCCCTTGGGGAAAGGGCAGAGGAGTAGCTAAACCCAATAATGAGCAGTTGGTGTGTTTAAGACAGTTAAAGAGAAGTCAAGAATTGAAAATAACCCCTCTTTTCCTCTTGGGTGTATGAGTGAGTGTGTGTAGGAGGGTACTTCTGGGGAGTCCTCACTAAGCTCCCCTCTGTGGGAAAGTTGTTCAGCTGGGCTCCCAAACGTTTCTAATCTCTAAAGTCCTACTCTCCCTCAAACCCTCCCTTCTTTGTTGTCAGGGACATTGAGATAATCTTCTAAGGATCTTTTTAATTATACATGTGTCACTATAGTGAAGTAAAGAGCTTGGTTTTTTCCTGACTGCTGGCATTCTCTTGGGCTGGCTTTGAGTCTACTGGCTAGTTTTATGACTTAGATATATAAAAACCCCAAAGGTAGGTGGCCATTTTTTTTTTTGGCCCAGCCAATCAGGTTGTCCCTTTCCTACTCATTCAGAAAGTTCACTTAGCCAAGAGGTTCGTGACTTCACCTCTCGCCTGCACTATTGCAACAACCTCATAATTGGTCTCCAATCTGGATATACCCTCCTCTAATCCATCCACTACATAAAATGATATTCCTAAAGCACATTATGATTTCATTCCCGATTACTAAATCCAGTGAATCAATATCTCTAAGATCAAATATAAACTTAACTGTTTTCCATTTAATGACTTTCATAACCTAGTTCCAACCTGCACTTCGGTTAAAGGATCACTGGGAGTTTGTCACATTTAGATTATCTTTGATTATATCTTATACATCAAGTGAGGTGGGAACAGGGAGGGTGGAGATAAATCAAATATTTCCCTTTCTTTATGACAAAGATAAAAAAGGTAAGAAGGCAATTGTTCAACCAAGAATCAACTTTAATGAATCATCCAGCAGGTGATTATAGTGATTCTCCTGGTTTTAGGTTCTATCAGTCACAGGAAAAAGCACATAGATTTGACCATTCTCTCCCTGGTTCACAAAGATCCACCTGTATTGCCTCAAGTGGAAAATAGAAGCTTCTTTAGCATTTAAGCCCTTCCCAATCTGGCTCTAACAAGCTCAGATGTACTGGGTTAATTATTGGACTCGAGTTAGGAAGCCATCAAAACAAATCCTATTTCAAAAACTAATTCTGTGTATTTGTGTGTGAGCCTCCATCTTGCCATCTATAAAATGGAATAATAATAGGCTCCATTTGAGGATCAAATAAAATAATATATGTAAAGCACTTCACAAACCTTAAAGTGCTATCTATCTGCTATTTTTTTTTCAGATTTACTTTTACTTTACTTACTCTATCATCTACACCAGAGCTTCTTAAACTTTTCCTGCTCATTACCCTTTTTTGCCTGAGAAATTTTGACGTGAGGCCAGGTATATAGATATATAAATTAGGTTTACATAATCTTTTACTGTTGCTGAATTTTTTTTGCTAACCACCACATTCAGTACGGGTTCCCAAGACACAGTTTAAGAAGTTTGGATCTAGGGGGCAACTAGGTGGCACAGTGGATAAGCACAGGCCTTGGATTCAGGAGGACCTGAGTTCAAATCTGACCTCAGAAACTTGACACTTACTAGCTATGTAACCCTGGACAAATCATTTAACCCTCATTTCCCTGGCGGGGAGGGGAGGGTAGAAGAAAAGAAACTATGATATTAACCTTTATTGCCCCCCCCCCCAAAAGGTAGGATCTAGATAAACTGGCCAACCTGTTGCTCCTTGTACACAACAATTTCCCCCTCAACCCCTTTGTACGGCTCCCCCAATTGATGCATTCTCTCCTTACCCCTGGCTCTTAGAATCCCTCAAAGTCTTTCCCAAGTGCTACTTCCTACAGAAGTTCTGATTCCGCCAGCTGCCACTGATTTCATTCCATTTCTTCGTACTTATTGTGTATCTATGCATTCAACCTGTAGAAAGGCAGCTTGGGAAAGTGAATCCAGAACTGGCCTGAAAATGAGAAAAAGATCCCAGTTCAAGTCCCATCTCTGACACATGCTGGTTAAGTGACCCTGTGCAAATCACATGATGCTCCCAGATTTCTCTAGTGAGGCTGTCAGTTTCAGAGTAGAAGGAGGTATGCGTTGGTGGGAGGGAATTCACCGACAGGAGTTCCTTGCACAGATGAAATAGCAGGTACATTTAAAAAAACCTGTTATGCTCTTCTATGAGTAACTGTCAGAATCCCTTTGTATCCCTAGCTCAGTGGGTATGGGCACATAATTGGTGATTGGGAAATGCTTGATTGATTAATAACCAAACTTAATAAAGAAAAAAAAGCCATTCAAAATCAAAGACTAGACTCTACTCTTCCCTCTACAACCCACAACAGCAAGAGCTTCATGTAAGTCATTTCTTATAAACAAACAAGTGTTATAGCCTCTTGTGACTGTAGGTTTGGAGAAGAGGGGCAGGGAAAGTGAGGATCCTTAGGTGATCTTGGAATCTGGAGACTGAAAGGACCTAAGAGATTATCTCCTACTAGACAAAACAAAGAATTTTAAGTGACTCCAAACAAAAGTTGTCTGCCTTATGCTGAAACAAGCACATGCCAACCCTCTGCTGCAATGGGGAACAGTCAATAGGTAAGGTCTTCTCACAAAGGATATTACCTTCCTTCAAGCCCCTCCCATTTCCTCCAAGGCCCTTCCCATTATTTTAAATCATTGTCTTTGCTCCCTCCTTCTTTCTCAGCAGTTAAGAAAACCTGGAGAAGCAGGCACTTCGGAGCTGGATTTCCTTGAGAAACTTTGGTTCGGATTGGTTAAAGTTGGGGATTAAAATAATATGGGAGAGACTAGACCGACTCAAGTGGTAGCAGACCCCCACCCTGCGCTTGAATGAATTTTTATTGTTGAAAATTAGATTTGTGGATCAAAGCCAGGCCACTGGTCTCTGTTATGTACAGCTGAGAAAGTTTTGTATTGCTCGTTTCATTTTCCAAATCTGTGGAAGCTGCATGGAGGAGGGTAGTTTCAAATTTCTTTGGAAGCTTTGCTTTAGAACTCAGCTTTTCAGAGTTTCCAGCTGGCTGAGTGTTGCGCACAGGTCACAGTGTCCGTTTATTTTCAGTTGAACTTCTTGAAGGGTAGGATTCACTTCCAAGGTAGGGGAAGAGTGAGGTTCAGTGCAGAAGAGACGACTCTATAGAAACAACAATATTATTAGTGAACAATAAAATACATCTTCCAAGTTACCATTAAAAAATAACCCTGTTTTTGCCTCGGGATCCAGCTCAGCTTTTCTCACCAACTTCAGAATCCAGACTGCCACTCTCCCCGCCTTCTCTCCCCCCCCCCCCCCCCCCAACAAAACAAAACCTGCCAACTTTAGAAGTTTGCCTAAGTCTTCCAGGCCCTGCAAAGTAGAAAGCTCAGCTCAGCAGTTTTGCCCCCGGGACAACAGTGAACTCCTGGAAGGGGCGGGACTGAAACTGGGCAACTGCTCTAACAATTAGCGACCCCTTTCTCTCCCCACTTCCCGACTTCAGACCTTGACCTTGGGGCTCGGGGCGGGCATGAAGCCCTCCTGGCTGCAGTGTCGGAAGGTCACGGGCGCGGGGGGTCTCGGGGCTCCCCTGCAGGGCTCGGCAGCGGCTCGGGGAGCGGCTCCAGCCCGCCGGGCATACCTGGCCCCCCCGCCCCGGAGTAGTCTCGGCATAAGTGGGGGCTGCCGCTCCCTGTCGTCGGGCAGCAGCACCGGTGGTGGTGCAGCCAGCGAGTATAAGACGCACTTCGCGGCCTCGGTGTCCGACCCCGAGAGGTTCTGGGGGAAAGCAGCGGAGCAGATCAGCTGGTACAAGCCCTGGACCAAAACGCTGGAGAACAGCCACCCACCAGCCACAAGTTGGTGAGTGACTCCCCGACGGGTCCCCGAGCCCGCCGGGGGTGGCATTAGCCTCTCCTGGCACAGCTGGGGCAAATCCAGCACAGAGTAACGCCCTGGCGTTAAAAGATCTGGGTTCGAATGCTGTCTCTGATGCTTACAATGGCTTAGATCAGGGACAGGTGTCTGGCCCTCAGTTTCCTCATCTGTAAAATCAGAGGATTGCGCTAACTGGCCTCCGAAGTGCCTTCCACCTCTAAATCCAGCAGCCTATGGAAGTGTCCTAAAAAGCCCTGGTTAGTGCTACAGCACAAACTATTATCCTCCTTGGAGGTAAAATGACTAGAGATGGGAGCAAGTCTCAGACTCGGGTTTTCACTGGCCCCAAATATCTTTAGCTAATTTCTACCCCCACAGTCTGTCCCCTAGGCACCCTGTTTGGGAAACAGGGTATTAACCTGGAAACAACGAACTTGTTTTTCACATGTGTATATATACATTATATGCATACATATAGATATATATGAAAAAAGTTCACTCACTCATAACGACTTCTTTGTAATCCCGTCTTTTATTCTATGCATTTAAACATAATTTAAGAAAGGATACATAGGCTTCTGACTGTCAAAGGTGTCCAAGACACAGAAATGGTTAAGAACTCCTCATTTT
Source organism: Dromiciops gliroides (assembly GCF_019393635.1). NCBI lineage: Eukaryota > Metazoa > Chordata > Mammalia > Microbiotheria > Microbiotheriidae > Dromiciops > Dromiciops gliroides. Next base: position 255,568,324 of record NC_057865.1, read on the forward strand.
CACTCACAAAATTTAAGAGCTTTAAGGGATCCCCCAGTCTGAACCCTCTTGTTTTACAAGTGAGGAAACTGAGGACTAGTCCTGCTTGTAGAACAAGTGCAGGAACTCGGATCTCTTGAAGTCTCTAGAGACACAGCTGAGAGTGGTTTTTTTTTTTTTTCCTTTCTATTATTTTGGGAGGTCAAGCAGTGAACTAATAAACTACCTCCTTTTCTTTCTTGCTCAGGAGTGCCAAAATATTCTCTTTTAAGTGAAAAGGACCTTTCTGAAACTATCTTTTATTTTTAATTACAAATACATTTTGCCTTTTCTGGACGAGTCGTTTGACGGTACTTTATTTAAGTATTCATTATTGCCAAGGATTTTGTTAATCAGCTTTTCTTAATACATACACATTTGTACAAGGGAACCCAGGCCTGTGATTTCACCAGAGTGGAAACCCTCTTCACCAATGCTAGTTGGCATTTGCCTCTAATTTGGGGCACACTTTGAGGCACAGTTAAGAAGTTGAACCTAGTTCTTCTTGGCCCCAAGACCCAGCCTCTAACCACTCTGCCAAGTTGTCATTCTGAAAAAAAAATGAATGTGGCTGTAATCAAGAAGACATTGGCCGTACTTACATTGCTCAATTTTGTATTGAAATGATGCAGACTGCACTAAGATGAAGAATTGTCATGAGGTTTTGCTTTCAGAATACACACATACAGAGTGTCCAGAAGTTTTAGTGCAGTTTCTTTGGTAGGGGGTGAAGTCAACAGAGCCCCCTGGATTTAAATTCTGGAAGACCTGAGTTTGAATTCTCCCTCAAATATTCACTAAGCTTGAATAGCTGAAAGCTGCACTAAGACTTTTGGGACAGCTTGTATTTCTACCAAGGAACTTGATTTGGTTTGGTTTGGGGTAGGGGTTGGAAAAAACCATCCCACTGGGAATATATATTTAATGAGTTCATTTATTTTAAAAGATACACCCCAAACTTACTTTTAGGTTTTAGCAATCAGTTGACTATATCATACATGTATAGGTATAAAGACTGGTGAGTTCCCATCTCCCCATATGGCAGGGGGCCTCAGACTAATTTTCTTTTGGAGAGAATGTTTTGAGAGTCAGTGGAGATAGTTGGCAGATTTCAGACAGTTCATCTTGGAATCAGAAACCAGTTTGGAGATGGGCCAGCTAAAACCGATTGGGATTTTCTGTTATAGAAAAAGATACAAGAGCTAAGCCTCGAATGTCTAACTGCAATTTGGAAACAAAACAAAACTGGCAGCAACCTTGGGGAAAATCCCACAGTACCGAACAATATGGAGATGTCTGTTGATACATTGTTGATATGTTGTTGAATCAAAGGTCCCATGGGCTGAATGACTCTAGAGAGAGTTTCATGGAAAAATCCATTAGGTCATTACTTTTCTAAGCTCAATATATTGAGAGACATTTAGCACTGCTAGTAATCCTTTTGATAACAGACCAGTTTAATACATGGCTTTTCCCACCCAGGAATTAGACACCGATAATCCATCATTTAAGTTACTTTCCCCTGAAACTGAAATCAGACACGAAATCCCCCGCGTGTTTATACCACTCACTTTTTGTACTGAGCATCATAACTAGCTCATTTGTCCAGTCATATCACAAATAATTAGTTGTTGTTCTTTCTCTCTCCCTTTGAGATATGCCAGTGGTGTTAAACTCAAATAGAAATGGGGGCAACTACACCTTGAGGCAGCTAAATGTTACAATGGATAGCTCTAGAAGGGGCCTGGAGTCAGGAAAACCTATCTTCCTAAATTCACATCTGTCCTCATACACCTACTAGATTAACTGTGTAACCCTGGGCAAATCACTTAATCCCTGTTTACCTTAGTTTCTTAATCTGGAAAATGAGAAGGAGAAGGAAATGGCAAGCCACTCTAGTATCTTTGCCAAGAAAACCTCAAATGGGATCATAAAGAGTAGGGCACAGGGGGAGGCTAGGCAGTGCAGTGGATAAAGCACTGGCCCTGGATTCAGGAGTACCTAGGTTCAAATCCAGCCTCAGACACTTAAGTGACCCTGGGCAAGTCACTTAACCGTCATTGCCCTGCAAAAAAAAAATAATAAAAAAGAAAGAAAGAAAAGGAAAGAAAAGAAAAGAAAGAGTAGGGCACAACTGAAAAAAGTGACTGAACAATAAACCCTTCTGAAGGATGCTCGTGGGCTGGATCTTGACTTAAACCACAAATTAACATTATTTATGTTATATTGTATTTTTATTTATTTTGTTAAATATTTCCCCCTTATATTTTAATCTGGTTGTGGCTGCACTTGGGAGTGTTTTAAGGTCGAATTTGACACATCTGAGCTACATTAACTTTGAAGATCCCCTCCTCCCCTCCTCCCCTCCTCCCCTCCTCCAGTTTTGAACTAATGATATAATTTATAGTAATGGTGTTTATGAAGTTCCTTAAGTAAATACAGATCACTGGGGAGTAATGAAGACCTACTCAACATTTAGAAGACTTAAAATAAATAGAAAAGAACATTTACTATTTACCAAATATTAACTTCATTGTAAACTGTGTTTAGCACTATGAAGAATCCAAGGTTGTTATCCTAGAAGAGTTTATAATCTATTTGGTGAGGCGAGATATACACAATCAAATTAAATAGTAATAAATCAAGGTAGGACTAAGTATGATCTTGGTAAGTGACTTCTTTGTGTGTCAGTTCTGCTGCTCTTATTTATTAAGGAGAGGTGGGGGAGGGAAGGGGAAAAGGCTAAGTTTGAACTAGAATTATTCATAAAGCTTAATTTACCTTGGATGCACATAAAAATAAAATAATTATCTAAGACATAATTATATAAATAAAACCTTAGGCAAAGTGTTTTGTCTTTCAGGGACTTGGTCTCTCCATTTGCGAAATGAGCAGTTTCAATCAGGTACCTCTGCCAATGGAATAGAAAATTCTGTGGAGTTTGGACTTTGTTTTTTGTTTGTTTTTTGTATCCCCAGTGCTCTGTACATAGTAGGGATTATTTATTCATTGATTAGTTGTTCTCTAAGGTCTTTTCTAGCTATAACATTCCACAATTTTTCATGTATTATGCTGAAAGTTGTATATATGTTTTATAGGAAGTTGCCAAAATATATTACCATTGTGAGCTCCATTTGATAAGAAAGGTTTTATGAGATTCCATTCTCAAGGGTGGTATTAGAAGCCTTTTAGAGGCATTTATGGTTCCTTTTGCCTCCCCTCCCCTTTGGATTCTCCATGTAAAATTCCAAAACAGATTGCAAAAAGAAATGAGAATATAGTTCTAGCATAGAAGGATCCTAACATGTCCTAGATAACTATGTATTGCTTAGTTAGTCCATAAACATCTCATAAAACACCTATTATGTATGAAATCCTATACCAAGCTGTGGAGATACAAAGTAAGACAAAAGACCAGAGCTCCCAATCTTATGGGGGTGACAACATGCAAACAATGATGTTGAAACAAGCTATGGCCAGCATAAATAGGAAATGGTAAACAGAGGAAAGTGAAGATTTAAGAGGACTTAGAAAAGGCTTTCTGTAGAAGGTGGCATTTTCTCTGGGACTGGAAAGAAGCCAGGAGGCTTATATGTGAATACATATATTCATGTAGTTACATATAAATATGTATATGCATATATATTCTATGACAAGCAGTATTAATTCATTTACATTATTCAGAGTGAGAAAGGATAACACTTGCAGTTAGAAAATTCTAAGAGGCAAAATCATATCAATATATGTGTGTATCATCAGAAGAGACAATAGGAAATAAATCATAGCAGTCACACCTTAGCAGACCCTACAAAAAGCCATTAATATCCAGAGGAAGAGTCTGACTTTAAACCATAGGTAGGATGATAGCTGGGGAAGACTGCTGAATATGGCAGTAAAAGTAGTCCTTTTTCTTTTTCTTGCTCAACATTTTATTTTATTGATAATGAAGCTGAGGTTAATAACACTAATAACAGTAACAATAAATGTTTCTTAATAGAAAAAACTTAAGAATCTTTGAAGGGCTATTCATCAGTTGACACAGCATCTTTTTTGTTTCATCCATAGAAATAGAGGTAGTAGGATGAAAAATGTTATTTCAAAGTCAAATTGTGTGTGTGTGTGTGTGTGTGTGTGTGTGTGTGTGTGTGTGTGTGTGTATACCTGGTCATTCTAGTGTTAAGAGTTTACTATGTACTGGGCACTGTCCTATAAAGTAATCTTTTTTTTTTTCAAAGTAGCTAGAAGTCTTTATTCTTGGTTCTATGGAGTCATGATGTGTCATTCAACTGATCATATTTCTAGCCTTTCAAAGCTATATTATTTTTTATATTAAATTTATTTATTTAGAAATTTCACCAAGTTACATGTAAAATCAAATTTTCACTTTGATTTTTTAAAACGCTGTGTTCCAAATTCTCTTGCTTCCCCCTCCCCCCACCCTTCCCTAAGAAAGTAGTCTTTTAATCTGGAAAAAAATATGCAAATTGGATTAAAGGGAAGTGGAATGGAGTGTCAGGAAAATCACTGCAGGAATCCAAGTATAAGGAAATGAGGGTTGTGATTGAGCTCTCTTTTGTAAATCTGTCTGAATATGAAGGTTCTCTCCATGTCCTTTACCAAAAAGCAGAGGAGGCTCATTGAGGAGAGGAAGGGGGACTCCAAGCAAAGTAAGCCAAGTAAGAAAGTGGATCTCTATGTTGGTATGTTGCAAAATAGTGAAATGGCATACCTAAAGATCTTGGTCTACCATAGTCAACACTTAATAAATGTTTGTTGTGTGATTGGTAGGGAGCACTTATGGCTGTGATTTCCCTTCAGCCTGCACCCATGGCAGATGTTTATCAGCTCGACAGACAGAGGGAGGGAGGGTTTCTTAAATTTGCTGGTTGTGAACTTTTTTAAAAAAATGATAACAATTTCATTATAAATGCTTTCCTTTTTAATGCTGTGTATTTTAATGTTATTCATTTTAAAACATTATGCCAAGGAGGGGTTCATAAGGTTCACTGGACTGGCAAAGAGATCCATGGCATGAAAAAAAAAAAGGTTTAGGAACTCTTGAAGTAGATGCTGTGATGTCCTGAGTGAAATAGATGAGAAAATGTGCACCTTTTACCCAGTGATTACTCTACAACACTCCTCCACCCATCAGGTCATTGAGCCATAAGGAATTGCTCAGCATATTGATTTTTATCTTTCATTGAATTCCCAGTGCTTACTTTGTTCAGTGCCTGAAATACAGTAGGCACTTAATAAGTGCTTCTCAGCTTCACTGGACTCCAGTCAGTATAGTATAAATAAGCTCAAGACATTTTGTCCCTAATCCATGGCTTACTGATGGCTCAGGCACCCCAAGCAATGCACACCAGCATATACTCTGTTGACTATGTTTCAGTGACTTAATATTGCATCTAAGATCAAATGCAAAATCCTCTGTTTGGCCTTTTACAGTATGACCCCAACCTACTTTTTCATGCTTATGCATTACTTGCCCTTATGGTGATTTTGTCTGCTTGCTATTCCTGTAGGTCAAATTCCACATTCAGCCTCTGTATTTTTATATAGCCTGGCCCTCATGCTGGGTATGTCCTCATTCCTCATCTCTGCCTCTTAGAATTCCCAGTTTCTTCGAAGTTAAACTCAAACACCATCTCCTATGTAAGACCTTTGCTGATTTCTCTCTCACATCTATTAGGTCCTCTATGTTCAAAAAATTACCATGCATTTTAAAAATTCTTATTTTTGGACACTTTGGTTCCTCATATAGAATTTAATGTGTTAATTGAGAGCAAGGATTGTTTTATTTTTGTCTTTGTATTCCCAGTGCCTAACAGGAAAGGAAGGAAGAAAAGAAGAAAGGGAGGGAGAGAGAGAGTGAAAAAGGGTAGGAGGAAGGAAGGAGGGAGAGGAAGAAGGAAAAGAAAGAAGGAATGGAGGGAGAGAAAAGGGAAAAGGAAAGAAGGAAAGGAAGAAGAAAGAAGGAAGGAAAGGAGAGAAACAAAGGAATAAGGGAGAAGGGAGGTAGGGGAGGAGGAAAGGAAAGAAGGAAGAGAAAGAAAGAAGAAAAGAAGGAAAGGAGGGGAATAAGAAAAAAGGAAGGGAAGGAGGAAAGAAGGGAAGAAGGAAGAAAAGGGAGGGAAAGAAAGGGGAAGAAAGGAAGGAAAGAGGGAAGGAGAAAAAGAGGGAAGAAAGGGAAAAGGAAGATATGTTAAGTGATTACTATGTGCTATGTATTGTATTGATCTAATATACAAGCACACAAGATAGTCCTTCAAAGATTTTATATTTTAATAGAACATAGGGAGTGGTGACCAGGGAGAAATGTTTTGGTGTCATGGGGTAGTTGATTGAAGCATTGGATGTTTTATAATTTCAGAACTAGGGTTAGAAAAAATGGGGTGAGTGCATAGGGCATGGCATGAAGATAGCAGGGAAATGGCCTGGTGGATCAGAGTCTGGGCAAGATAAGGTAAATATTCACCAGTCTTAAGCCCAGGGTCACAGGAGTGGAAGCTTGACCTCTGGGGAGGAGGTGTATGAAGGCTGGCATCATGGCATGGAGATGACTGCGAAGCAAAAAGTGCTCAATAAATGTCTTCTTAATACTCCTTAATTTCTGAGAAATGGATGCAAACTGTAGATAATGGCAACTGTCTACTATAAGGTCATTATCACCAGCCCTCTCAGTAATTTGAATGCTCGTGGTCTTTCCATTCTATCCATCATCTTCAGAACATAATTCATGCTGACGGCATTGGTAGCAACCTAATTAATCAAGTCTTCAACCCCCTGAGCACTACAGTCTTTTCCTGTTATTCAGTTATTTCAGTTGTATCTGACTCTTTGTGACCCCATTTGGGGTTTTCTTGGTAAAGATACTGGAGTAATTTGCCATTTCCTTCTCCAGCTCATTTTACAGATGAGGAAATTGAGACAAATAGGGTCAAATGACTTTTCCAGAATCAGACAGTAAGTCTCTGAGGCCAGATTTGAACTAAGGAAGACAAATCTTCTTGATTACAGGTCCAGCACTCTATCCACTGCCACCTAGTTGTCCCTAGTTTTTTCCTACTTCACTTTGACCACAGAGTGGCATCACTTTTAAGATCTATAACTTTGCAATTACATTATTAGACCACAATCTCCTTTCATTACATATCTCCCTTTCTTTCACTCCATCTAACACTCATTTTCCTCTGAATGTGACCTCTTTTCCCTTGACCCATCCCAATTCTCCTAGTCAATCACACTTCATTTGCTTCCAGATTAATTTTTTATAAATTATAAAAGTATTTAAATATTTTCCAGTTACGTGTAGAGATAGTTTTCAACATTTGTTTTTACAAGACTGATTCACTTTTGAACACATTGTCAACACCTTTAATGTTCTTCCCCAGTTGCTACTCTAAAATTCCTTGTCCTTTCTCCAAACTACCACCGTTCCTAATCTGTGAATACTCATCCCTGGATGGATGCTACCATCTTCTGGGTACTGCTTGAGAAAGTCATAAAGTAACACTGGTTTTTACCCCCCACTACAAATTCATCATAATTTTCTCTGACACCTTGCTACTTCCTGATAATACTCTGATTCTACCTCTATTGATTTTGTGTTCCTTTCCCCATAGGGATTCAACTCCTATATTCCTAAAAGTGACTACTCCAAACCTTTTCTTCTTTTGTTCCTCTTATTTCCCACACCCCACCCTATCCTCTCCATTTAACCTCAGGCAACCAAGTATCCTACTTCACTAAGAGTATTGAAACCAAATTTCCCCATTTGAATTCCTAGTAACTGAGCAGCAGCAATGCCCAATCTGTTTTTTTTCATGCAGAAGATGTCTTACCTCCTAAATCCTAACTTAGTCAAGAAGGATGCTTGTATTTTTGTCGTTGCTCAGTTGTGTCCAACTCTGTGACCCCATTGAGGTTTTCTTGGCAAAGATACTGGACTACTTTGCATTTCCATATCCAGTGTATTTTGTAGTTGAGGAAACTAAGTCAAATGGGGTTAAGTGACTTGCCAGGGTCACACAGCTAGTAAGTGTTAAGTGTCTGAGGCCAGATTTGAACTCAGGTCCTCCTGACTCCAGGGCCTGTGCTCAATCCACTGCACCACCTGGGTGCCCCTAAATCTGAGTACTCTTAACCACCACACCACCTAACTGCTCCAACAGCAACATTGAGACCTGATATCTCTATTTGAATTCCTCATAATTTAGCAGCAGCAATGCCCAACCTGTCCTTCACTTTTTGGTTTTTGGTTTTTGTTTTTTGTTTTGGTGAGGCAATTGGGGTTAAGTGAAGTGTTAAGTGTCTGATGTCGGATTTGAACTCAGGTCCTCCTGACTCCAGGGCCCGTGCTCGATCTACTGCGCCACCTAGCTGCCCCCTGTCCTTCACTTTTGCTGCAGAATATGTGCTCTCACCAAGACTAGTCTTTGAACTTTGTGCTTCTGATCGCATTTGCTGTAGTCTATTCCAGGGCTTTGCTCTTCTTCCTTACAGTTCAGTCTTTCCCTTTCCACTGGCTTCCTGTGCTTGGGTCTCTGTCATCTCACTACAAACATGATTAGGTATTAATTCCAAAAAAGAAAATTCTTTACTTGATCTTTTTATCTCATTTAACTGCCAGCCCCCTATTTCCTTCCTTTTTCCTGAAAAACTTATAGGATTGATAAAGCAGTGATTGTGTGCCAGGCATTATGCTGAACACTGGAGATATGTAAATAAAATCTCTCAAGATGGTTCCTACCTTCAGGGAGTTTATACTCTCACGGAGGAAGACAGCCCATAGAAGGGAGGAGCTAGAAGTTGGCAAGGCACAAGACTGATGTGGAAGAGGAGAGGAAGTCTAGTTGGAGGTGGAATGTACATGGCTAGAGCCTTTCATGAAACAATGGCCCAAATTAGCATCAACTGGGCAAAGTTCATCCCTCAAAATTCAGAGGAGTCCAAACTGAAGTGAAAGCAAAAAAGTTTTATTAGGAGGACAATTAGACACTAGTGCCAAGGCATCTCAGTACAAAGTACAAAAGAGACCACACCTCAGGAGAGGCAGGGGTTATTTATACTTAAAAACCACAAAGAAGAGGTTTACTAGGGTTGGGGTGGTTGAGTTGAAGAATGGACAATCTTTCACAGCACAGGAGGGACATGGAAGCAGCATGTATTTTTAGGAACAGTTGTCCACAAGTCTAGTTTGGGCCTATCTGCCATAGGGCACAGTTCAGCAAGGTCAGCCAGCAGATACCAGCAAAGGCATCTGGGAATGAAGAAGACTTTGGTTCACTGAAGGCTCCTGATTGGCTCCTTTCAGCAAAGGGACTTACTCAGTGTCCAGTGCACCTGCTTAGCATGGTAACTCATAGAAAATACATATATTTATCTCAGGAGTACTCTCCAACTAGGGAACCAGCACTCAAGACCACAGGGCAAAGAGTAGATGCTGCTATCGAGAAGATGAAGTCCAGTGAGGGCGGAGTATGGAGGGTATATTATGCTTCTCATTTCTGTTTTCTCCTTTCCACTCAACCCTTTCTGACTAGGCTTTTGTCATTCCCCCCACTCCCTTGAAACTGATTTCTTAAAGGTTATCAATAACCTCTTTTAAAAAAAATAATATTTTATTTTCCCCAATTAAAAGTAAAAATAATTTTTAAATTATTTTATAAAATTTTGAGTTCCAAATTCTCTCCCTACCTTCCTGCCACGCCATCTTTGAAAAGGCAAGCAATTTGACACAGGTTAAATGTGTTTAGTCATGCAAAATATATTTTCATATAAGTCATGCTGTGAAAGAGAACATGGGAAAACCCCAACAAAAATAGAGAGCAAAGAAAAAGTATTTTTGATCTGCATTCAGACTACATCATTTTTTTAAACTCTGGAAATGGATAGCACCTTTCATCATAAGACCTTCAGAATTGTCTTGAATCATTGTACTGCTGAGAATAGCTAAGTTATTCACAGTAGATCATCATACAATATTGCTGTTTCTGTGTACAGTGTTCCCCTGGTTCTGCTCCTTTCACTTTGTATCAGTTCATGCAAATCTTTCTGGGTTTTTCTGAGAGCATGCCGCTCATCATTTCTTATACCACAATAGTATTCCATCACAACAATATACCACAGCTTGGTCAGTCATTCCTCAATTGACAGAAATCTTCTGAATTTCTAATTCTTTGCTACCACTAAAAGAGCTGCTATAAATATTTGTGTACATAGGTGCTGCTCTTTTTAAAAAATCTTTTTAGGATACAGACCTACTAGTGGTATTGATCATTCAAAGGGTATGCATGGTTTTATAGCTCTTTGGGTTCCAAATTGCTCTCCAGAATGGTTGAATCAGTATAAACCTTCAACAATAGTGCATTGGTGTTTTAATTTTTCCACATTCCCTCCAACATTTGTCATTTTCCTTTTCTGTCCTATTAGTCAATGTGATAGGTGTGGATTCCTTCCATTTCTATTTTACCTCATGATTCCAGAATATAAGGACAGTTTTCACTTGTAATTTCTTGAAAGATGGCATCTGGGCTCTTTTTTATCATAGTTTTCAGGAAATCCAATAATTCTTAAATTATCTCACCTGGATCTATTTTCCAGGTCATTTTTTTCAATGAAATATTTTCTATTTTCTTCAATTATTTTCATTTTTTAAAATTTTGTTTTATTGTTTCTTGATGTCAGAAAATCATTGGCTTTCACTTGCCCAATTCTAATTTTAATGAAATATTTTCTTCAGCAAGCAAATTTTGTACCTCCTTTTCCATTTGGCTAGTTCTACTTTTTAAAAAGTTATTTTCTTCAGTGGATTTTTGTACCTCTTTTTCCATTTGGCTAATTCTGTTTTTCATGGTATTTTTCTCTTCATTGGCTTTTTGTACCTTTTTTTGACCATCCAGCCTATTCTGTTTTTTAAGGTGTTTACTTTCTTCAATATTTTTGTGCCTCCTTTACCAAGATGTTGACCCTTTCCCCCCCTGATTTTCTTGCATCCCATTTCTCTTCCCAATTTTTCTTCAACCTCTCTTATCAAATAAATTAATCAAATTTTAAAAATCCTTTTTGCTCTATTCTGTGGTGTATGGCCAATTCATATTTTTCTCTGAGGCTTTGGATGTAGCAGTTTTGACTTTGTTGTTTTCTCCTGAGTTTGTATTTCGAACTTCCTTGTCACTCTAGTATCTTTCTATAGTCAGGTTCTTTTCCTGCTGTTCAGTTTCCAGCCTATTTCTTGACTTTTAATATGCTAACATGGGACTCTGCTTCTGGAGTGAAGGGGGAACTATTCCAAACTTCAGTGGTTTTTTAATGCAGTTGTTTCAGAGATAATTCTAAGGACATGTAAATTTTCAGTTCTTCTAAGGTGGCATAATCCAGGGGAAAGCGTGTTTCCTCTGGTACTGTGCACTGGTCTGTGAAAAGCCACAAACACCCCTTTTCACTGTGGAACTGTGAGTAGAGTCCCTGCTCCCATGGGGCCACAAGCTCCGGTGTGCTAGTGATCCTTCTCTGGATATAGTAGCCATGAGGAGCACGACCTAGTTCCTTAAGGTTCAGGGTAGGAGGTGGAATAGGGAGGGTGTGAATCTGCTGCAGCCTGAAGACTGAGAAATTTATTAGTGGAAGGAGAAGCTGTAGGAAATGATATGCTAGAGGTGATATGCAGTATAACCAGAATTGCTAGAGATATGAATCAAAAGAGAATAGCAGAATGAGGGAAGTAGGAAAGAAGGAACAACACGGCTGGCAGGATTACCCACTGGACTTGCAGTAAAAATGCAGGAAGCAGAGATTTGGCTAGTATGTGCTGGAAGTTTTCTGGGATTTGTAATTGAAGTGTATGTGTGTGTGTGTGTGTGTGTGTGTGTGTGTGTGTGTGTGTGTGTATATGTGTGTGTTGGGAGCAGGAAGGACAAGGTTCCCACCAGGAAGTGGGAAATAAGTATTCCATTGTTAATTGGACTTAGATCTCTGTATTGTTCCCCCTGTTATTTCCATGACTTGTAATAAACCTGTATAGGTCTAAATGCTTGCTGTTAGCCTGATGCTTGCAGGGGAACTGAAGGTTCCCTGCCCCCAACTGTGTGGTCCCAAATTGTCCAACCTACAGTGAAAGAAACTGAGACAAAGCTCTGAGCTGATAGCACTTTATGAAAAGGTCCATGGCCCTCTATAATGAAGCTGACCTCAGATCTGCTTCATGATCTGATGCTCCCTTTCTCTGAGGCCTTGGTTTCATAGTGCTTGATACCCAGATGATAGAGAAGAGGCAAAATAAAATGCATGGTCTAATTGGTCAGTAGACTTATATCTTGACCTTTCAAGAGAACCTTTAGCTCACGCTTTTGATAGATTAGCCAGGAGAGAATAACCATATGTGGCGAGACTTGATGATCTTTCATTGGCCCTATGGTGGGAAATACATTGGGGAATAGATATGCAGACAGAGTCAAACAGTGGTCAAGTACTCATAGGACCTGTTGGCCAAATGCCATTGGCCATTTTTCCAGTAAAGCAGTTACAAAGGTGGAAATACAAGCCAAAATATTTGGGGGATTTTTCATACCATTGAGTCATGTTCACCACACTGGACTTGGTTATTTACTCCTCAAGCATTGGTTAAGCTCAAGCATTGACTATATAATTGCCCCTTTGGAATCAGACACATTGGAAATAAACCCAAGGTCTAAATAAAATAGATGTCTAAAGTAATCATTTCTAACTCCCATGAGTCACTTAGAAAGTCAGATGTTCCTTGGGCTTCCCTGAGGTATGTCAACATACAAATAGTTGGTGAGAAGCCTTCAAGGATAAACTTGATCTGTATAAACCTAATCCTGAGACATTGAGAAGGGTTACACATACATGCACATGGGCCTAACATTTCTCTGCTTAGAAATCTTTAGTGATGGGGCAGCTAGGTGGCGCAGTGGATTAAGCACCGGCCCTGGATTCAGGAGTATCTGAGTTCAAAACCGGCCTCAGACACATGATACTTACTAGCTGTGTGACCCTGGGCAAGTCACTTAACCCCCATTGCCCCGCAAAAAACAAACAAACAAACAAACAAAAAAGAAATCTTTAGTGGATGCTTATTGCTTGTTGAGTAATATCAAACCCATTCATGATCCTCTACAAAGATTCTTAACATGGGGTTATAAATATATTTTGATACATGTATTTCAATATAAATGGTTTCCTTTGTATTTTATTTTTATGCATTTAAAAACATCATTCTGGGGGCAGCTAGGTGTCACAGTGGTTAAAGCATTGGCCCTGGATTCAGGAGGACCTGAGTTCAAATCTGATCTCAGACACTTGACACTTACTAGCTGTGTGACCTTGGGCAAGTCACTTAACCTTCATTGCCCCGCAAAAAAGCTGTGAAAAGTTCCTAGAAACTAGGGACCTTGTATTATTTCATTTTGTACCTCCATTAAGAAGGGGCACAGTCCTGTTTACACAGTAGGCTCTTAGTAAGTGGTGTTTATTTTGTGCTTTCTGAAATGCATTTTGGCAGTTTTATAAGTGGAGATACTTTCCTTTCTTCAGTGAACTTTTGCTCTTTTGACAAACAAATATGGGGCCCACTGAAAACCTGTTGTGAAACCTGGGTGCTTCATTCATTTTGGGCCCTGACAATTTCTAATATATCTAGTAGCTTTATTTAAGGTAAAGTTATGATGTTTAAAGTAAAGGATTTGCCTTGAAGATGAAAGTTTTGTCTGCTTCTTAAGTGACCACTGGAAAAGTTAAAGTCCGATAGTTTTTTTTCTTGTTTAGTCATTTTCAGTTGTGCCCTACTCTTCATGACTCCATTTGGGATTTTCTTGACAAAGATACTGGAGTGGTTTGCCATTCCCTTCTTCAGATCATTTTACAGAAGAAGAAACTGAGGCAAAAATGGTTAAGTGACTTGCCCAGGGCCACACAGCTAGTAAGTGTCTGAGGTCAGATTTGAACTTGGGTCTCTCTGACTGCAGGCCCAGCACTCTTTCCATTGTGCCACTTAACCACCGGAGTCCAAAAGCAATTCTTAGCATTGTTTCGTGGGTACTTTAAGCATTCAGAGGATGATAGCATCTGGCGCAGGAAGAGCCCATCTGCTCCAACTCCATTATTGTATAGATGAGGAAATGAAAGACAGGAAACGTTGTGATTTGTCCAGAGTCACTCAGGTAATAGGTGCCAGTGGTAGATTTTGAACCCAGGTCTCAAGAGGGGAGGGGTGTCCATGAATTTGTTTAAAAAGTTCTGTTGCCTGTGAAAGCCTTAGTTACTATGATCAAGACAATGATCCAAGACAATTCCAAGGGACTCATGATGAACAATGCTATCAACTCCAGAGAGAGAGAGAGAACTCTCTCTTGAGTGCAGATTGAAGTAGATTTTTCTTCACTTTAATTTTTTTTGCAATGTGGCTAATGTGGAATGATGTTTTCCATGACTCTACATCTAATGGGTATTATATTGCTTGTCTGCTCAATGGGTGGAGAAGGAAGGAGGGAAAGAATTTAGAAATGAAAATTTTAAAATGAATGTTTCTCTCATAACTGTATTTCCATATAACTATTATCCTCTGTAATCCTATGTAATTTGATAAATTTATAAAGATTATTTTAAACAGGTTCCTATAGACCTCGCTAATGTGCCAAAGGGGGGCCTATGACAAAAAAAGTTAATGGCTACCTCCCACCCCCACCCCAGCTAGAGTTTTCTCCACTACCCAATGCTACCTCCATTTAAGGCTGTGCCATTTGGTGCTATTCACCTTTACTAGTATAAAGTTCAGATTTTGATAAGTTATATAGCTTGACATGGTGGATAGATGACTGGACTTAAGTTGGGAAGACCAGGTACCATCCTGCCTCAAGATTGTATGACCCTGGGCAAGTCACTTAACCCCATGTCTCATTGGGTTGATGTGAGGATCAAAGGACAATGCATGGAAGGAGCTTTGAAATCTTAAAATTATATATACATATATAATAATATTATTACTGCTACTATTACTTAATTACTTGGTGGACATCTCTAATTCCTCATCTGTAATCTCACTCTGCTTCAAATCTCCCTTGCCTTTTCCCAACTCCCTTTTCTCTATTGTCTTCCCTTCTTAGAATGTAAGCTTTCTGAAGGTAGGGACTGTCTTGTTTTCTTGCATTTGTGTCCCCAAGCAGTTAGCACAGTACCTGTCATATAGTTAGTGTTTTATAAGATTTTTTCCAGCTATTTTTATTATTACAAAAAACTCATTTTAAAATAGTCTCTTCAAATATTCTCCCCATGAAGGACTCCAGAGATGGGCTTTAGTCAGTGTTCAGAAGGTCTACAGATTGGGGCCTCCATAGCTTACTTTCCTGTTTTAAAAAAACTGCTGAATTGGGGGCAGGTAGGTGGTGCAGTGGATAAAGCACTGGCCCTGGATTCAAATTTGACCTCAGACACTTGACACTTACTTACTAGCTGTGTGACCCTGGGCAAGTCACTTAACCCTCATTGCCCTGCAACAAAAAACAAAAACAAAACAAAACAAAACAAAAAAACCTGCTGAATCTTTAGGATATCACACAAAGGAGAAAAGCTAAAAACCACAACAGTTATGTAAGCATCAGTGAATTGCCTAGAAAACCTCACAATCAATGAACAATGGGAAACTTGATAGGCTGTGATCTCTTACCTCCTGAGTGGTGTGTGAGGGGAGTGGAAGAAAGCTCTTTTGCCACCTTCTGAGAGTAGCCTGTTCCCCCTCCTCACTTCCCCCACCCCCAAACCCCCTGCAACAACTATTCTTTTCTTTTCTTTTTCTTTTTCTTTTTTTTTTTAAAACAACTATTATTTTCCAGGTAGAACTGAGAGAATATATTCTGGTTAGAGGTACTTGATCCTTTCTTACTTTTCCATTCTGTAAGTAAAGAGGATGTGAGAGCATTACCTTCCATAGTGAAGTGACATTTAAGGAAGTAGTGAGTGGGAAAGTAATGAATCTACATAATAGTATTCATGAATTTTAAAACTTAATGTATGGTGTTATGAAGATCAACTGAAGAGGGAAGCAAAATCCTTTTATCTATATCATACAGATATGGAAATAGTTATCTTAAGAGTGTTAAATTTGTCCTTGTCAGTGTTGTGCACAGTACAGTCAATGGAAATTAATAAAATAGGAAAGGGATGATTTATGAAAACCCACTCCTTGGGTTTTCATATCACCTCTAAAGAGAAATCATGAGGTCATAAAGATTTTGAGATTTAGTAAGATTCTTGAAAGTGAGAAAATGGTGTGGAGTACATGCTTGTCATCTTTGTCATTCTTGCTACCTGGGAGGCTGAGAGGCTGGTGGGCTGAACTTATCAGATGTTGGGTATTAATATGGTGCTATTACCAGATTGTCTAAGGAGGGGCAACAGGTCCAGGTGGGGAAATGGAGCAGGCCAAAGATTCCCTGCTGATGAGATAAAGGCAGGGCCATGGGTAGTCCCCACACACCCAGCCTGAGCCAGATAGAGATATCCAGTATTAAAAAAAAAAAAATTAAAGTGAGACAACAGCTGGAAATGCTTTAAGAGTAGTAATGGGGAATAAGAGCATGATTACAACAGCTTGAAGTGCTTTAATGCTAGGAATGGGGAATAGGAGAGAGTATAACCACAAGCCATTTAGGTAAGTAGTAGACTCTGATAATTGAAAACATTAATTCCTCAATGTAGGAAACAAAAGCCTGATACAAGTCCATATGCATTGGTGGGCTTAATCTACACACTGAGAAAAGTATGCCTTGAGGTTGTATGGATATACTTCACACTTCCTGTTTCTGCCTATCCTTAGTTCTTTTGCAGGGACAAACAGAGATTGAAGCTTATTTTCTTAAAGTAGAAAATCCAGGGGGTAAGGAAAGACAGAGCATGCAGTGAAAATATCACTAGTGCAGACTTGTGAACAAATGCAAGTTTTGTTGGGGGTGGGGAGGGCAGGAAACAAGAAATCCCGAAATTTAAGGAAAATTATATATACATGATTGAATCTAAATGAGTAATGTTTGCTCTCTGG
Organism: Dromiciops gliroides; assembly: GCF_019393635.1. NCBI lineage: Eukaryota > Metazoa > Chordata > Mammalia > Microbiotheria > Microbiotheriidae > Dromiciops > Dromiciops gliroides. Next base: position 255,585,401 of record NC_057865.1, read on the forward strand.
GGAAAAAAAAAAACCTCAAAACACTAATTAAAAGTATAGCACTCTTGGCTTACTGAATTTGCCAAGTGATTTTCATGGAGCTTCATAATGTACATAGGGAAACCCCATATTTACTTTAATGCACTTCATATTTTTCCTGCAGTTACAGTTTTTTAAAACTTAGGTCTATCACATATGTTGTGTGGTGAAAGACTACCTGTAGTTTGCACCCATTTTATCAGAAAAACCCCTTAAGCAGATATTGAAGGTCAGAGAGACAGGGAGTGAACGAAAGGGCAAGCTCCTGGAAGAAAACGAAGTGGCTAGGATAAAAAAAAAAAGGAGAGAGGTTGTTCTTCTCAAAGAGAGGCCACCTCTTCCTCCTAGTTCGAAGAAATCATAGATAGCTAGCAGTATAGACGAGTGTAGAGAAGGGGAGATGAGGGAATTCATAAGAGGACCTCAGTTTTCTAAGCTAAGTGGGAAGTGGGATCATCTGCTGAGAGACGTTCTGTTGGAGTTGGAGGATGATTCCAGAGCTACTTGATTGGGAACAGCTGCAGAAAGTTTGCTAAGTCAATCAGGGAAAAGAAGAAAAGAATTATTCTGTAATGGTACAACCCCAGGGGAGATTTTATAATAAGAATTTGCAGGGAAACCCGGTTGCCTCATTTCCTCCCACATCATCCAGCATCCACTGGGGAGTCAAAATAAATAAAGCAGCTGAATCATGGCAGTTATCCAGAGTGGAGGGTTTGCCCCACATGAACAATGGAAAGGTAAGGCTTCTGAGGTGAAGGATGGTGTTTCACTGAACTAATTTCTTATAGGTTTGGGACTGTGAAGGGAGGAAAATGAGATGAAAACCAGTTGTGATGAACTCAGGAAATAAAAAGGAATGGAGGGAAAGCAGTTTTTACAAAGAAATAAAGGACAGGAGTTTGGGATCAGAGTTCATGATGGTAGAGATGTAATAATTTGACTATGATGGTCAGGTTTAAGGAGTGGCCCTCTCTGTGCCTGGCTGACTTAGAGTGGAGAGGCAATCCTGGGATTTGAGGAAATTGATGAATAGAATAAGGAGAAGACTACTGTAAAAAGGTATTGAACTCTTTAAGAAGAGAGAGCGACTTGGGGGCTAGTAGATGACACCAACCCAGATTTGGTTAGTGTGAAGAGGAAAGAAACCAAAATTTAGAATCCTCTTAAATTTGTGTGTGATACCTATGTCTATCTATCTACATGCATATATAATATAAATAAATGTGTGTGTGTGTGTGTATATATATATAGTTCCCTAACATGATTTTTCACCAAATATTTGCTTCCTCAAATTGCTTATATTTTATTTTAAAAGGAAAAAAATTAGAATGGAGATTTTTGAGTGACATGATCATAGTGGAACCTTTGGGAGATAACACTGAAGAATGTATTGGGAAGAGGAAAGAGAATGGAGTCAGTAGAAAAGTAAGCAGAACAGTGGTAGGAAAACTGTGACACTGTTCATATCTATAGCATGAGTTACAAGAAAATCTCACTAGTTTGGATGAATTAGAGGAAAGGCCCACTTTAAGGAGTGATGAATCTCATTCACTTCAATATAGGACAGTAATGGAAAGTGGACTTAGAGCTTAGTAAAGATTTTTATCATGCTCCAATTTAATTCAACCTGAAAACCCTATTAAGTGTATTCTGCGTGCAGGGCTCAGATGTGTGACAGCAGCACAGTATAGTGGCTAAGCATTTAGCCGAATGGAGTCAGGAAGGTATGAGATGAGGTCTTGTCTCTAACACATTCTGGCTGTGTGAACATTAATAAGTTATAATCTCTTAGTGGCCATAGGAGGGAATTGTCTCCATAATAACAAAAGCTAACGTTTATATAACACTTTGAGGTTAGCAAAGTATTGTACATATTTTATCTCATTTGATCCAATAAACTTGGGAGGTAGGGGATGTTATTATCCCTATTTTACATATAGGAAACTGAGGCTGAGAGAGGTTACCCATGGTAACACAGTAAGTAGCTGAGGGAGGATTCCTACTTTAGTTTTTGACTCCAAGTCAAATACTTTGTCCACTGTATCACCTAGCTGTCTCTAAAATAGAAATTTTACACCAATGAGATTACAGTTCTAGACCAAAAAAAAAGTTGGAATTTCTGTAATGAGTTCTGAGAAAACAAAGACATAGGCTCTGCCCTCAGAAGGGATTATTGTCAGGGAGGATGAGACATGTATAGAAATAATTATAATAATGGACATAATGTAAAAAAAAAAAATTCAAGAAGAGGTCCAGAAAGAAAGCAACAAGAAATTTGTGAAGAGGTAATTTTCTGCTGGGGATTAGAGAAGACTTCCTAGAGGAGGAGGCACCTGAGTTGGGCCTTGAAAGGAGTAAGAAACATCAACATAGATTGTGGGAAATCCCTTCTAGGATCAAGGCATGAAGGCTACATGAGAACTGAAGATGCACATTAATCTTGTTTGGAATGTACAGTTCTTCTAGGGAAGTAGAATGAGATGAAGTTTGAAAGTGGTTGGAACCAGATGATGGAGAATGATGAATGATAAGATGTCTTGGTCAAAAGGATTCTTATGGCCTGATGCAATTGTTTGCTGCCATGTTTTTGATAGAATTTGACAGTCTCTGGATAACCCAAAGTAGTCAAAGCTGCCACAAATGGTTCCTTGGTTACTAGGAATGTCCTGAGTTCTAGGGCATTTGCTTTGGATGGATTGGGAATTTTTTTTAATACAATTTGTGATTTCACCCATTTAAGGAGCTCCCAATTCAAGAACTTCCGCTATAAATGTAGATCATTTATAAGAACTAGAGTAGGGGCAGCTAGGTGGTGCAGTGGATAGAGCACTGGCCCTGGAGTCAGGAGGACCTGAGTTAAAATCCGCCCTCGGACACTTAACAATTACTAGCTGTGTGACCCTGGGCAAGTCACTTAACCCCAATTGCCTAAAAAAAAAAAAAAAAGGAATTCATAAGAACTAGTGTATTTCTAACTTGGTTTTCAGGATTTGTCCAAGGTACTGAAAAGTTAAGTGACTTGCCCCAGGTAAATTATTTGTGTCAGAGGTGGGATTTAACCCCAGCTGTTGTTATGCCTTTTCAAGACTTCTGTTAGATGTGTGTAACCTACCCACTTATGGGGCATTTGTGACTTAGAGTAGGATCTCTTGCCCAAGGATCAGGCCTGAAAGGGACTTGTCTCAAGACCAGCACTGGTGGCCTTTACTCTCCACTACAGTGTTTTTCTTCACCTTTGGATTAAGTACTAGGCATATTCCCAGGACCTAAAAAAGATCCATTTAGACTTTGGAAAACTAAATGGACACATATCTTGAATCTTCTTTCTTTCTTTTTTTTTTTTACATATAAGGTATTTTATTTTTTCCATTACATGTAAAGATAGTTCTCAACTTTTGTTTATACAAGCTTTACAATTTCAGATTTTTCTCCCTCCCTCCCCTCCCTCCCCCCCTCCCCTAGACAGCAGGTAATATCTTTATATCTATATATCTATATCTATATCTATATACATATACATATACATATCTATATCTATACACACACATATATATACACATAATAACATTAATCCTATTTCTGCATTAATCCTGTTATAAGAGAAAAAATCAGAGCAGTAATGCAAAACCTCAAAATAGAAAAAAAAAACAGCAGCACCCAAAACAAAAGAAATAGTATGGTTCAATCAGCATCTATACTCCACAGTTCTTTTTTTTTTTCTTGGATTTGGAGATCCTCTTCTATCATGAGTTCCCTGGAACTCTTCTGTACCATTGCATTGGTGAGAAGAATATAGTCCATCACAGTAGGTCAGCACTCAATGTTGATGATACTGTGTACAATGTTCTTCTGGTTCTGCTCATCTCACTCGTCATCAGCTCACGTAAGACCCTCCAGGTTTCTCTGAACTCCTCCTGCTCATCATTTCTCATAGCACAATAGTATTCCATTGTATTCATATACCACAACTTGTCCAGCCATTCCCCAATTGATGGGCACCCCCTCAACTTCCAATTCCTTGCTACCACATAAAGAGCAGCTATAAATATTTTTGTACATGTGGGTCCCTTTCCCCTTTCCATGATTTCTTTGGGAAAAAGACCTAAAAGTGGAATTGCTGGGTCAAAGGGTATGCACAGCTTTATCGCCCTTTGGGCATATTGAATCTTCTTTCATGCCATAAAGTAATGAGTTTATACTTTATTCACTGGGCAAAGCTTCTGAAGGTTTTTAAATGACATGATTGATCACAGGTTTGCATCAGGAAGATTACATTGAAAGATGGATTGTGAAGAGGAAGAAATTAGTGTCAGAGAGATGAATTAAAAGACACTAATAGTCTAGGGTGAGACTTTGATCTAGGAGCCTTGTAGTAGGCATAGAAAAAAAGAGACAAATATAAGAACTCTGTGGGTCAGAAGGATGGGACTTCATAAGTACCTGGTACAGTGGAAAGAATATTGTGTTTCTAGTCAAGAGATTTGGGTTCAAATCTCAGCTCAGGGAAATTTGTGTGACCTTGAGACTGTTGCATCCTTGGGTCTGTTCCTTCCATTTTAAAACCTAGGGTTTAAAAGATGATCTCTAAGGTCTATTTCAATTCTAAATCCTATTATGATTGAATGTGTTTCGTGAGGAAGAGGAAAGAGTCAAAGATAACTCCCTTGGAGGATGGGTAACTGAGAGGAGTTGGAGGAGATAAAAAAAAAAGTTGTAATTAGCATTCAAATTATTGGATGTGTTGATTGTTATTGATTACTATTCATTTAAATAATTAAATATGTTAAGTTATTGATTACTACTCACTAAAATAATTAAATACATGCATTAAGTGTATATAATCTGATATAATAGCTAGTATTTATATATTGTTTTAAGGTTTGCAAAGTACTTTACATCTGTTATTTCATTAGATCAAAATTATTGGAGTTCTTGAAAATGTATTTTCTTTTGCAATTTAAGCATTTATTCTATAATGTTATTTATATTATTAATTTGCTTAGAAAGTGCTTTCTTTTTAGCAGTAACAAGGGTAGATTTCAGCCTTTTCACTTACCAGATGATAATAATAATAATATACCAATTCTACATTGAGTTCTAACAGAATATATATAATTTGTGCAATTGCCAGTTTCACTTACTGGTTTGCAGCCAAAGGTGTGTATGGGACAAAAAGTGAATGGGAACTTCTAAAAGTCAATAGAGAAGGAAGAAAGGATGTGGAAATGAGGGTAAGGCAATTCATTCTGTGTTCCTTTAGTCTATCACCTGTGATAAGACTTTAATAGTGTGGCCAGGACCTTTTGGGCATAAGTCAAATCAAATTATGGGTGGTGAATGCAACAAGAAGAGAGGGAAGGTCAGTGTGTAAAGAAGCCCCAGAAGTGATCCTAGTGGTATTAACAGCTGTACCAAGCAGTATACTGGTGATAAGGTGAAATGATTCCTACACTATCTAAGTTCTTTGACTTCTGTAAGAAAGAGACAGGTCTTGACACTTACTAGCTGTGTGACCTTGGGCAAGTCACTTAACCCTCATTGCCCTGCCCCCCCCCAAAAAAAAAGAAAAAAAAAGAAAGACGTGAGGGGCAGCTAGGTGGAACAGTGGATAAAGCACTAGCACTGGATTCAGGAGGACCTGAGTTCAAATCCTGTCTCATACATTTGAAATTTACTAGCTGTGTGATCCTAGGCAAGTCACTTAACCTTCATTGCCCCACCAAAAAAAAAAAGAAAAGAAAAGAAAAAGGAAAAGAAAAGAAAGAAAGAGACAGATGAGTTTCCCAATATGCCAGCTGTGCTCACCACGGGTTGGATGAAATGAGGTGCTATCGTGATAAAAGCTTCTTGGATTAACAAGATAATGGGGGTTTCTTTTGCTTCCCTATGCTTTTATTAAAGTTAAAAAACCTTTATTTTAATTATGCATGAAAGCTTGAGTGATTAGGAAACATAATGGGAGTCCTGATGAAGGGGAGGAGTTGGTCCAGGTAGGATGAGGTTTGTAGGCAGGAGTGTGCTAGAGCTAACTCATTTTCAGTTTGAGTGAGCATTTACACATTAGAAATCAATCATGCTTCAGTTGTTGTTTTATTGATGGTTTAGTATTAAGAAAATGATGGAGAAATATGAATAAGGAAAGCATGCTGTACTTAAAAGTATACCCTAGTTGTTACAAAACATTTACTAGTACATCTCTGCTTAGAGGTATAGATCTAATTGGAATCATTTACACCAACCTTTAAACTGAGAGATAAAAGTGATTTCACCTACAGGAAGCCAACTGAGGACAGGAGCCACAGAGAAAAGTTGGAAGCTTGTTGTTTTGTCCTTCATTCTCAAAGAGGACAATGGCATTGGGAGATGATATCATGACTTGGAGTGAATTGGATTTAAATAAGGGAGGGCTGTGCAAAGTCACTAGCCTCACTCTCCAGAGCCATCTGGGACCAGTGGCAAGAAATACATCAGGATAACTGGAGATGGCCCTGGATGTAGTGGGAAACCTTGATCCTTCCCATGTCTCAGTAATAAATGAATGAATGAGTGAATACATACATATATACATACATACATGCATACATACATACATACATAAATGAATGAATAAATAAATAAAACTCTGTCTGTCAGGGATTTCCCAAAGGTTGGAGCCTACTGTCCCCCAGAAGAGGCTGTGGACCTGAGTGGTGCATATTACTAAGTAGCTGAATGTTTGACAACACCTGCTCTGGTGCAGAAGCCAATCACAATACCCCTAAAATTGTACGTTTTTCCATATAACTTTAGACTGTGAACATCTGTGTGTTTCATTTGTCAGTTTTTTTACTTTTGGCTTGCACTTTTGATTTCATTAGCTTTGGGAAAGTCTAGGGCTAAAACTCTATTCATCAAACAAGAAAAGCAACTCTCTGCAACTTACTGTCTGAGAGGTAACTATGAGCACTAGGAGGCTAGCTTGCTGTGGATGACACATCCATGATGTAGGAGAGACAGAATTTGAATCCAATTTTTCTGACTAAGAATGGTCTTCTAAACATTGTACACAGTATCATCAATATTGAGTGTTGATCTACTGTGATGGGCTATATTCTTCTCACCAATGCAATGGTACAGAAGAGTTCCAGGGAACTCATGATAGAAGAGGATCTCCAAATCCAAGAAAAAATAAAAAGAACTGCAGAGTATAGATGCTGAATGAACCATACTATTTCTTTTGGTTTTGGTGCTGTTGTTTTTTTCTATTTTGAGGTTTTTCATCATTGCTCTGATTTTTTCTCTTATAACATGACTAATGCAGAAATAGGATTAATGTTATTATGTGTATGTATGTGTATATGTATGTATGTATATGTATATATGTATATATATATATATGTGTGTATGCATATATATATAAACCTATATCAGATTACCTGCTGTCTAGGGGAGGGGGGAGGGAGGGGAGGGGAGTGAGAAAAATCTGAAATTGTAAAGCTTGTATAAACAAAAGTCAAGAACTATCTTTACATGTAATGGAAAAAAATAAAGTACTTTATTAATTAAAAAAAAAAAGAATGGTCTTCTACCCTCTGCCATACTGCCTTTCTCTAGATAGTTTATTTGAATATAATTTAGAAATTCCTATTCATGTGGTGTCCAACCACATGGATATTAGAGACATTTAACACAAAATTCTGTACATCTCTTTAAAGTAGTATTTAAAAATAATATGATACAGTTGATGTGTTGGTTAGTTTCACTAAAATATTTTTTTCTCTTTTTAATAATTTATTATTATACAGAATTGCTGTCTGAGTAGGGGAATATGAAGGGATGTATTTAGAAATAAGGAAGATGTAAAACAAAGTATCTATAATTTAAAAAATTAAAACATTATGTAGGCAAATTAATGTAACCTATAATAGGGATTTTCCTTTAAGAAATTATATGGATTTCATGACTGGTTACCTTTCCAAAACATCTCATTGCCAGGAATAGTAATTTAGTTATTTCATGATTTCACAGCCTACATGAAAATCTTACATTTTGCCAAGGTGAAGCAAGGTCATTTTGTTAAAATTATAGGTATTTAATGTTGTTCTTATTGCTTATTGATATTATTGTTCAGTTGTTGACTTTTAATTTGGATTATCTCAGACTTCTCAACCTTGTGGCCCAGTGAAGGTGATCAAGGAGGAATAATGATTCAAAGCTTCTTTTATTGCTTTAATACTTTAATTCCAAGAGACCTTTCCTGGTTTCTCCCTCTCTGCCCCCCAGGTATTCTATCTCCTACTTCCCCAATCTAAAAAGCTTGACTTTCAATTTTGTAACTGAGGATTTAGAAATTAATTTGTAATTACTGCCTCCTTAACTCTTTACTTAGTTATAGAGGGATTTGGAATCTGGCAGTCTGAGTTGGCTTAAAAGGTATTCCAAAAGCCCTGTAGTGTTCTACGTGGTTCTCATTCACCTTTGCAGATGGCAAAGATTGAAGGTTTATAAACAAGCCCCATAGACCATGCTTCATTGTGATTTCATTAGCAGGACAGATTTGTCTTTCTCTTTTGTTCAGTAACTGGAGGGCACAATAGTATTTTAGGTTGTGAAAAAGATTATGTAGAGGTGCATTGTGCATGAAAGAGTGAACATTTTAATTTGTAACATATACTCTTCCCTTTCTTTGCCTGTTGTGGATAGGGAAGTGGATAGGGCCAATATTAAAGACAAGCTGTGTACTAGAAATTTGTTTTTGAAAATTTAGGGATGAGGGAGGGAGGGAGGGACGGAGGGAGAGAGAGAGAGAGAGAGAGAGAGAGAGAGAGAGAGAGAGAGAGAGAGAGAGAGAGCGCTAGTGAGAGCAAGAGCGAGAGATTTCCCATCTCTTCATCCAAACACAATTTTAACAATATATTTTTTGGGACCTGTGATTTCATGAGTGTAGAAAATTCCATGTATGGAATCTCCCTTCACTAATGCCCATTAAATGACTAGCCTGCAATGTAGTGAATTAAATGATTTGCACATGGTCATATAACTAGATTGAGTCAGAAGGAGAATTTGAACCCAGATCTTTGTGGCCTCATGTCCTATTCCTTATTCAGTATAATATATTTCCCCTCAATAATTACATAAGGATAATCAATTTTAATCTATAGACAGTTCCCCATTGTCTCTGAGATTTGAGGACTAATAATTACTAAAGAAAACTTTCCAACTTTATTTTATCTTATTGTGCCTCTAATAGATAACTCTCCCTGAAAAAATTTCAATGTCACTTTGTTGTTGTGTTGGTGGTAGTGGTTTTCCTCGCTCTTTGTACTGATAGAAGGAAATCTTCTAAAGTTTTTACTCAGTGTCAGGACCTGTGCTATAAGCATTTACAAACATCTCATTTCAGCCTTACATCAACACTGGAAGAGAGATGCTATTATCATCTCCATTGTATAGTTGAGAAAACTGAGGCAGACAGAGATTAAATAACTTGCCCAAGGTTACACAGCTATCAAGTGTCTTAGGTCTGGTTGGAACTCGGGTCTTTCTGACTATAGGCCCAGAGCTCTATCCATTGAGCCACCTAGCTGCCTGTTGGGAGATTGAAGGTAGTCTTAAAGAGAAAGGGACTAGCAATTGTTGGTGGTGATAGTGGTGATGGGGAGATGAGAAGGACCTCTGTTGAAGAAAGGAAGGAAAGAAAGAAGAAAATAAGCATTTATTAAGCACCTACTATATGCTAAGTGCTTTTACAAGTATTCTCTCATTGTATATAAAACAAAATAGAGCCTGGGGAAAATTTATTTTTATTTTAGAGAGATAGTTCTCCACTCTTTAATACTTTTTGCGTCCAAATATTTCTAGTGTGATAATTTGAAAGATTATTTGTTTCTTACATGCTGGTACTCCCTCTCCTGGTGGAGATTGTGAATTGCTTTGGCTGAAACATCTCTTGGTGGGCAACCTTTTGTTAATGAACCTCTGCATCCTTAGCTAGCTTAGTGCCTGGATGATCCACAAATAGTCACTGAAGCCTGTCTGCCTTAATACCTACTGGAACTTGTACTTTAGTAACATAGTTTTTATGAACTCAAGATTACTACCATGAGGCATCAAAGGGAGGCTGGAGTGGAAGTCCCTATCATATTATTGTGAGTTTGACAGTTTAGAAATTAGGAAATATGATCTGAGAACTGTGACAGATCCTTGTTCATTTAATACAGTTAACAGGTTGAATTATTGGCAAGTGCATGAATGATGAGTGAAACGGTGTGTATTAAGCATTTACGGTATGCACTAGGGTAAAAGTGTGCTGCAGAAGACATAGACTGCTAGTAGAATAGACCAAAAGGCATGAGCTACTTCCTTCTATCGAAAAAGTATTTGTCATTCACTTATTTGCAGATGGCTCCTTGTTGAGCATTGTATAGAATGAGGTTATATTTAGGTTATAGGTTATATTTAGTAGCTGTTCTTTGAGAGCCTCAGATACATAACATAGGTCCTAGGATAATATTTATCGTCTTATAATGAAAGAATGGAATAACTAAGGCTGGACGAGCTAGAATATTGGGTCATTTTTCGGACTTGTCAGACACTTTGTGACCCCGTTTGAGGTTTTCTTGGCAAAGATACTGGAGTGGTTTACCATTACCTTTTCTAGGTCATTTTACAGATGAGGAAATTGAAGCAAATGGGGTTAAGTGACTTGTTCAGAGTTACACAACTAGTAAGTATCTGAGGTAAGATTTTCCTTACTCCAGGCCTGACACTCTGTGAACTGTGCCACCTTGCTGCCCCTGAGTGTATATTATTAGGATGGGAAAATAATATGTATCCGTAAGTAAGGAATTTTCCCCTTACATTTGACTTAAATTGATTGTGTTTCTTCCACTTATTGTTCATGTTCTTGCTTTTTCCATTTGTTTTATAAAAAACCACTTTAATCTGTTTAATTTCTCTTTGGTTTTTAAAATTTTCATCTTGTAGGCTTTGCAAAATGTTGATTTTTTTTTCATTTTCACATTAATTTTTTTATAAAGGCCATTGGATCATAGATTTAAACCTAGAAGGGATCTTAGAGACCAGTTAGTCCAATTCCCTCATTTTATGGGTAAGAAAATTCTGTCCCAGTGAGGTACATCACAAGCTAAGTGGCACAGTGGATAGGGTGCTGGACTTGGAGTCAGGAAGGCCCGAGTTCAAATCTAGATTCACATACTCTGTTTTCTTATTTTAAAATGGGACTAATGATAGCAGCTACCTTCCAGAGTTATTATGAAGATAAAATGAGATATTTGTAAAGTATTTGGCCAACCTTAAAGTGCTGTATAATGGCTGGCTTATTGTTGTGTGATGTCAAAGGACATAGAGATAGAATGGTTTTTATTTCTTGCTCCTTTCATCTCAAATTCTGCTTTCTTCTGGGTCTGGTAATTGTCAGAAGTTCTTCAATATCCTTTCCTCCCCACCTCAGCCCCAACTTTGATTATTCAAAAAACAAAAAGGAAACCAAAACCCCCCAAAAAACTCTGCCCTGGCTTTCTTTCCACTTTGCATCCTAGAAACTGCCAGGGATGATTTCCACCCCATGGGATCTCTGTTTTAGAACATTTTTGTCTCATTTACTCACACCTATTTCTCTTCATTGATAGTAGGCCTAGTTCAGATAACAGGCATTGATTTTCTAAAAGCCTTTCTATTCTTTTTCCTGTTCATTGGCATTATTGCTGCTGGCAACTCACTCAAGCCTAACCTGAGCTGATCTGAGTATGTGTTTGTCCTTTTATGTTGTGGTGTGGGCAGAATCATGGAATCTGGGTATTGGTGACCTGGAGATTCCTTAGTAAGAGACTGACCATGCTTTATGACTATAAAGACACGGTGGGCCTCCAGTTAGAACAACCATTCCTTCAATAGAGAAAAATAGAGTACAAATACTTTGCCTAAATACCTTTCTGTACTATAGTGAATTAATTGCCTTTTTGTTCTTATTGTTACTTAAAGTTAGTTACAGTAACTGAGAGTTTTCCCAGGAAAATTCAATTGATACTGAACCAAAAGCAACTTTCAGTGACTTAGATGGAGAAGAGGTAGCTGACTCAGTAGGCAAGCTGATGCCTTCTCAAAAGATGGTTAAAGACTCCTCTGTTTGGAGGAGATAGAAAAGTAGCCTTTTGAGTAGGCCTTTGTCCTTGCAGAACTGTTATTTGACCACCTCTTGGGACTTCCCTGTGGATTAGCTTTTGTGTTAATGTGTCAGAGAAATGCTGCCTCCATTCCCTCCAGAAGGGAAAAAACATCAGCAGTTAACATGAGTGCTTCTAATCTGCTGAAGTTGTCAGGTATGAGATCATGAGCTAAGTGAGCCCTTCCTTGTTGAAATATCTATTGTTGTAGTAATCTTGGTGTGGGTAATGTTCTAGCTCATGGGGATCTTTGAGTTCTCATTCTGCTATCTATAGGTTCCTAATCCCTCCTAGATTTGTGTCTGTTCTACATTTTGTAAATATGCCATTGGTGGCTTTATCCAAGTCATTGATTAAAATGTTTAATCTCATAGGGCCAAGAACAGATCCCAGGGACAATCCACTAGACAATTCTTGCCAGTGACATCATAGCATACATGACTGTTTTCATATTTGCTAACTGTCTACAATGTTGTATAAGGGCTGTGAGCTGTAATAAGTAAATTCATCAAATCACAGATCTTTGAAGTATAAAGTCATTGAAATTAATTGAAATTGGGGCCAGCTAGGTGGCACGGTGGATAGAGCACTGGCCCTGGATTCAGAAGGACATGAGTTCAAATCCAGGCTCAGACACTTAACACTTACTAGCTGTGTGACCCTGGGCAAGTCACTTAACTCCAATTGCCTCACCAAAAAAAAGAAAAAAGAAAAAAAAAGAAATTAATTGAAATTAATCAGCCCTCCGGGCAGCTAGGTGGCACAGTGGATAGAGCACTGATCCTGGAGTCAGGAGGACCTGAGTTCAAATGTGGCCTCAGATGCTTGACACTTATTAGCTGTTTGACCCTGGGCAAGTCACTTAACCCCAATTGCCTTACCAAAAAAAAAAAGAAAAGAAAAGAAAAAAAAGAAATTAATCAGCCCTAAATAATCTCACATTCATGAATAACATGCCATTATTTGGTCCCTGTTGTGTGCCAACTTTATGAGAATGTAATAATGCATTTAAGATAATATTGTTAAAGTAAAAACTCCAAGTCTAGCTCTCTAACCACTGTACAGAGGTATCCAATCTTTTAAAAAAAATCTTACTGCTTCTAGTTTATTTAGGAAATTGATCATCATCATAATAATAGGTAGCACTTTCCCCCCTATTTTCCAAACCTCTAGTTTAATGTGGTTGGAGCTTACCTCTGCTTAGATATAAATTCTATTCATATGACCCTAAAATTATTTGGTTTTACTTTCTACTTTTGTTTTTAATTTAGGGAATAAAACAAGCATTTCTATAACATAGTACAATAAAAAAGATGATTGCATATGAAACTAAATCTACTATGTACAACTTTAATAATATTTGTGTAATACAACATGCTACAGAAAGGAGGTAGAGGCTTAGTGTACACCATTGTCTCTACTAAGTATCGTTATACACCAGCCATAATGTATTAGGATTTATTCAAGGCCATTTAGTAGCTGATAAATGATTTTTTGTTCTATATTGTTGGAAGAGCACTAGTCTGGGTTCTTCGATGACTGGAAAAGTGGGTTGGCATGGTGGTGAAAGACCCTCTTAAATTTACCAGATGAGTTTCAGAATTTCAGTGGTTCAATCAATCAGTCATTCAACTCATGTTAATTAGAATGAACCAATTCTTACAATGAGTCTACATTCTAATGGAGGTTCCATTCTCATCCTTGTAGGCATTCCCTCTACTAACACATCTTGTTATAACCAACCTACATCTTCTTATCTTGTGCAGTCCTTGTCCATATACTCCCATGAAATTCTCCATACAGGGTCCACTGGTTCTCTTATAATAACTCCTCTACTCCACTATAGATGTTGGGCTATATAGTCATTATGAAGAGTCTACTATAAGGGCCCGGCCCTAGTGTAACAGTAATGATTAATTTTTATTAGTCCCTACCCTCAAGAAACTTACATTCCATGGGGGGAGACAATCAAATATACAGAAAACTATATATTAAATAAATACAAAGTCAGTTGGGACTATATAATCGATGGGAAAAGAAGGATGGAGCCAGAAAGAACTGAGTTCATGTCTCACCTTTAACATATACTGCCTGTGTGACCTTTCTTTCAGTATCCAGGCAACTCTCCAAGGTGACAAGTTACAGAAAAGCCTACAATCTGCAGTGGTAAAGAGAGCTGTCCCTATGGGAGTTCACTATAACACTTGAGTTGCTAAAAAAAAAAAAAAAAGCATAGATATTAGTGGAGGGAATTTACCGAGGTATTTAGTTGATTGGTTGTTGTCCTTTGTTTCTATGTTAGAGTCAGGTTACAGTGTGTCCAACTGTGACTGATCAGACCAGTATGATCTCAGAATGCTCTACCACAGATCAGCACAAAGAGTTCATGTGAACATTTGGGGTGAATTCTCTAAATTTGCCCATTATGCATTTCTTTTGAGCTACTTCAGGTCTGTTTTGGGGGGTGTGTGTGTGTGTGTGTGTGTGTGTGTGTGTGTGAGAGAGAGAGAGAGAGAGAGAGAGAGAGAGAGAGAGAGAGAGAGAGAGAGAGAAAGAGAGAGATGATGGAGAGCCTTATGTAGGAACTGGTTTTAGAAATGAGCTTTAAAGGAAATTAAGGAAGCTGAAAGCAGGAGATAAGGCAGAAATGCAAAGGTAACCCCCACCTACCTGATCAGCACAGCAAGAGACCAGACTTGGCAGACTGATGAGTATATGAAAGTGAGCAATGTAGCATAACAAGGCTGGAAAGGCAGGTTGGTGCCTGGTTGTGAAGGGCTCTTGCCACATGACTGACCCACCTCTGCTCTTGATAATCTATTTCCTGGGGGCTATCTTTTATCTTCTGGTGTCATTTCTTGTTTAGCCATCATCGTTGATATGCTGCAGCTTACTTAAAGCTGCCATAATAAGTCACAATGATGCAGGGTTCTAAAAAGAGACTGTCTCTCCATTGCCCTTTGGGTCACCCTCAATTGTGATTCTTTGGAAATTGTGGTGTTTCATGATTTGCAGAAATGGAGCCATCAGTAGCTAGGTCATCGGTGCTCAGAATAAATTATTTCAGTTTCTTTAATTTTGACATTGATGTTTTCGACTATGATTTTGAGCATCATTGCTTATGATGCAAATTATAATGACTCATTTTCATATCTTAAGAACTGAGAGGCAGTGTGACATAGTGGAAAGAGATAGATGAAGCATTAACTTTTAGATTACATAGATAAAGCCTTAATTAAGCACTGACTAGGTGTCAGGCACTGAACTAATGGGGAGGAAGCCTTGAATTCAAGTCAGTCAATAAACATTTATTAAATGACTCCTACATGCTAGGCAGTCTGCTGAGCATTGAGAAACAAATACAAAGACAGCCCCTGCCCTCAGTGAACTTAAAATCTAATGGTAGATGACAAACAAACAAATGGGAACTGAAGAGAGGGGCTGGGGGGAAGAAGGGAACCAGCACGAGACATGTTGGAGAGTTCCATGGAAGTCACAAAGCAGTGGTGCTGGTGGAAAATGAGGAGAAAATCTGGATTGACCTCCACCTCCCCCTTTTAAATAGAAGCCCTGGAACCTATAGCCATAATCTCTAGTGAGCGGGTACAATCAGAGGGGCAGAGGAGAGGGACGAGGAGTGCGTACCAGGCAGATTCAATCTGGCAGCATAATGAGATTTCCCTGGGACAGGATGGCACAGGATGAGTTCTGAAGAAGTCCCAAAGCAGTATATCTGGTGGGAAACGACAAGGTCTCACCTCTGACACATCCTGGTTCTGTGACCCAGGACAAATAACTTGATATCTCTGGGCAATTCTTTAAAATTATCAGAGGGTACTGCCAACATGCTTTGGTAAAAAGGAGTTTTCTTATCCAGGGGTTCCCTATGGGAATGAAATCACAAATCTAGGTCCTAATGAATAATTAGAGCATTTTACTTGAATTTGCCAGCAGTGTGTATTTCCCCTCTCTATACCTCAGGTTCCTTTTTCTGTTAAAAAAGAAGCCAATTAATAGGATTGTATGCATGTGATTTTCAATCATGGAATTTTAAAAGTGGGAAGAACTTTGGATATTGAAGTTTTATTTCAGATCTTCCCTACCCTTAAAAGAAAAAAAAAGTTCAATTCATTTTATGACCCCATCCTCTTCATGGCTAAACTCTTAACTGGTAGTGTGTGCTTAGTCATTCTACTTTCTCACAATTTATTTTTTCCTATACCTTCTACAGTCTGACTCTGGATATTATCTAGCAATCAACAAATGTGGACTTATTTAAAAAACAAAACAAAACACCTGCTTTATGCTGAGCATACAGAGAAAAGAAAGCCCCACCAGTCCCTGCTTACATTCTGTTACTGAAACTGATCTCAGAAGTCATCAGTAAACTCTTAATTGCCAGAATCCAAATGGCCTTTGCACAGTCCTCATTCTCCTTGACCTTTAGATAATGCTTGGCCACCCCCTTCTCTTAGATGTTCTTGTCTTGCACTCCTGTGATCTTGTTCTGTTCCAATTCTTCTAGTTCTTGCCTAACTCTTCCTTATGCCCTTCACTTTTAGATCAGCTTCCTTCTTCTATCCCCATGTGTGGGTTCCTCCAATTCTTTGTACTCTTCTTTCTTCTAAATACTCTTTCCCTTGATCTCATCTTCGCTCTCAGCTTCAGTCATCACATCCCAGCAGAGAATTCCCAAATGTATAGCTCCAACCTGTGTTTCTTTTGAACTCTATTTAACAGTAAGAGGACCGAGATCTAAGAATGCTTTAAAGGACCGTACTATATCAAGCCTTCCCAGATTTAAAAAAATAATCTTTTGGTGTTTCTTATAGCACAATAGAATTCCATTACATACATCTACTATAATTTGTTCAGCTACTCCCCAATTTATGGGCAACCTCTTAGATTTCAGTTCTTTGCCAGGAATATTTTTTTACTTTTCCTCCTCCTTTGATCTCTTTAGGGTCCTGATAGTGGTATCTCTGAGTCAAAGAGGATATTACCTCTATCCTTAGATACTGTTTTCTATCCATGCCTTGCCATCCCTTTTTCCCCCTACTGTGTTGTATCTGCTACTTACAATATGTTATCTGGGTTGGCAGGTGAACATGTGGGTTGTTTCTCCCTACCCCTTCATCTGTTTTCAATTTAAAGCATTAAGAACTCAAGTCAAGGGGACAGCTAGGTGGTCCAGTGGATAGAGCACTGGCCCTGGATTCAGGAGGACCTGAGTTCAAATCTGGCTTCAGACACTTGACACTTAGTAGTTGTGTGACCCTGGGCAAGTCACTTAACCCTCATTGCCCTGCAAAAAGAAAAAAAAAAGAAAGAAGGAAAGAAAGAAAGAAAGAAAGAGAAAGAAAAAGAAAGAACTCAAGTCAAATGCATTTTTTATTCATCCTCTTGAGTTCTTCACTTCTAGTCAAGAGGCCATCATCCTGTATCTTAAGCTGTCACAGAGGAATACAAATCCTTCTAAACCAGCTGTTCATTTCTCACATACGTTTTCCTCTTCTCAAGCACCTACCTTCAGTCAGTAGCTATGATGAAAATACCAAAGGCTTTCTTGTCCCAAGCTTCATCATTCCTAGGAAGGCTTTCTACGTTGCTTCTGTTGATCATCTGCCCCAGGTGAGTCCTTGGAAAAGGATAATGGTAACTGGATTTGACAAGTTTCAGGGAGCTCTCCATCATACCTTAGATCCATGCCCTGGCTAGACTGTGTTATCTCCCTGTTACATCTGCCAGGTTGATATATGACCATCTTAGTCCCCCTCAGCAGGGAGTCACCAACCTCCTCTGCTTGTCTTGTCTTCCTCGTTTTTTCCTGTTAGAAAAAAATAATTCTTAGAAGACTCATGAACAGAAAACCCGAGAAGATAGTAATAGCACCAAAACAGTAAACACTCTTTTTATGTCAGCTCAGAATCATGAGATGTTCTATGTTATGACAGATAATTTACCAAAGGTGGCTGTGGAAGGTGAGCCAAACATTCCTGATCTAGTGGAAAGAGCTGTGGATTGAGAGTCAAAGGAACTGTATTTGAGTCCCTGCCCAGCCACTTACTCCTTGTGTGACCTTGGAAAAGTCACTTAACCTCTATCTGTCTAAATTTGATCTTCTGTAAAATGGAGACACTACTAGCACCTACCCTTTGGTGTTGTTGTGAGGATCAAAGGAGATAATATTTGTAAAGCACTCAGCACAGTACCTGGCACATAACACTATATAAATGTTAGATGTTGGTGGTGGTGGTAGTGCTGCTGTTGTTGTTGTTGTTGGTGGTGGTGGTAGTGGTGGTGTCTTGGGTCAGATTTTAATTTTTTCCTTCCTACCCCAGGTCCGGTGGTCTCTACACTGTACCACCTGGGTGCCCCAAGAAATACCCAGTACAGCTGGTCATTTTTGTGGGGCAACAGGGGTTAAGTGACTTGCCCAGGGTCACACAGCTAGTAAATGTCAAGTGTCTGAGGCCGGATTTGAACTCAGGTCTTCCTGAATTCAGGGCTGGTGCTTAATCCACTGTGCCACCTAGCTGTCCCCCTAAAGCTGGTCTTATAGCCATGACCAAAACCAAGATTTCCTTGCAAGGGGAAAAACTAAATACTACTTTTAGATGATCAGCTTCTGAGTCAGGAAGAAAGACCTGGAATCAAGTGTTGCTTTTTATACAGGGTGGCTGTGTGGCTTTGCTGGCCGAGGTCACTTTTCACGGACACATTTATTAAGGGCCTACTATATGCTAGGTCCTGTGTGCTTGGTTTTAGGGATATTAATATTAAGAATAAAATGGTGCCCAAGATGCACCATTTGAATGCAAGAGAAAATAGGTACACAAGTGTTTACAGGATAAATTCAAAGATAATACAGAAAAATACAAGGTAATTTGATTGAGAGGGTACTAACAGAGGCATCAGGAAAAGCTTCATTAAGAAGGCCTCCATTGAGGTTTGACAAGAAAGAGACAGATTCTTTTAGGAGACAAATTTTTTTTAGGAGACAAATCCTGTTTTACGATGAAATGGCTAGTGCTAAGGCACAGGGATTGGAGATGTAGTTTCCCATGTAAGGAACAGCGAGAGAGCCAGCTTGTCTGAATCTTGGGATGCTGGATGGGGAAAAATTTACAGGGCCAGTACATATGATCATTAGGAGAGGGGTTTCTCCATCACCTGTTCCCTTGCTCTAATGAAGTCAGAGGCACAGAACAGAAAAGAAAAAGAAATAATAGTTTATTTGTTTGGTCCTTAATTTTTCCAGAATCTATGACCTGTTTGGTGTGGGTCCTTCCTTTACTGAGATTCCTTGTTACAGCTGGGAAAACTCATTACTTTGTAGTTAAGCTTGCAATACACCTCTTCTGAACTTAGCTAGATGTGTCCTCAGGTGACACACTGTTTGTCACCTAGTCCATACCTGAAGCCTTTCCAGCTTGGTCCAATATGCCAGAACGTGCCACCAGAGAAGGGCTTTAGTAGAGATCTTTTGTTCCCTAGAACCTCCAAATGAGAGAAGTGGCAGTAATTGCTGGTTCTTCTCCAGTTCTGATAATGGAAGATTTCTCTAAATCAGTCATTCTTAAAACTGTTCACCCTTCTTTGCTGTCCAGAGAATCCACTGACCCAGATGTATCACAATAACTGTGAGATGACGAATGTGCAGCCAGGAGTGAGCTCATTGCCTTGGTCGGAATTACCCTAGAAACTGGATCTCAAGCATATACAATCTCAGGTTGAAGATAAAATCCACATCTTGCACAAAGACGATAGTCTCCCAAAACATGCCTTATGTGTTTGAGAAGCCCTTAATTCCCTCAGATTTTGGTGTGGTTTTTTTTGCTTTGCTTACAAATATAGATAGTATTTAAAAATCAAACAAAATGAACAAATATGTGTATATATATATATATATATATATATATATATATATATAAAAGAGTTCTTTTAGGGGCAGCTAGGTAGCACAGTGGATAAAGCACCAGCCCTGGATTCAGGAGAACCTGAGTTCAAATCCGACCTCAGACACTTGATACTTACTAGCTATGTGATCCTGGACAAGTCATTTAACCTTCATTGCCCTGCACAAAAAAAAAAAAAAACTTTTAGAAGAAGTTGAGTTTGGCCTAAGGGCAACCAACTACCTTTCTCCAATCACAGAATGAGACAAAAGATCCTTATCTGATATCTTTTAAAGAGAGAGCAGCAAACCTCACCCAATTCTATCTCAGTTATTTTATATTTGCTAACCAGTGGGATTAAAAAAAAAAAATCTGGTTACATGTGCCTTGATAGTATGACCCAACCCAATTTGTCAACCATGTATTCCTAGTGTCTCCACCTAGAATACAGATCTGCATATACTTGACCTCTTCATACAAGTATTATTTTATGACACTAGAATTTGGACCTTGCACTAAATAAGACCAGTCAATAAGTACCAGTTAGTGTCTGCTATGGGCAGCTAGGTCATGCAGTGGTTAGAATGCCAGGCTGGAGTCAGGAAAACCTGAGTTTAAATCTGGCCTCAGACACTAATTAGCTGTGTGACCCTGGACAAGTCACTTAACCCTGTTTGGCTCAGTTTCCTCATCTGTAAAATGACCTGGAGAAGGAAGTCACAAACCACTCCAGTATCTGCCAAGAAAAGCCCCCCCAAAAATGGGTCACAAAGAGTTGGATGCAATTGAAATAACTGAAACAACTGAACAAGAAGTATCTATTCTGTGCAAGGCAATGATTTAGGCGCTGGGAGATACAAAGATAGTGGTGAAAGAGTTCATGCCTTCAAGGAGCTTATTTATATTTATATAAGGGCTCTTAGTCTGGCCAGAAGAAATTGAAATTTTAAATATTTTTCAGATATACTTGGTTCTGTTATAATGAAGACTTTTAAAAAGGAAGGAGGTGCAGCTAGGTGGCGCAGTGGATAGAGCACTGGCCCTGGAGTCAGGAGGACCTGAGTTCAAATCTGGCCTCAGACACTTAACACTTACTAGCTGTGTGACCCTAGGCAAGTCACTTAACCCTAATTGCCTTACTAAAACAAAACAAAACAAAAAACAAACCAAAAAAATGTTAATATAACTTTAGGGGCAGCTAGGTAGCACAGTGGATAGAGTACCGGCCCTGGAGTCAGGAGTACCTGAGTTCAAATCCGGCCTCAGACACTTAACACTTACTAGCTGTGTGACCCTAGGCAAGTCACTTAACCCTAATTGCCTTACTAAAACAAAACAAAACAAAAAACAAACCAAAAAAATGTTAATATAACTTTAGGGGCAGCTAGGTAGCACAGTGGATAGAGTACCGGCCCTGGAGTCAGGAGTACCTGAGTTCAAATCCGGCCTCAGACACTTAACACTTACTAGCTGTGTGACCTTGGGCAAGTCACTTAACCCCAATTGCCTCACTAAAAAAAAAAAAAAAAAGAAAAAAAAGAAAAAAAAAAAGGAAGGAGCATTCAAGGGTAGCATATCTCGGCTTGCACATTGTTTTTTTTTGTTGTTGTTTTTGCGTGAGGCAATTCGGCTTAAGTGACTTGCCCAGGGTCACATAGCTAGTAAGTGTCAAGTGTCTAAGGTCAGATTTGAACTCAGGTCCTCCTGACTCAAGGGCCAGTGCTCTATCCACTGTGCCACCTAGCTGTCCCTTGCACAGCACATTTTAAATTATAGACCAAATAGAATTCCCTATAAAAAATTAGGTACCATTTTTATGTATCTTGACTTCACATATTTTGTGTATATATAGTGTGTGTTTATATTTATGCATATGTATATATACATGTACACATATATGTGTATCTGTGTATGTACATACATATGTCTGTTCATATATATGTATCTTCAAAATGTATAAATGTTCTCCATCTCTCTCTCTCTCTCTATATATATATACAAACAAATATAGGTATGTAAAATTTACACAGAAAGATTTACTTTGAAGATTTAGTAATAGACATATTATTCTTTAGCCCATTTTAGGATACATTCTCTCTTATACTACTTTGGTCTTTAGGAATGTCAGGCTTAGACTTAATGCACTTTCTAGGTAGCCTTGGTCCCACCAAACCAACATTAACATTCAACATCACACAGCTGGAGGTGAACCTTTCTCAACTACTGCTGGTATCGTGTGTACCTCCTAGAGGGTCTCAGAGTTTGACACATCTGCAGCCCTCACAAACTTGACTCCTTGCTTCCTGCTGGCTCATTCTTCTGACTTCTTGAAGGTTAAACAAGGCCATAGTCCTCTTTTTCACCTAAAATGAACAAACAAATACTTGGACAGGAGCCCAAGGTTTCATAGGACATATGTCAATCTTGGGTTAGGCAGGCCCCTGGCCTCTACATTCATAACATCTCTGTCTCTCACAAAATTCTGCTAGATTAGAAGTCAAACTAGGAGCTATTAAATATATTCCAGGAATATGTTTAAATTGAATCTAATTTTAAGTTCCTTTGGAGGCCTGACTGTTTATGGGAATAAATTATGAATCCCCTTGTAAATCTGGATTTTCTCAATGTCAGCCTCCCTTTATGAGCTTGTATTCTCATTCTAATGTCCTAATTCAGCTCCATGAATTCAGCGAAAGAAGAGACAAGGGTACTAGTTTCCCTTTCCTTTATGTTATGATGTGAAGTACTCTGAGGTTGGAGGAAGGAGAACCTTGTTTTCAAATTTATTCTTTCTACTTGTGTGGCATTGAACAATCTACATTGCTTCTATGACAGAAGTTCACAACATTTTTAGTCACCATTCCTATGGCTTTTCACTAATAATGATGATGATTGATAAATCAATAATGACTATATGCCAACCACTGTACTAAGCACTTTAATGTCTGATTTGATCCTCATATCAGCCCTGGGAGGTGCTATTCTGACCCCCATTTTATAGAAGAGGTAACTGAGGCAGACAGGAATTAAATGACTTACCCAAGGTCAAATGGCTAGTAAGTGTCTGAGATTTGAACTCAGGTCTTCCTGACTTCAGTTCCGGTGCTCTATCCAGTTTGCCACCTAGTTGCCGAATAAATTTTCTGTTCACTGTTCAGTATGTTCTATATGGAAGGCTATCAGTTCTAGGATTTACCATGTGTAAGTAAGAAAAAAGGTGAATTTTGCAAAGAACAAATGTTATTCAGTGTATAGCACTAAAAATATTATAAAGGTTTTAAATGTTTATCAGAACACAATCAAATGGGATTCTGTTTCTTGTCAACCAACAGTTTTATTTTTGGTTTAGTTTTTAAAAGAGACACCTGCATATCGTGTTTAGCTTCTAGTCAGATTCTTGTTTGGGATTTGATTGAGAATAAGACTGAGAATCCTGATTCACACTGATAGGTTGTTATAAATGTAATCAAAGAACCAGGCCTGCTTCTCCCAGCATACTCTGGAAAAAAAAATGCAACATCTTTGATTTTTTTTAAAACCAATTCACAACTTTTGGTTATTTTGGAAATCAGTCGGCTCATTTTCCACTAGATCATAGTCACTGATTTTGTTTTTCTACCCCACTACAAAAAAGGTTTTGTTTTTTTAATCTAAACTACATACATTTCTTTTTGGTCAGAAATTATTCTTTCAGCCACCTTTTTCAAAGTTCTCGGTTGTATTAATTCCCTCCCTTTCTGACCCAGTTTAGATCTATTCTATGTCCTCTCTCCAATCCATAACTTCCCCTCCCCCCCCAACAAAACACTACTACTTTTGCTATATTTCAGCAGCATAATAAATTTATTTACAAAATATTCCCCATACTCACTTGATAAGCTTCTTCTCATAACTCAGTTTGGAACTCTTTACTATCTTGGCCTCAGTTTCCTTATCTGTAGAGTCAGATGAATGGGTGACTTCTTCAAGGTTAGTCTAGTTTAGCTATAAATCCTGCAGTCTTGACTAGCATTGAATAACCAGTCTCTGCCGAGTGGATCACCTTTCAGTTCCATCAGTTAAGTGCCAATTATGCCCAAGACACCAAGCTTGGAACTAGGGATAGAAAGACCAAGTGATACAATCCCTAATCACCCTAAAATCCCTTTTATTTTTTAAATTGGCAAGTCATCTAAGTCTTCCCCCACCCCTTCCATATGTTGCTGCCCTGCAATGTGATTTTGTCTTATTTCCCCCAGTTGGATTGTAAAGTCTTTGAAGACAGAAAAACAATCTAATCTTGAAGAGTTTATTTCTACAAGAGGTAGAGGGCAGGTATGTAATATTGATACAGCTGAGTAAATGCAAAGTAGATTGAATGAAGAAAGGGAGGGAGAGAGAGGGGGAGAAGGAAAGGGAGAGTCTACCTTCACAACTAGAAAAATGGCAAAGATTTAACAGGGAGGTGACACCAGAGTGAGCTTCGAAGCATAAAAATGATGGAGAGGCAAAGGTGAAGAGGGAGAATGTCTCTATAAAGTCTTTTTAAAACTAGGTTTGCTTCCTTAAGGGATGTGTGAGATTATTATTCTGTTTAACTAAGTTTAACTTTTGTGACCTATGAGGATGTACTAGATTGCTTTAGGTCAAAAATTATTTCTTTGCTTCTCTGATGTAATTTTGTCTATAAAAAGCCTCATCAGAATCCTAATCTTTGTTCAGGGTTATTTTTCTACCTCCTCAACCTGTTCTTACACATAATAAGGCTTAGATTTTTGCCTCTGTAATTTCTGCATTGGGGTAGATTTATTCAGCAGCAGTAACCTAGTGCATGAACTCAAAGAGGAGATATTTTCCCCCCATAATTCTTCTGTTTTCTCCGTCTCAAGTCTGTCCCTTCTCCATTCTGTCTTTCTCTTGGGTACCAAAATGTTTTTTTTTCTAAATCACAATTTTAATTGTCTCACAGCTACAGGCCCCCTCCCCCATCCTCCAGTAGCTCCAATGGCTCTTTATTACCTCCAGGATCAAATATAAAGTCTTTTGTTTGGCATAAGAAAACTCTCCGTGACCAAGCCCTTTCTTGTCATTGCATTGTTTATGCACTTTTCCCCTCCATGTAAGTTGGTCATTCAATCAGTCAGTAAACATTTATGGAGCACCTACTATGTACCAGACCCTGCTAACAAGCCCTAGGAATACAAAGAAAATTATAAGATGATCCCCGCTCTCAAGGAGGTAACAATCTCATGTATGAGATGACGTGCAACTAACTGTACAAACAAGCTACATGCAGACTAAATTGGAAATAATCAATGGAGGGAAGGCCCTAAGGTAAGGAAGAATAGCAAAAAATCTCCCTGTCAAAGGTGGGGTTTTAGGGGCAGCTAGGAGATAGAGCACTGGCTCTAGAGTCAGGAGGACCTGAGTTCAAATCTGACCTCAGACAATTGATACTAGCTGTGTGACCCTGGGCAAGTCACTTAACCCTCATTGCCCTGCAAAAAAAAAGAAGAAGAAGGAGAAGGAGAAGGAGAAGGAGAAGGAGAAGAAGGAGAAGAAGGAGAAGAAGGAGAAGAAGGAGAAGAAGGAGAAGGTGGAGTTTTAGCTGGGACTGGAAGGAAGCGAGGAGGAGGAGGAGAGGGAAAGCAATTCAGTCATGGGGGATAAAGAGACAGAGGAGACGCCTGGAGTTGGCAGTTGAAATGTCTTGTTTGAAGAACAGTAAGGATTACAGTTAATGTAAAAAAAAATTCAAGCTAATGCTTATATCAAAATGAGGGGAGCGGGAAAGTAGTGTTTGAGATTCAGAGATGTTTTTCCCCATCCTTTTCCAATGTACATTGATTCCATTCTTGTGAAATCAACATATGTGTATGTGGCCAACTTTACATTCGAAAGAAGTGAGAGTGATAAATAGGCTATCCGATGAAAATGTTTTTAATTTATTGTGGTGCTCTTGGGCAAATGTGTCCTTTATAATTTGAAACACTTAGTATAATTTATTTTTTAAGTAACTTAAAATGCTGGGATAGGGAGGGGTCTCTGATATAAAGGATAGAGAGGTGGCCTTGGAAGCAGGAAGACCAAGGTTCAAGTCCTACATCTGACATTTACTGACTGTGAGCCTGGTGAGGTCACTAAATGTCTTGGTGTCCCAGGCAACTCTTTAAGGCTGCAAGTCACAGATCAATTGCATGTCTTTATTGGTTTCATCAAAGAGATGGAGTCACAGGTCTGATGTGAGGGAGAGGAGGAGAGGGAGGGGTTGAGGGAGATGGAGATGGAGAGGGAAAGAGGACAGAAGGGGGAGAGAGGGGGGAAGATGGAGTACCAGGAATGGAAGGAGAGAAGGGGGAGAGTGTGGGAGAGAGGGAAAGAGGGTGAGGGGAGGAAGAAGGAGGAAGAATATGAGAATAATGTTCATCTCCTTTTTGATGACTTTGATTCTATTATGTCTGCCAGAGCTCATTTTTAAAGGGCACATCTATGTTTGCATGTGGCATTTTAAAATTGGCTAGCATTCATTGCCAAGTCATGTTTTTATTTTGATTAATTGTAGTTATTTCAACACTTTTCATTTCCCTTTCAGGTTTGTGGAAGGAATGCTTAATATTTGTTACAATGCTATAGACCGCCATATTGAAAATGGACAAGGAGACAAGATTGCCATCATCTATGATAGCCCTGTCACAAACACAAAAGCCACTATTACCTATAAGGAAGTTTTGGATCAGGTAGGTTTTCTGCATGCAGATGGATCATATGATTTGGACACTAAATATTGACCCAAATCTATTGGGTCCATGATGTCATGATTGGTTTTCCTTCTGGCCATCCAGGTGGCAGCCTATCTCAGGTATGTGTTCTCTCCCAAATGCAAAACAGGGTTCGACCAACCTACTTTCTCTTGACTTGTGTGACGCTGGGCAAGTCACTTAAACTCTTTTTCTCAGTTTCCTCGTCTGTTAAATGGGGAAAATAGTAACATCTACATCACAAGGTTGTTGAGAGGATCAAATGAGGTAATAACTGTAAAGCACTTAGCACAAGGCCTGGCACACAGTAGGTATTATATACATTAGCTATCATCATTATTCATGGAGTATATGGTTTGTCAATAGATTTTACTTCAATCTCACTGTCACCATCCCATTTTCTTTTTGTTTCTACATTTGTAGGATGATATTTTTCCTTTGACTCTCCTTTGTAATTTTTTGTTTGTTTTTCGGTGAGGCAATTGGGGTTAAGTGACTTGCCCACAGCTAGTGTCAAGGGTCTGAGGTTGGATTTGAACTCAGGTCCTCCTGAATCCAGGGCCAGTGCTCTATCCACTGCGCCACCTTGCTGCCCCCTTTGTTTTTTCATAAAATGTCTTGTCCATTGTGGCCCTCTCTATTCCCTGTGGATGGTATTCATTTTCATTCATTTGGTGACAGTGGTGTTCTGTAAAATGTAGTCTTGTAACTTGCCTTCCCATTAGAATGCTGGTACTAAAAATGATGAGCCTTTCTATCAGGAACTCATTAGCATGGGTAGTGGATAGAAGGTCAGCTTTGGAGGCAGAAAGCCCTGAATTCAGATTCTGCCTCTGATGTAGACTAGGTGTGTGGGAAAGTTATTAATTCTTGCAGCACCTCAGGCATATCTCTAATGCTACAGTGGTCAGGATCTAGTGGAAAGAGCAATGAATTTAGAGTCATAGGACCTTAATTAGAATCCCAGCTCTGTCACTTATTACTTGGGTGATCTTGGGGAAATCACTTATCTTCTCCTCAGGTTCCTCTTAGATAAAATAAGAAGAGAAAGTTAGACTAGATTATCTCTATAGTCTTTTATATATCCCTAAATCTATTGTCCCAAGTTACAGAAGAGTGGTCAATCTACATCAGTGAAGAGTGTTTTCACAACAGGGAGTACCCAATACCAATGAAATCATGGATCCGGATTAGAAAACAAACAGTGGAATCAGGCAGTAGATGTATCACCAGATGGTACTTAAACACCTAGTGACAGACATATGGATTGGACCTTTGGTATTGTGGAATTAAGCAGGAGAGGAAAAAGCACTAAGATTTGCTTATCCACCGAAGGGTAGGTATATAGAGTAGACTTTATTTTACTGACACAGAAGTCTCCTTGGTGAGAAAACTCCCTCTGCTAGTGTAGGGCAGCATGTTCCCTGCATCCTGCAGCTTGAAATATTGAAAGGTTAAGTGATTACATAGCCAATATGTGTCAGAAGTGAGACTGGAACTTGGGTCTTCTTGGCTCTGAGGATAGGCCTCTATCTACTGTGTTTCCCTGACTGGCAAATAAACCATTCCTATTCTCTTACAGTTCTCTTTCCATTTCTATCTATGAACCAAAGTGAGTTTTTGATTTGCATTTCTGAATTCATTTCTAGTATATAGAAAATGCTATAGGATGAAAGAAATAAAAATTTAGAGGTGGAAAAGGACCTGAGAAGCCAACATGTCTAATTCCCTCCTTTTACACATGGGGAAACTGAGGCCCACAGTAACCTTGCCTCCTTCCCTTCTTTCCTTTTTTCCTTCTTTCCTCCCTCCCTTCCTTCCTTTCTTTCACAATTGGTGTTAAGTGACTTGCCCAGGGTAACACAGCTAGTGTCTGAGACTGGATTTGAATCCAGGACTGGTATTCTATCTACTGTGCCACCTAGATGCTGCCCCTGAGAGTCTAAATAACTTTTCTAAAGTCACACAGCTGCTGTGCCTGAGGCAGGATTCTATTTCAGGTCTTCCTGACTCTTAAGTCCAGCACTTGGCTGCCTCATTATTAATGTATTATTAATAAGTGGTATTTATTTGGTTGAAGAGAAAATATTATTAACACTAGTAATAAGTAACAGTTGTGCAATTGACAATTGCAGCAGCATTATTAGTTTCCTGCTATAGGCTTGGATTATTTTCTACCGGCCAAGGATTTTCCTTGCTTGGGAGGATGAGAACCATCTTTTCGATAGCACGCTATTTATCATTGTAATTAAGTGCTTATTTGTGCATGGCTTTGTGAGCTACCATACAAAGGAATTCTTAACACAGTCCATACCTTGTGTGAGTTGAGAAACTAGGGCAAAAGCATGGTTACACAAATGAACAACATGAGATACTCCCCACATTACAAGCATACACATTTTCTAGGATAGACGATGCATTTTGCCAGCTAAGTGCTTTTCATAAGGTGTTATTCAGAAAATCTTGGTGAGCCCTGCAGATCTAGAGGAAGCAGAGGCATTGCTGCTTCTCTCGCTAAGGAGATGATATTTCAATGAGGGAAGAAATAAGGGATATGGTAGAGTTAGCTTAGGAGTTGATTTAGAGGGCGGGCTTACTGTGGAAAGAGTAGAGAAAATAGAATAAGGTAAAAGAGGTGATAAAATTGAAATTCCACCCTCTTCATGGAGACTTTTCTGATATCCCTGGTTTGTAAATTTTTTGGGGAAAGAGTGAAATAGTGGATGGAGCACTGGGATTGGAAAAGCCCAATTTGAATTCCATTTTTGTCACTGTATAACAGAGAAAATCATTTAACCTCTCCGTGTATGTTTTCTCATTTGTAAAATGAGAGGGTAAAATGATACATCTGGAAGTTCAGTAATAAAACTAGGTTTGTAAAACTCCGTGAGTTTATAATAATAATTTTTAAAAAGCAACAACCCACAGTATTCTCTATGTAGCAAAAAAGAATTTAGGCTGTCTACCTAGAATCTCTTAACTCTTGCAACATAGCTGTCCCACCTCTTTTGTCTGTCATGCATGTTCCCAATATCTTAAGTCCTCTTTCTTGCATGCAGATCATTTTTAATATTCTGCAATTTGTATTTACCTGCCATGCTTCTCTTTATAGCTCTCCATCATAGGGTTTCAGGAAGCTAATATATAGGAGTCATATAAATATATCAATAAACAATAATGATCAATCATAAATAATAATTATTAATTAATAATAATTTTTATTATTTTTATACATAGGGATTAATGTAAAATATAAGGTCTTGCCTTTAGCATGAAAGAATAAACACAATGATCTGAAATATTATCTATAGCCCCTGGTAAAATACCAAGCATATAATAGGTTCTCAATAAATGCTTGCTGAATCACATGATGAATTAAAAGCCCCAGCTTGTTTAAGTGTTTTGAAAAAAAGTTATTGTTAAGCCTCTTAAGTGATTTTGTAGGTTTTTTAGTATAGTAGCACTCAGAAATAACAATAAAAAGAAGGAAAAATGAATTTGCTGCATTTAATAAGAAATGAAGACAAAAGTAAGGGGGGAAAGATATTTCACTGTGTTTTTGGCCAGACCCTCACTTAGTCATCAAGAGAGCAGTGCCACCAACACTAGCCACTGGCCAGTTGCCACCAATAGGCAGGTAAACCCAAGAACCCCAGGGTCGGCAGTGCTATCCAAACCACAGGCCCTGCTTATAGGTACAACTTGACAGCTATTGTCTTAGGGAGCTACCCTTGGAAAGTTGGTGTCTTGGCATTCCTTCTACCACCAATATCAGCTCTCACAGATGGCCAGGTAAACCAGAAGCCACGAGGCCAAGAAACATATGAGAGATGGTGCTACCAGGTGGGCCAAAACACCACTGATACTTCAGCTACCATCTTTGCATGGACCCCACTGGAGGATCCATAGTCCAAGAACTCCAAAAATATCAGTGCTCCCAAAGGACACAAACCCTGATTCTGGTCTTTGCTTAGCAGCCATTGCTCAGGGGAAAGACATCAGTAGACAGACGTGATCTGGTAACTTTTTCTGCAGGAGCTAAAGAAAGTTTTTGGTATCACCAAATGGTTCGGTGTCAGAATAAGTTATGTTTTTCATCAATGGAAATGATGAGAAGATGCACCTTAAGGACCACTGGGACTGTTTATTTGTTCTGTAGCTAAAACTACCTATATGTGCTATCTTCCTCTTGATTTGGAGTCTATGACTTTTTTATTTTTGATTACTCTGTTTTGGTATAGTTGGTTTCCTTTCTTATACATATTTTATTTTTTTTGCATTCAAAAACATGATTCTGAGAAGGGATTAATAGGATTCACCAAGGCACCAAAGGGATCCATGATGCATAAAATGAACAACTCTTGTTCTGTGAAATTGAGTTCCTCTAAATAAGAGCCCCTATTCTCTATTCTCTGTGTATCCCTAGTGCACAGCAAAACGACTTCCATGTAGAAAGTGCTTAATAAATATATTATCATTTATATTAAATCTTTGGTCACCATTTTCATCACTGTTTGATGTTGCAGCTTACATAATAACAGGCAAAGGAAAAGAATCCTTCATTCTATCTTAATGATCTGGACTGATCATAGTAAAGACTCATTTCTTATTAAATGATTTGTTATTAAACTAAACTAAACTAAACTAAATACCATTTTCTCACTAAGAGATCTCTATAAAAATTTGAGTGCTTCTGTATCATTATATTACATTACATATAGTAGATATGTCTAAATAAAAGAGCTTATTATTTAGAGGATATGTATGTTATAAAGATACATTCTTGTGGTTGTAGCTTCTCATAAATGGATTCAGTTTGCAGAATGTGAGAAATAGGGATTAGGAAAAGAGGTAGTGAAAGGGTGGGAAAATAGGCTGGCTGTTCACCATGGAAGATATTCTAGTGCAGAGAATTTCCCATGTTCAGAAGTTGGGTTTTTTATTATTAGTCTTAGATCCTGGAGTCAGAAGACACCAATTTAAGTTTCAGCTTTGAAATTTAATAGATTTAATGATAATGCTATTTAAAATCCCCATGCCTCAGTTTCTTCTTCTGTAAAATAAGAATAATACTTTCACCTCCCATAACATAGAGTTGTTATAAGGGAAGCACTTTGTTAAATAAAAAAAATGAATGAATAAGCAAACAACAAACAAATAAACAAATAAATAAATAGATAAATAAATAAGCACCATAGATGAGGGAAGTGTTGTTATTAGATGAAGAACCAACAGGTCAGATTGATTGACATCCTTCCCACCTATATATAGAAAGGTGCATGGTGAACTATACATCATCTCAAGACTTTCCCCATATTTTTTTATGTGTAAAGACTCTACTCAAATGAATATCTAATAGAGTGTTGTGATAAAAACTAGATAGAAATCTAACAGAGTGTTGTGATAGAGTAGGTAACTTTGAATTGAGACAGAAATTTTTTAAAAATGTTCATGGTATAGCAAAAAGTTCATTTCCAGGGCTAACATCAATCAGCTGTGTGGCTTTGGACAACTGGGTGGTACAGTGGATACTTTGAGTTAGACCTGGAGTCAGGTAAACCTGAGTTTAAATATGGTTGCAGATATTTACTAGTTACGTGACCTTGGGCAAGTCACTTAACCGGTGTCTCAATATCTTCATCTGTAACATGGGAATAATAATAGCACGTATCTCCCAGGGTTGTTGTGAAAATCAAAGGAGATAATATATGTCAAGCACTTAGCGTAGTGCCCGGCATGTAGTAAACACTATATAAATGTTAACTCTTATAATTTTGGTGGTGGTGGTGATGATTATTTAACTTCACTGAGCCTTATTTTCCTCCATCATAAAATGGACACAATAGGGGGGCAGCTAGATGGCGCAGTGGTTTAAGCACCGGCCCTGGATTCAGGAGTACCTGAGTTCAAATCCGGCCTCAGACACTTGACACTTACTAGCTGTGTGACCATGGGCAAGTCACTTAACCCCCATTGCATAAAAACAAAAACAACAACAACAACAAAAAAAAAATGGACACAATAATATTTGTCCTAACCACCTTACGGAGTAATTGTGACAGTCATATTAGATTCACACTCTGACAGTATCTTGGATTTTGTGAGGTCATCTAGTCTAATGTATACCTGTGCAGCAATCCCCTTTGCTGTGTCAATGACAATCCCTCAGCAAGCACTTATTAATCAGTTATTATGTGCTCAGCAATCATTTGTTTATTCTGGTAAAGGTTAGATCTGTGTGAAAATGTGATTTCGACTCTAACAGATAACATAAATATAAATGAGAATTGTTATAACCATTATCGACATTTTCAGCACCAGAAAAAAGTCAGATCAGAATAATAACCCCCTAATTACATCCAGTTTATCCATTTACACAAAAATCTAGCAGTTATAGAAAGGCAATGTAGAATAAAAGAAGGAAACTTTTGCCACCAGCTAGTTATCACTAATTAGTGACAGACCTGTTTTGTTTTGTTGTGTAGTCATTTTTCAGTTATGTCTGACTCTTCATCGCCCCTTTGGGATTTTCTTGGAAGAGATCCTGGAGTGCTTTGCCATTTCCTTCTCCAGCTCATTTTACAGATGAGGAAACTGAGGCAAATGCAGTTAAGTGACTTGCCCAGGGTCACACAGCTAGTAGGTGTCTGAGGCCAGATTTGAACTCACAAAGATGAGTCTTCCTGACTCTGGGCCTGGTGCTCTATCCGCTGGGCCCCCCTAGCTGCTCCAGTGAGAGACATAAAATATTAATTTGTACTAAGTGCTTTCCTTACAACAGCCTGTGATGAAGAGGATGTAAGTACCATGGCCATTTGCAGGTCAGGAAACTAAAGCTCAGAGAGGTTAAGAAGAAGCTGGATGATGGTGGTGGTGGTGATAATAATAATGATGATGATGACAACAATGATAATAATAAATAACATTTATATGGTGCTTATGTGCCAAGCACTGTGCTAAGCACTTTATACTTGTTTCACTGGAGCCTCCTAATAACCCTGGAAGGGGGTTATTATGATTATCTCCATTTCACAGATGAAGGGACTGAGGCATTCAGAGGTTAAGTAACTTGCCCGAGGTCACACAGCTAGCATGTGTCTGAGGCCACATTTGGCCTCAGGTCTTCCTGATTCCAGACCCAGCAGCACTCTATCCCCTGCATTGCCTAGCTGCCAACATGCCATTGGTTGGTTGGGAATATAATAATGGGGTTTATTTTGTCTACAGATTGGACGGGATGTCCGCTCAAGCTGCCTCCAGCTCTCATATATTGTCATTGTGTAACTTGCCCATGATCACAGAGCTTGTAAATTTCGGAGGTGGGATTAAAATCAAGTGTCCTGATTCCATTTCATTTGTTCCCATCCACTACAGAGATGCACTTTACCCCTCCCCATCTCAGCCTCATCACCTGTAAAATGAGGAGATTGGGTCAGATGACTCTGAAGGTTCTTTCAAACTCTAAGATTCTATGAAAAGTTGAATTTTGACTTTCTAGGACACCAACCCAGACACGCATTTTTCCTTGGATAGGCCTCCTTCTGTCTCCTGCTTTTCTGTAGTTCAGATGACTTGATTTGAGAGTCCCCATAGTCTTCTTTAGGATATGATAGAGGAGAACCTGTTTTACAGTGAGGGTTTTAGCTTTTGTCTTTTCATTAACTCTGAACCATAGAAAACATTTTGCATATGATTTCCACTAATAAGCCTTTCTAACTTCTTGTCCATGAGAGTTCACTCAGATGTTATTTTTGGATAACATTCTTCCTTCATTTAGTTGACAAAATGAACAGGTGATCTTATATTTCAATAAGTATTGCATGTTATGAGCAAAAGGGAGTGGTGAGGATAAAATCTCAAATAGCCACAAATTGCAAAGCTAATTATTATTATTTTTTGTTGTTGTTGGGCAATGAGGGTTAAGTGACTTGCCCAGGGTCACACAGCTAGTAAGCATCATGAGGATGAAACCTAATAAGTGAATGATGTCATGTTGGCATAAGTGTCCCAAAGCTTGTTGAGGGGTCTAGAGTATAATTGAGGGAGTTAATGACACTGTCTGTATTAATGACAAGATAATATAACCAATGAAAACATACATGTATAGTGTGAGAATTGGAATGACACCCCCTGCTGGGAGGGACATTGTGAGCTCTGGTCATGAAAAGAAAGCATGTGACTTTAGTGTCCAGAAGTGATCTTTTCTGGGGTTTCTTGGCATCAGGAAGTGATGGTTTGCCACCTGTGGGTCCTGTCAATCAGAGCTACCAACCAATTAGCTTGGAGGTGTGTGTGTGGATGGCCCTGTTTCCTGTTTCATAGGAGGCTTCTGGGAGGAGCGAGGCCTTTCGTTTCAGGACCTCGGTTTGGTGGGAGGACAGATGCTTGGCTCTCTTAGATAGTTAGAGGAAGTTTGCTTTTTACCTCTCTCTCTTCACTAACTTCTGATGCACTTTAATAAATACTTACAAGTCTAAACTCTTGCTAAAGCTTCTAATTTTAGACATCATAGCTAGAATTTTGGGCCCTTACAGTAGGCATCAAGAATGTTTCTATGACTTGAGTGTTATTGTCTGTCAT
Source organism: Dromiciops gliroides (assembly GCF_019393635.1). Classification (NCBI taxonomy): domain Eukaryota; kingdom Metazoa; phylum Chordata; class Mammalia; order Microbiotheria; family Microbiotheriidae; genus Dromiciops; species Dromiciops gliroides. Next base: position 255,620,801 of record NC_057865.1, read on the forward strand.
TGATTGGCTAAATATGTAGTTGGGGAGAAAGATGAAAGGAAATAGGAAAAAAAATCTGGATTTTTGAATATTTCATAATTAAATTGGGAGATATAAAGGGAAAGACAGCAAAGAGGATGATAAAATTATTGTGTATGTTATTATAATAATGTCATTTTATTATGATGTAATATTATCAGTAGCAAAGAGGGTGAATCATGGGCCCTGAAGTCAGAAAGACTCATCTTTCCAAGTTCCTCAGATACTTTCTAGCTGTGTGACCACAGGAAAGTCACTTTACCACATTTGTCTCAGTTTCTTCATCTGTCACTAGCTATACTTGAGTTATTGATCAACTCTACTACCTATTATCCAAACTTTAGTAATTTTTATTAAAAGTCACTAGAGGATAAAACTAATCCAAATTGAAGGATACAGGCCAAGTGAACCAATTTGCATTCAGAATTTCCAGATGGAATTATTTTAATATTTCAAGAATTTGTGATTTAATTTTGTATGAGTACTTACTCTCTCCTCCAATTTAGATTGCAACCAATACACATTTTAGTAGGTATCTTTATGAGTTGCAATGGCCAAAAAAAGTTATCCCCTGTTTGTTAGTCTGCCATTGATGAGTTTTGCATGATTGACTTAGGGAGATTCTTGGACCATCTGTTGCTGGGATGATGCACTGAGACCTTCTAGAGGACTTGTCTTCCACTGGAATTCCTTCAACAACCCAAGGTGACCTCCAAATCATAGTGAGGTATCATAGTAGGAGTTTTAATTTTATAGCATTTCAACAAGCTCATTTAAATTACACACACACACACACACACACACACACACACACACACACACATTTATTTGTTTGTTTAATTACTTCCTGGCAAGGTCCTGTTTGTTGGTAGATTGATAAATTTTTCAGTCACCAGAATTTGTGTATAGGGATTGTGATCTACAATGGCATGGGCATACCCATGTTAAAGGCTAAAATTCTATCTATTCTGTCTAAAATCTCTAATGAGTGGTGGCCAATAAATTATAAGCTTTAGCAAGAGTTAGACTTTTAAGCATTTATTAAGGAGAATAAGAATTTGGTAAAGAGAGAGGGAGAAAGGCCTATATTCATCTATCTATTAAAGGGAGAGCACATTTCTCGCTCCGCTCTCCGCCAGAGTCCCCAGGAAAAGAGAGAGTCAGAGCGCCCGGCTCCCCCTTCTTCCTCCCTGATGCCAAAGAAAAGACGCAAGTTCTTGCCCTCAGAGACATTCACCTCATGGCGCAGCTTTTCTACAGTAAGTCTCCAGCAGGTGGCGTCATTCCAATTGTTACACCCAACTGATAAAGACATATTTAGAGCTGAGCAAAGCACTTACCTTTGCTTTGATTCACTGGGTTATCTAGTGCTCCTTTTTATTGCCTTATAGGAATGTAAAATACCAATAACAAAATAGTTATGAATAGATTGATGAAATCTCAGTTCTGACCAATTTGTTGGGTTGGGGGTATTGGGGTGATTGTAGTGCTTATTTTCTCTTACTCAATTTGATTTATTACCATTTCAGTGCCATTTTCAAAGTCAACCAGCTCTTTTTAAACTATATTGCTCCTGCGGCAGGTAGGTGGCACAGTGGATAAAGCACTGGCCCTGGATTCAGGAGGACCTGAGTTCAAATCTGGCCTCAGACACTTTACACTTAACTAGCTGTGTGACCTTAGGCAGGTCACTTAACCCTCATTGCCCTGCAATAAATAAATAAATAAATAAACAAACAAACAAACAAACAAATAAGTAAGTAAATAAATAAGTAAACAAATAAATAAACAAACAAACAAATAAATAAATATATATATATATATATAAACAAAATATATTGTTCCTATGGCACATGTGATGCAGTGATGTGTATCTTGGACAAAATTGTTTTGATGTATTTTGTTTAGAGGGCATGTGTAATGGTTAATTATGAGTTGGCTTTTGAGCCAGGAATACTTGGGTTTAAGCCCCAATTCTGGTATGTTATTGGCTAGCTAATCCTAGCCAAATCCCTTGTCCTCTCTATTTCCTAGTCAATTTTCTGAGAGTATAAGATGAAAAGAAAATGCCAAGTTACTCTAAGGGCCAAATTTAGTATGGGAAGAGTTAATTGGGTGGCTAACCATAATATTGGGGTAAGAAAGAAGATTAACAACCTCTATTCAAAAAACAAAACAGCTTTTATTAATGGGAACAAGTTTAAAACACAAGTGAGGATAATAGAGATAGGGACAATGAGAAAGGGAATAGGGGAAGAGCCCAGCTAGCTGCAAGGAGCTAGCTTCACCTCAACAACACAAGCTCACCACCACCCAGAATCCACAGTGCCAAAGAGAACCAGCTGTGCAGTGTATCCCAGGCCCAGTCTGAAGATCTGCCAGACTAGCGTCTCTCTCCTTCTATCACTCTAGTAAGAGTGAGATTCTCCTCCCCAGCTTCCTCCCGAAAACCTCTGTGCAACCAGAAAACAGGGCCAACCACACACACAACCCCAAGCTAATTGGCTGTCAGCTTTGACTGACAAAACTGACAGGCTGGCTCTACAGTTTCAAGCTGGCCAGCTTCTGGATGCTGAAGACCACCTGACTTGTCCTCACCAGGTTTCTCATCATGGTGGAGCTTCCCTACAGTATAATTTGGCCAGGCCCATGTAGATGTGCAGGTGTCCAGCATGAGCTCAGTGTGCACAGGCACGTGCCGAGGTTTCTAATTTTAGCCAAGGATGGGGTCATAGAAACCCCAAATCACAATTAATTCCTTACATTATATTGGTAAAAGTTATTTCCTCATTCGGGAGTTCACTAGACCAGGTAAAGTCTTTTTCCCTTCCTTCTGTCATTTGGTATTAAGAGTGTGCACAAAAAAAAACAAAAAAAAACAAAAACAAAAAAAAGGGGGCAGCTAGGTGGCGCAGTGGATAGAGCACTGGCCCTGGATTCAGGAGTACCTGGGTTCAAATCCAGCCTCGGACACTTGACATTTACTAGCTGTGTGACCTTGGCCAAGTCACTTAACCCTGATTGCCCAAACCAAAAAAAAACAAAAACAAGAGTGTGCACAATTAAGTGTGAGGTGGAAGGTTTTCTTCAGATGTGAACACTGTTCCTTGCTTCAGGGAGAAACTCCTCTACTGCAATTATGTGATGTCCTTGTAGCCCTCATAGACCATTTAATGAAATCTGTAGCAGCCTTTCATTTATATTGATTGACTTTCAGAATGTATTGACCAACCAGGAACGTAAAGGTTAACTGGAATGTGACCTGACATTGTTTAAATGCATTTGGAGAGCCCACAGCCTTTGCTGTGTGTTTTGTTCTGGGGAGTCTGCTTGGTTAATTATACAGGTGGGGTGAAATAGTTGGCACAGCATTGATCCAAACAGTTCAGGATTTTTGTTTGCATCTTTTTACTTAAGCAGGAGGGGTGTCTTGTAATTCTATATTTTCAAAAAGTAATAACTGGGTATTACCAAACAATAAACATTTGGTAATCTATCCGTTAAACTAAAGCTTCTTAAACAGTGGGTCATGACCCCATATGGTCTTGTGTAACTGAATGTGGGGGTCGTGAAAAATTTGGCAACAGTAAAAGGTTATGTGTGCCTATTTTATACATATATACCCAGGGCCACTTAAAAATTTCTTGGGTGAAAAGAGATTGTGAGTGAAAAAAGTTTACAAAGACCGGCACTACACAACTCAACAAATTTAGAGAAAGGATTTACTTTGCATGTCTAGGTATATTCATGTACCTTGTCTTCTATTAAAAAAATTCCCATGTACTCACAGTGTTATGTTTTGATGCATACAGTAGGCACTCAATGAGTGATTTAAAAAAAATTTTGAACTTAAGAAATAAAAGCATTTCCATAACAAAGTAGATGAGAAAAAGATAGTACCTGAAACTGCAGATCATGTAACTTTCTTTTCCCTCCTTCCCCCCAAAATGACTACCATTAGACACTAATACATATATGTATATGTATGTGTACATGTGCATGTATGTATGTATATCTACATATATACACACATGTGTGTATAGATAGATTTAAATATAGATTTCTTCCTCTACCTGCAAAAAGCATCTTCCTTCATAGAACCTTTTTAGTTAAGTTGGTTATTTATAATAGACAGAAGGACTTGGTCACTCAAAGTTGTTCTTAAGTGATGAAGAGTACAGTACACAGAATTAAGAGAACATGGTATATAGTAATAGTAATGTTGTTTTAAGAAAGAATTTGGGGGCAGCTAGGTGGCACAGTGGATAATGCATCAGCCCTAGATTCAGGAGTACCTGAGTTCAAATCCAGCCTCAGACACTTGACACTTACTAGCTGTGTGACCTTGAGCAAGTCACTTAACCCCAATTGCCTCACTAAAAAAAAAAATTAATAAAGGGCATGTGAAGAAAGATGCCATCTGCATCCAGAGAAAGAATATTTGTGTGTAATGATAGCTACCTTTAGAGCGAGGGGGAGGAAGGAAAAAAAAAAAGAAATCTACATGATAAAATGGTTGTATATTTGTAGGGAATAGCAAGTTGTACATGGTAGGTTTGCAGTTTCATGTCCTATCATCTTTTTTTTTAATTGTGCTGTGTTATAGAAATGATTATTTTGTTCTGTGAAATGAAAATAATTAAATAAAACAATGTTGCTGTTGCTGTATACAACATTATCTTGGTTCTTCTCATTTTGCTCTTCATTATTTCAAGCAAGTCTTTCCATGTTTTTCTAAAATCACTGAGCTCATCATTTCTTATAGCAGAGTAATATTTCATCATGAACACATACCATAATTTGTTCAGCCGTTCCCCAATTGACAGATATCCCTGCAATTTCCAGTTCTTTGCCACCATAAAGAGAGCTGCTATAAATATTTTAGAGCATATATGTTCTTTTCCTTTTTTCCTGATCATCTTGGGAAATAGACCTCATTGAAGTATTGCTGGGTCAATTGCTGGCTAATTCTAGATTGCTCTCCAAAATGTTTGGATCAGTTCACAGATACACCAACAATTAATTAAGGTGCTGATTTTCCCACATCCCCTCCAACATTTGTCACTTTCTCCTTCTAAATGATTGTTTTTTAACTGACTGCCTTCAAAGATTATTATAACTTTAAAAAATCCTATGATATATATGCTATATGTGACATTATTGTAAAATTTAATTAAAAATACACCAGTAAAATGAATCTTTTATTTTGTTATTAGTCCTCTTTTTGAAGATGTGGATATCCAGATGTGCTTCTCTGTAACCCAAAAAAAAGTTTTGACAGAAAATACATTCATGCCTTTTGTTGAAAACAGAAGTGACAAATAGGTAAACTGGTCCTATTTCCATTCCCTCCATTTCTGGTTTAAAAATACATCTATTCTAGGGACAGCTAGGTGGCACAGTGAATAAATAACCAGCCCTGGATTTAGGAGGACCTGAGTTCAAATCTGACCTCAGACACATTACACTGGCTGTGTGACCCTGGGCAAGTCACTTAACCCTCATTGCCCTGCAAAAAAAAAAACCGAACAAAACAAAAACAAAAAACAAACAAAAACATCTATTTTGATGTGTAAAAAGGATTGATTTTGTGATGAGAGGATAGTTTTCCAAACTAAAAAGAAAATCTTGCTTTATCATCAGTGAATCCATTTAGTGGCCTGCTGAATTTCTATTACCAATTCTATGGCTTATAGTCTCAGCAAGTTATGTGAGTTTCAGAGACATTTCAGTGACTTTCCTGTCCATATTCATAAAACCAATGTGAACCATAGGCAGCACTGGAACCCAGATGTTCAGGACTAGTGAGCATTCCATAATGCCTCTAATTACACTAAACAGATAGTGTTTATCTAGTAGATAGTACTGTAGAGAAAAAACAGCTAAAGGGAGACATTCAAGGGCCAAACGCTGCTTGCTGTTTCCAAAGCTTTATTTCTCATTTAATAATCTTAATGTTAATGAATAATTTATAGAATAACCGTCCAAGTGGATGGTTTTAAGTAATAGCTAAAGCTATCCCTTTTTTCTAACAAGTGAATCTCCTGTATTTTCTTTAGCCCTGGTAAGGGATTTTGTGTGAAAGCAGGCCAAAGTTTCTTTCATTGCTTCATATTCCCCTTTATTTTAAGGTACTCCTGGGGAAAATACAGGTAATCCCAAACTCAAAGAATGAATTGCATCCCAAAAGATTTTTTTCTTTTAAGTTTTATGAATACTTTAAAAATACATTATAGACATTTCTTGATCCTCTTTTGTCACAAAGAAAATCAATAAAGGAAAGCTAGCTGGTATAGAAACCACATCTAAGACTGGATGCTGTATTCTACACCTCATGTCTCCACTTCTCTACCAAGAGGACCAAGATATGTTTCATCATCTTTTCTCTTTATCCAATATTAGTACTGAACTTTAATTAGTACTAAACTTTAGTTTTAGTTTGCTTTTAGTGTTGTTTTAATTTATATTGTTTTGATAAACATCCGTCTTCCCTAATTTTGCTTGCTTTATTCTGTATTATCAAATATATATATATAAATCTGTATATACATATTTATATATCTTCTAATATTTTTAAAATATTTCAACTTTTATTTGTTTATACATGTGTGATGTTGGTGTAAGTTATTGGTTTAAATCTATTTTCTGCCAAAAAGATTTCCAGTTTTCCCAGAAGTTCTTGTTGAAAGGGGAATCTTTTCCCCATAACTTTATTCTTTTATTTTGAAATGTATGACTTTATTATGTATTCAAAAGGAATAGCAAGCCATACACAATAGACCCGCAGCCTCATTTGCAATCATCCCCTTCACCATACAATGCTATGGAAATGCCTGCTCCACTCCACAAATTAAAAGCAAAATAAATTTAATTAAAAAAAATACATATTCCTTGCCTTTATGGTTACTTGGTGAGCTTAGGGGTTCTGAAGTCATCTTGAGTTCTGGGTGGTGGTTGCCTATTAGTTACCTATAGAACTTCACTTTTCCCCCATTACTGTGTATTCTTGAGTTTGGCTAATACTGGAATACAGTGTTCATTTGTGTTGAGGCCTTCCCCCGCCCCCGCCCGCCATTTTGTTTTAATGACCTACTTTTTTATCTTCAAGTAAAAAAAAATGTACCAATTAGTTTTAACAATTGTCCCGTTCTTCAATTGTGTAGGACTTTGTGGCCCCTTAGACCCACTATCCATTGGGTTTTCTTGGCAAAGATACTGGAATAGTATAGCTATTTGCTTTTCTAATTTTATGAAGGCAGGGGTTAAGTGACGTGCCCAGGGTGACACAGCCAGTAAATGTCTGAGGTCAGATTCAAACTCTGGTCTTTCTGACTGCAAGCCCAGTGCACTATCCACTGTACCATCTACCTGCCCCATTAATACAGGTTCAGATCTGATAATGATCCAGACCCTTCATTCTTTAATTTTTTTTGTTGTTTTGGCGGGGGAATGGAGGTTAAGTGACATGTCCAGGGTCACACAGCTAGTAAGTGTGAAGTGTGTGAGGCCAGATTTGAACTCGGGTCCTCCTGAATCTAGGGCTGGTGCTTTAGCCACTGCGCCACTTAGCTTCCCCCTCATTCTTTAATTTTTAAAATAAATTTCCTTGAAATTTTTTACCTTTATTTCCTTCACATGAATATTGCTATTATTTGTTGTTTAGTTCCTTAAAATAACCCCTTTGTAGAATGATTGGCAAAGCACTGAGTCTGTAAATTAGGTAGTAAGCTCTAGTTAGGTTTCCAGGCCAGCAAACAAAAGTGTGTTTAAGCCACAATGTAATAGAACCATGAGGAATTGAGGCAGCTGAATGAGTTCAAGTGAGAAGAAAGAAGGAAAAGGAGATTAAAGAGGATTTATTGGTTCATGTGGGAGAGAAACTGCCTCAGGTAGAATTCATTGAGCTGAAAGGAATAGAAGAAATCTTAACAGGTACATGATCATGTTTGGCAGGAAAAAGGCGATAATGACGATGTTGAATCAGAAGTTGTTGTTTTTTTTTCCTAACATTGGTACATCCCAACAAGAAACAAAATAAATTAAATTATTTTCATCTTCCTTTTTCTGTAAAGAAGGATAATTTGTAGTTTTATTTATGCACATTTTCAATGTGTTGAGGTGGATTCACTTCAAGATATTTTATGCATAATTTAATTATTTTGAATGGAACTGCCCCATGTCTTGTTTCTGGAACTTATTAGTAATATAGGCTTGTCCTCAAAGTCTTAGTGCAGTTCTAAGCATTAACCCTGTATGTAAAAGGCTAATTATTTGGCAAGAGAATGTTATTTTATATTTCACTACTTTATTGAGCCTATTAATTGATTCAATTAATTTTTTGGTAAACTCTCTGGGTTGTCTAAATTAACTATCATATCATTTCCTAATGGAAATAATTCTGCTCCTCTGCCAATGCTTATTCTTTTAATTGTTTTTTTTTCTCTCTAATATATTTGCCCCTTCTAGCACTTTAGTAAGTCGTAGTGGAGAGCATAGGCATCCTTGTAGTAGCCATTGATCTTACTCAAAATTCTTTCACTCTTTCTCTCTTAAAATCCAAAAGTTCATTTGGAAGTTTATTTGGAACTCGGAGTACATCAACCCATAGAAACACTTTTAGAAATTCTAGTTAAGTTTCCAGGCCAGCAAACAAAAGTACGTTTAACCCACAATATAATAGGAACATGGAGAATTGAGGCCATTTCATGAGTAATTGTGAGAAGAAAGAAGAAAAGGAAGATTAAAGAGGATTTATGAGTTTATGTGGGAGAGAGACTGCCTCAGGTAGAATTAATTGAGTTGGTAAGAATAGGAGTCTGGATTTGAACTCGGGTCCTCCTGAGTCCAGGGACGGTGCTTTATCCACTGCGCCACCTAGCTGCCCCCCCTACCTGCCCTACCAAAATAAAACAAAGATGGGGTGATAGAAATCCCAAATCACAATTAATTCCTTACAATAGGTATATGATCATGTTATTCAGGAAAAAGAAGATAATTATGATATTGGAGTCTGAAGTTTGTGTATGGAACCATATGTAAGTGGCTGAGAAAATAGTGACCTTAGTGTGATTTGGAGTAGAGGGAATCAGGATGAAACCAGCTACTTATGTGTGATGTGTGAAAGTCGTTAATAATGCCTTATAGTGTGATCTATACCTGACTGGGATTCCCCTCAACAGCCCAAAAAGGAGTCATCCAGTTTTTGCTTGAAGATCCACAATTGTGTGAGAGGGGACTGAGGCATCTCAATCCGTATTTTAATGGCTTAAATTGTTAAGGATTTCCTTATATTATGCTCAGATTTGCCCATTTTTGCATCTCTGAGCATGGAAGGAGGTCAGAGGGCCAGGAGAAGGTGACCTGGGAAGACTTGAGAGAAGACTCACTGCTTTTATAGGATCTGGTGCAATGACCATGATTGGAGGTGAAGAATGGACTTATTCTAGTCTAGGCCAAGGAAACAGAATGAGAAAAGGCAAAGATGCAATAAAGTTAATGGGTCTCTCTGGAGTAGAGGAACGAGATGGAACAATGTGAGGAAGGAAGTAATATGGTATTATATTTAAAATGCTGGGCTGCCACTAGATTTCAGAGACCCTTAAGTGGCAGTGAAAGGCATTTGGAGTTTACTTTCTTGGCAAACACTGAAAATTTTTGATCATATATTCAGTCATATATTCATATAGAATACAATAAGCTGACATCGACAGCTTGTCTCTGCTTAGTGATGTAGTCTGTTTCTGAAGGTGCCATGGTGTGTTTGAAAGAGTGTCAGGCTTGGAGTCAGCCCTCTCCATATTTGAACTCTGGCTCTAAGGCTCCCCATGTGTCTATGTTTAAGTCATTTGGCTTCTCTAAAGCTAAGCAGACCAGCATAACATGAAGTTCAGAGAGCCAATCTGGAAGTCAAGAAGGCTCTGGTTCTAGTACAGCCTCTGATGTGTACTGGCAATGGAGCCCTGGAAAAGTCTTTCAAGCCTATAGGCAGCTCCCCACTGATAGAAGTTGCAGAGTAGGTGATCAGCATTAATAGAATGAATTTCCTAATTGCGAGTTTCCTATGCCAGTGAAATGATAGGTACAGCCCAAAAAATGGGGGCAATCATCTTTTTAACCCATAGGATTATTATAAATAAAATGCTTTGTACAACTAAATGGGAAGGGCTTGGGAACTATGATTTCATTTATATAATGAACCCTCAAGTGAAGAAACTCCCTCTATATAGGTCCGCATCTTCTCTGACATTTATAGTTTCAGAAAATTGCCTAGGACACTGAAAGGTTACATGACTCGCCAATTGTGTCAGAGGCAAGATTTGAACCCAGGTCTTCTAGGCTTCTAGAATAGTGTCTCTACTAATTCATGTTGTTTCTCTAAAGCTCTTAAAGTGGCTACTTTCTTAGTCCAAAATGTGTGTTTGCTCATTTGTTTTTTTCAGTCATTTCTGACTCTTCATGACCCTCTTTGGGGTTTTCTTGGCAAAGATACTGGAGTGGTTTTCCATTTCCTTCTCCAGCTCATTTTACGTATGAAGAAACTGAAGCAAATAGGGTTAAGTGACTTAACCAAGGTCACACAGCTAGTAAGGATATGAGGCCAGATTTGAACTCATGAAGATGAGTCTTCCTGATTCCAGACCTGCCACTTAGCAGCCCTAATGTATCATAGTCTAATTCTTTTATTTTATAGATGAAACAGACAAGAACCAAAGAAGCTGAGACCCAGGAAAAGTCTCCCCTTTGTTTTATGAAATACGCATCTTCTTTTGATATATACTATTAATTGTCTCCAATTACCAGCTATTAAATTATTGATCACTAACTCATGAACAAGCAAATTATTGCCTATTATTTCCCACACCAGGACTACAAAGACTGGACTCAAGGAGCTTGAATTCTATCATTGAAGCTACTTTCTGTACATGTTAAAATACTTCATGAAAAGTTTGTTGATGCTGAGGGATGTGCAGGACAGTGTAGACTGAAATCTTTTTGAGGGCGACATGACCACTGTGGGAATTAATTTCCTTGAATATACATGTTTGTAACAGCTGGATAAAAGGATTTTTTTATTCCATAATGGGGAAAATCTAGTCTTTTCAGACTTAGAGGAATAAAGCAGCTGTTCTCTCCCATAGATTTACTGCAAATCAGATCAGTTGTATCCCTCAAAGATTTCTTTTTAATAGAACAAATTCTCATCCCCCCTCTTAAAAAACATTTTCCTAGGTTGACTATTCAAATCTCCAGTGCTAGTTCAGATGCTAATATGTGGGTAAAGGAATAAACTCTGCTTCCACTTCAAAATAAACCCTTACAATTTTGGGGTAAATAATTTTGGGGGGTTAGAGTTAGAATATCCAACTTATCAATTTAACATAAGCCAATTTAATAATTTTTTAAGTATTTCTCACTCTGTGCAAGGCACAGTTGTTGGCTATAAGAGGTCATCTCTAGTCAAGGCTCAGTGAGTTTTGGAAAATAATTTCTTTCAGTGGGAGGCTATGTGACTTCTCTGGACCTGGCAATTTAAATTTAATTTGAGTCGACTTGATTAATTGGTGGTAACAGCTTCCAAGAAGGGAGTAGAGTTTGCTTAACTCAATCCACTTAAATGTTGATTTCATTGCTGTCAGAAGAAACCTTAATTCAATCCCTCTTTTCATTCAATAAAAATATCCCTTTAATGGAATGGTAAGATGAACCATGATGATTTCGTGGAAATTCACTTACTTTGTCATCAATTAACAGGTCATTTCTTATTAAAAAAAAAAAGGAAAAGGATCTATATATACAAAAATATTAATAGCAGCTTTTTTTTTCTGGTGGCAAAGAATTGGAAACTGAGTGAATGCCCTTCAACTGGGGAATAGCTGAACAAGTTGTGGTATATGATTGTGATGGAATGCTATTGTACTGTAAAAAATGATGAGGCGCATGCTCTCAGAAAAACCTGGAAAGATTGGCATGAACTGATACAAAGTGAAATGAGCAGAACCAGTAGTACATTGTACACAGTAACAGTGACTTTGTGTGATGATCAACTCTGAATGACTTAGCTGTTCTCAGAAATACAACAGTCGAAAACAAAACCAAACTCATAATGAAAGATGCTATCTGCCTCCAGAGAAATAACCGATGGAGTCTGAATGAACATCAAAGCATACTTTTAAAAAACTTTATTTTTTCTTGGTTGTTTTTTTTTTTGGTCTGTGTTTTCATTTACAACATAACTCATATGGAAATATGTTTTGCATGACTTCACATGTATAACCTCTATCAAGTTGTTTACCTTCTCATTGAGGGATCCTGGGGAGGGGGAGAGAGAGAGAATTAAGAACTCCAGATTGAAAAAGAAACAGATGTTAAAAATTGTTTTTATATGTAATTGGGGAAAAATAAAATTAATAAACAAGCCATAAACTAAGCTGTATGCTCTATGCCAGGAACCATACTTGGCAATTCAGATACAAAAACAGAAATTAAATAGTCCTTGCCCTCAAGGTGCTTATGTTAGTTGGGTAGAAACAGCATATAAACTTGTTGTTATTCATACACATCATAACATGTACACACACCAATATATAAATCCAATGTACTGGTTTTTAGGTAGGGAAGGGAGGAAGAGTTACTAGTATCTGTTGGCATTAGCAAATACCTTTTTTTTTCATGAAAAATGACATTAGATAAAAAGCGAAATGTGACTGTATATTGAAGCATGGGATATAGGATAAAGAGCCAGCCATGGAGTCAGGGAGAACTGGGTCAAGACATTCTGGTTTCATGACCCTATACAAGTCATTTAAAGTTTCAGTGCCCTAGGAAACCCTATTAAGAATAGAAGTTTCAGGGGGGCAGCTAGATGGCACAGTGGATAAAGCACTGGCCTTGGATTCAGGAGGACCTGAGTTCAAATCCAGTTCCAGACACTTGACACTTACTAGCTTACTAGCTGTGTGACTGTGTGACCCTGTGCAAGTCACTTAACCCTCATTGTGTCCCCCCCCCCCCCCCCCCCCCCCGCCAAGAATAGAAGTTTCAGGACAGTTGCCAGTCTTCTTTGGTAGATGAGGGTATCTACATGGGGGTCTTGTACACCAATGATAAAATGGGTAGGTCTGACCCAAATTTAAAAATAGATAAATGAAATTAATGGAAATGATATTTTAATATATGGATAAGAATGGTAATTGAGTTACTGGGAAGGCTTGTTATTGTTATTTTTTCGATGACGATGATGGTGATGATGATGATGATGATGATGATGAATGGTGGTGGTGGTGGCAAACATTTATATGAAGCCCACTACGTCCTAAGCACTGTGCTAAGCACTTTACAAGCATTATCTCCTTTGATCCTCACAACTCTGGGAAGAGGTGCTATTATTATCCCTATTTGGCAGTTGAGGGAACTGAAGCAAATAGAGGTTAAGTGATTTGCCCAAGGTCACATTGCTAGTAAATATTTGAGGCTGGATTTGAACTCAGGCCTTTCTGACTTTAGGCCAAGGCTCTATCCACTGCACCACCTAGCCACCTATATATGACACAACAGCTAAAGTTTGTATGCGCATTTAGTATGCTTGCAAAGTATTCCCTTCTAATGTTCCTACTTCCCCTCTTTGTAGAGTGAGAAGATTATAGATTTGGAACTTTACATCCAATGATTGTCACACTTTATGTGTCAGTTTTCCTGGAGTATATTTTCTCACGTTTTATTCTGTTATGTTAATACAGGATATTATTTGCACAGCTTTTACAACTATGTTTTCATTTGATCCCCTCATAATTCTGGAAAGTCTTCTTATCTCCATTTTACAGATGAGTAACTGAGATTGATAGAGGTTAAATAACTTGCCCAGTGTTAAAAATCGAGTAAGTGTCAGGCAGAATTTGAATGCAGGTCTTCCTGACACCAGATCTCCCACTCCCTACTATGTTACCTTGACCCATAAAGCATTACTGAGGAGAGGAAAATAAGGGAGCCATTGGGGAATGGAAGGGAATATAAAACCAAAAGATATCAGAATTAAAAAAAAAAAGATAACTCATTCCCTCTGAAAAAAGTTTCATAGGAATATCTGGGAGAATGATTGCCTGATTCTCCATGAGGAATAATGTTATTTTCTTTCCTTTTGCAATGATTGGTCTGGAATAAAATCAAGGCTGGCAGAATGGCCCCTGGAAACAGCTGTGACGATAGCACCCTTTCCCTTAGTTTCATCAACCTTTCATAAGAGATTTCCTAAACGTTGAGTTGATAGTGACAGCTAGGTTATTCTTTCCCATTTCTGTTTTGTGCAGACCAAGAACCCTCAATAGGATTTCAGTTAACTTCAGAAAGTAGACCCTGCTAGTACTAAGTCAGTGAAGTTTCTTTATGGATTTCAATTTGAAGTAAAACTGGAAATTATCTCATTAATTAGGGGCTCTCGCTACCCTCTTACTAGATTAATAGGTATCATCTGACTATATATGTGTCTTTTTCCCCCTATCATGAATTAATGATTTAGACAGCATAGACCCCTGCAAGGATTTCTAGTTTTAGAATCACAGAGCTTGGGCTGAAATGTGACATAGATTAATTACAACCTGTGTGACCTTTAATCAAGCTGGTTTTCCACTCTGGACTTTAGTTTGCTCACCTCTGAAATTATATTGGACTAGATGACTGGTGAGGGCCTTTCAAACTCTTAATTTTATGATCTTATGTAATTTTTACTCCCCCTTCTTTTAAAATGCCTTTTTCTTTTTACAGAACAAAAATCTATTTTCATGATTTGTAATAATATCCTCCCCTCAATGGGGGAAAAAAAGAAAAACAAAACCATCGTAACAAATATGAATAGTCAAACAAAACAAATCCCTGTGGTGGCAATGTCCAAAATAAACAAAAATATGTCTGTAGACATACAGACTTTCTGCCAGGTAGGAGTAGCATATTTCACATCATTAGATCTCTGGAATGATGATGAAAAATTGCATCCATTTCAATGTTATATATCATGAAAATGTTGTGATTTTATTGTATATATGTGTATATATATATATATCTACACACATGTATGTATGTGTAGGTATGTATATATGTGTAGGTATGTATGTGTATGTGTGTACACATACTTTTTCCTTTTTCTTTTCATTCATTCTGTTTCTCTTCATACAAGTGTTTCCAGATTTCTCTGAAGCAATCCCTTTCATCATTTCTTAAAACCCAGTCACATTCCATTCCATTCATACATTTCCACATTCGACTTTCCACCAAAAGTAACACATCCCATTCATTCAAGGCAGTGAGGGGGGTAGATTTCTTTTTTGTAGCCATAAATGGAAATGAATTATCAGTGATCAAAGGTCAATTAGAAGAGTTTGAGAACCTTGTTTGTCCAATGAGTTGGCTTCTTTAAGTACAGGATACACCTGTGCTATAAAGCTCAACTCTGGTCTGCTTATCAAGTAATTGGTCAATATTTATCAAGTGCCTACTATGCGTGAGGCCTACTAAGCACTAAGCACTGGTAATAGAAAAAGAAGCAAAGGACATTCCCCATCCTTAAGGAAGGAATAGAACAGAAGAGTTGTCATACTAACCTGGTGCAGTCACTTTTTCCTATTGGTGCTTGGGAGAATGAAAAGAAATGGAGCAGAATCTCTGTGTCTGCCTTTATCACAATTAAGGGTCCTGGGCTCAGGACTACAGCATGTCTTCATGACCTAGGTCTCTTTCTTTATTTTCTATTCTTATACTTTCTGTGCCTGGCCCATCAGTCTGACTAGATGATCTGGTTAGATATTTGACCTCACTGGATTGATACCTGAACAATTTTGTTTAAAAGAGAGCTAGGGGCTGCTGGGTGGCACAGTGGATAAAGCACTGACCCTGGATTCAGGAGTACCTGAGTTCAAATCCTACCTCAGACATTTGACACTTACTATCTGTGTGACCCTGGGCACAAGTCACTTAACCCTCGTTGCCCTGCAAAAAAAAAATGAGAGAGACCTAATCATTTATACCAAACAGAGCTGACACCTACTTACTCCATAATAGTATGGGCTTAGTAAGAAATCCTACAGTCAATGACATAGATCTTCATTCAAGGAAACTGTCCTAGACAGAGGCCTCTCCAATTGAATAGCTAAGTAAATAATGCATAAAATAGCTTTTTAATTACTTCACAATTTTCTCTCCTCAGGTCTCCAAGCTGGCTGGTGTCTTGGCGAAGCACGGTGTGCAGAAGGGGGATACCGTAGTGATCTATATGCCTATGATACCTCAGGCAATGTACACCATGCTGGCTTGTGCGAGAATAGGAGCCATTCACAGTCTCATCTTTGGGGGCTTTGCCTCCAAGGAGCTCAGCACCCGTATTGATCATGCAAAGGTAAGGCTTTTTGTCTGGGGGAAAGGTAAAATGTTATCATCTGGTAGGATAGGCTATTTTTGCTGTGACCAAATTTAATTCAAATCCACAAGTCTTTATTAATTACTTTCCCTGTGTGAGGCAGAGGGAGGCGTGGGGTAGAGAGTAGGGGACGGACTTCAAGAGTCTGGAAGATGCGCCTCTGACCCATCTTGGTTGTGTGGCGCCAAGCAAATGGCTTAACCTCTCAGTCCTCTAGGAGATTTTTGAAGACTAGGAATAGCAGAGAAGATGCTGAACTGCATCAATAGAGGGAGTTCCTCACTAGACCGGTGAAATCCTTGGTCCCATCCTTATTCCTGTATGGCAAGCAGTGTGCTGGGCACTGGGGTTGCAAACATGGTCCCTGCCCTCAAAGAAATGACATTTCAAACTGCACAGTGTGAAGACATAAGCACTTCAGTCATTCAAACAAGAGTTTTTAAGGTGTGTACTACACATTGGGCGCTAGAAGAGATGCTATGCTCCTTAGAGAAAAAAAAAAAGAAACTGATTCTACCCTCAGGCTGCTTTCATTCAGTTGGGGAAACAATACAGGCACAGACAGATATATACAAATATAGATGAAACACATACAAAGTGGGTTTTGTGGGGATACCTGATGGTAACAGGTAAGGCCTTCTTTGAGGTGAATTTTGAAGAGTCTGGCTTGGGGGAAGGCTTGTGCCTAGGCCTAGGGGCTTAGATGAGGTGCTCCTTGAGGACAGGGCCTATCTTTTGCCTTTGTTTGTATTCCCAGCATTTAGCATTTAGTGTCTGGTACTTAGTAGATACCTAATCAATGTTTATTAACTAAGAAGGGAGATGGATTCTATTTTTGTGTGTGAGGCACAGTGTGGCTGGATTGTAAGTAGTGAAGTTGAGTAAGGTTGTAATAAACCTGTAAAAGAACATAGGAGTGACTTTCAATGCCTAATGGAGTTTATACTTGATCCTGTATTAGGTAGTGCTTGCTGCTGTTTAATCATTTCAGTCGGGTCTGACTCTTTGTGACCTCATTTGGGGTTTTCTTGGCAAAGATACTGGAGTTTTTTGCCATTTCCTTCTCCAGCTCATTTTACAGAGGAGGAAACTGAGACAAACAGGGTTAAGGGACTTGCCGAAAGTCACACAGGTAGTAAGTGTCTGGGCCAGATTTGAACTCTGGGAGCTGGGTCTTCCGGATTCCAACCCCAGTGCTCTATCCACCTAGCTATGCATAATAGGTAGTAGGGAGCCACTTGAGTTGAAGTGACATGATTGGACCTGCTGGGCCTTAGGGAAATCATTTTGGTGGTTGTATCGAGGGTGGATCAGAAGTGATGGGCTTGAGTGAGGGAAACCAATTAGTAGGGTTTTACAGTGTTGTAATGTTGTGTTTATGAGGGCATACATTATTGTGGTGGCTACTTGGATAATTTTGGGAGGGAAAAAGTGCTAACAGCTTAGGGAGATCAGGAAAGGCTTTGTGTCAGAGATGGCAATTTGGAAGGGATTCTAGTGGACACAAGTGAGGAAAGAAGGCATTCCGAGAGTGGAAAGCAGCCTGGACAAAGCCAGGGAAATAAAAGATGGAAGGGAGAATCATGTTTTAGGAAAATGAAGACTCTGGTGGGTAAAATTGGTCTGGAAAGACACAGGAGGAAGGGAGACCAGTTAGGAAGACATTAGAATATTCCAAGTCTGAGCTGATCACTAGTATAGTAGTTAATGGAATGGTAAGGAAGTGGGGCATATGGAAAATGTAAACATTATAGAAAGGTTTTGATCATTTATTGGCTATAGTAGTCAAGGAAGAGGGAACATTCAAGATTATTCTAAGAAGCCCTGGCTTATCTTGAGTAGGATACCATTCATAGAAATATGGAAGTCATGGGGAGAATTGGTTTGAAGAGCAAGATTTTGATTTCCCTTTTAGACAGATTAAATCTGAAGTTCAAAATGGGGGTGGGGTGGAAGACAGTCAGTGAGAAATATCCAGAAAGTCACTGGAGACGTGAGAAAGAGAATACACCTTTGGGAGTCATCTTCATGGAAGAGAGACAGAGGAAGGACATGTTGAGAGAGGTGGGAAGGATTTAACCTTGAATCCTTTTATTAGTGTGAATAAACAAGAGCTGAGTGTATTAGGATATGATTGATTGTGCATTTACTCCACTTATGGTTTTTATTGAGGTACCAGTTAATAGGGAGCAGGGCAGGGTTTCACCTCCTGCTTGAAAAACAACATTTCATTAGTTTAAGTTCATTGACTTAGCAGTGTCAGAAGGAAATAGATACCAATGGCAGAACATTGATAGGCTTACATCAGATTCAATTTCAATAACCCTTCAGGTATCATCTGCTTTTTATCTTTTATCATTTTTTTGTGGGGGGACATCAGTTAATCTGGAATATGTAGTGACTATAGTTATTTTATTTTATTTTATTTTTTGGTGAGGCAATTGGGGTTAAGTGACTTGCCCAGGGTCACATACCACCTAGCTGCCCCTGACTATAGTTATTAATAATAGATTTTAAAGTATTTGGCTTTTTAAAAATGGTGGATAAAGTTAGCAATATTGTATTAGCAGATGCCCAGGTTGGCCATTTCATTTGAAAGTAGCCAGCCTTGGTAAGGCAGCTAGGTGGTACAGTGGATAAAATGCCAGCCCTGGATTCAGGAGGACATGAGTTCAAATCTGGCCTCAGACACTTGACACTTATTAGCTGTGTGACCCTGAGCAAATCACTTTACCCTCAATGCCCTGCTCCCCCCCCAAAAAAGAATTCTAAACATTTTCTGTTTCACAAAGCCCTTTGGCAATTTTGTGAAGTCCAAGGACCTATTCTTAAGAATACTGTTTTTGTTTTGTTTTTTGCGGGACAATGAGGGTTAAATGACTTACCCAGGGTCACACAGCTAGTAAGTGTCAAGTGTCTGAGGCCGGATTTGAACTCAGGTACTCCTGAATCCAGGGCCTGTGCTTTATCTGCTGTGCCACCTAGCTGCCCCCAGGAATACTGTTTTTAAATGCATGAAATAAAATATGCAGGATTAGAAAGAAAACCAGTTATATTTAAATAGTTTTTTTAAATTTATGTTTTTAAAATTCATGGACCCAGGGTTAAGAATCCTTTGGAGAGGCTATTTCTACCTCTCCTGTAATCCTACACCCTTCTTTTTATTTATTTCTATTTCTATTCATTTTATCTTATATATTTCTAGTTTATTTTTATATAGTATATTTTATTATATATAAATTTATATTTATTTATTTAATTATCTTCTCAGAACAATTTTTGATTGTAAGCTTCTTGAAAGCAGGAACTCTCATTACTGGTCTTTTAATCCTCTACCATATCACATGCCATCTTGCATATACTATGAGCCCACTAAATGGTCATTGGATGGAATTACATCAAAGAGAGAAAGAATGGTATAGCAGAGAGAATGTTGGACTTGGAGTCAAGAAGCCTTGGATTCAAATTCTGCCACTATCACTCACTAGTCGTGTGACCATGGACACGTCATTTAATGTCTCTGAAGCATAGCTGCCTCTTCCGTTAACTGAAAATAGTAATCACTTGAGACCCCATTTCAAAGGCTTTCTGTGAGGCTCATTTCATGATATTTGATAAATATTTTGCCAGTCTTGAAGCCCTAAATGCATTCTATTTCATCATACCCAGACTTGTAGTTTTATTGGTATGGGGAGCTTGCTACCAAGAAAATTCCCTCCAGATGCGCAATTAGTTTGTACTTTCTGGTCCTAGAGAGTTGCCTGGGTAATCTGCCTGGGTCATACATTCAGTATGTGTCAGAGGTGGGGGCTTGAGCTCAGGCTTTTCTGACTTGGAAACCTAAGCTCTTTCTCCTTCACTTCTTTTGTAAATGTCATTCATTCATTCAATTTGCTTGTTTATCATTAAACACTCTTTTGTAATGTGATTCATAGTATAATACGTAAAAAATAATTTAACACTATATTACTATAGTGTAATATGCATCTTTCCTTGTCTATTTCTTAGTCCAAGGCAGTTATAAAAGATCTACCTTAGTGCCTTTTTGAAATAATAAGAAAAAAAATGTTACTTTTTTAATAGAAAAGTAGGACACAACTCTACCGTCAACATTTTCTTAGTCTGGATGCTTATTTTTTCCATCTTAACCTATAAACGATTATTCCAATATAAAAAATTAATGTAAATGTATGAACTTTACCTTTCTAAAAGAAAGCAGTATGGAGGTAAATCTCAAAAAAAAAAAGTTTCATTCCAAGAAGGATCAAATTTTGACTTTAAACCTTTTATGTATACTATTTTTCCCTACAGGTAAATTATAATAATTTGCTTATCATTTTAAGTTGCTTAAGAAATGCTATCTAGGGGCAGCTAGGTGGTGCAGTGAATAGAGCACCAGCCCTGGATTCAGGAGTACCTGAGTTCAAATCTGACCTCAGAAACTTGACACTTACTAGCTGTGTGACCATGGGCAAGTCATTTAACCCCCATTGCCCCGGGGGAAAAAAAAAAGAAATGCTATCAAGCTGCATTGTAGAAAACTGTTGTGTTTATCAGCTATTTAAAGTACTATGGCTATTTACAAATGAATGATATTTAACTTTTAGGAAGCAAGAAAACCAGCCTGTTTTTTTTTTTTTTTAATCTTTGATGCATTTCATTTTTTTACTCTAGAATTTTTTGTAAACCAATCTTGGAACTTTTCTTTAATATATAAAAAGTACTATTACTGTTTGTTGGACCACTACATTTTAAGTATATAATCAATTGGATTAATAATTTTACCTGCTAACTCTTATTTATTATTTTCTTTGGAAACAGCATTTTAGAAAGAAAATCTAGGGAACTATTTGTTGGGGGGCAAATTTGTATATTTTGAAACTGTCTGCTATATTTAAAAGGTTAATGCATTTTGTATCTACCTTTTAAAAATACTAAAGTCTTTTTTATGACAATGAGATTTTATTTTAAATGTAGGCCTTATTAAGTCATTAGAAGTATTAGCGGGGTAGCTAGGTGGCGAAGTGGATAAAGCACCAGCCCTGGATTCAGGAGGACCTGAGTTCAAATATGACCTCAGATACTTGACACTTATTAGCTGTGTGACCCTGAGGAAGTCACTTAACCCTCATTGCCCTGAAAAAAAAAAAAGAAAGAAAAGAAAAGAAAAAAAGGAAAAGAAAAAAAGAAGAAAAAGTATTAGAAAGTCCTATAATTTTTCACAGGCAATTTAAATTTGTGTGGCCATACATAAGGATTTGTGGAAAGTAAGGGGGTTTTGTTTTGAGACCTTTCACATAGCGAGCAAAAGTATACTGTTTTTAGCTCAAGGCTTCTTAAACTTTTTCCACTGGTGATCCCTTGTCACCCAAGAAATTTTTACTCAACCCCAGGTATATAGGTATATAAATAGGTATGCAAATCAAGTGTTTACTGCCAAATTTTTCACCACCCCCAGATTTAGTTCCATGACCCCACAGCTTAAGAAGCTTTGTTTTAGATGTAAAACACTTTTCATGCCCTGTATGAAGGATCCTATCTTACTTATATCCTTAATTCTTGAAATTAAATGTAGCTGATATTTTAACTAATCATAATGATTTTCTTTATTTTAGCCCAAAGTGGTTGTAACAGCATCCTTTGGAATAGAGCCTGAGAGGAGAGTAGAATATATACCACTTTTAGAAGAAGCCCTGAAGATAGGAGAGCACCAGCCTGGCAGAGTTCTCATTTATAATCGACCTAATATGGTAAGTCTTATTGCTGATTTTTTTCTTATTTTTAAATTTTGTGATAAACATATCTTAATTGTATGGATTTTAGACCTGCAAGAGATAATGGCTACAGTCTTCAATATGTAAAATATACAGAGCTAGGAAGAGTTGCTTTGTAAATAAATGTATTATACGTATGTGAATGCATATAAATTCACGCACACACACACACATATATATACTGAGATACACATGTAGATACTTATATAGATATACATCTATATACACATACATACACACATATAGGTTTATACAGATAGATGCATTTGTATTTTATATGCCTAGAGAAGATATGTGAGATGTTCTATATTTCTCATTATCCTGTTTTCTCAGAGGTGTTGCTTGTAAGAAGACCTCATAGACAAAAGAAAATTAAAGACAAAGGTGGAATTCATTCAGATAAATAACTGGAGTAATTCGTGACAATATCTGTTTCAGTGCAGAATTGCTATTTGAACTTTTTTTTTTTTAGAAATTTGCATGGGAAAACATTCTGAGAATGGTTACTATCTATGTGTGGAAGTTTCATTTGATATCAAAAGTTGGCATTTTATAACTTATAGTCTTCAGTGGAGAAAACAATTGGAAAGTTAATGAATTGTTCTGGTTTATCTGTTTTAAAGGATTATCATTTAGTGGCATTGCAAGACTTCATGCCTTTATTATAGGTGTTAAAGGAAAGTGTCGATTAAGATCCCAGCCTTTAAATGAAATGCTTTCTAGGGCTAATGGAATGGATGCCCAACTACAACTTAGGAGTTCCAGTTTCCATTTACTCTCTTAGTAGCCTGGACTAGTCACTTAGGATCTGACCCTTGGTTTCTTCTGCTATCACATGGGGAATATAATAGCTCTCTCACCTATCTTACAGGGTTGTTGTGGAACCAAATGAAATAATGGAGGTGGGAAAGCTTAATCTCTATACATTAGTCTTAGTATAAGATTCATAAGATTTTCCAACAGATATGGCTTGTATAAAATGTTATTGGAGTTTATAGTTGGTATTATTTTGAGTGCATCACCATCCTTTTTTCTCCCCTTCATTTCAAAGCAATTTTATTTTAAGATTATGTCCCATATAGGATATGGATACGAACTGCACCTGTAGAAAAGTATACACACACATGCATATATACACAGACATATAGGTGTGTTTTTATACACATGTAGATGTGTATGTATTTATAGACGCACAAGAATTTATATATATATATGCATGTACATATTCACATATACACATATAGACATATATTCATGCATACACATATATATACCTACACATATGCTTATATCGTATATATGTCTATCACATATACTAGTATATATTTTTAAATGTTTTAATCTAAAACACAAAGTAAAAACACAAATGTAGAAAAATAATATATTTAGTTGTTTATTGATCAACACCAAGGAAGGATTTAATTTTTTTGTTTGTTCAGATCTACAATTTCATCATTGTTCAAATGTATGGGGAATTCCTAAAGTGGAAGCTCCTTCCATTGATGAATATCAGGAGTCTTTCTAACTTAGAGTCTTAAAACATGCCTCAGAGCATGGGAAGTTTGAATGACTGGTCCATGGTATTGTAGAGGCAGTATATATTAGAGGCAAGATTTGTAGTCATATTTTCTTAAACTGAGACCAGCCCTCTCTCCTCTGTACCATTGTGCCTCAGTGGTTTTAAACAAATTTCTTTTTGAAAAACTGAAAATTAAAAATAGAAACAAAAAACAACAAACAAAAAACAAAAGAATGATTGAAAATTGCCAAAAGAACTCTTGTAAAAAAAAAACGTTTAAGGCCTCACATTATTGGATTTATTACATAGTCTTCCCTTCTGTAGATATTAGACTTAAAATTCTCTTCTGTTTAAAAAAAACAGTTCACAGCTAAAGCCTCTCTTTGGCAAGCCTTGTGTTATTGGTAGCCCTCGCTCTTAATAATGTTCTGCATAGGTTCATGGTGTAACACTTATATTCTACATTTGCTCTATCTAAAATTTCTCCATGTTTTCTTGTATATTTCCTTTGGGAGCCTAGTGGTCAACACTTCCATGTGACTGACTGCTTTAAGGATTCTGGTCATTTATATAGCCGATACATAATTTGGAAATGCCTCATGTCTAGTATTACATTGTCATTTAATTGTCCATCCTAGTTACTATATCATATTTTATAAATAAAAATTTTCATTGTTATGAAATAAATCAACCAAGCACTAATTTTGGGTCAGAAACCAAAATATTTTCTGTAAATGGCCCTATGAACAATGTGATATTTTTGTATCCAAGAGAGTCATAGTAATACTTTTTTTTCAAAAGTGCACCAGGAGCTGAGTTTTAAAAAACCAACCAACAAACAAACTTAACAACACTTCTAAGCAAAGAGGGGAGAAAAATCATTTCTTATCAGTCCTTAATTGACTCTTGACATTGTAAATTTTTATTTCTGTGATTGAAAATATACTCAGTTTGGGATTTTTAACTGCAGCTTGGGTATCCAGGATACCTTAGGGATTTTCCAAGAGAGACACTTACATAGGTTCAAATATAATATCCAATTTTGTGATGCTCTTGAGAAGTCCTCTATTGAGTATGCTCAAAGTAAATGTCCAGATGGGGAGAAAAAGAAAGTGTTTTAAAACTGTCAATTTGATTGCTACCTGGTGATTGTCATCACCATTTTAAAATCCTGTGTGACGTTTAAGTACCCCATAAGCTCCTGAACTGCTACACTCACTGATTTTACTGCTCTTTCTGTCCAGAAGGTGAATTTTAAGTTTGTTTCATAGGACCTAAGACATTGATTTGTTTGTTTGTGTGTTTTTGTTGATGCTTTAGCTCTGGTCATTTTCACATCAGAATGTTTAAATTCAGTATCAAAGTCATTTATATTTGGGCATGAGGATGGAGAATAGGAAAGTATAAGCAATTCTGATTCCTGCCCCCCTTCTCCCCTAAGTACCACATGTAGAAATGAATGCTTCATTGCTAAAGCTTCCTCTTATCACAAGAGGAACTCCTAACACTCCCTCAAAAACAAAGTGGTGTTTTCAGAGAACAGTGTGTGTATCAGTTGTCTTTCCCCTTATGGAAAATCCCCACTGATTCAGATAGTAATTAAATCCATTGTAAACTCTCTTTTCTGCTTTGAGCTCAGTGGGGTTGATAGGTATTAAGAATGTGCTTAGAAGTGATTTTTCTCATTAGCCAGGCTTATATTTTAGCCAGAGGGGAAAGTAGCTTGGCAGCTACTTCTCAAACTGGAGTTGTTTTGCCTGGTATGCAGCAGCCTTAAGATACTATTCAAGTCATTCTTTCATCCCTCTCTCTCAATTCTGTTCTCTTAGGATCAATTGGTCCTGGTGATACCTGCACACTGCCTTGTCATTTCCTTAAAGTTATGTGTCTCTCTGTGTATTTGGGTGGGTGATTATCCTTCTCTATTTCCATGAGATATAGTGGTAAGTACTTTCTTCCTACTTCTCAGTCCTGACAGTTAAGACTTTTCCAACTAAGTCCAAAGCTTCATTATGATAGAATCTTTATCCTCAAAGGAAAACAAAGAACCCTGTCTTACCATTTTTATGGTATTTTTATGAGTTCAGATTATGATTCAAAGAAGTTAATGTTTTAATACTAGTTGAATGTGTAAAGGTACCAACAAAACAAATTGAATCACATGCATCACACTTAGCAGTATGTTTTATGCTTTTAGACTTCGAATATGTCTTAAGGAATACTTTTAGATCAAGGGTTTCTTGACATGGGTTCGTTAGATACCCTTCAAGACTATAAATATTCAAATCAACTCTAAAGGGCTTATGAAGGAAGATGCTGTAGACCTCCAGAGAAAGAACTGATAAATAAAAGTACACACAATATGGTTTTACATATATTTATAAATCTGTGTCACATGTTGGTCTTCTCTAGTCCAGGTGTGTGATGATTAAAAATATGAGAGGAATAATTCTGGGTAATTTGATCATTTTATTAATAAGGTCAGTAGGTTATTAATTAAAGGATGGTCATCGGTTGTCTCTCTCTGACCAAAGACCAAAATGGTGGTGTACTCACAGCTTATATACCCTTCTAACTGTAGGTGGTCCATCAAATAGCAATCAAATCTAATTGGTTAATAGCAATCAAATCTTTTCCCCCCTTAGTTGGTATTTTTCCCCAATTATATTCATTTTTGAGGGGATGCCCATCAATTGCGGAATGGCTAAACAAGCTGTGGTATATGAATGTAATGGAATACTATTGTGCTATAAGAAATCATGATGAGCTGGCAAATTTCATAAAAAACCTGGAAAAACTTACATGAACTGATGCATTCATTTTTTTAAAATCTTAATAATACTTTATTTTTTCAAGTTACATGTAAAGATAGTTTTCAGCATTCATTTTTTCTATGATAAAAGTATTTTATTATTTTCCAGTTACATGTAGAGATAATTTTCAACATTTGTTTATAAGATTTCCAATTTCATATTTTTCTCCCTCCCTCCCCACCTCCCCTAGACAGCAGGTAATCTGATATAGGTTATATATATATATATATATATATATATATATGTATATATATATATATATATATTTACATAATAACATTAAATGTATTTCTGCATTAGTCATGTTATAAGAGAAGAATCAGAGCAAAAAAAAGGTAAAACCTCAACAAATAAAAACAACAGCACCAAAAACAAAAGAAATAGTATGGTTTAATCAGCATCCATATTCCACAGTTCTTTTTATTTTTTTTTTCTCATGGATCTGGAGAAACTTTTCCATCATGGATCCTTTGGAACTTTTTTGTACCATTGTATTGATGAGAAGAATCTAATCTATCACAGCTGATCAACACATGATGTTGATGATACTGTGTATAATGTTTTTCTGGTTCTGCTAATCTCACTCATCAGTTCACACAAGTTCTTCCAGGTTTCTCTGAACTCCTCCTGCTCATCATTTCTTACAGCACAATAGAATTCCATTGCATTCATATACCACAAATTCTTCAGCCATTTCCCAATTGATGGGTAACTCCTCAATTTCCAATTCCTTGCCACCACAAAAAGAGCAGCTATAAATATTTTTTTACATGTGGGTCCTTTTCCCTTTTTTATGATCTCTTTGGGAAAAAGACCCAAAAGTGGCATTGCTGGGTCAAAGGGTATGCACAGCTTTAAGGTTCTTTGGGCATAATTCCCAATTGCTCTCCAGAATGATGCATTCATTTTTGTAAGATTTTGAGTTCCACATTTTTCCCTCTCTCCCCCTTTCTAAGACAGCAAGCAATTTGATATAGTTCATGTGTGTACAATTTTATCAAACATATTTCCACATTACTCATGTTGTGAAAAAAGAATCAGAACCAAAGGGAAAAAACACAAGAAAGAAAAAACAAACAAAAAACAAATATAGTGAAAATAATATACTTTGATCTGTATTCAAACACCATAGTTCTTTTTTTCTGGATGTGGAGAGAAATTCCCTTCATAAGTCTCTTGGAATTGTCTTGGATCATTGTATTGCTGAGAAGAGCTAAGTCTGTCATAGCTGATCATCATACAGTGTTTTACTGTGTACATACAGTGTTCTCCTGGTTCTTCTCATTTCACTCAGCATCAGTTCATGTAAGTCTTTCCAGGTTTTTTCTGAAATTTGCCAGCTCATCATGATTTCTTATAGCACAATAGTATTCCATTACATTCATATAACACAGCTTGTTTAGCCATTCCCCAATTGATGGGCATCCCCTCAATTTCCACTTTCTTACCACCAGAAAAAGAGCTGCTACAAATACTTTTGTACATGTGGGTCCATTTCCCTTTTTTATGACCTCTTTGGAATACAGACCTATTAGTTCTAATAGCAATCAAATCTAGTTGGTTAACAGCAATCCAGTCTAATTGGTTGACATAATTGGAGGTGGGTTATATTAAAATGAGGTGTTGGGATTCTTGACTTAGGTCACACAAATCTTGGTCAAAGAAACATCAGAGAAAGAATGTAGACTGCACCCAAGAGTTTCCACCTCAATGTGGTCTGGTTCAAGAAAGTTAGTCCAAATCTTATCAGTAAAGTCCTTCAGAAAAAAATGTGAGTTACTTAGAAAGGGGAGGGGGGAATAGTATTAAACCTTCTTAAGATGTCTATTATTAATTATTTCTCATAGGGGTAAAGAAGGAGGGAGACAGTTTGGAAATTAAAATGTAACAAAGAGAGAAAAAAATACAAGGAGACAGTCAGGGGCCCCATGAACTTAGAGGAGAAACAACTGCATCATTCTTTTCTGTAACCCTAACTGAGATTTAACATTTCCTTCAATCATTGAAAAACATTGTTTGGAAAAGATAATTCACAAGGCTGCAAAAGAAGTTCATGAAGGAGAAAAAAAAAAAGAACACCTGTACTATTGGTTGTAAATCTCTAACTAGAAGAGATCCCAGAGATCATCTAGTCCTATCTCATCATTTATTAGTCACTTGTGGAGACTGATAGACAACGACATTGTGACCATCTCAAGGTCTCATGGGGCAGCTAAATGGTACAGTGGATAGAGCGCTGGACTGGGAGTCAGGAAGATTCATCTTTGTGAGTTTAAATCCAGACTCAGACACTACTATCTGTGTGACCCTGGGCAAGTCATTTAACCCTCTTTGACTCAGTTTCCTCTTCTGTAAAATGAGCTGGAGAAGGAAATGGCAAACCACTCCAGTATCTTTGCCAAGAAAACCCCAAATAGGGTCTCAAAGAATAGGACATGACTGGAAAATGGTTGAATAACAACAAGGTCTGAAAGGTAGTATCAGAATTGGGATTTAGAGCAGCTAGGTGGCACAGTGGATAAAGCACCGGCCCTGCATTCAGGAGTACCTGAGTTCAAATCCGGCCTCGGACACTGGACACTTACTAGCTGTGTGACCCTGGGCAAGTCACTTAACCCTCATTGCCCCACCAAAAAAAACAACAAAAAACCAGAAAGAAAAAAGAATTGGGATTTAAATCCAATTCCTCTGACTCTCAAAGGACTTTAAAGTGTGCTAGAGGTCACCCAGAGTAAATGAATCATCGTGGATGTTCTTTTCATGTGTAATGAGTAAAATAGAAATGGTAGAATGTCATATTGACATATGGACAATTGTTTCTTTTGAGGCTGTGTTGCTGACAAGTTCATCTATCTTCTGAAATGATCAGTAGAGGCCGTGTGTCCTTAGCCTTACTTTCAAGGTTATGAGACTCGAAGCAAACCCATGACCCTGAGATCCCTTTCTGGTCCCTTGGTACTGTAACACTTTGTATCTGTCTGTCTTTCCATCTGTTCATCCACCTGCCTATCCATCTATTCATCCATCCACCCACCCAACCATCCATTTATTTATTTTTTTTTGCAGAAAGCAAATCTGACCCAGCTTTCTTATATTCCCCAACTAAAGGTATATTTTAACCAATTGTCTTCCCATTGAGAGATTCCAGGCATTTCACTGTAGTAAAACATTCTATCAAGTGAAATTAAAAGAAAAATAAGAAGATAGGAACCCAAGTTTTAAAGTTACGAATATTTGTTAATTTTCAAAGACATGAGGCTTAATTGAATAACGAGGGAAATTAGAGAAAACCTATAGATTATCTTAATTACAATAATTTCGGTTGTAATATCTAACTTGAGTGGTTTGCATGGAAATTTCTGTGTATTTGACTCTCAAGGTTGAAATCATGATGTTGGTCTCATGTGGAAGTTAAGTTCAATTAATTAGATGGAAAGCTAAGAGGGTCAGTGGGGCTTAGTGAATAGAGACCTGGCCCCAAAGCCTGGAAAAACTTAGTTGAAATCCTGCCTGTGATACATACAGGCTGTCCCTTAACCTCTTGGTGATCCAGGTAATTCTCAAAAGCTCTGAGGTGTGAAGAAGGTGCCTACCCAGACTGGCAGAATTCCCTTTATCAGTGATATAACAGGTCTAGTCTCTATCCTCTAATTAGACTGTTTAAAAAAAATAATAAGTCCGTGATGTGGAAATATGTTTAACATGATTGTACTATATAACCTATATCAGATTGCTTGCTGGCTTGGGGAGAGGGAGGGAAGGGAGGCAAGGGAGAAAAATTTGAAACGCAAAACCTTAGAAAAATGAATGTTGAAACCTATCTTTACATGTAATTGGGAAAAATAAAATAAAATACTATTTTAAAATATCCTATGTCAGAAATAAAAGGTTTCAGAAGTATTTTTTAAAGAAAAAATTAAAAATAAATCAGATATTTGAATTTATCTAAGAACTTTTACTGTCTCATCTCTTCCTCTGTGGTGATTATTTTTTCAATGAAAACTTCTGCATTTTTTTTTTTCATCCATAGGAAACTGTCCCTCTGTCTCCAGGTCGTGATCTCGACTGGGATGAAGAGATGGCAAAAGCCCAGTCACATGACTGTGTCCCTGTTCTCTCAGAACATCCTCTTTATATTCTCTACACGTCAGGAACAACTGGATTACCTAAGGTATACATTGTTTCTATGATAAACATCTCTGACTACATGAATTTCCGTAGCATTGTAAAGGTGTTTAATTGCAGTCAAAATGTTACCTAATGCTCCTCGCCACAAAGGATCCAATTCTTAGTGGACATGCAGGTTTGCTTTTTGATACTTTAAATCTTCAAGTTGAAATTTCCACCAAGTATTAGGAATACTCAAATATGGCTGGCATATTTAAAATCATAGAGGGTCATAAGATCACGAATTGAGAGGAAAAGATTCCACAGGCTTTCATGTATAGTAACCTTACTTTACAGATGAGGAAAACATGTCCTATATAAGTAATGTACTTGGGAAAGCAAGTCAGCCCTTGCCTCTGAATTCCCTTTCTGCTTTGAAGGTGATCACAGATCTGGACATAGTTTTCAATTAATAATTGGTCATGATTATTATAATTATTTAATAATATTAATGATTAATAATTTCCTGAATAATAAAAAACACCATTTTCCCTCAATAATTGACCCATAGAGTCAAAAGGAGTTAAGAAGTTAAGACAAATAATGAGTATCGGAGGGATGATTTAAACTCAGATTCTCTGACGCCAGAGACATATTACATTTTTCTCCAAGCAAGTCAGTTTATGCTCATTGTTAATGTTTCACATAGAATGTTTCAGTAAATATGTTCAAGGTTGCACATACATGAAGGGACAAGTAAGAGGTTCAAGTAAACAGGAGGCATGATCCTCAGTTTTTTTCTCCTTCTTCCACTCCTTCTTTTCATACTCCCACTTGGCAGGGAACCCCTTGACAGAGAAGCTCATTACTTTAAAAGAGAGGTTCTCGACTGTGTGTGTGTGTGTGTGTCTATACGTACTCCTAAACCTATCTAGTGAAGCTTATGGATCCCTTATCATAATTGAAGGAAATGGTAATGGTTGTTGGTGGTGGTGGTAGTGTCCTTCATTTTTGAAGAGGACCATGACATCAGGGTGACATCATGACTTGCAGTGAATTGGATTTAAGAGAGGAAAGAAATGGTAAATTTTAGTTAATGGCTAGTGAAGATAAATATGTAGTTTTTCCCCACCCATATTCCTTGCCTTTCTAGAATTGATCCCTGGAGGTCCATAGACCTCAGGGTAAGAACTTCAGCTTTAAACAATCTTTAATGTTTAGGATCAGGCAAAATTCCTCAGTAAAAGATAGGACCTTGATGGAATGTCAATGCCATTATGGGGAAAAGAAAATTCCAAAAGGGAAATGGAATGCATGTTTCAGTTGAAAGTCATCTTTAAGCCTAGATGATTGAAATGTTATCAGATCGAGCATTCAGAATTTACATAAGACATTAATCCAGAGCATTGAGCCTCTTGACACTCTTTGGACTTGGAAGTTACTCAGATGTTAAAATGCGTATAGATGAGGGTATTTATCAAATGAAAGTTGTCAGTTTTGTTTTCCCATGTCAGATACAAAATAAGAACTCTAGATTTTATGTTTCATCATGTGTTATTGCTATACTCATTTGTCATCAGAAATCACAATAACTTAGGATTTTATCCAGCAACATTAGGGAAGGAGGTTTTTATTTCCTAAACAAGTAGAACTTATCTCTTGAAATGTGAAAACTTTTTCTTATTTTTGCTTTATATTTTTCTAAACCATATTGCAGCTTTGACTGCTTTATTAAAAGAATATAGTATGGGGCAGCTAGGTGGCGCAGTGGATAGAGCACCGGCCCTGGATTCAGGAGTACCTAAGTTCAAATCCGACCTCAGACACTTAACACTTACTAGCTGTGTGACCCTGAGCAAGTCACTTTACCCCAATTGCCTCACTAAAAAAAAAAAAAGAATATAGTGAACATATATTGGGGCAGTTAGGTGGCACAATGTATAGAGTGCCAGGGCTGGAGTCAGGAAAACTGGGTTCAGATTCAGCCTTAGCTGGATGAATCAAGCTGTGGGAATCATACTACATGGCACTGGGCAAGTGATTTAATCTCTGTTTGCCTCAGTTTCTTCAACTTTTTTTTTTTTTTAGTGAGGCAATTGGGGTTAAGTGACTTGCCCATGGTCACACAGCTAGTAAATGTTAAGTGTCTGAGGCCAGATTTGAACTCAGGTACTCCTGACTCCAGGGCTGGTGCCCTATCCACTGCGCCATCTAGCTGCCCCAGTTTCTTCAACTTTAAAATGGGAATCATAATAATAGCAACCTGCCAGGGTTGCTGTCAGGACTAAAAGATGTTATAATTGTCAGTACAGTTAGTACATTGCAAGAACTACTGTATGAACAGTAGTTATTTTGTTTTCTTACTAACTCAGGGTCGTCCTTATAAGCATTATATTGTGCTATAGTACAATGATTTACTCACCAATTCTTGAGGCTTCTTGCACTTGGTTAGATGGACTCAAGTTTCTTTTCCTTTCTTGGTCCATATCATTAGGGGGTGGGGAAGATGAAGGGGTCTTTTTCCTTGACATCAGCTTGTTAGCTATCACTTTAGACTATGATTAGCATGCCTGTTTCCCTTTTAACTTGGTGCTCCAAACAATCAACAAAAGAAGCTGAGGATATATATATATGTATGTATGTTATACATATATATGTATGTATATGTATATATGTATATATACATATATATATACAGAGAGAGAGAGAAAGGAAAAAAGAAAAAATCTTTATTATTAAGGAGCTTGTATTATAATGGAGGGGACAACATGTATGTATGTAGGTATCTACAGATTAAATACTAAGGAAATATAAGGTAATTAGGAAGGATAAGGAAAAGGGGGAAGGAAAAAATATTAAGTTCCTACTATGTGCCAAGCATGGCATTAAGCTTTTTACAAATATCCCATTTGATCCTCCCAACAATTCTGGGAAGTAGGCACTTTACAGTAGAGGAAACTGAGGCAGGCAAAATTTTAGTGAATTGCCCGGGATCACACAGAGAGTAAGGATCTGAGATTGGATTTGAAGTCAGGTCTTCTTGACTCCAGGTCCAGCATTCAACGTGCTGAACCACCAGCTGTTAGAGAGATTAGGAAAGGTTTCATAAAAACAAAAATGACATTTGACTTGTGTTTTGAAGCAAGAGAAGGAATCTATGAAGCAGAAATAAGGAGGGAGTGCAGTCCAGGCCTGGAGAACATCCATTATAAATTCATAGAGATTTAAGATGGAGGGTCATGTGTAAGGAGCAGAGACAATTGTGCAGCAGAGAGTATTGTGGCAAGAGAAACAATATAAAGTAAGAAAGGAAAGTTACATTAAGGTAAGGTTGCGAAGGACTTTAATGGCAAAATAGAATTTTTTTTTTCATCTTAGAATCGTTTGAGAATCGCTAGTGGCTACCAACTAGAACGGTGACACAGTCAGATTTTTACCTAAGGAAAATAGTTTTTATAGATGTGTGTGGGCTGGACTGGCATGGGAGAAATTTTAGATGGGAAACCCAGATATAAGACTGTTGCTATCGCTTAGGCAAGAGGGTCTTAACTAAAGTTCTGGTTGTGTGATTAGAGAGAAGGGGTTGAATGAGAGAGATGTTATTGAGAAAGAATGGGCTAGGTAATTGATTTTCATTTGTGGAATGAGGAAGTATGAGAAGGTGAGAATAGCAACATGGTTCTCAACCCAGAAGACTAGAAGAATGGTGGTGCCTTTGACAGAAATAGTGAAATTTGGAAGATGGATGAGTGGGGGATCAGGATTGGAGAAGGAGAAAGAACATTAGTTATGTTTTGGACATGTTAAGTAAGAGTCTATAAGACTGACCAGAGGCCTTTTCTACAGGGTAAAGCACATGAATTTTGTGGCCACTATTTCAGCAGCTCAGATATTTTAAAATTTACTTTTGGGGTTACACTTTTGGTCCTGTGGGTATAAATTTCTGGAAGTCTTTCCTCTGGATGAGTAGCTTATTGAAAGACACACATTTTGTTTCCCAGTGAATTATATCAACATTTATTACCATTATGGCAGGCTGATGAATGTACTTTCTTATTATTAAAGATCTTATTTGGGGAAGGGCATAGTGAATTTGGACACATTCAGTATATCGACATATTTCAAATTAGAAATTAGAAATAGAGCTGGTATTTGTTGATTCGAGGAACTGTAAAAATCCATTCCATTCTCTCTTTTCTGTGTCAAGGCTTATGCATTAATTATAGGTCAAAAATATTTTGTTGGAGAATAAATTGGTGCCCATAAGTGGGTAACTGTTCCCTTTCATGTATGGATTGGCCTCTGAGATCTCTTGCAACTTTCAAATTCTGTGATTTGTGATAGAACTATATCTATCCTACGGAAATATATTATCAAACTGTGCATGGGAAACTGTTTTTTCATAGTGAGAGAGGATTGAAACCAAACCAGTTAATTAGTGTTTGCTACAACTCCCCAAGTAGTCATTTGTCTCTAATTCTTGCCTGTGTGTTTGTGTTAATCCCTGGGTTAAAAAGTGGCTATGTGGAGTTGAATTTAACTAATTTGAATTCAGTCCAACAAATTGTAAGCAGTTTAATGGGACAGATAGTGGGGGTTACAAAGATGAATAAAACTTGGCTCTTGCTTACAAGCAGATTGGAGGATAGTTTTTAACAAGTAACATTTTGTAGCACCAGGGGATACACCCCCACACACATTTGCATTCAGGTTCCCTTAAAAAATTACCCTAATATTAAGGTATTTAGTAGTTTTTCATCCATTCAGAGCCATAGGTCATGAGCCCCCACTAGTATATTTACTTTTATGACTTGGCTAGTTTGCCAAGGGATACAATTAGTTGAAAGTGAAGGCATTTAATGAAATAGCACAGTAATAAAAGTAGGAATAGACCATTTACTCCATAAACCTGGGGCACAGTCAACCACAAATACGTTGTCATTAGGAGTAGTGGACGCACATAGCAAATGAACTTAGAAAGGCACACATATCGGGGACAGGAGTAGCAATGAGGTGTGCGTGGAATATATATACACACTCACATTCGTATGTACATATACACATGCATATATGCATTTATGTAAATATATGTATACATAAGCATGTAGGGGGGCAGGCAGAATTGGAAGGTGTCATGCAAAAGGTTATGCTTTAGCTCTGTCTTGAGGGAGGAACCCACATTCTGCCAGGGCACAGAGACTAACTGCGACAGAGCTGGAAAATAAGCAGAAGGCAGCATTTGGACGAGTGAAGGATATTAGAGGGACCTGGGTTCACGGGCACTTTCAGATAAAGATGGTGGCCATATGGATGCTCCTTTTATCTTTCTGAACCTTCCCAACAGACTCTGGATCCCATTGAGGTCCCTATGAGCTCTGGCTTTCATCTGAATTATCCCCTGGTTGTCTTTTGTGGGAGCCTCTGACAGAAGAACAAGTGTTCTAAGTCCATGGAGAGACATTTGTGGCCTCCTAAAGAACAACCCTTAGAGGCAGGAAGACCTGGGTGGTTCACTGCCCTGAAGCAAGTCAATTTTCCTCTTAGTGGCCCTCAGGCAAAACTCTGAGATCATCTACTACTGATAGAGCTATTTATTTGCCTTGATAGAGGGAGTCCTTCACCAGGAGCTCCTATATGGATAAAATCACTGATCCTGTTTAGAAAATATAAAAGGAAAAAAAATCCTTTTGGGGATCATTCACTTTAAGAGAAATGGGGGTATAGAGCCACCAATAGCCATATAGAATGACTATCTTCCCCCCCCCCCCCCCGATATCTTGGTTCAATGGACAGTTCTCTCTTCTTAGAGAATTCTAAGATGGGTTAAGAAATTGGCAAATATTGCATGTGATAGTCATAATTAGATTTTGTGGTGCTGGGAAATATCTGAAGAGGACTCCATCAAGTAACATTCATTCCTTACATTATAAATGCAGGGATGTTCTCAGGGGTAGCATCATTTTGCTCATTTTTTAAAAATTTGTTTATTTTTGCCTTTCTTTCTCTTTCTTTCTTTTCTTCTTTCTTTCCTTTCTTCCCTTCCTTCCTTTTTATGTTGTATAGACACTCCATCTTTGTAACTCAATTAGGAAAGTTTGCAAAGGACAGTGGACTGTGGGGTTGGGGGAAGGAAAGGATTTAAAAGTGAATGGAGGGAAATGGTTTATAAAGACATTCCATTCAGATTTATTTTAATCCATATGTCATTTTTGTTCTTGCTATTTAATCTCACTCTCTGACCTTGGCAGGGGTGGGAGTGGAAGGTGAGGGAAGGGAACTTGGGGCAAAGTCAAGCGGAAAAAAAATCTGACTTTTGACTGCTGTACCAATTTGGCAGTTAAAATGCTAAACTGGTTTCCCCTTTGCCCTTTATCTCATGGTTGCTCAGATCAATATAAAATTATACAGTGCCTCAGGCAACCCCCATAAGGGTTGTTTTAGATCCATCTTGATTCATTTTAAAGCTTGAAGTAGAGATTTTGTTTCTGTTGAAATACATCAAACTAAAGCTAGCCAGTCACTCTTAAATATAATTTACTATTTTCCACAAAACTAAGGGCTTTTTAATCAGAGAAAGTATCTATCTATCTATTTATCTATCATATATCTATCTGTCTATCCATCTGTCCATCTATCATCTATCTATCCATCCATCTACCTACCCATCCATCTACCTACCCATCCATCTATCTATCCATCCATCCATCCATCCATCCATCCATCAATTATGATTATACCTAATATCTATATCATGCGTTAAGGTTTGCAAAGTACTTTACACATATTCCATTTGTACCTCACCACAACACTTCAAGGTAGGTGCTCTTACTATTCTCATTTTACAGATGAAGAACCCAAGGCAGGTATAGGTCAAATGACTTGCTCAGAGTCATACATCTATGGAGAGACTGGATTTGAACTCAGATCTTACTGACTACAGATCTAGTATTTTATTATTTTATACAATCTATCTAATAATCTACACACATACATATGTTCATGTATATACATGCAAATATGTGTATTGATACACACACATGTAAGACAGCTAGGTTGTTCTGTGAATAGAGAGCTGGGCCTGGAGTCAGAAAGGCTTGAGTTCAAATCTGGCCTCATACATTTACTAGCAGTATGACCCTGGGCAAGTCACTTAACCCTGTTTACTTCAGTTTCCTCTTCTGTAAAATGAGCTGGGGAAGGAAATGGCAAACCACTTCTGCCAAAAAAACCAAAAAAAACAAAAAACCCACAAACCCAAATCAGATCACAAAGAGTCAAACATGTCTGAAAAATTAAAAGTAGACATGCATATTATCTAGGATTTGTGTTTATCTTAGTTATTCAAATAAAATAAAAGATTATTATTGTACACTAGCTTTTTGATAGGGTGAGATCTCACTCTCTTATCCTTGACTAGTTTTATCTTCTTTGACTCATAGAAAATCAACTACTAAGTGGTGGATTTCCTACTGTCAGTTTGTAACATGTTTTCTTTTTTTGTCTCCCATCCTTTCCTTATGGTGAGATAAGTCTATTCATGGTTAAAAATTAACTCAAATTCAGAAAGTTTGAAATTCTTTTGATGTTGTCCTTGTTAATCCTTGTTGAAAAAAATGCTATGACTTATATTTTCAAAGTTTTCATGTTGGCCATTGACAAAAGGATTGCCACACTAGGTCCAATCCACATTCCAAATGTACCAGTCTTTATCAATTGATGTGTTAAAATGAAGGTGTGTGTGTGTGTATATATATATATATATATATATATATATATATATATATAACTGTGTGTGTGTGTGTGTATTTTCCTTCTGATATCAACCCTAAGACTTATGCATAATTTTGTTATCCTTTAGTATTTATGTATATATTTACTCATCAGTTTCTCCAAATCCCTTTTCAGTCTCTTTATATCCATTCAGGTACAATCTCAAATGGCTAATCATCAACAAAACCATGTTTCCTATTGTGTGAAATGATACTTTCTTTTATTTTTCCTAAACTCAGCATGCT
Source organism: Dromiciops gliroides (assembly GCF_019393635.1). NCBI lineage: Eukaryota > Metazoa > Chordata > Mammalia > Microbiotheria > Microbiotheriidae > Dromiciops > Dromiciops gliroides. Next base: position 255,659,449 of record NC_057865.1, read on the forward strand.
CAAGCTTTAAAGGATGCCCCCTTGCCCTAACATTTGTGGATTTTCCATTTATATTTTCATAGATTTTTTTTTCATCCTGTTTCCTCTTGGCCTTTATCTTTTCCAAGTGAAAAATCATTCATCCATCCATTATTTATTAAGTCTTCACTATATTCGGATCGCTCTGATAGGTGCTTGGGGAATTTGCAGAGTTTAGATAATGACTCAGTCTAATACAGAGAGAATATTTCAGGATAAGTACATCAAAGAATGCTAAAACAGTTGGCTTGTAAAGCCCAACTCTATAGGTTTAAAGGGAGAAAGAGTGGTTAAAAGGGGTTGGAAAAGAAAGGAAAAGAACTCATTGGGCAGAGAGAGGCAAATTCATTCCAGGAATAGGGAAGATCGTGGGCAAAAGTTCAAAGATGAGAAAAGGCAGGATGGATTCATGGGATAAAGGGGTGAAAGGGTGGGGGAGGAGAGGGGACACATGAGTGATAGTATTCTAGTTTAGTTGGTGTTTATAATTCATCAAAGGGAATGTAAGATTAAACTAGTGGTTTCAACATATAAAGAAGCTTTTTGAACCAAGAGATTTCTTGACCAGAGTCAAGTATACTAGTTAGGTTACTCTGTAACTGGTATGACATTTGGCTTGGAGGGGAGAGGATATGAAAGGGAGGACTGTCAGAAATCCATTGCAATGGTATAGGCAAAAAGTGATGAGGGTATGTATAAGGGTAATAGCAGGTGCACCACAGATGGGGTGGTAGGTGCCAGGAATATTGCACAGATGGAATCCATAGGGATTGGTGGTAGCTTAACCAAGATGATATTTTTGATAGATATTATGAAGACCTGAGGCTTTTAGGGGGCAGCACACTCAATAATTGAGTCACCATTGCAAACTAATGTGATCTTGGGTGTCTAGCAGAGGCTGGATGACCCCATGATGGGTGTAGTGTTGTGGGGATTCCTTCCATGTATGGGTTGTCTTCGCTAACTGCCAGGGTTCCATTGAACTATGACTTCAGTGATTCCAAAGGAAAGAAAAAATCCAGTTATTTAAGTTTTGCATTTTCCAGCATTCAACTGCTCTCTGCACAGTCCTGTATTCTTTTCTTCCATACCTACACCTGTCTGGGAAAGTTTCAGTCTTCTCCCTCTGGACCTTGTCTTACATTTTTTAAAAAATGCAATGGATAAGAACTATGGTTCTATTTTGAATTTATTATCATTTATTATTATTATCATCATAATATTTATTACTTATGGATTTGCAAGCTGCTATGATATCATGGGGTTTTTTCCTAAGTAAGGGGAGAAGTAAAAAATTTTGTCTGATTTTTTTTTAATACCTTTCTTAATTCTGTTTAACACTTTTGATCCTTTTCCAGAGGCAGCAGTTCATTGAACAGATTGCCTAAGGGAAAAAAGACTATAATAATATTTCGCTTCCTTTTATGGGTGGTGACCAATAGCAAAGAGTTCATCTTTCAAAACCTTGCTTTGGGCTTTGCTATATCTAAATGCAGTTTTTCCTTTTTTTCTTCCTAGTTAAAAACGATACCACATTTCTTAGTTCGCTTTTGTTCTCTTTTGAGACATAAAATACAACTTTAGGATCATTCACATGATGGCTTTCAGTGTTAAGGCTTGTCCAGGATGAACTGCAACAAGATGGTGGTTCATTAGGGGTCTTTTCTGAGACTGCCTATTTTTAATTTTATTGATGCCTTAAATTGGCATACGTTGATTCTTTGAGAGGCAGCATGATGCAGTGGATAGAGAGCTGGTCTGGAAGTCAAAGAGTCCCACCCCTGGAACATACTAGCTTTGTGATGCCATTTAGGTCACTTTAACTCTTTTTTTTATATAAATGAAAATCTTTATTATTAAAAAAAAAGAGGGGCGGCTAGGTGGCGCAGTGGATAAAGCACTGGCCCTGGATTCAGGAGTACCTGAGTTCAAATCTGGCCTCAGACACTTGACACTTACTAGCTGTGTGACCCTGGGCAAGTCACTTAACCCCCATTGCCCCGCCAAAAAAAAAAAAAAAAAAAGAGGGGCAGCTAGGTAGCACAGTAGATAGAGTACTGGCCCTGGATTCAGGAGTACCTGAGTTCAAATCTGGCCTCAGACACTTAACACTTACTAGCTGTGTGACCCAGGGCAAGTCACTTAACCCCAATTGCCTCACCCCCACCCAAAAAAAAGAAAGAGAGAAAGAACAAGAATAAAATGTATATCCACTTCAGATAGTTGTTTGAAGGAACAAAAGAATTTAGAGTTGATCCTAGACATTTTGCAGATACACAAAGACTACGTGTAACCTCTTAACTGACTGTCTGTAAAGAAGGAAAATATGTTTCTTAAACATTATCATTATCTCTATGCTATTGTTTAAAACTCAAATAATGTAATAAATCCAAAGATCGCCTCACTTTTGTTATTTCCCTGTAAAATTTCTAAAGTGCTTCCCTTAGAACAGTCCTTTAAGGTAATTGGTACATATGAAATTACCCCACAAATGAGGGAACCTCTGAGACTAAGAGATTCCATGATTTGACTGGGGTGTCAGGACATGAACTTAGAAAGTCTAACCCCATTTCCATTGCTGTGTTCCAAGGCTATTCCTACTGCCCCACGCAACCTGCCTGGTCCCTAAACAAAATGATGAATCATCTGAGGCTCTTAATGGGAGTTATTGCCCTAAGTTTCACAGAGAGCTAAGGACCTCTGAACTCTGGAGTCCATTATCAAAAACAGCAATAGAAGTAGAGTGGGGAGGGGTCCTTCAGCTTTTTATGCAATGAGCTCCCGAATCCGAATTCCTCTATTTTAGGATGAGGAATTCTGGTGGTCATCGCTAGGTAATTCTAAATGCCTCTTAATGGGGAAAGAAGCCCTAGTTCTTAGTACCACAATTCAGGCATCCTTAAGGACACATTGGGGGTCAGAAGTAAGTTTGGTGTTATAGAATGTTGGTGTATACTCTTTAGCCTACATTCTTTTTTCACTATTTATTTAGAATTTTATTTTTCTCCCAATTACATGTAAAAACAGTTTTAACACCCATTTTAAAAACTTTGTGTTCCCAATTCACTTCTTCCCTCCCTCCCCATACCCCTACCGTGAATGCAAGCAATTCAATATAAGCTATACATGTGTAGTCATGCAAAACACTTCCACATTAGTCAGGTTGTAAAAGAAAAGAGACAAAAAAAAAACTTTAAAAAAAGAAACTCAAAAAAATATGCTTCAATCTGTATTCAGACAGCATCAGTTCATTCTCTGGAGATGAATCACATTTTTTATAAGTCCTTCAGAGTTGTCTTGGATCATTACATTGCTGAGAATAGCCAAGTCATTTATAGCTGATCATTGTACAATATTGCTCTTACTTTGTCTACAGTGCTTCTCACTTTTCATTAGCTCACATGACTTTCCAGGTTTTTCTGAGAGCATCTTGCTCATCATTTCACAGTTATTTATTGCTAACTGAATTTCCCTCCATCCTACTTCCTCCCCATGTCATTTACTCTATTCTCTATCTCCTTTTACCCTTTCCCTCCTCAAAGGTGTTTTGCTTCTGACTGCCCCCTCCCCCAATGTGCCCTCCCTTCTTTCACACCCCTTCTTATCCCCTTCCCCTCCTACTTTCCTGCAGCGTAAGATAGATCACTATACCCAATTGAGTGTGTATGTTATTCCCTCTTTGAGCCAATTCTGATTAAAGTTCACTCACTCTCCAACACCCCCCATCTTCCCCTCCACTGTATTTGCTTTTTCTTGCTTCTTTTATGTGAGATACTTTACCCCCAATCTACCTCTCCCTTTCCCTTTCTCACAGTGTATTCCTTTCTCACTCCTTAATTTTATTTTTTTAAAGATATCATCCCTTCATATTCAACTCACACCTGTGCCCTCTGTTTAAATATATTCCATCCACCTATCCTAATTATGAGAAAGTTCTTATGAATTACAAGTATCTTCTTCCTATGAAGGAATATAAATGATTTAACATTTTAATATCCATTATGGTTTCTTTTTCCTGTTTGCCTTCTTATATTTTTCTAGAGTCTTGTATTTGAAAGTCGGATTTTCTTTTCAGCTGAGGTCTTTTCATCAAGAATGCCTTGAAAGTCCTCTCTTTCATTGAATTCCCATTTTTCCCCCTAAATGGATTATACTCAGTTTTGCTGGCTAGGTGATTCTTTGTTTTAATACCCGTTCCTTTGCCCTCTGGAATATCATATTCCAAGCCCTCTGATCCTTTAATGTAGAAGCTGCTAGATCATGTGTTATCCTGACTGTGACTCCAAAATACTTGAATTGTTTCTTTCTGGATGCCTGCAATATTTTCTCCTTGAACTGGGAGCTCTGGAATTTGGTGATAATATTCCTGGGAATTTTCATTTTAGGATCTCTTTCAGGAGGCGATTGTTGGATTCTTTCAATTTCTATTTTACTTTCTGTTTCTAGAATATCAGGGCAATTTTCCCTGACAAATTCTTGGAAGATGATGTCTAAGCTCTTTTTTTGATCATGGCTTTCAGGTAATCTAATTATCTTCAAATTATCTCTCTTGGATCTATTATCCAAGTCAATTGTTTTTCCAAGAAGATATTTTACATTGCCTTTTATTTTTTCATTCTTTTGGTTTTTCTTTATTGTTTCTTGATTTCTCATAAAGTCATTAGCTTCCATTTGTTCAATCCTAATTTTTAAGGAGTTATTTTATTCAAAGAGCTTATGTATCTCCTTTTCCATTTGGCCAATTCAGCTTTTCAAGGCATTCTTTTCCTCATTGGCTCTTTGTACCTCATACCATTTGGCCTTGTCTGTTTTTTTAAGGTGTTATTTTCTTTGATATTTTTTGTGTCTTCTTTATCAAGCTGTTGGCTTTTTTTTTCTTCATGATTTTCTTGCATCACTACCATTTCTCTTTCCATTTTTCCCTCTACTTCTCTTAATTTATTTTCAAAGTTCTTTTTGAGACCTTCTATTACCTGACACCAATTCATATATTTCTTGGAAGTTTTGGATGTAGGGGCTTCGACTTTAATCTTCCTTGCCACCATAGAAAGGGGCAACATTTTTTTCTGTTTGCTGTTTTCCCAGCCTATTTCTTCACTTTTAACTCTTTGTTAAAGTGGGGCACTGCTTCCAGGGTGGAGGGTGCACTGTCTCAAGCTTCATGGGCTTTGTACAACTGTTTTCAGAGATACTTCTAGGCATTTGTATTTACCAGGTATTTGCTCTTCCCAGGTGGTATGATTTAAGGAGACATATGTTTGCCACTCCCCTGGCCTGCGCTCTGGTCTGCAAGCAATCATAGGCCTACTTTTCTGCCCTGGAACTATGAACAGAATCCCATTCCACTGTGACTGCAAGCTCTGGTGTGCTTGTGCTCCTCCCCAACCTGAGACAGCCGCTCAAGACTGTGACCTGGATCTGAGTCTGGGCAAAACAACACAGTCTAACCTCAGTCCTGGCAAAGAGATCCCCATAATCTCCTTCTGGCCAATTGTTTGACCACCTTACCATCTGTGGGCTGAGTTCTAGAAGCACATGTTGCCACTGCTGATTCAGAGGCTCCCAACACCTACTCTTGGCTTACTGTGGCTGTGGCTGTGTCTGTGCTGATGAGGCCTGCACTGGGGTACATTCCACTCTCACCCAGGTACAGCAGATCTTTCCCTCTGACCTTCTAAGTTGTCTTTGGTTGGAAAATTATTCCACCCTTTCTTTTTGTGGGTTCTGGTGCTCCAGAAATTATCTTATTGCATTATTTGAAGATATTTGAAGGGGTCTTGGGGAGAGTTCAGGCAAGTCACTGCCTTTCCTCTGCCATCTTGGCTCCTGAGATATAGTTCTTCACCTATCTCCCAAGCCTTTCTTTCATATGTTGTCTTCCTCCACTAGAATACAAACTCCTTGAAAGCAGGCACTCTCTGTATTTATATTTCTAGCACTTAGCGTGGTTCTCAGCACATGTTGTTCTTATCAGTCATATCTGACTCTTCATGACCTCGTTTGGAGTTTTCTTGGCAGAAATAGCAGAGTGGTTTGCCATTTCCTTCTCCAGCTCATTTTACAGATGTGGAAACTGAGGTAAATGGGGTAAGTGACTTGTTCAGGGTCAAAAAGATAGTAAGTGTCTAAAGCCAGATTTTAGCTCAGGAATATAAATCTTCCTGACTCTAGGCCTGGCATCCTATCCATTGAACCACCTAGTTGCATATAGTAAGCATAACTTAATATATGCTTCTTGAGTTGAGGAGACAGTTGAAATAACTCTTTCTACTTACTGAAACCAGATGGTAAGGATTGGATTAGAAACCTTCTTCATATTAAATTCTTGATTGATTTCCAATCAGTGAAGTTATGAAAATGTTAATATAATCCCAATCTGTGAGCATATTTTAGCAAGCATATCCTATTCCTGCTATAAAATGTGCTCACAGATTGATTCTCAATCCTGTTCTCATTCAAATCCAAAGCAAAGAAGCAATCTAGAGACTGAACATGAAACTTAAGCTTTTCTTTCAGAAATATATAGTGAGAATAAAATGTTTGACTGACAGGAAATGAGATCAAGGTTCTCCCTAATTGATGTGACTGTATTTTGATAAATACTTTACAACTTTATGATACTAAAAAGCATTATATAATGAATGTTTCTTTATGAAAATTAATCTCTATCATATTTTTGTTCATATACATGGTAAATAATACTTCCCTGTTTTATGTTGAATAGGGGATATGGGAATTTTAAGATAACAGCAATAATAACAATGATAATAATAATAATTTTAATTAATTAGCTATTAAAAAAAACTACTGGGACCAAAGAAATTTGAGAACACCTGCTTTTACCTGCTTTACTCAGTGGCCACAGTTGAATCTTTAAAGTGAATTATATATGCCACATATTGGGAAAGTTATTGATGAATTTGAATGAGTCCAGGAAGGAGCAACTAGGGAGAGATTGAAAGGAGGACAGGATGAAGGAATTGGGAGTATTTGTGTGCATTTGTGCTTTTTTGGATCAGATTGAAATAAATATGAAAAATTTAGGGAAACATTTAAGGGATTGTAGAAATTGATGGAGAGTAAAGTAAGCACAGCTTGGAGAACAAAATAAAGACTCAATCCCAAAAGAACACTGAAGTGAATTTTCTATAAAACATATGTATATCCTGCATAAATATCTCTCTGGTTTAATGGGACCTGTCTCTATCCCTGATTGATCAGGCTGCTAACTTTGGGCATCCTATGGATCATTGACAATAGATTGTAAACCATTTCACTATTTCAAGTCATCCTTAGTAATACCTGGTGGCCAGTTTACAGACACCAGAAATATGAGACATGGAGACTATGATTCTTTGAGTTTTTGTGTGTCATGATTCACAGCTTTATGTAAAAGTAGAAAAATTTGTTGGTTGTGAGGCTTTTTTTGGATGGGTGAACCTTTGATTTCATTAAATTCATGTAACATGATGGTGGCCTTGAGAATTCTCAATATGTGACTCCTCAATGACTATACCTTGATATAACTACATGATAGACATGGAAGGAGACATTGAATAAAAGCATTTTCTTTGCTTAATAATAATAATAATCATCATCATCAACCTTAGTATTTACACAGCATTTTAAGGCTTAAAAAGCACTTTTAAAATGTTATCTCATTTTATCCTCTTTTCATCAACCCTGGAAAAAAGGTGCTATTATCCCCCTTCTTTTTTTACAGAGGAAAACCCTGTGACAAATAGAAATTAAGTGACTTAGACCAGGGTTATACAACTAGTTTAGTACCTGAAGCTGGATTTGTACTCAATGTCTTCATGACTTTGGGTATAACACTTTATCCACAGTCCCTACTAGCAGCCTAACTAAAGACTAAGGGTTGGGATAAGATATTAATGTATGAGGTATTTTATTTTTTTTTCCATTACATGTAAAGATAGTTCTCAACTTTTGTTTATACATGCTTTACAATTTCAGATTTTTCTCCCTCCCACCCCTCCCTCCCCCCTCCCCTAGACAGCAAGTTGGGATAAGATATTGCTCCTTGATTCAAATGCTTATCTGGTTGCTTTTTGTCAGTGGTTATTAATTTTATTATAAACAAAGCAAATATGTTTCACTGGATAACTTCTGAGGTACTGTCTAACTGAGATTCTTTGTCTCTGTGATTCTGATATGCGGCGAAATTATTTTTAAAAGCAGGACATGAATATGAAATTTAAAGAATCTATTTAAAAGAAATTTAAAGAACAGATGCAGAGTGAAGTAAGAAGAACGACAAGCCCAATATAAACAGGGAGGCACTGAGATAAACCAAAGCAAATGTTAATAAAGGGAGATGTTGTGTGATTATAATAACAATCAGTCACAGCCCTGGAGAAGAAGTGAGGCAGTCTCTGTCTCCCTGCCTTAGAGACATGTGGAGTTATGTGTGTTGACAGTTTCACTTGTAGCAACTGTTTCAGTTGCTTTTGCTTACCTATTTTCTATATAAGAGAAGGCTCGGGATGGTGGGGGAATAGCTGGACATTAGTATCATTTAAAAACCAAAGATGGGCAGCTGGGTGGTGCCACAGTGCAGAGCGCCAATCCTAGAGTCAGGAAGACTTATCTTCCTGAGTTTGAATCTGGCTTGAGATGCCTACTAGCCACGTGATCCTGGGAAAGTCACTTAACCCTGTTTGCCTCTGTTTCCTCTTCTGTAAAATTAGCTGGGGAAGGACATGGCTACTCTAATATCCTTTCCAAGAAAACCCCAAATGGGATCATGAAGAGTTGGATGTTACTGAAAACAACAGAACTACAACAAAAACAAGGATATCAATAAAATTTACTTTGCAAATGAATGTGGTTAATGTTCCACAATTTAAAAAATATTAATGATTTGCAAGGTTCAGAAAATAAACTTATAGAAGGGTTGGGAATTGGGCTTGTGATTTCATTGGTGAAGGGAGTTCCTGGTAAAGAACTTCCTCTTCCAAAGGTGGTGTGATGTGTAAAATCTAATTGTGATGTCTAAAATCTAATATGTGGTCGCCTTAAATTAAAAGTTTATAGCACCAGTCTTTGGGCATTAAGAATTTATTAAAGTATATGAGAAGTTAGCAGAAGAGAGAGAGGAAGAACACGTGGAGTTCAGAAAGAAGAAACCTATCTATCCTGGTGACTTCACCAGGACCTCCAACCAAAATAAGGATCCCCCATTCTCTTAGAGTAGAAGCTCTCTGCGGGACCCCCAGAGAGGACAGTCCCCCTACACAGCTCCAAGCTAATTGGCTGGTAGCATTGATTGACATGACTTACAGGCTGTTCTGTGAACAGATGCAACTTCTGGATGCTAGTCACATGCTTTCTCATCAGGGTGGTGCTGCCCTGGTTCTCATAATGTCTTTCTCAGCAGGGGTGTGACACTCTGATTCTCACAGCAGGTAGGGACTTTCTCCAAAACTTAACCAGCCCTTTATTTATCATACCCTGCTGCAGCTGTGTTTTTTTATGCAGGTGTCTATATCTGTAGGAGAAAGGGAATGATCTGTGATTTCCTTAGTATGGGGATCTCCCAGGTGAGAAAACTTACTCTGTAAATACAGGTTGGCATGACATCCACAATGTCTATACTCTTAGAGATCTCCTTGAAGTCCTGAGAGGTCGTCAACAAGTTAACTAGTCTTTAAGGCCCTACTCTGTGCCAGGCACTGTGCTAAATACTGGGGAGCCAAAGAAAGGCAGGTGGGTGGATGGGTGGATGGGTGGATGGGTGGATGGGTGGATGGGTGGATGGGTGGATGGGTGGATGGGTGGATGGGTGGATGGGTGGATGGGTGGATGGGTGGATGGGTGGATGGGTGGATGGGTGGATGGGTGGATGGGTGGATGGGTGGATGGGTGGATGGGTGGATGGGTGGATGGGTGGATGGATGGATGGGTGGATGGGTGGATGGGTGGATGGGTGGATGGGTGGATGGGTGGGTGGGTGGGTGGATGGGTGGGTGGGTGGGTGGGTGGGTGGGTGGGTGGATGGGTGGGTGGGTGGGTGGGTGGATGGCCAAATGGCTGAATAAATAAATAAATGCATACATACATACATATATTCATATATACATAATCCCACAACCTCAGAGTCTAATGAAGGACACAACATGCCACGCCTATGTACAAAGAAGATACATATAAACTGGAGATAATCTCAAAGGAAAGATATCATGCTTAAGGAAGACTGGGAAAGGCTTCTTGTCACCTAGGAAGCTAGGAGCCAGAAAAGGGGATTGCATAGGCAGTATGGATCAGAGGGGGGATTTGAACCCAGGCCATTTCCCTATCCACTGTCCCACACTTTCTCTAAAGCTTATTATATAATAAGAGGGGAAAATGAGTAGCAAATGTTCCATCATTTTGTTTTGTAGTAATAATAAAATAATATTTAAAAGATAAAGCCATTATTTCTTATGGCATAAGCAGTCATAGTTTATAAGAAATATCTAGCCGTTTAGAAATTTTATGTTCTTGAGGGATGAATTTTAAAACATAAATGTGATTTTCTCACCTCTCAGGTTAACCAGCCAGTGGTTGCCTATCCATCAAAAATGTTTTCTGACTTTAAAATAAGCTTCCTTCCATTAGGTCTCAACACACTACAACTTTTCTTCATTATGTCAACCGCAGAATGAGGGTAGGGAATAAGTCTTTTAGGGGCCCTTCTTATGCTCAATCAATAATCCAGGCCATTGTGTGAAAATGGCCGGATCTTACTGGAGCTATTTAATAAACCCCTCCCGTCATTTCTCAGGCCTTCCCTTTCAAATTGCAGCCCACGGCATGAGCATTAACTATATAGCTTTTTGTCTGGCGATAATAAAGATTATGTGCTCCTCTGAAATATATGGATTTTTACATGGCTTTCAAAATGGGAATTTTTGATCTTTTCAGAATGCAGGCTTTGATCACCCACGATGAGACAAAGGTTTGAAGAACGACATTGAAATATCACAGTAAGATTGCCAACCACATAGTTGCATGAATATTGATATTCTAGCATGACTGTGGGCGATGAAAAGTGAGAAAATTAATTCATCCAGATGCCTTACCCATATACATTTGTTTATTCAACAAATGATGTCAGACATCTAGCTACTGGGAAATGCTTTCATCTGGGTACTTTGAACACATGTGGATATAGCCTAATTGATAGGAAGCTGGAAAGTGACTTATAGCCTCTCTTAGTCAGATATTAACATGGACCGCACCAACCTCCAAAGAATGAAAAATGGCTATCACCAAGAGGACAGTGGAAGGACATAGGTTGTGTATGAATAGGCCATTGTTAAAAACAGCCATTAAGAAATTCTGAAAAACACAGGTAAAATATAGCACCTAGAAACTGGGGGGAGAGGAAAGAGCAAATGTTTTCTTCTTTCATCACAGGAAAAGAGAATAGACTGGACATAGAGCCAGGGTCAGAAATTACAGGCATGAAGGCGCCAGTGATTCTTTCATCATGTCAGAACAAAAAGAAAGGTAGAACCCTCACGTTAGACTTTTGGGAGCAGTTGGTTAAGAGTTGCACAGGATGAAGAGGCATAAATGTGTTGGCACCTACTTAATTTCTGTAGTGTATCCCTAGCTTCTAGCCCAAGACATAGTAGGAGCTTAATAACTGTTTGTCTAATTGATTGTACCACTGAAGGGATTTTAAAAAATATTTGAGTAATGAGCTGTTTGACTTTGGGCAAATCACTTCACTCTCACTTTCTTAACTTGCAAGATAAGGTTAGTTGAACTAGATCAGGGTTCTTAACCTGGGGTCTGTAGATAGAATTTGGGGTATCTGTGAACTTTGATGGGGGAAACTTTTGTCTTTATTTTTATTAACCTTGATCTGAAATTTACCAAACACTCCAATTATTTAAAAACATTATTCTGAGAAGGGGGTCTGTAGTCTTTATCCTATGCTGCCAAAATGATCCATGATACACTGAAAGATGTCATCATGTGAAGTAGATCCAGGTCCCTTACAGTTCTGATAGTGGTCTTGAAGGCTGTGGAAAGTGAACACTGTTGCATGTGTCTGACTTCAGGAAATCAGGTAGCATAAAGAAAATGAAATATTTTGTTTTCCCTCCTTTGTATTCCCTATTCATTTTTCTTTGTTGGCCACCCTTCCAAGGGCACTTTGATTGCTTTGTTATGTTCTTTTTTTAAGATAGAAATAAAGGGATGAATAGAAGGAAGCTAGTTCTAAAGAAAGAAATCGTGCCTTTAGGAGACATTAAATTTCTATGGCTCTTATCATTTAAGACCTCCCTCCACACACACATATATATGATCTTTTTTTTTCTATACATGGCTCTTTGTGATTGGTAGGACAAATTTAATTACCCCCATTTTACAGGTATGATGACATGGGCAAACATGGATGGAAACAGCATGGCTTTTGTGGACATAAGGAAATATTTGCAGGTTTTATTTATATTTTGGTTTAAAAACAATCTGGGGAAGATAGGTGGTACAGCGGATAGAGCACCAGTCCTGGAGTCAGGAGGACCTGAGTTCAAATGCGGCCTCAGACACTTAACACTTACTGGCTGTGTGACCCTGGGCAAGTCACTTAACCCCAATTGCCTCACCAAAAAAAACCAATCTAATTACAGTATTGTCTAAGAGAGACAGACAAGAGACAGACAGACAGACAGACAGCATAGTAATGGAAAGAACACGAGTTTTGGAGTTTTGTTGGTTTGAAAATCTTTGTTCCCGTATTTTGTTATATGAGCATGGGTCATTCCCTTGACTTCTGTAGTTCTCAATTTCTCAGTCTGTAAAATGAAGGGGATACTACTCATTTGTGGTACTTCACAGGGTTGTTTTGATGATCAAAGCAGATGCCATATGGAAAACACTTTGCAAAAGCTTAAAATGTTATACGGACATATTAACAAACATACTGTAATCGAAACAAAATATCGTATATAAACATATAGCAATAATAAACATCATTCTTTTTTTAGTCATTTAAATTTCCTTTATAATAGATTTTTTGTAGAGGAGAGACTAGATATCATTAATATTGCCAAAGATATCCCTGAGTACGGTATAATTTATGAATTTATCTTGTCAAAATTTTTAGAGTTATTGAGTGACTTAAGTCCTGGACTTGAAATCAGGAGGATCAAGGTTCAGACCCCACCTCAGACACTTAGTAGTTATGTGATCCTATGCATATGACTTTATCTCTCCGGACCTTAGCTTCTTCATTGGTAAAATGAAAGAGTTGAACATGATTTCTTTTTTTTTTTTTTTTAAGTGAGGCAATTGGGGTTAAGTGACTTGCCCAGGGTCACACAGCTAGTAAGTGTTAAGTGTCTGAGGCCGGATTTGAACTCAGGTACTCCTGACTCCAGGGCCAGTGCTCTATCCACTGCACCACCTAGCTGCCCCTGAACATGATTTCTAAGGTCCCTTCCAGCTCTAACCCTGGGTTCTTATGAGATGCAAGAAATTATTTCAGAACTTGACTGCCCCACCACACACACACACACACACACACACACACACACACACACACACACACACACACACACACTAAAGACATCATCTTTGTAACCATTGGTTACAAAAATTATCTTTGAGGAAATGCTACACTTTTTTCTCCCTAGATATGACTAAATACTTTTAGAGGAAAGCTATTCATGAGTTGATTATCATCAAATTAATCAAGGTTTTGTGCTGAAAGAGAACTTCTCCGGAGGACGAAATAATTAGCCACGTCCTAGGAGGATGGATGAGAAGACTTTGGAAGAATAGCTCTTTGGCTTAAATTGGAACATACACCTGTAAAGTGTACTGGCAGGAGTTTTAGAATTGCTTATATTCCCATGGTGCTCCAGAGAGCCAGGCTGAATGTTAACCATATCATCCAGTCCAGAAAGCAGTTCACAGGTGCCAGGAAAGCTACTTGTGAGATTGGTCAAGACACCAGGTGTTGCAGGTTGGGGAGCTGAGGAAGGATATGTTTCCCAGTTTGAGAACAGTGTTTTATTAGTGGTTCCTGAAGAGAGGAGCAATTTTAGTAACTGCAGAAAAAGGTCAAAAACTCTTTTTGTCTCTGCTGGTATACGCACATGTGTATGTATGTCTGTGCTTTCGAGCTTAAGTTTGTTTAATTGTGAATCCTGTTTATTATTTTTTTACAACAATTATTGCTTTTTAAATTCCAGATCTGTGATTTTGTCAGTGTAGAAAACTTTTCCAGGCCTGTGATTGTTGTGCCCCCTATATGGGTTGCCTAGTGACAGCTAGGTGGTGCGATGGATAGAATAAAATGCCTATTGACTGGAAGACTCAACTTCCTGAGTTCAAATCTGGCCTCAGACATTTCTTAGTTGTGTTACCTTGGGCAAGTCACTTAACCCTATTTTCCTCAGTTTTGTCATCCATCAGATGAGCTGGAGAAGGAAATGGCAAACCATTCCAGTATCTTTGCCAAGAATACCCCAAATGGAATCACGAAGATTTAGATATAACTGAAACTACTGAACAACAGAATGATACTGAGAAATCAAGTGAATTGACCAGGGTCACAGAGCTAACTTAACTCACAGGCAGGATGTGAACCCAGTTCTTCCTGACTGAGGCCAGCCCTTTTATTCTCTATTCTATGCTGCTCCATTACCACTGCTTTTTAAACAAAAAATAATGGGCCTGAATCTAATAGAAGTGCAAATTACTTATGTTTTAGATTTCTAAATGGATATCTACTCAATTTTCATAGGCATGGTTTTATTATTAATATTACTACTACTGCTATTATTAAGTTATAAGATATTTTCTAAACTATTTAGATAATTATCTGTGAATTAATGATAGAACCTAAATAATGAATTTACTAATAGTTTTTTCTTTAAATTTCAGAGTGCCTAATTATTCATTGGAATTTGTTTGTCTTTTGATGTGCAGGAAAAAAAAAAAAGCTTGTAGCCCTAGATTAAAAAGCACATAATGGAGGTTTGCTAACAAAATGCCTGCTACAGAATACAATCTAGTATAAGGCAAGCATGCCTTGAATCTTTTCCAAGATGGATTATAACTAGGAGTTCTAGAAATATTTCCCAACATTTTTCATTGGTAATGGATTGCCTCCAGCATAATAAAAAACATGAGAGGGGTGTACTTGTGGGCTCTTAGAGATGATTTTCCTGCAGCACGTTGTGCCTTTACATCATGAAACTCACTGAGAGATACTTAAGTGTCCTAGCTCACTGTCTACTATTTGTCGACTTCCCAAAAGCTTTTGGTGGAACAGAGTTCAATCTTAAAGGCTGCTGTCCTCCAATCAAGTGTCTTCTATATGTCTGTTAAAATCACAAAAGTTGGGGGGGGCTAGGTGGCGCAGTGGATAAAGCACCGGCCCTGGATTCAGGAGGACCTGAGTTCAAATCCGGCCTCAGACACCTGACACTTACCAGCTGTGTGACCCTGGGCAAGTCACTTAACCCCCATTGCCCCGCAAAAAAAAATATATATATATAAAATAAATTTTAAAAAAATCACAAAAGTCTCTGACTAACACACCCATGGAGATAGCTATGTTTAACTCTCTGAGGGAAGAGAGGGAGGGAATAAACACTTATGAAATACCTACTATGTGTCAGGTGCTGTGCTGATCACTTTATAGATAATACGCCTTAATCCCACTTGATGATTATAACCATTGATGGGTTTCAGCATTTTCCGAGGCATAAATCAGATAGAAATGTTCACCTAGGTTTTTCCTCAGTGACAGGAAAGATGTCCCATGCAGAGAAGGAGTAGCAAAAACATTCTCTTTAGATGAAATGGTTCTCTAAATGCTCCTGGAGGTAAATAGCTTTGGACTAATTGCATCAGTCCCCGGGAAACCACAAAACCTCCAAAATGGAACCTCTGGTCATTTGAAAGAGATTGACCAAGCCATTCACAGTAGATGAAAGAGTCATGTAGCCTAAGATTTGACATGTAGTTTGATAGGCAGCCCACTGTGTTTGTCTCTTAGAGTGTGTGTCCATGGGCCTCAGACATTGCAGATAAATATGATGAGCTAGGCCCAGAATTTAATGGAATGATAGTACTGGGCCCAATCAAGATTTGAAAATTCTGCTGCATATGCAGCATTTTCTTGTTTTGTCTCTATTTCCTCAATCCCTAGTCTAGTGTTTTGTATGTGGTAGCTGCTTGTTAAATGCTTGGATATTAAATGGAGAGTTGCTCAATGCCTTAAACTCCAATCTCTTTAACGTTAGTAAGTCCTCAGGGATGCAAAATGGCTGTAAATCATGGAAAACTTTGATGTCCTAAGAGTTAACTTTGCAAGGGGGCCCAAAGGGTAATGGCAAGATTGGGCTGGAACACAATTCCAATGAAAACTTGAGTGTGAGAAGTACCATTGAAAACACAACACACAGAGTCACCTACCACATAATGGAGTATGGAGAATCATCAGAATGACTTTTTCAACTTTAGAAATAGCTCAAATTGTATAGTCAATATCAGCAAAGCCTCATGGACCTGGGGTCAGGAAACCTTTCAGCCTTCTCAGTCATGTCCAGCTCTTTATGACCTCATTTGGGATTTTCTTGGTAGAGATACTGGACTAGTTTGTAATCTCTTCCAGTTCGTTTGACAGATGAGGAAACTGAGGCAAACAGGGGTAAGTGACTCGGGAATCAGGAAAACCTGAGTTGAAATGTTGCCTCAGATACTTATAGCTTGTGACACTGGGCGATTCACTTAATGACTGCCTGCCTCAGTTTCCTCAATTATAAAAGAGGGTTAATAGGGGCAGCTAGGTGGCGCAGTGGATAGAGCACCGGCCCTGGATTCAGGAGCACCTGAGTTCAAATCCAGCCTCAGACACTTGACACTTACTAGGTGTGTGACCCTGGGCAAGTCACTTAACCCTCATTGCCCCACCAAAAAAAAAAAAAAGAGGGTTAATAATCATAGCACCTACTTCTCAGGGTTGTTGTAAGTATCAAATGAGATAATATTTGTGAAGTACATAGCACAGTGCCTGGCACATAGTAGGTACTTAATAAATGCTTCCTCCCTGCCCTTCACCTAAAACATTCCTCTATGAAGTATGTCTAGGAAAAAAAACATCTTTTAACAGAAAGCAGGGATCCATTCCTTTAACTGCAGCCATGTGATACTAAACTTGTCTTTTGTATTTGCAGACACTTTTGCTGCTAGTCATTGGACATTCTGGAAACATTCGATCCAATTGTATAGGTGGTGCAGGAGAAATGAATAATATGAAAATAAGCAGACCTTCTTGCAAATTTTGTTGGTTTAACTGAATGTTTTCTTGCTTAGGGTGTGGTAAGACCTACTGGGGGATATGCAGTAATGCTGAACTGGACTATGTCTTCTGTATATGGAATGAAACCAGGAGAGGTAATTATTATCGGTTTTTTATTTTGTCTACTAACATTAAAAACACACATTTTGGGGAGCCAGTTAGGTGGCGCAGTGAGTATAGCACTCCTCCTGGAATCAGGAGGACCTGAGTTCAAATCCAGCCTCAGACATTAACTATGACCCTGGGCAAGTCATTTATCTCTGATTGTCTTCCCCCCCCAAAACAAATATATATATATATATATATATATATATATATATATATATATACATTTTCCCATATATTTTGTTTTCACATCACCTCTTTTGCCTAACATCTCTCCATTCTCTCCATTTCCAGAGGGAAGGAGGGAGAGAGAGGGACAGAAGGAGAGGGAGGGAGCGAGGCAGAGAGAGAGAAGAGAGAGAGAGAGAGGAGTGTCCTGAAAACCCAGAGAGATGAGAGCGTAAAGATGGAGAGAGTGATCAGTAGTGTACAAGGCTGCAGAGAGGTTAAGAAGAATGAGGACTGAGAAAAGTTCATTAGAGTTGGCAATGAAGAGATCATTAGTAATTTTTAATGGAATGATCAGGACATCTTATGTAAAAATGTATTTGCAATAATGCAAAGCATTATTTAAATGCTAATTGTTGATGTTGTTTTTGTTGTTAAAAATAACAATATTTTACACTGTGGAACCTCTACCTCTGTAAAGCAGTAGGGACATCTGTTTTTCCATTTGTCTTTTTGGGGATAAGCTTGTTCTTCGTAATTCTGAAACATGGATTTTTTTATTCCTTTCTTGTTATTTAGTCCATTTCCATTGTATTGTAAGTGTATTGATTTCTTGGTCCTAATTACTTAACTTTTTGTATTTTGTATACCGATTTCTTGCTTCTACTTATTTAACTTTTCATCACTTCATTTACATCTCCCATTGCTTCTCTGTATTCATCATCATTGTTGTTTCTTTTACAATGTTTTTCAATGAGCAAAAAATCTATTTTCTCTTCCTCCTTTGTCCTTCCATTAGAAAGAAAAAAGGAAGCAAAATCTTTATGCTAAATGTACAAGATCAAACAAAAGAACCCATAACTATAGTTTATTATGCAATGGTACTATTTCATTACTGTATATTCATGGTCCACAATTTCTTGAGTTATTCCTCAATCAATAGGCATCTACTTGAAACAAATTCATTTATTTTCATATTGCCTAAATTTTTCCATTTCCCTCTTCCTTTGGCTTCCTAGAGAACCATGACTTATTATGTTGAGAGGAAAAAAAGACAAAGAGAAAAAAAGAAGGGGGAAAAGTCAGCTAAACTAATCAACATATCAAATATATATATATAAATAGATGCAGTATTTCATCACTTTGAATCCCAAACATATACAAAAGAAATGGGGAGAAGTGGCTTCTCATAACTCTACTTTGGATCTGTGTCATTCTTTGAAATTTTGCAATATTTGTTTTTAATTGTGCTGTGGCTATTTTTAAATTAATTTCCATCGTCATAGTCAATAGTGGCTTCTTGACTGCTTACTCCACCTTTGCATAAATTAATGTATGTCTTTCCATACTTCTCTATACTCATCATATTCATTTTTTTTTCTTACAACAAAGTACTACTACATTACATTCACATGCCACAATTGTTTTAGCCATTCCCTAATCGATTGGCCTCTATTTGGTTTCCAGGTTTTTGCTAGCACAAAAATAGTATGATAAATATTTTGGTTTGAATGGAGGCTTTCTTGGTATCAGTGACCTTGGAGAGGTCATGATGATTTTAAAATCCTGTTAGCATGAAATCTCTTTGACTAGGGCTTTCTGATCGTGTTGTTCTCTTGTTTTCCAGGTTTGGTGGGCAGCTTCTGACCTAGGATGGGTCGTTGGGCATTCCTATATTTGCTATGGACCTCTCTTGCATGGGAACACAACTGTTTTGTATGAGGTAATACTTTCAGAACTAACTTTAAATTTAATTCTTTAGGAAGGTAGGGTGTTCCAAAAGTCTTAGTGCAGTTTTAATTTATTAAATCTATTAAAGCTTAAAACTTTACTAGGACATTTGGAACACTCTGTGGAGATTATAATTGTCAAAACCAACAAAACTGTAACATTATTTGTCTCCTTTCTCATTTGATGTGATCTAGTATACATAAGAGTTACCTAAAAATAGAAGCCATGATCTGGCTTTATTGCTTCATGAAACTATATTTAGGGAGATGAGAGAGATTTGGTTGGAGTTTATAGATGTTTTGTTGTTGAAAAGAAGGGAAGACTTCAGAATTTACAACTCTTCTGCCTTGACCTTATTTCCCCTTCATTGGAAAGGGATATGCTTTGGGTTCATGCCAGACCTATAGGTATTAACACACCTTCTCTAATCACTGTTTCTTATAGGTATGCATGTGCAAAATAATTGACTGTTACATATATATGTTAACAAAACTGTACCCCTACATGTAGCAGGGGGAAATGTGTTGTATGATGGGGAGTGGCTCAAAAGGAAGCCCCCTTCTCCGTGATACTGATTCCTTTGAAGACAGGAAGTAGGAGGCTAAGGGAGGAAGTTGCAACTCTGCTCTCCTCAGGGAGAGAGAATTATATCTATCTGCTCCTTAAAAAACATTATTAATCTAAGAAATATGCTGCCAAGTAACATGTATTCTAGCTAACGTATGTTCCTCTTTGTATGTGTATGAGTGTGTTTGTAAACTGCGTGCATTGCCAAATCCTAGAATTTCTGTCAGGGCATCTTGACCTGATGTCTGTGAAATATTTTTTTTATTATTTTGATAAATATATTTTAAAACAATTATTTATTTGCTTTGTAATCTTATGCATTATTTCACATTTAAAAAAAAACATTATTCTGAGAAGCAATCAACACAAAAAAGGGTAAAATCTCTGAGCTAGATAGATATTTGCTTGATCAACTTGTCCTTGAATAAAAAAAAGAAAACCAAAACCTTGTTATATTGCAGCTTTTGTTTAACTTAACAATAGAGAATATTACATGCCTTTCACGATGGTCCTGTCCTTTCAGGGGATCTTGATGGCCCTGGAAGTGTATGTGCTTGTTCCTGATTGAAGGGAACAGCTGCCAGGTTTTCCAGTTTACCCAAAGGCTCTAAATTATCACCAAGCCAGTGAGTGAAAAACATTTGATTCCATTGGCAGCTACTTCTATAAACTTGGCACTCAGTGAAGTGGCTTTGGCCAAATGGATTGCCTGTCATGCAATATTGAGGGTGATATGGATGTTATGGCTAATGTGGGGGAAGAGGAAATATATTTTCTAGGTTTGGTGAGCAGTGTGGGTGTACACATACTCACACATATATATGCACATCCACACATTATAGATACATACAACATAGGCACATGTAGTTAAGTACAAACATTCTCAGCTTCTAGTAAATTTTTGGCTTTGTGTCATTCTTTGCTAGTTATTTTTCTCTTTTCTTTGAATTTCAAAGAATAAATTATCTCAGGGAAGATCCATTTTTGGGGGGAAGAGTACCTAAAAGGGATAAACTTGCTGAAGAAGACTTACTTCATTTATTTTAACAGATAAATCTAGCCTCTGGAATTAAAAATTCTATCTACATAGCATAGTGTCTGATGCATAGAAAGGACTTAACAAATGCTTCTTGGTTAATTGATATACATCTTCCTGTGATAATAGCTAATAATAGCTAGCATTTATATAGTACTTTAAGATTCACATCACATTGTACACATATTCTCATTTGGTACTCACAGTTACCTTGAGAGGTACGTGCTATTATTATGCCACTTTTACAGCTGAGAAAAATGAAACAGAAATCTTGCTCAATGACTTGCCCAATTAGTAAATCAGGATTTGAATTCATCTCTTATTGATTCCAGGTCTTAGAGCTCTATCTCTTGGGCCATTCAGGTGCCTCTAGGCAAGGTTATCTTTTTGTTTGTTTCTTTCTTTCTCAGACCTCCTTAACGCTCTCACACTTTTGTAACCCATAGTTACCATCATCCTCTAAAATCATGGAATATTTGGAGGAACCCAGTGGAATATGGTTGTTTGTGTTTTGTTTTGTTTTGAATTTTCTGGCCTTGTACTTGTTTTTTGTAGTGCATTTTATGGAATAAGTCAAAGAAAGTATTAATAATTTGGGGAAAAACCATAAAATGGAAGACACTGAAGGGCAAGACACTAAGAGTCTTTGTGTTTTGGGTTATATGTTATATTTTCACAGGGTTCTGGCTTTGTACTTTTCAAAAGTCAGATTTAAGATTTCATTACAGAAAACTCTTTTTTTCTGATTTTGTATACCTCATTTGCTTGGCTTTTAAAAATAATTTTATTTTTATTTTTCTCAGAAAATGTAGTTTGTTAACTATAAAAATAGACTAATATTTTTGACAGTTTCTTATGGGATCATGTTTAATTTTAAAGTCTTATTTTTAAAGGATTATCATTTCACCATAAAGTATAACTGAGAAAATGAAGCAAACCTCTGAAAAGGACTTTTCCTTTATGGCTCTTATTAAGATGTTGATATTTACAATTTAAATTGACATGGAGGTTCTCTTCTGAGAGTCAAATATGGGTATTTTTATAGGCTTTCAAGCTAAGAAAGGCTTTTTACATTTTTAAATAAAGTTTTATTATGTTTAAAAACATAAAAACCATTCTTAGCTCACAGCCCACACAAAATAGACTATGCTGGATTTGGATAGGTGATGTAAACATTGTAATTGATCTTTTTTTATTAACTACCACTTTTTTGTTAATTTCCACAAATTCCTTTCAAACAAAATATCTGCAACATTAAGAGGCTGTCTATAGTATTTCTCTACCTTTGACTGATACACACAACCATTTCTTTACCCTTAATTACTTAAAATAGCATATTATTTCATACTAATTGGCAAAGCATATTAGAAACACATGCCGCTTTCTGTATCCCTTCCCTTCTCACTCTTCACACCACAGCCAGGTCCAGGCTGTAATTACCTCTCATCTACCTGAGCTATTGAAGTATCTTCCTAATTGGTGGTTACTTGTTCTCAGGACTCTCCCTGTTCCCATTCACCTTCTGCCAGACTGATATCTCTAAAGTGTAGATCTAGCTATGTCATTCCCTGTACCGCAAGTAACTGAATATGTTAAATACAAGCTAAAAGAAAAGAATTATGCTACATTGCTTTTAGATTAAAGTACAATTTTTTTCTCTTGGTTCTCTGATCTCTTCATATCTTGAATCCAACTCACCCCTTTAGGGTTATTGCACATAAGTCATCCTCACATTGTCTGTGATACAGTCATATTGACCCACTGGCTATTCCTGATCATGATTATTACCTCTTGCGTTTGCACGGGCTTTCCTATATGCCTGCAATGTTCTTCTTCATCCCCTTTCCCTCTTAGAACCTCACATCCACTCCTTGGGCATCTCCAGTGCCACCTTTGACACAAAATCTTTCTTGATTGCCCCAAATGATAGTGGGTTCTCCCCCTCCCCCTTTCTGTGTATTTCCTTATATCTTTCTTCAGGTCACTTCTTTGGAAATGTGTTGTCTCCTATAGTATAATGTATGCTCCTTACTTGCTGTCTTCCTTTTCTCTTGATATTTTTGGTATGCAGCACTTTGCCTAGGCACTTGATAATTGCTTGTCGAGTTATTCAACAAACACAATCTTGCATATTTTCTAACTTGCCAAAAGGCTTTTATATACCACCAATCCAGCCATTGAAAAATCTTATTTCCAAATGTAGTAATGCATATGTTATGTTATGTCATGTTGTGTGGGGTGAGGGGTTGAGGGAGGGCGTGTGTCAGGGGTGTTGTGTATATGTTATGTTGTTACGCTATATGTTATATTATATCATGGCCACTAGGTGGCACCATGGATAGAATGCCAGGCCTGGAATCAAGAATGCCTGATACTTACCATCTATGTGACCCTGGTCAAGTCAATAAACCTTGTTTGCCTCAGTTTCCTCATCTGTAAAATGAGCTGGAGAAAGAAATAGCAAACCACTTCAGTATCTTTGCCAAGATAAAACCCAAAGAGGGTCACAAAGAGTTGGATGCCACTGAAATGACTGAATAACATTAACCATTGTATTGTATCGTGTTGTGTTGCATTGCATCATTTACAGTATTACTATATTATCTATTTATATATTTGCCTCTGCATGTGTATTACCTGTGAAGGTAATACTCTGATTTTACAGATAGGAAAGCCAAAGGTCACAGAGATTAAGTAATTTGTCTAAGGTTACACATCTAAAAAGCAACTGAGCTGGATGTCAAACCTGGGTTCTCAGACTCTAAATAATAGCAGAGGGGGAGGGCTAATTTTTTTTTTAGTTCATTAAGAGCAGATACTTGATACAATGGATAGATTGCTAGACCTGAAATCAAGAAGACCCAGGTTCAAATCCAACCTCAGGTATCTAATCGCTGTTTATAAATATATGAGCTCATGTTTTTTGATGCAAATTTTGACATCCAGGTTGCATATCCATTTGTTACTTGTCTTGATGTGAGGTGTTGGTCCAAGCTAATTTCTACCAAACTGCTCTCTAGTTTTCCCATCAGTTTTTGTCAAATAACAAGTCATCCCATTAACTGGCATTTGGGGGTTTATGAAATAGAAGACGGCCACTTGGTTCTGTGTGTTGTGTATGCTATTGATTCACGCCATCAAACTCTCTTTTATAACCTACAGCAAATCATTTTTATGGATGTGTACTAATGCAACTTTGTTTTAAAGAATCTCCCAGAACACTGCAAAGCTAAGAGACTTGCTGAGGATCCCACAGCCAGCGTGTATCCAAAGTAGGATTTGAATCCAGGTCTTCTTGTCTAGTGCCCCAGTCAGACTATAAATGAGGCGTAAGTAAAGTGCCCTGTGAGATCCACAGTATAAAGAAACTTTGACTGAAAATTTTAATGTAGTTTTCTAGCCTTTAGCCTAGACCTTGAAGGATAAGCAGAATCTTAACCAGAGATAAAGATAAGGCAAGATCTCTAACATCTAGATGAACAAATTCATGAAGAAAAAATACAT
The DNA here is from genome assembly GCF_019393635.1 of Dromiciops gliroides. Lineage (NCBI taxonomy): Eukaryota > Metazoa > Chordata > Mammalia > Microbiotheria > Microbiotheriidae > Dromiciops > Dromiciops gliroides. Next base: position 255,683,910 of record NC_057865.1, read on the forward strand.
AGGACATATGACTGGGGTATAATAGCATCTAGTCTACTTGGAAATAAACATTCCTGTGTTTAAAAAAAAAAAACATAACCAAAGCATTCAGTTTCTATTCTGTACAGAAAAAATGTAATTTCCTCATACATGGTCTCTTCATAAGATTCCTCTGCTAAACAAAAGAAAGTTAAAACAATTACTTTAAATGAAATTGTTGAATATTAAAATATAGCTTTTGTATCTGCCTGTCTCCTGCAAACAGACCAGAGAAATAATCTTTAATCTTTCCTACAAAATAAAAAAGATCAGAGAATTTATATCTTATATCTCCTACAAAATCAGATCAGAAAACATACCTGTCCTCGTATGAAACAGATCAGAGACAGAAAAAAACATATCGATTTAATTTTTTTTTAATTTTTTTTTAGTGTGGCAATTGTGGTTAAGTGACTTGCCCAGGATCACACAGCTAGTAAGTGTTAAGTGTCTGAGGCCAGATTTGAACTCGGGTTCTCCTGAATCCAGGGCTGGTGCTCTATCCACTGTGCCACCTAGCTGCCCCTCGATTTAATATTTTATCCCAAGAATAAATATTGGTCTCTGCTATAATTGTTAAGGTTTGGACTGATCTTTACATATGCACATGATCATGTGGAAATTCCCCTCCTAAGAGAGAAGCTCAGGGGACTCCCCATTTCTGAAGGTAGATATGATTACAGGGCATTGTCAGTTTCAATAGTATGATACAGAAACTAACCCAGAAGCAAAAGGCAGTTTAACAATTTCAGTTATAACAAGTATGGAGGAAATACAGAAGCATCATGATAAGACTACAGGATTCTAAAAAAGGGTCTGGCAAGGATGAGGACTCCCAGATGTTACCATAAGTTAGGGACTTATCCTGAGGGAAAAAAAGTCACTAGGTAGGGTCTTTTATCCGCTAGCTATCTGGGTTCAGGTTTGGCATTTAGTTGAAGGACATTTTGCTCCTATTAACCCAGGGTTTCATAAAAAGTATTTTTGGATAATAAGGTACCTCCATCAAATCCAGTTGATCCATATATTCATATTAACAATATCCATAATTAAATCTTTCATAATGTGTTCAGTTGTACTTTGTAGGACCTGTATGATACAATATTGTTTGAAAGACCTGTTCTAATTAAAAATAAATTGAAAGATAATAAGAAAAAGGGGGAAAGTAATTGGGAGATAGTGTTGCATAAGAGGAAGATCATTTGTTTCATAAGACCTAGGTTCAATCCCTCCTCTGTTTTTTTTTTTAACGTGTATAACTTTGGGCAAATCATTTGCCCACTCTTTCCCCATCTTTATAATAAGGAAATTGGACTAGATGGTCCCCAATTTTAAATCTGTGATCCTACATTTTCATATTAATGGATCATAGCTCTTCAGAGTCATACGAATAAAGAACTATTGAAGAACTTTTTTTTCTCCTCCATTCAATGATGAATTCTAATTTCTCAAAATTTAGTTCCTCAAGTGGTAGGAGATAGCTCTCTAGCTTATTAAGTGCCCCAACTCTCCAATATACAAAAGGCAGTTTGTGAAATAAGTGTCTTCTATCTACTGTGAAGTGCCCATGTAGTTTGATTAATAAGTAATAGATGGTTCTTTTTTTATATACTATGGTAAAAGGGAAAATTTTATATTCCAGACTATCATAATCCTTTGTCTATAATGACTGTAAGACACTCAAACAATTGGTAATTATTAATTGGACATTCTATTTATCTCCTGGATAGATAATGGTTGCCCACTTAGCAGAGTAATACATATCTTATCCTGGAAGTACCTAGTGAATCTCATTCTCTAAGGGGGCTCCCTTCTGGGATAGGGAAAAGACTCTCTTCATACACGATGCTGTGAGTGAAAAGAAATCACAAGTGTCTGATTATCTAAATTATTTTTAGCCTTAACTTTCTGATGATTAATAAGCAATCATAATTTTTTCTATGGGATTCATTAAATTCCAGCACTTATTCCTTCTACTTACTTGTTGAGAATTCATCACTATGTTACTGGGTTTTGTTTTTTGGGGAGAAGGCATTTTGTATAAGCAAAGTTGGACTGTGAGCCATGGTGATTGCCTATAAAAATCATCTTGATATCGCCTAATAACCAAGACTGCCTGATTGCTTTTAAAATAGTTTTTCCTTGCAGAATTCTTAACACTAGGCTATCTATAGAGCTAGAAATAAAGTGGATTTAGGAATTATGCATCAATACGATAAATGTTTTTAGTCAAACTGTATAATTCAGTTTAAATTACTCCAATTTAGGTTAGTTTTTTTGTTTTGTTTTGGCTCAGTTTTTCAGTGATCATAATCAGATTAGCTGAGATATCCACTATAGTTTACCCCAAAGAAACCTAGCCAGAACTAAAAGTATTGTATTCTTTGCAATTCATGTTTTAAATGAATTTTTTCATTATCTGTTTTTAATAGGCAAAGATTTTCATTGTGACCAATACAACATATCCATGATGAAGCCTGTTTTCTTTTGCATGCTCTCTGTCTCTCTCCCTATCTCTCTCTCTGTGTATTTTCTTTAGTTATATATACACACATAGTATGCATGTATATGTGTGAATATGTATATACATATATACACATATACATACTATAATAATTTATAATATACATAACATTATATATTTATCTCAATCAGTACATTTGTTAAAAGATTAATTCCTAATAACAATTCATATTTGCATAGCGGTTGATGACTTAGAACATTCTCTTCTCACAAATAGTCTGGAAAATAAGTAGTAAAAATATTATTACCTTCATTTTTCAGGTGAAGAAATTTAGGCTCAGACAGGAAATTATTTGCCCCTGGTTATAGAATTAAAAAAATAGAGTCAGTGGTAATCCAACAACAGTAATAATATTAAAAATTATAATACAGATGTTTAAATTTGCACAGTGTTCTACATATATTTTCTCATTTGGTTCTCACAATTACTCACCAAGGTTGGAGATGTTGTCTTCATTTCACAGAAGAAAAAAACTAAGGCTGAGCTAGTCTGAGGAAGGATCAAGCTCCTTGACTCCAAATGCACAGTCCCCTCCATTGGGCTGCCCAGGTCTTTTAATCTGTTGATATGGTCCTCTTTCCCTCCCACCATACTGCCTCTCTCTAAGGTGATGAAAAAGGAAGGTTCCTATGATAGATGAACTGTCTTTAGGAAATATATTTTCCTCTTAAATTCTTCTGAATCTTTAGAGTGTATGAATACATTGACAGCTGTCTGTATAACAGAATTCTTGACATTTTTCCTCTATATCCATGGACTACTTCACAGAATCAAACATATCCTGCAAATTATCTGCCCTATCCAGCTGTCAGTACAATAAATGGAGAGATGCTTTGGATGAGAAATAAATTATTAATTCATACTTTTATCACGTTATAAATACACATAGAAAAGAAAAAGGCTTTTTATGGAATACACAGATTACCACTGCTCCACAGATCATTTTTTTTTTTGGTGTCACAGCATGAAAATACAGTTATCAAATTCATAAAATTTGCTTTTCTTTCTGTGAATACTCATTTAAAGATATATGCACATTTAGAGCCTTTAGTAAACAAAAGTGTACTTCTGTTTCACTGACTGAATGTAATACCAAGGAGCTACTTTTAATAAACTATTCTTAAATCAATCTTTTATTTATAGCACACATTAGGGCAGAAAGTTTTGCTTAAATAATTGACCATGAAGATAAAATTAGAATGAAAATAATCGTCCACAAATTTGCTAATTGGTCTCTACTATAATTGTTAAGGTTTGGACTGATCTTTACATATGCATAGAAAATAGGTTAGAATTGAAAATCATTTTAATAAATAGGTCTTATCATATATACACACATGCATGTGCATAGAGGTATACATGTACATACATGTGTGTACATAGGCATACATATAAAATAAGTACACAATACATACACATGCATGCATGTATGTACACAGTACACATGCATGCATGTATTATGTGGGGGCACATCCACATATATACGATGTGTATATTTATATATATACACGTGTGTGTGTGTGTGTGTGTGTGTGTGTGTGTGTGTGTGTGAGAAATATATCCCAAATGTTGAAGTTTTGAAGAATTGAGTGCACCCATGGTATGGACTTTTCAAGTAGCTGGTCTATTTTTCAGAGTGAAAGTTGTGCTGAGTCAGTGTCCAAAGAAGACTTTGTTCCTTTTTTTCTGCCTTAATAATAAATGCAATTCATGATCACTGGGTTCCCATTATGACAGTCTCATGAGTGGTTCTGTCTTTCCTTCCAATAAAATGGCCCTAGGGGGCCATGAAGGCTTGACTTCTGTCCATGTGGAAATTGTTTCTCTACCCTTCTCTGTGTTTCTCCTCTTCACCTCACATATAGTCAAGGAGGAGGGGGAGGAATTCAGGGAGCCAGAACAAGCCAACAGGAGGGCTGCCACTGCCCACAGAGAAACTGGACTCCTCCATTTTTCTCAATCTTGCCTCTCTTCTTGGCAGCTTAGAAAAGTGAAAAGAGACCTATTTTTTTGTTGACTTAATGCATGTGTGTACTTAGATGAGAAACTCATACTATCTGAACCCAATTTCCTTATCCATAAAATGAGGAGATTGCACTAGAAGGTCTCTGAGGTCCCATGTATCTCTAAATCTATGATTTCAACAAACTAAAATAAATCTGTATGCAAGGAAACATGGTGATTAGTCCATTTGTATGGCTAATATATGCAAATGCATGATATGGGAGATAAGTTTAACTAGAATGTAGGGTATATGAAGGTGGTTATCATGAAATAAAGATAAATAGACTGGAGCTATACATCTATGGGCCTTGAATGCTAGGGTAGGTCATTTGTATTTCATTTGGCAGGTAATGGGGAATCATTTAAGATTTCAAAGTACAGAGGTGATCAGACTTGAGTTTTAAGGAGATTGTTTTGCAGCAGTTTGAAGGATCTATTGCAGAGACTGGCAGAAGGGAGATTGCTGAGTGGCTGTTAAAATAATCCAGGAGAAAAGCAGTGAAGATTGGAAATAAAATAGTGATGGGGAGAATGGAGAAGAGAAGCAGTTGTATGAGCTATTGCTGAGGTAAAATTGGTTGCCAGATGTTTGGATGTGGAAGATTGTTGGGAAGAAAAAACTCATAGAATCTGGGGGCGGCTAGGTGGCGCAGTGGATAAAGCACCAGCCCTGGATTCAGGAGTACCTGAGTTCAAATCTGGCCTCACACACTTGACACGTACTAGCTGTGTGACCCTGGGCAAGTAACTTAACCCCCACTGCCCCGTTAAAAAAAAAAACAAAGTGTTCTGGATGTCCCTTTCTAGCTCTGGAATGTCTTATGATTGTAGGTCATTTGAATAGTGACTTGAATGCCGGTATTTCTGGTTTCAGATTTCTATGATTATGAAGCTTTACTCCAGTTGCTGTGTTCTAAATTCATAATGAGTGCTGATGCTTGGGTAGATTTGTGATTTGATTGAAGAAAAACAATTTCACTCTTAAAAAAAATAGATACCATATGTTTTCAAAGACACCTGTTTAGTTTTTCTTTTCCCCAACTTTAGATCAGTCACAAAAGCCTTGACCCTGGATTTGTTGTGAAACCTAGTTCCTGTGGTGCCTAACATTTATGTGTTCTGAGAGGACTCTTTTTCTTTTCCCAAACCCCATTATGAAAATGTTGGACAAATGAGCATTTTCTGCAATCCTCATGACCTCTCAAACCTCTTTGAAATAGGAATACAAGCCAAAGATGAAGCAGTTTCACTTTTCTCCATGGCCTAGGTTACAAAAAACACAAAAGACAAAAACTTGACAGACTGAGCAGAGAAGGTCAATATTCCCTACCCCCTAAGGAACACACACTTGGCGCCCCCTTTTCCAGTTTTCCTGCTCCGTATTGCAATGATGCTCCCATATGCTTGTAATAGAATTCAACTTCACATTGGGTCCCCTCTACCTGCCAAAGTACTTGGAGATTCCAACTCCAAATAGCAGAAAATTGCTAATTTGGTGATGACCATGTGGCAGCATTCTATGCTATAACAGAACTCAGCCCAAGCAAGCAAACAGAGGGAGTGAGGAGGAAACACATCTGCACTTGTAATAGAGTCCAGTTCTACACTAATCTCCCACACCCATTAAATTTACTTAGATTGTGATAGTGAGTATGGAAATGCTATATGCCTCTGGGCCAGGGAACAGACTAATGGAGAAAGGCCAATGTGCATAAAACTATGTGACACTCCATTAAGCCTCTGGGAAAGAGCCTAGCATCTAGCTGTGGCTAATTCTACCCTCCATAAGTCATTTGGGACAATGACCAAGAATGGTGAACTGTGAATTGCCCAGCATGGGTGTATCCTGAAGTGCTATGATGATCAACTTCCAGGGAAATTGCCATCAAAGGGGAGGGAGTTGATCAGAAAGGAAGCAATAAGGGAAAATGAGGTTAAAAAGGCCCAAATGACCAGTGATCTCTGAAAAAAAGAAAACTCAAATACCTTAAATAAAGCAGATAAACCATCAGGAAAGACATTAACAGCAGAAGGAAATAGACTCTCCAGGTCTAATAAATGAGTTCAGATATCTATGAATAAGTATTGTAATATATAGGAAAGTGATTCAACATTTGGTAGAGCAGAGAGGACCCTATGGGTTTTGAAGAAACTGTGGATTCACAGCATATGGTTCTTGCATGGTTTAAAAAGAGAAATGAGAATTTTAAGAGCAGAATTTATGGCCCGCACAAGAGAAATAATTGGCAGAATAGAAAAACTTGAATCTACAGTGGCATGTCTGGTAAAAAGAGAGGGGGGATCACTAATTGGGAAGGCAAATAAATAGAAGCAAAGAATAATCAGGAAGAAGAGATGCAAAAATCAGTAAAATTAAAGAAAGCTTGCTCTCCATAAAATCAAAACTTTTTTTTCCTCAGAGACAAGATGTATAGAAACAATTTAAGGACAGAAGAAAATGACAAATCAAAACCCACTTGTTATAGTCCCTTGTAAACAGTTTATTTTTTCCTCTAAAAAGTTAACTTTTTCCAAAATCAAAACCCACTTGTTATAGTCCCTTGTAAACAGTTTATTTTTTTTCTTTTTAAAAGTTTATTTTTTCCATTTATTTTTTTCCCTAAATATTAAGGGAAATAGGTAAGTTAGATGAGAGTGTGTTAATCTACAACAAACCCTGACAAACTGAGCAACTGAGGGAGGTATTTTCTCTCTCAATCTTTAAGACCCTAAGCATTTAGAGTCAATCTGGGCATGAAATGTAATTGCAGATGTTGTCAACGTACAATGGAAAGGACACTGGTTTTGGAGTGAGAAGAGTTGGGCATATCACACCACTGCAGCCTGTTAAGTGTGTGACCTTGGTCAAGTCACTTAATTTCTATAACTTTCAGTTTCCTAATCTGTCAAACTAACGGGTTAAACTAAATGATCTCTGAGGACCCTTTTAGCACTAGATGTATGATCCTATAGCCTGTATCATTCATCTTCAAGAATTTTAAATGTATTTTATTTTCCCCAATTACATATTAAGTTTTTTTAACATTTTTTTTTAATTTTGAGTTCCAAATTCTCTCTCTCCTTCTCTCCTCTTTCCTCTCCCTAAGATGATAAGAAATCAGATATAGGTTATACATACCCAATCATGTAAAACATTTCCTTATTCATTTTGTACAAGAAGATTCAAATAAAAGAAAAGAAAGAAAGTAAAAAAATGCTTTACAATTTATTGTTAACATGACTTCTAGTCTTTTTTATTTGATCTTGGGATGGGTAGGGCAGTAGTCTTATTAGTACTTTTAAAAATAGTTTGTGATGCAGCTAGGTGTCATAGTGGATAAAGCGCGGGCCCTAGATTCAAGAAGACCTGAATTCAAATCCAGCTTCAGACACTTGACACTTACTAGTTGTGTGACCCTGGGCAAGTCACTTAACCCTCATTGTCCTGCCAAAAAAAAAAAAGTTTGGAAAATATGTTTCCTATTCTGCCAATTATTTCTGTTCTAGAGGCCATAAATTGTGTCCTTAAAATGCTTATTTCTCTTTTTATTTATTTTTGATTATTCAAGTTGTTTCTCCTTTCCTTATGGAAGAATGGGCATTATCTGAGTACAGAAGAGCAAGTGGTCTTCTCTCTTGGATGCTGTCCTACCTTGTATTTTTGTTTTTTGTGGGTTTTTTTTGTTTTTTAGTGAGGCAATTGGGGTTAAGTGACTTGCCCAGAGTCACACAGCTAGTAAGTGTTAAGTGTCTGAGGCCAGATTTGAACTCAGGTACTCCTGACTCCAGGGCCGGTGCTCTATCCACTGCACCATCTAGCTGCCCCTACCTTGTATTTTTGTATAGAGAAAATAGAAAATGAACTTAATGTTTCAAGCAATTACATACTCTTATCTGTATGGTAGTTAAAATTCAGTATATCCCATTTTAAGTGGTTGAGAAATATCAAAAAGGACAATAGGAAGTACAGGGGTAACCTACTTTTTAGTCCCATCTCTTCCCTGCTTTACCTATATCACTTTAGACTGGGAGTTGTTGTTTGTCCTTCCTTCTTAAAGAGGACCATGACATGGGAGTGATGTCATGACTTGCAGTGAATTAGATTTAAGTGAGGGAGGACTTTGCAAGCTCACCAACCTAATTCTCTCCTCCAGATCTATCTGGATCCAGTGGCAAAATATATATCAGGACAATGGCAGATGGCCCTGGATGTTTAAGGCAATTGGGGTTAAGTCATTTTCCCGGGATCCCATAGCTAGTTAGTATCTGAAGTGAGATTTGAATTCAGGCACTCCCAACTTCCGGGCCATTTGTACCAAATTGAAGGTGACACATTCTCTATGCACAAATAAAATAAATTGGAGATTTTCAAAGATTGTACCTGGTTTGCATACTTAACTATTTGCTGATGAAAATATGCATACCACAACTGCAGTAGAAGCTATGCTATATATATATATATATATTATATGATATGAATATAAATATAAATATAAATATATATATATATATAATATGTGAAATACAAGTTCCACACATCATAGAAAACCTATTAGTAACACAAAAGTGATATTGCTAGACAAGCATCAGTCAAGTGTTAATTGCATCTTCTGGCACATAATGAATTTCTGTTGTGACAATTAAAAATTTGAGAGACATAGTTTCTGGGCAATTTAACAATTTTTTTTTGGTAAGAAAAGCAGCTTATTACTAAAAGGATGGTCCTTGGTTGTCAATCTCTGCCCAAAGACCCACAGGGTGGTGGGGCACAGAGCCTATGTACCCTTGAAATAGTAGGTGGTCAGTAGGTCCAAGAATTGGCCCCTGCAAAGAAAGATTATCTCCAACTATCATAGCAATTCAAAGACTATCCTCCTCTAAACTGGGGGCGGGGGTGGAAAGTTACCTAGATAGAAATGAGAAGCCTTCCTAGCTAGACAAACTCATCTGTCTCCACCGAAGTTGGAGTAGAACATAATTTTTTCCACGCTAGATTCCTTAAAAACTTGAGATGGGGGCAGCTAGGTGGCGCAGTGGATAGAGCACCAGCCCTGGAGTCAGCAGTACCTGAGTTCAAATCCCACCTCAGACACTTAACACTTACTAGCTGTGTGACCCTGGGCAAGTCACTTAACCCCAAGTGCCTCACTAAAAAAACCAAAAACAAACAAACAACAACAACAAAAAAAAAAAAACCTTGAGATGGTCTGACCAAGATGAAGAGATTTAATGCAACCTTATTAACAAGGAGAAATTAGACCTCTAAAAATCAGGGCTTTGGAAGAAGGGGAGAAACTTTGAAATTCCCCAAGGTATCAATTATTAATAATCACTTCTTATGCTGTATAATGCTGTAAATAGTATTTCTGGGTACATTTCATATGGATTACAATAAAGGTCTAGCCCCAAACAAAATTACAAATGGTAAAGCAGAACCTGCAGGATGATTCTGGGTTTTTAAGCTTTATTAATTAAGTTTTTCATGCAGAAGGAAGGGGGCAGTTACACTGAAATAGGTTACAATGCACATGAAAACATATTTTGTTTCCTGTGTTTTTGTTCTCTTTATATTGCATTTTACATATACTTAGATGTGTACTTGTCATCTCATCCATTAGAATGTAAGTTCCTGGAGAGAAGAGATCGTTCTCTCCAGCACCTAGCACAGAGCCTGGAACCTAGTAGTGCTTAATCAGTGCTTATTGATCGATTGATCTGAAAGCTGAAATTTTCAGTAACGTTTTGATGGAGAAGAGGTTACTTTCTCCATAGCATCATTTCCAAAATATGGTGAAGTGGATGTGCTTTCCTTCCCTTGCTTTCTTATATCTTTGACTTATGTGACTGGGAGCAGTAAATTCTCTGTGCTTAATACCCGTTGTGTACATAGATAGGTACTTCCTTTTATTTGTCCTCCAGCTTGGAATGATGGAGAACACCCAGAGGATATAACACATAAAAAAAATGATTCAGGGGCAGCTAGGTGGCGCAGTCAATAGAGCACCGGCCCTGGATTCAGGAGGACCAGAGTTCAAATCCGGCCTCAGACACTTAACACTTACTAGCTGTGTGACCCTGGGCAAGTCACTTAACCCCAATTGCCTCACCAAAACAAAAAAAAAACAAATAAAAAAAAAATGATTCAAAATTTGATGAGGACAACCAGGAATGGTGAATGACCTCAAGTTGATGTCATGGGGGGAAAGTTGAAGAAAGGAGGGGTGTTTTACCTGGAGAAAAGAAGACTTGGGGTGAGATGTATCTAAGAATATTTAAGGGCCGGCACATGGATGAAAGATTAGACAGGTCCTATTTCTCTTTAAAGGATAGAGTTAAGGTAGACATTTAATCCATGAGGTAACTAAAATAGATGTACTTGCCTGGGTGCTGAGAGGTAGAGAGTGAGTGTTTAAAAAAAAAAAAAAAAGATCTATAGCCAAAAGGTGAAAATTTCAAGGGTGGTAAATTTTGTCTTATTTCAAGGAGAAATAATTAGAGCTAGCTAAAAATGGAATTTTCTGCTTTGAGCAGGAAGTACGGAGTTCCCACCTAGTAGAGGTCTTCAAGCAAAGGCTGGATGAATTAGACATGTTTTAGAAGGATTTTTTTCTAGGTGTGGATTGGACTAGATGCATTGACCCTTTCAAAAGTCATGCTTTTTGGGGCAGCTAGGTGGCACAATAGATAAAGCACTGCTCCTGGATACAGGAGGACCTAAGTTCAAATCCAGCCTCACACACTTGACACTTACTAGCTGTGTGACCCTGGGCAAGTCACTTAACCCTCATTGCCCTGAACAAAAAAGAAAGAAAGAAAGAAGGAAAGAAAGCAAAAATCAAGTTTTTAAAAAGACATGCTTTTTAATCGTGTAACTCCTGAACCCCTGACCTCTTTCATTCTTGCTCACTTGTAAGCAATACTACCTTTAAATGACACTCCCATAACTTCTTCTCATCTTTGATACTTAGAGTAGGTACCAATTAAATTAAAACTCATCATCACTAACTTTAAGACTTTTAATAAGTTGTCTTCCCAACTCCCAACTGGTGTCATATCTTCTAAGAACCAAAGAGATGCAGGCCATGAGTGCATATATATTCCTCCTCTATCCACCCCTTTCTTGATTCTGCTTCTGATATGGTACTTCTGATACCAAGTAACCTCTTCTTGGAGAGCCAGTGCAATACTTTCCTTGGCATCCTTCTCACAATATGAGGATATAATACTCTTTTTATTTTCTTATATTTTGTTTTAAGCAACTGGGACCAGTAAATTGTCCATGTATAGTACCTGCTGTGTAAATAGGTTCTGTACTTTTTATTTGTCCCACATCTACTTCTTTCATTCTTCAGAAGCATAGCAATGCCTTCTGATTTCGGTATTCTGGCATCTTGTGAGTAGGCCTGTGTTCACCAAGGTCATAACTTTCTAGGCTTTAATATTATTTCAAGTTTTATCTTTCCCAGTTGAATGATTCCATTTTTTTTGTTGTTCATCCCTCCTCATATAGAAGTTTCTCTACTCTCTTGATCACTGAAATTGACCTCCCTGAAGTAGGACTGTGTATCTATGCTTTTCTTTCTTGTTTTGTTCCTGGCTACATTATATACCTTTATTTATATTAATATCACATGACATTATACAGTGCTAGATAAAACATACTATTCAGTCATTTTTCAGTCATGTTCAACTCTTTGTGACACCATTTGGGGTTTTCTTGGCAGAGATACTGGAGTTGTTTGCCATTTTCTTCTCTAGCTCATTTTACAAATGTAGAAACTGAGGCAAATAGGGTGGAGTGACTTGCCCAGAATCACACAGCCAGTAAGTATCTGAATCCAAATTTGAACTCAGGAAAATGAATCTTCCTGCCTTGAAGCCTATCCACTGTGCCACTTTAAATATAATATTAATATAATGTAACATAAATATGTAATACAACATATATTACATTATAATATATATTTGTGTGTCATATATAACACCTGGATATCATATTACATGTTAGACAAATATAAGTGAGTGTTTGTATTCTACAGAATAACATTGATATTGAGTAACCAAGATGTAGAAACAGACAGTTTAAACTGAGATCTTAGATAACTCATATAAAGAAAGGAAAGTATATGAATTGCTAACTATTCCTGAAATACAAGCCTAATCTCTTTGTTCCATAATGAGATTCTGTCTAAGTATTCCCTTTCTAGATCTAGCCATCTGATCTCCCATATATCTCCTATTATCTCTATAGGATGGAATTTCTTAGGCATGAAGTATATGTTTTTGTGCATTCTTTGTTAATATTAATAATAGCTAGCATTTATATTAATCCTTTAAGGTTTGCAAAGTGCTTTACAAATATTGTCTCATTTGTTCATCACAACCATCTTGGGAGATATGTGCTGTTATTAGCCCCATTTTATGGATCAGGAAACTGATGCAGACAGAGGTTAAGTAACTTGTCCAGGGTCACCCAGCAAGTTATTGCTTGAGGCTGGATTTAATCTCAGGTCTTCCTGACTCTAGGTCGAGCACTCTATCCACTGTTCCACTTAGCCGTCAAAAGTTTTAGGTTTTCATTGGTTTGTCCTGACTTTCCCCCAAATTCCACAGTAACATCTTTAAGACTGACAGCTGTGTCTATTAATTTCCATTGCAATTCCCAGTAGTGATCTGCATGAGTGACTTTTCTTAATTGCACTGTGACTCTCTGCATACATTGAATTTTAACTAACATGGTAAACAGGGGCATAGACACAGAGAATGGGATGCCTTTTATTCTAATGTAATGAGAAAGGCAGGGGCTATTTTTTCTGGATGTTGGTAATACCTAAAATCTGTCCTTTAGTAGGAACATGAATAGAAGTTGATGACTCAGGTTTTGCCCGGATATTGACTATATAATTTGATCTATTTCTGAAATTGGAAAAAATCATACAGCTGATGCCAACTTCTTTCTACCTCCTTGCATGGCTAGTTGTCCTAATATATTTACTTATTGGATTTTGTTTTATTTTCCCTCTATTGGGTTTGTTTAGCTTTGGATTTTTTCTCATTTTTAAAAGACAGAATAGATATATATAGATAGATAGATAGATATAGATATAGATATATATAGATATCTATATATATATATATAGTTTTTTGTCATGGATAAGACAGCCAGTAATGTTCATTGTATAATTTTTACGTATTCAAAGGTGTGAGAAACTTTCTTGAAATGAGGACCAAACACAGTCCCTTGAGTTGCTATCAATGTATACTGTACTTGTGAAGATAAGATTTACAAATATGATGTAAAAATGGTGTAAAGCATTATATAAGGATGTAGATAGGATAGCTTGCGTGTTCTCAGACTTTAGTTAGGATGAAGCCGGTGAATCCACACTCGTTCTTCCTTAACTGCAACTTAAATGCTATCTCTACTGAACCATATTGCCTCTAAGTCCACTTTCTCTTTGATAAGAGATGGGCCCCATGATTTTCATGAATTAGGTCATGGGTTCTTAGAGAAAAAGAAATGGCCTTCAGGCCCTGCCCAAGAGGATATGAACAGAAGCAAAAATTTGGCTCTGATTTTTATTGCTCCATTTTTTGCAGTTGTGTCTGACTCTGCATGACCCCATGCAGAAATACTAGAGTAGTTTGCTATTTTTCTCCAGCTCATTTTACAGATGAGTCAACTGAGGCAAACAGCGTAAAGTGATTTGTCCAGGGTCACACAGATAGTAAGTGTCTGAGGCCAGATTTGAATTCAAGAAGATGTCTTCCTGACACTAGGCTTGGCTCTCTATCCACTACACCACCTAGCTTCCCCTATGAACTTTAGGTTCTTAGAATTTAAGTTGGAAAGAACCATCTGATCCTATTCTCTTATTTTATAAGGATCCCCAGGGAGGAAATGTATAATTCCTGTGGTCACAAAGGTAGTAAACAAAGGTCCTCTGACTGTAGTCAGTCTACTAATCATTAAAGAACCCATTAGACTAATAAGAAATTCAGCCTCCTATGGTAGTTGATAATGTGGAAGAACCCTTATTTATTGTGACATATCCCAGAGACTTCCCAGAAGCTGTGCTGTGTGTTTTACCTAATATTAACCAGGAGGAGAAGGAAGTAGTGATTGGAAAAGTCTATAATGCCCATATTCACTTCATATCCCAATAATGATACCAATCTTTTTTAGGAGAAAAGGAGAAAAAGCAAAATGGGCTGTGGCTCAGTCGTACCCTGAGTTGCCCTGAAATTGAGGGCTGCTATTGTGATCCAGTTAATGATGGACATTACATGACCAAAAGAGGTAGAGATCTTGTGTCTGGGAAGCATCTGTCTTAGTGGGATTTTGTTAGGTGCCATTGAGGTCAAGGGAATTACCCTTTGGTCATGTCTCTGTGACTCTGAGCATCCTTCCAGGGAAGAAGAGAGAAGAAAAAGTCACACACATCATTCACTGCTCAACCCAGTCTGTGAAGAAATGATGGGAGAATTGTAGGGTGGGAATTCCTGATGAAGGACTTGGATCCCATCAGATATTTCGCTCTCTAAGAGTTCTTAGGAGGGGTCTCTAGTATATCCTTCCCTCTCCTCTCCTTCCACCAAGGCACACACACACTCATATGAGAGAAGACTTAGGGAATTTATGGGAGCTTCCTTCAAACATTTGAAGGGGCTGTCTGCTTGACCTCAGAGGGCAGAACCAGGAACCCTGTGTGGAAGTAACGAACATGTACACTGAGGTATTACTATATCACCCATGACTGAAATACTTCATTGTTAATATAGGATTTATGCCTTTTCAAAGAGAAGTGGGAAGGGGCAGCTAGTTGGCACAGTGTGATAGAGCACCTGCCCTGGATTCAGGAGGTCCTGAATTCAAATCTGACCTCAGACACTTGACATTTACTGGCTGTGTGACCCTAGGCATGTCACTTAACCCCAATTGCCTCACCAAAAAAAAAAATCAAAGAGAAGTGGCATCAGATGTCCCATTCTACCTCTGATGCTTTATCATTCCGGATAAATATAGACTGGTCTCTAGAAAATGGAAAGAGCAAGTAAGTGATTACCTATAGTTCCAGTACTATCAAGGTTTGGTACTTTAAAGTGAAGAGGAAGCAAACAACAAGAGGAACTTTGAGTGTCCCTAATACAGGAGTGCTTCCCAAACAAGAAGTCACACAGCTAGTAATGTAAACTAGGGATAGGAACTACTCTTGTGATTTCACTGGCTTAGGGAACTCCTAGAAAGGAATTCTCTCCACCAAAGCAGGACAGCAGCTTCCTTGCAACTTATAATATTAGAAAGTTCCCACTGGCACCAAGAGGTTAAGTGACTTGACTAGGGTCATACTTATCTTTATCTTTATCATACTTATCAATATTTTTTGGAAATGGAATTTTAACTAAGGTCTTCTTAACACTGAAGCCAACTGTCTATTATAACCTTTTTCTTCTTATACATGGGACAGAGTTAAAAATTGAATTGTCTAAATACTTTATATAACACATTAGCAAGTACCTACTCTAATAGTTCATTCTTCTATCTTCAAGAGATATTGTGCCAAGAAATGATCATTCCTTTCTTGAGCATGGAGTCAGGTATTTATTAAGCAAGGGAGGAATAATTAAAAAAATGAGATTTTTTTTTTCCGAGTTAGCTGTTGATTTTATGGTTTTTAACACAGTCTCTGTTTAATAATTAATGCTAGTGGAGAGTAGAACTAATATTGGTTTTACAAAAAAAAAAAAAAAGGAATCCATAAATGGACTGTATTATATAATCCTTCCTCCTCTCCCTAAAGCACATTGTTATTATTATAACCAAGAGTTCCTGCATGGCATAATGGATGGAGTCTGGCTGACCTTGGGGAAAATGAGTTAGCCTCTCTCCATCTCAGTTTTTTCATCTGTTGGAAGAAGCAGTTGGATTGGATGACCTCTAAGATCCCTTTCAGTTCTAAATCTATTCAATTACCATTTTGGCTTTATGATTCTAGGCCAATCACTTAACCTTTCAGTACCCCAGAAAATGGTCTAAAACTAAGTTACTGGTTTGCTCTGGTAGAGGGAATTTTCTCCAGATCACAAGATTGGACCGTACCACCATCTGAGAACGTACTAGTTAGCTGGGTAGTAAATAGGGTAAAGCAGCTGGGAAACATCCTGGGTAGTGATGGAGAGTCTGGTCTGCTTTCAAAATTAATAAAAAGCAGTTTATGATATGGAAAAGGCACTTGTGGATATATAACAATAAGAAGAAACATTTAAGGCTTGCAGAAAGCTTTACAGAAGCTTAGAATAGGAGATTTGGGAGGAACATCAGCCACCATCCAATCTGACCCATACACAATAGGAATCTCCCCTGTAACATGAAAAATAGTTATGTAGACTCCACTTATGCCGCCAAGGAGGGAACATCTTCCATTTCTTGAGTTGCCTTCTCTGTCTCTGACTGGTTTCCTCTCTCTATCACTCTCTCCTCTTTCTGGCTCTATGTTTTTCTGTCTTTCCCTCTTTCCTTCTCTCTTCTTTCCTTTGGGTCTTCCTCTCTTACTTTGGTTCTCCCTTGCTATCACTATCTCTCTGTCATCCTATGGTTCTGTCTCTCTTTGTCTCTTTCTCTCTGTCTCCCTCCCTCCCTCCTTCTCAGTTTATGTCATTCTGTTTCTTGTTTCTCTGTCTCTGTCTCCTCTCCCCCCAAGTTTGAGTGGGTCCTAATTCCAAAATGCCTCATAAAGAATAATGTATTAGGGGCAGCTAGGTGGCGCGGTGGATAGAGCACCGGCCCTAGAGTCAGGAGTACCTGAGTTAAAATCCGGCGTCAGACACTTAACACCTACTAGCTGTGTGACCCTGGGCAAAGTCACTTAACCCCAATTGCCTCACAAAAAAAAAAAAAAAAGAATAATGTATTAGACTGAGAGCTGGGAAAATCTGGATTCAGATCCTGCCTCTGATACTCACTGTGTGAATTTGGGCAAGCCATTTAAGTGATTCTCTTAGCCTCAGTTTCCTCATTTGTAACCCAAGGGGATCATAGTAAATGAGGTCTAAAGTTCCTTCTTATTCTATATCCATAATCTCTGAAATTTGTTGTTGATTCATCCTATATCTGGCCCCAATATTTGGTTAAATTCAAACATGACCAGCAGTTTTCTATCACTGTTTTGCATGGGAAGAGGAATATGGATCTTACATCAAGTAGCCTGGGGTCCATGCACTTAAAAAAATATATAGATATAGATATAGATATAGATAGACACACACACATACACATATATATGAGTATATATATATATAGAGACACACACATACACATATATATGAGTATATATATATATATACATATATATTTCAATATAATTTGTTTCCTTAAAAATCTTAAATATGCTATAGTATGCTTTTAAAAAACATTATTCTGACAAGAGGTGCATAGGCTTTACTATATTACCATCGGGTTCTGGGACACACAGAAAGGTAAGAAGCCCAGTTTCATTAATGGAGCCATGATTTCATCGATGTGGGTATTCCCTCCACTGTTACAGCTTTTGATCCATCCATGCTGTCTCATCCTATGTGACTCTTGTCCATGACCTTTCCAAAAATCCTCCCTGGATATGTTAAGAGTATTCGGTGGATCATTAGTTAGGCCTGGAAGAGTCCTATGGGTAATTCCTTTTCCTTGCCCTCCCATTTTACAGATGAGAAAAATGAGGCAAAGAAGGATAAAGTGACTTTCCCAAGATTATAAGAATAGTGGGTGACCAAGAGCAGAGCTGGCATTTAAAATCTCAAGTTTCTGTCTCCAAATCTGGTGCTTCATTAAAAAAAGAGATAGACAGACAGACTTACATATAGATGCACACACATATAAGCACATATATACACACATATGTGTGTGTATATAAATATATTATATATAATATGCATGTGTATTTCATGGATGCTATTGTAATATTAAGGGCAGCTAGGTGGCACAGCAGATAGATTATGGGGCCTGAGTCAAGAAGATTCATCTTCCTGAGTTCAAATATAACTTCAGATGCTTACCAGCTGTGTGCCTGGGTAAGTCACTTAACCCCGTTTACCTCAGTTTCCTCATCTGTAAAACGAGCTGGAGAAGGAAATGGCCAACCACTGCACTATGCCGAGAAAACTACACATGGGGTCCTGAAGAGTTGGACACAACTGAAATGACTGAACAACAACCACCATCACACTAGAACACTACTGTCTTTCAGTTTTACTATATGGCCAGTCAGCATTCTTGGGGGGATAAGGAATGGGGACTGGTCATTGTGTCTTATTCTCTAATCTTTGCATAGAGGTCATCATTGCTCACCTTCTGTGGCTTATTGAATCCTCTAATCTTTCTCTCCTTTTGCCTTTGGGTTAGCTCAGTGCTGATCCCCATCAAGGTGTTTTTTAATTCTTAGTCCTATAGCACTCCCTAGAGACCATTGTTGCTTCTATTCACTTTACTCTCTATCACTTCATACAAATCTTCCCGTTTCTCTGAAACCATCTCTTTCATCATTTCTTATACCTCAGTCATATTCCATTACAGTTATATACTATAATGCATTCAGCAGATGTGAACCCTCTTTGTATCTAGTTGGGATTTTTTTTGTTTTGCCACTATAAAAAAGGGGGGAGCATACAGATCCTTTTCCTTTCTCTTTGTTCTGTTTACGGTATAGATCTATGTCTTGTTGGGTAAAAGAGTATACACAGTTTAGTCACTCTGGAGACATAGTTTCAGATTGCTTTCCAGCATGTGAATATTACATTTCATAGTTCCACCAGTCAAGAGAATAGTTTATACTATAACAATAACATAATAGATCAACATAAAGAACACCATCATTCCAAAAAACCTATGATGAAACATGCGACTTACCTCCTAACAGAGAAGTGATGGACTCAGAGTACAGAATGAGACATGTAATTTTTTTTTTTGGTCATGGGTGTTGTGGAGATTTCTTTTCCTTTACTATCCATATTTATTACAAAGGTGTTTTTTCCCTTTTGTTTTATACAATAGTCAAGCAGCAGAAGGAGGGAGAGATTATAGACTTTTATTAATCTCAGAAAATAGAAGTAAATTGAAGAGAGAATATTCACATTTTAAAAATTGGATTTTAAAAAGAATCATGAAGCAGATTGTGATCACTGGAAGAGCCCCACGATTTCCCAAGTGCACTGCTGTTTGCTACCCTCTTTCTGTTCAATCCTGAGCCCAGATTATTCTCCATCTGGGGTACCTGCCCAAGATATTTGTACTGATGGATTAACTAGATGGAAAGGATTAAGGGCCATTTTGGGTTTTTGTCTGGTAAGTGGGTGGTCATAGCAAAATAATTCATCGAATAATTGCCACCCTGTTGGTCATAAACCTCTGTGTACTTAGCAAGACTGGTCCTTGAAAAGTAGACAGAAGCTATAATCAGAGCCATAATCAAAGCCTTTTCATCTTAACAG
The DNA here is from genome assembly GCF_019393635.1 of Dromiciops gliroides. Classification (NCBI taxonomy): domain Eukaryota; kingdom Metazoa; phylum Chordata; class Mammalia; order Microbiotheria; family Microbiotheriidae; genus Dromiciops; species Dromiciops gliroides. Next base: position 255,703,936 of record NC_057865.1, read on the forward strand.
AAGCTTCTGGATAAATATTAACTTTAATATTGAATTAACATGGGTTTTTTTTAAAAAGCCAACACTCAGTCACCTCTCTCGTGTACATAGCCATGTAGAACACAATTCCGTTATAAATACCACAAGTATTGCCTTATGATGTGGGTGTTATCCTTGCCCCCATGATCACATGACTCAACTGTAAAAGTTTATTTAATACTTTTTCCAGAGGAGATCAAACGCCCTTAAATTATTATATCTCTTCTCCTGGTTTGTTTGAAAAATAGTGACAGAAGGATTTAACTGTTTTACTGTTAGCTAAATAATTTTTACATGGTGATATTTGGATCTTCCAAGTCACAATCAAGTGCTTCCAAATACTAAAAAGAGATTTGCATGCCCCAGGATACCTAAGAGATAGCAAAATGTTTTTAACCTCTGTAGGCTTAAATGAGATGATTGCTAAGTATAAGTATGCACAGAATATTTTTATATACATACACACATGCACACACATATTTATATCTACATATCTATGTTTATGTCTGTATGCCTATTTGTTCTAACAGTAGTCCTCTCTAGGAGAAGAAAGAAAAAAAAAAGAAATTAGCATAATAATTTTGTTGTATATTTGAAAGGAATAGCAAGTTGTGCATAGTAGATTTGCAGTTTCATGCACAATCATCTTTTTTATCATACTACGTTAAGGAAGTGTTTATTTTATCCCATGAATTAAAAATGAGATAAAAAAACAACAACCTCAAAGTATAGTTCAGGGGACACTTGCAATTCCCCCCCCCAAGGGATTTCATCTTCTATCACATATTATTTCTACAGTATTCTTGCTGTTTTTAAAAATTATAATATCATACATATAGAACAAACCAACAACATTTGCATTAAAAAAAAAAGATAATGAAACTGACACATTCAAGATAGCCAAATTCAGGAAAAAATCATTTTGGATCTGATTTGTAACTACCAGTTTTGTTATATTATGCCAGTTTATTGACTTGAATAAGGAGAAAGAGAAATATGACTTTGATTTATGAAAACAGTAGGTGGTAAATAATTGTGCATAACTACTTTACTTGGGATTAGTTATGATAGATAAAATGTTTCACACAGCTATGTATCGCGTGTGTGTGTGTGTGTTTATGTTTTAAGACAGAGACAGATAATGAACAGGGGAAAGAAATTAGAAAGGAGAGAAGAGAGGAAAAGAAAGACCTTAGTGTAGCATCGCCTCTGGTCTGTTGCCTCAACTGCTGCTTATATAACCAGTGTTGGTTCTCCAGAGAGCAGCTGACTACCCTTCCCTAGAATTCTAGGGTGTCACCCTAAGGGGATGAAGTTGTCATGGACCTCTGTCCATTGTGTTTCCCATTGATTATCGAATAGCCAGGCAGAGTTAATTAGCCAAGGTGATGTAGTAAAAACAGTGAGCCCCAAACTAGAAATTCACTTTCCCCTTTCAGACAAGGTCTCTGTGTAGAATGAATTTAAACTTAGAGACTGGATGGGGCCAAAGGGTAATCTCATAGTTCCTAAATACTGGAAACCCCTTTATCCCTTCATGGGATCCTCTTGAATTTCTGCTTAGATATAGCTCTCTGCTGGGCTGCCATAAAAGGCATTTCTCTTGTAAAGACCTGAAACTGCCTGTCCTCAGTATGTTTAGATTGTCTTCAGTGCGTCTCAGTTACCATCCCAGATGTTACTAACACCCACTGCTTCTTAGAACACAGCTACTGGCACTAATGGGAAGTTCAATGTTGGAAAAATTGATCTTCCTTAGTTCACAAGGTTGTCCTCTGGTCATCTGGGGGGAGAGAGGGGAACTCCCTAGGATCACCCCTCTCCGCCAGACTCTTGTTGCCCTCTAATATTGGTGTAAGGCGTCTACAGAACATCTTCTAGATGTTCTGGAAGCTTAACTGCTTTTATGCTTAAATTTCTTTTCTAATATATAAAGGTCCAAAAGTGTGTCTAATTTTTTTCTACCCTCTGTAGCAATATCTGATTTCATCCAGTGGTTTGAAGCAATTCAATCCTCTACTATTCATTAAAGATATTTTTACATACATCAGAGTGCTCATTGTCTCAGGGAAGGGGGAGGGAGGGAAGGTGGGATAGAATTTGAAACTCAAAACTTTAAATATAAAAATGTTTAAAAACTGAAAAAATGTTTTTAGTTCCAAATTCTATTCCTCCTTCCCCTCCCCCCGCCCTGAGATGCTAAGCAATGAGATACAGGGTTAGGGTTAGGGTTAGTGCAATTATGTAAAACATTGCCGTATTAATCATTTTGCATAAGACTTGAAAAAAGAAGGAAGGACAGAAGAATGGAAGGAAGGAAGGAGGGAAGGAAGGGAAAGAAAGAAAGAGAAGGAAAGAAGAAAGGAAAGAAAGAAAGAAACATGCTTTAGTCTGTATTCAAACAATTTAAGTTCTGGAGGCGAATAGTATGCTTCTTCATTGTCCTTTGGGATTGTCTTGGATCATTGCATTGCTGAGAATAGCTGTCATTCACAGTTCTTTTTTGTCCAATGTTGCTATTACTGTGTACAACATTCTCCTGCTTCTGTTCACTTCACTGTGTATCAGTTCATGTAAGTCTTTACTGAAATCATCCTGCTTGTCATTTTATAGCACAATATTATTCCATTACTATCATATGCCACAGCTTGTTTAGCCATTCCCCAATTGATGGACATCCTTTTGATATCCTATTCTTAGCCACTACAACTAAAGGAGCTGCTAGAAATATTTTTTGTAAAAATAGGTCTTTTCCCCCTTTGGGGGGATGTCTTTGGGTTATAAACCTAACAGTGGTATTGCTGGATCAAAGGGTATATACGGTTTTATAGTCCTTTGGTCATAATTCCAAGTTTCTCTCCAGAATCATTAGATTACTTAATTACTCCACCAACAGCACATCAGTGTCCAAGTTTTCCCACATCCCCTTCAACATCCAACATTTTCCTTTTTTGTCATATTAGCCAGTCTGATAGGTGTGAAATGGTACCTTAGAGTAACTGAAAACTTTCTTTTTAAAAATGTTTACAAAATTGTTTTAACACATAATTGGGGAAAAGTAAAATATTATATTTAAAAAACCAACTTGTTTGCACGTAGTATATGCCTTTGGTTAACTGATTTATGAGAAGAAGGAAACTGGGAAGGGAGAATAAGGAGAGAAAAAGTGAGCAAAGAAAGGAAATGAAAGTAGAAAAGAAAGGAAAGAAACTGGAATGAAGAGAAGAGGAGGCAAGAAAAGAAGGGAGCATAAGTACATTTCAACAGGGACATAGGATTTAGATCTAGAAGAGACCTTCACAATACGTTACTTTCACCTTCTTGTTTCACAGGACAGGAAACTGAGTCCTTAAAAGATGAAGGCAGCTATTTAAGGGCAAAGGGAGTAAATCAACTTCCTATTCAAAGTAGGGTCTGGAGGGAAACATTCTTCTACCTGCTTAGTATGGGGAATGAGTGTGTATGATGGAGGATAAAGAGTGCTCATTTTGGGCTTGGAGCATCTGGCTTCTCTATTTACTGTTTCGATCCAGAGACTTACTCAGTTTCTTCGGCTACAAAATCACCTCCAAGATCTATGATTCCAACATATCTCCCACTTATCTCACTTTCATTTCCATGTGGTTTTCATGTAATCAGTAGTTCAGGACAAAACAATGCTGAAAGATGCTTGCAGTTGATTTAATTGGGATGTGGGAAGGAGTAGCAGTGATGAGAATGGCTAGGTATAATAGAGAGCCTTGCATTGGCAAGGATGGTTGAGGCCAGCACAAATTTTGTTATTAGTTACAATATCTTCAGACCTAATTATTTTTGAATGTCTCTCTCCATTGACATATGAATATAAATTGATGTTCAAAGAAAATATATGAATGGGGACAATCACTTAACATTTCAGTGCCCCAGGAACCACTTGAGGACTAAATATTACAAAATAGTTGCCAATTTTGATTGATGAATGAAGTTTCCTTGCCTGGTAGTTTTCTATACTGATGAAATAATGTCTGGATCCAAAAAAACAACATTATAATTAAATATTAGCTTAAGTATAAATTATGTGCCTTTCCAAAACATGCATGAGACCATAATCTTTAGGCTTCACATTTAATTTGTCTATGGAAGCTAAATAGTATTATTATTTGAATATGCCAGCAAAATTGCTTTTCTGACTTCCTTTTTTATTACGGGAAGTATATTTCTTATTTAGGCATAGAGATATTTTTATTTTTTTTTCAGTTCTGTTCTCTTTTTCTCTCCCCTCCCCTCCCCATTGAGAAAGTGAGAAAAATAGAAGCCATTACCAGTATGTATTGTCATACAAGACAAATTTCTGCATTAGCCATATCCAACAGAACATTTAAGAAAAAGAAAAAAGAAAAGAAAATGTGCTTCAGATTATAGAGTCTATCAATTATCTATTTGGAGGTGAACAGAATCATTCTTCATGAGACCTTTGGAATTCTGATGGATCATTGAATTGATCAGAGTTTTTAAGTCTTTCAAAGTTAAGTACAGAGTTTTTAAGTCTTTCAAAGTACAGCTATTAAGTGTCAAGTAGCTGAGGCCAGATTTAAACTCAGGTCTTCCTGAATCCAGGGCTGGTGCTTTATCCAATATGCTACCTAGCTGTCCCCACTTTATTACTTCTTATAGCATAATAGTATTCCATCACATTCATATACCATAATTTGTTCGTTCAGTCACTCCCCAAATTGTGAATATCCCCTAGATTTCCAGGTTTTGAAACCAGAAAAATGAGCTGTTATGAATATATTGTACATTCAGGTCCTTTTCCTCATTTTTTGAACTCTTTGGGTATGGCCCTAGTAGTGTTATTGAAGGGTCAATGAATATGGATAGTTTAATAGAATAAAAGACATAGTTTCAAATTGCTTCTTGGAATAGTTGGACTACTTTACAGAAGTGTACCTTTTTTTCCACCTTCCTTCTAGCATTTTTTGTTTTCCTTTTTTGTCATCATAGCAATCTGATGGACTATGAAGTGGTACTTCATATTTGTTTTAATTTGTATTTCTCTAATTATTGGTGATTTAGAGAAATTCTTAATATGACTTTTGGTAGTTTTGATTTCTTCTGAAAAATTTTATTCATATCCTTTGACCATTTATCAATTGATAAATGATTAATATTCTTTAAATTTTGCCTCAGTTCCTTATATATTTTAGAAATGAGATCTTTCTCCAAGAAAGTTTCTGCAAAAATTTTTTACCCAGTTTTCTGCTTTTCTTCTCATTTAAGCTGCATTGGTTTTGTTTGTGCATAAAAATAGAAATTTTATGTAATCAAAATTATCCATTTTATTTCCTATGAACATCTCTATTCATTGGTTATGAACTTTTCCTCTATGCATAAATTTAACAGGTAACTGCTCTATTAATTTGCTTATGATATCAACTTTTATGTCTAAATCACATATCCATTTTGAACTTATCTTGGTATACAATGTGAGATATTGGTCTATGCCTACTTTCTGCCAAACTCCTTTCCAGTTTTCCCAACAGTTTCTTGCCCCAGTAACTGGGGTCTTTGAGTTTGACAAACACTAGGTTACTTTGTTCATTTGCTTCTAAATATTGTGTTCCTAATGTCTCCCAGTGAACAACTATTCTATTTCTTACTTAGTACCTAATTGTTTTGATGATTACAGCTTTGTAGTATAGTTTGAGATCTGTTATTGCTAAGCCTTTTTCCTTTCCTTTTCCCCCATTGATTCCCCTGATATTCTTTACCATTTTTTCCCTTCAAATGAATTTCAATATTTTTTTTAGCTCTATAGAGTCATTCTTTATTATTTTTATTGGTTTATTGGAGATGGGGGAGAAGAGAAGGGAGAGATCTGAACCTGTAATCACATCACTATGAGTAAGGAACTCTTGGTGTGGAAGCTTCCCTCACTGATGCAGACTGGCAACCCCTTTGTAACTTAAAGTCCTGGAGAATTGCATGGGAGCCTTCTGGAATTCAGTGATTTGCTTGAGTTCATATATAACTAATATATGGCAAAGGCAGGAATTGAAACCAGATCTCATTGACTCCCAATCTGGCCTTCTGTCCTCTCTCCCCATCATGCTGCTTCTCCTGTGGTTTCTTGTCCATTAATAAAAATATAACACTTGATTCCCTTTGCATACAAACTTTTATCTGAAAAGGTTAAGCTGGTCAGCTTGTACATAGGAAGCCTGGACTCCCAATTTTTCACATTTCTGTTACATGGTTTGTGCCAGGAGATTAAAATCATTTCTCACTGTTGCCATGGCAAAACTGTTTACACGGAAATTCCCAGCAATCAAATTTCTTACTCAGCGCCCCCTGGAAAGTGATTGGCGTGGGTTCTTGGCAAACAGAAAAAAGAATATTGATGTAGTTAATTTTGATGGTGGGTGGGTAGGTACAAGAGGTTCTTTGATATATGATAACCTTTTGTTTAAAAAAAACTTTTATTTTTGCAATGTTAGGATTAGAAAAGTCTATTTAGATGCCTTTGTTTAGAGAGTTTAAAACTGAATCGAAAGGTAACTATATCTATCCACACATATATATACATATATATACATACATATACATACATATATATACATATACATATGTATATGTGTGTGTGTGTATACACACACACACACACACACACACACACATACATACCTACATTTTGGGGGAAGGGAAGGGGCCTGTAATTCCATTGGTGTAAGAGACTCCTGAAATGGAAACTGCCTTTATTGCTACAGATCTGTGACTGTTCTTTACTTTACCCTGTTAGAGAGTTACCTAAGCACTGAGAGGTTCACTGGCTTCTCTCTGGTTACACAGCAAGATTCTGTCAAAGGATGGATTGGAACCCTACCATCTTGATTCCAAAGCCAGCTTTTTATACATTATTGCATGTTGCCTCTTATATGCATTTTTGTTTTGTTTTATTTTGTGGGGCACTGAGGGTTAGGTGACTTGCCCAGGGTCACACAGCTAGTTTGAGGCTAGATTTGAACTCACGCCCTCCTGGATCCAGAGCTGGCACTTTATCTACTGCGCCACCTAGCTGCCCCTCTCATATACATTTTTAATGATTTTTATACACCTGTAACATGTTATTATGATAATTAACTTGTTTTAAGGCTAAGAAGAAATATAATGGCCTTTATGTTTCATATGGTTCTCTCTTCTTTGGCCTTATTGAATTTATTTTAGGAAAATCATTTTGAATTCAGTTACAATTGCAAAGTCCACAATTAGGAAGATTGCTAATGTTTAAGCAAAGGTTGGACTCTTTGCTTAACTATACATTTCCTTTTTAATTTTTTTCTATTTTTCAGAACAGTTTATTTAGAACAAAATGCCAGTACTGTATAAAGAAGAGTACTCCAAATATTCTTAGATCTCAAAGATCATCTTAGATTTCATCATCTTAGATTTCAAAGATCCCTCCAACAGCTTCCCACATATACAGATAAGGAACCTGAGCCTATTATATGCAACCAGATATAACAACAGCCCATTCAAGACAGAACTTGGATCACTAACCATACATTTCTATTTCTCCTTAGTTAACATCTGGCCTCTTTATGGTTGAGACAGAATTCAGCTCATTTCAGGTCGATCATATTATATTGTCTATGGTTGGACAGGCACCAGGAGGGACATGAATGGACTTTTTCTCGGAACTTCCCTCACCTGGGTCCTTTGCTCTAAGATGCATGTAGAGGCGATGATCCTCCTAGCTATCTCCCCTCTTTGAAAGAATCGAGTCCTCCTCTTACTTCTTAGTGGTGTGCTAGAAAGTCACATGCTCTTCATTCTAGCTAATCCAGTCCTTATATACAGGACTAAGAATATGTAACAAAATCTCTCACGTATTTTATGGTAGCATTTAACTCTATCCAATAACTTCCACAGACTTTGCAATACAGTCTATGATTCTTTGACTGATTAAAATATATTCTCACTCAACTAAGGCATCAGAACTAAAATGGGGTAAGGGGGTTTTCAACCCCACCTTGAAATAACTTCTATTTCTATTGTATTTTTAATCTTTACAAAGCACTTTCCTCACAGAGGCCCTGTGTGCTAGGTAGGTGGTATGTATTTGGGTTACATGAACTGATGGGAGAACCATGGAATCTTTTAAACAAATAAAGAACAACAATAGCCAAAAAGAATCCAGATTTTTTGGGAAACTTTTTATTCATATTATTCTGTTAAGTGCACAAGTCTTGAACTGTCAAGAAAAATAGGAGATATTTATATCCACTGACATTTTTAATTAATCTCATTGCAGGGGAAGCCTGTGGGAACGCCAGATGCCGGGGCTTACTTCCGTGTGCTCTCTGAGCATGGAGTGGTGGCCTTGTTTACAGCACCGACTGCAATTAGAGCCATCCGTCAACAGGACCCTGGGGCAGCCCTGGGGAAGCAGTACTCTTTGACAAGGTGAACTGAGGATACTGGGGCAAGTCACATTCAAAACTTAGATCTGAATCAGTGAAAGGATGATGCTCTGGGGACCTTGAGTAACTATGGATGGAGAAAAGCTATTGTGAATATGATTAGGATTGACTATCCTAAGGAGATGTCTTTAAAAGAAAAGAGCATAGTGTGGATTTTAAACTGTTTCATGGGGTTGCTTTATATAATATTATATATGATTATTTCTATTATTTCTATTTTATTATAATTACAATTTGATAATTATAAATTATAATATTCTCTCTTCATATGATATAATTTCAACATGAATTGAAAGGTAGTGGGAATAGGGGAAGGCTTCTTCTTTCACAAAAAGAAACACTCTGATAATAGTGTTCATTATACTGGTATTTGGTCTATGACTGAATGTGGGGAAGGAGGAAGCAGAGGGAAGCCAGACAGGATTTTGTCAAAGAATCACAGATTTTGATCATTGTAAAAGACCTCAGAGATCACCAAATCCAAGCCAGGCACAAAAAGAATTTCCATTTTAACATAAGTAGTCATCCAGCCCCTGCTTAAAGACTTCCAAGGAGAGGAAACTATTTCTTTGGGCAGTCTGTTCCATTTTGAAACAGCCCTAGTTGTGAGGTACTTTTTCCTGAAATTAAAAGCAAATGTGCTTCTATATATCTTCTATCCATTACTGCTGGTTCCAATGAGAACAAATCTAAGCACTCTTCCATGTGACAGCCCTTCAAATGCTTGATGAGAGCTATAAAGTCCCTTCCTGGGTCTTGTCTTCACCCGGATAAACTTGACCACTTCCTTCAGTCGATCCTTATAGGACAAGGCCTCAACGCTTGTCATCATCCTGATTGTCTTTCTTTGGACCTTCTCCTGCTTATCAATGTCATTCTTAAACCATGGGAACATTCTCTGAAAGCACTAAATGAAATACATTCTCTGAACTTAGGAATCTGAGCACCGCCCTGTGAAGATAAGTAACTCATAGGAAAGAAGGAAGGAAATAGTCATTTGTTAAGTGCCTACTGGAGATCATTCACTGTGCTAAACACTTTACAAATATTATGTCTTTTGCTGCTCACAGCCATCCTGAGAGGTAGATGCTACTATTACCACTGTTATACAATTGAGATGGGGCAGCTTGGTGGTGAACTGGAGGGAAGGGTGGGCTGGAGTCAGGAAGACTCATCTTTGTGAGTTAAAATTTGGCCTCAGACACTTAGTAGCTATGTGACCTGGGGCTGGCCACTTAACTGTTTGCCTCAGTTTCCTCATCTGTAAAAAGAACTGAAGAAGGAAATGGCAAACCATTCTAGTATCTTTGCCAAGAAAACCCCAAATGGGATCACGAAGAGTTGGACATGAGTGAAACAACTCAACAGCAAAAAGACTATAAGTTGCAAAGGAGGTGTCAACCTATGTTGAAAACTATCTCTACATGTAACTGGAAAATAATAAAATACTTTTATCAGGAAAAAAAATAGAAGGGACTTTCTTGCCTGGAAGTTTTTCACAGCAATAAAATCAGAAGTCCAGTCCCTATCCTTATCCCATGACAAAGATGAGAAGAATGATGTGAGATGAAGAATGGAAGCAACAGTAGGTATTTATAGAGTGCTGTAAGGTTTGTAAAGCTCCTTACAGGCATTATTGTAGAGTCTGAGCATTGCCTAGGGCCTTGGGGGGTTCACTGACCTGTCCAGAGTCATACAGACAAATGTATAAGAGACAGGTCTTGAATCCTGGTCTTGCTGACTCTGATGACTCTGGAAGAGAGAGTGGGGCTGAAGACTTTGCACAGCTCTGTCTCTCTTCAATCCAATTCACTTGCAAGTCAAGACATCACCCCCCAGATGTCATTGGTCCTCTTGGAGAATGAAGGACAAAAAATAACAGCAATCCTGGCCGACAGGTTCTATCCATCGTACTGCACAGCCTCTCATTCAATGAGAGGTCCCCACTGTGTGTGTGTGTGTGTGTGTGTGTGTGTGTGTGTGTAAAATATATCTTTGTGTATTTTGAAACTTAGAGGATAATTTGCATAGGGAGATTATTATTTGATTTAATATATTTAGATAAAATATTGAAAATCACTATCCGAATTATAAAAAATTCATTAAAAGAATACTCTTGCTAACAAAGCAGGATTAGACTGCCTTTTGTTTTCTAACAATATTCCCTGCATATATTGAATATTTTTCTGCTGTTCGAGACTGATTTCCTCATCCATTTCAGTTTAATAATATGTACATTGAAGAGTAATTATAGCTGTTTATATCTTCAAAGCACTTTCCAAAGCTTCAGTTCTCCCAGCACCTCTTTGAAGTAGGTTACTAATATCAGAAAATGAGACAGAGAATTCAATAACAGTCTTATGTCCAAAAAAAATTCCCTGAATAAAATGATATTTTAAGTTCAGACCAAAGGATTAGAATCTTGGGGAGCTGTATCCTAAATAAGTGGCATTGGAATGATGTTTTGTGGGATATTTTAGTGGCTCTGTGATATTATCAGGGCGGATCCAACTCAGCTTTGGGGAATATTAATTTTCGGTGGTGGGGAATGGAAGTCTGGATGACTGGGTTGACAATCAGATTTAGGGCTCAAAGGGACATTGAAAGCCATCTAGTCTAACCGGCTTATTTTTGAGATGAGCTATTTGGGCTAGAAAGTTTCAGTGAGTTATCTTAGATCATACAGCTAATATGTGGCTGAGGCTAAGATTTGAACCTGAGTCCTTTTATACCAAATCTAAGGCTCTTTTCACTGAACCAAGTTGCCAATAATGCACGGCCATTAACTATTAATTCTAATTTGGGGCACTTTAGCATCCTCTCAAATTCCCTTTCCCTTAATAAGTCACTATTTTTGCTCTTCCCTTTTAGCCACCCAAATCTAGTTGTTCTCAGTGAATTTTTGCTAAAGATTTATTTGAGTATGGCTAGTCTATGTACCATAGAAAGTTGTATTGAGTCTTCTGATTCATTCCTACTCACACATGATTGCACCCTAAGTTTAGTAGAGTGAGTGTCCTGGGAAATGAACTTGTCCCATCTGTTGAATTATATTTTTTCCTCTGTGTTGACTTATATTTATTTGCAATATTGTAGAAAACCCCCAAAAAGGTATCCTTTGTAAAAGCAAAGACTCTGTCAGCTACATGATTTATACCCAAGCACTTCCTAAATGAACACAATATTAAAATTAATTATTCTGTTGTTCATTCATTTCAGCCATGTCTGACTCTTTGTGACCCTATTTTGGGGGAGTTTCTTCTCAGAGATACTAGAGTGCTTTGCCATTTCCTTCTTCAGCTCATTTTATAGGTGAGGAAACTGGGGCCAAGTTAAGTGATTTGCCAAGGGTCATGCAGCTACTAAGTGTCTGAGGTGGGATTTGAACTCATGAAAATGAGTTTTCCTGATTCTAAGCCCATTGCTAGATAGAATGCTAGGGCACCTAGGGCTGGTACTCTATCCCCTGTGCTACTTAGCTACTTCCATAATATTACTTCCAGATCTCAAATAATGAAGCCATGATGGAGTTAGGGAGCCACAAAGGTGGAATGAACCTTAAATCCTTATCCATGCTGACCTCTCCCTGTCTCTATCTCTGAGAAAATCTTACATCTGAATTTGTGATATTATTTTTAATAATTTTTAGGGATGGAGATTAAAAACAGCCTCATAGACTAAGATGTATTTTAAGTAATTAAACTTAGGGGCAGCTAGGTGGCCCAGTGGATAAAGCACCAACCCTGGAGTTAGGAGGACTGAAGTTCAAATCCAGCCTCAGACACTTACTAGCTGTGTGACCCTGGGCAAGTCACTTACCCCCTATTGCCTCAAAAAAATTAATCTTCCTATATTTATAAGAGAAAGTGTGGTATAGAGGTTAGAAAGCCAGCTTAATCAGAAAGACCTGGGTTCAATTCCTGCTTCTGACACATACTGGCTACAGTACCATAGGCAAGCCGTTCAAATTCTCAATGTCCCTAGGCAACATTCTGAAATTGTAAAATGCAGAGCAGTTACCAATCAGCATTGGTGCAGAGATAATTGATTCCTTAGCTGAAGTTTTCCTGTATCATTGATAAAATAAATGTGTATTCCATGCAACACTCCTCCCCCTCTACATGTATAGCCTCTCTCCAAAAACCCAACATTAGTAATGATCTCACATGCTATTTTTTCTCTTTTATCCTACATTTCTTTGACTTGTACCTATAATTTTATCAATGATGACTAAACTTGTTCACCTTAAAACTGTTTTTTTTCCATAGTAGGGTTTTTAATTTTGGCTTATTGACATAAATTCTTCCCCCAAACTAATTCTGCAATACAATTAACTTGATACATGACTATGCTTTTTGCCAATAGGTTACCTTGCTAATCTGTCCCCTTTCCAATATATCGTCCTATGCCATTTAGATTGTTTGCCAGCTGGATTCCAGTACTGTCATTTGGATTAGACACAATCATTATTCGTACATTGTCTTAAAAAAGGGAGAACTCTTGTCTTTTTATTTTCTCCCAGCACACATTTTGGAAAACAGTTTTCCTAACAAAGAAAAAAAATCAAAACCCCAAACATCCTAAATTTGGCATTCTCTTAAAACACTAGGGGTAGAAAACACTCAGTAGTAGTTGAGCTACAAAAGGTGTTTCAGAGTAAAAAAAACAGATGGAAATGGACAAAAAAATACAAATCCTCAAAATAAATTTAAGGTTAGTTGTGTGGAAATTTATTTTGATTTGGGGACTCTACCTTTAGGCTGAGATTAGAAAGCCTTAGGCCCTCAGGGTCTCTCCCCCTCCTCCTCAACTTCAGCTGAGAAAAAAAGCCCCGTGGGCTATACAAGACGCCAGGACAGACAGGGGGGGGGGGGGGAAGCCCCAGCTCCCTCCAACCTGAGCGGAGCTGTCCGAAAGATCCCGATAGCCTGTGCTGAGGCATGAGGCTTGAGAGCACACAACCCCCCCCACCAGCTGCGCTCTGGCTGGCGGATTAGCTTGGTCTGTGGGGGCGAAGGAAGCCCCGAGATTTGAGTGGAGAGAAGAAAAGGTACATATAGACCTGGGAGTTAGAGGAGAAAGGCTGTCTAGGGGAGATGGACAGGAGGAAAGAGGAGGACGGACTAGATAGAGACACAAGATGAAGGAGGGGGGCTGACTAGAGGAAGATGGACTAGATAGACTAGGAGGAGAGAAGGGTAACTAGAGGGGAGCGCGGACAAGGACGGAGCAGACAGACAGAATAGGAGGCAGTGGAGAGTAAAGAAGCTGAGAAAGTGAAGATTAAGAGGAGTTAGAAGAAAATAGCTGAGCCGGGAAAGTGTAACTTGGCTGGAGGTGGCCAAGGCCCTTATTGTATTCAAGAAGTTCGAAGTGCAGCAGATGGGAAAGAGACAGTGAGACAGTGGAAAGAGACCGCAGGAAAGCAGTCAGGTTGTACATTTTATTTCCTTGTATTCTTAATTTTCAATAGTATCTCATAAATAAACTCTGCTTTGATTATTTGGTTAAGAGGCTTCTTAATATTTTGCTTATCAGTTTGGGAGTGGAGCAGTGTGGTGGAACTTTATAAACGGCCCATATTAAATTAAACGCAGTCTGATAGCCAAATAGTCAAAAGTCTCCAGATTAGTCCTCCAGTCAGATTAGTCCCCCAAATTAGGCTAGCCACAAAAAATATTTTTACAGTTGGAAGGAGGAGATTAATAATGGGCATGAATTTGGTTTTATGGTTTGATTCTTTTTTTTTGTTGTTGTTGTTCTCCATTCTAATCCTTTGAGATGATTCTTATGAATCTAATTTTTTGTCCCAATCAAATCCTTCTGTATTTTGCGGGCTTGTTTTGTTTTTAAGAGTGGGGGACAAGAGTACCATCGAAGTTATAAATGATAGATTTGAATAACAAGAAAGAATTATGAAAGAAAACTATAAAAAGAAGAAAAATTGGGAAGCTCAGCTCAGAAGGGGTGCATGTGTGTGTTGGAAGAGATCTTGAAGGCCACCTAATTAAGCCCGCACCTGAATAGAAATCCTCTCTTTTACATCTCCATTTACTACTCATTTAGCTTCAAAAACCTCCATTGATAGGAAATGGACCACACTCATGGGAGCCTATACAACTTCTTGACAACTTTAAATAAAATCTTAAATTTGATGCCCATAATTAAAAGTTTCTCCCTCACAGGAGAGGTAAACTCATTCTCCTCCTCTTCCTCTTCCACCTCTTCTTCCTCTTCTTCCTCTTCTTCCTCTTCTTCCTCTTCCTCTTCTTCTTCTTCCTCTTCCTCTTCTTCCTCTTCCTCCTCCTCCTCCTCCTCCTCCTCCTCCTCCTCCTCCCCCCCTCCTTCTTTTCTTTTACAAAAACTGTTAGATATTCGACAGAGCTTAAATAAATCCAAGATCACAAAGATGAGGCTGTTTCTCAACAGTGAAGTTTACTGCCCATTAATACTGGCCTGTTCTTGTGTGACTCTAGCTCATGCTCTCCCATAAGTTAATAACGGGGAGCCTTCTTTGCTTTCTCTTGCTATCATAAGGAAGTTGTTAGAGTTCTCCAACTATTTGCCACTCACCTTTTATTTTGCCATACAGCTATCCCCTAATGACATCCTTTACTCCTTCAAAATGCTCTTTTTTCTATATTCCTTACTTCTCCTTTGCCCCCCCCCCCCCAGTGACAGGGGGTAGACATAGGGATTGGACCTGCCTGTGATTTCATTAGTGTAGGGAATTCCCTCTACCTTTGCTAGTCAGCACCTTTTCTGGAATTTAACATCTTAAAGTCTTGCCCTAGGTCACACAGGAAATATGTGTCAGGGGTTGGGGTTGAACCTGGGTGTTCCTGCCTTTTAGACCTACTCCCTAGGTGCTATGCCACACTGCCTCTGACTGATAGTCATTTAAAATTCTTCAGCGGTTTTAATGGGTTTTTTGCTTTTTGGGGGTTTGGGGGGGGGGGTTGGGGTTTTTTTTGGGGGGGGCAATGAGGGTTAAGTGACTTGCCCAGGGTCACACAGCCAGTAAGTGTCAAATGTCTGAGGCCAGGTTTGAACTCGGGTCCTCCTGAATCCAGGGCCAGTGCTCTATCCACTGTGCCACCTAGCTGCCCCAGATCTTATGTGTTTATATGAGAGATAGAAATTGCATTAGCTGTGTAGTACAGTGGCTAGAGAGCCTCATCTTTGTGAGTTCAAATCTGGCCCCAGACACTTAGTTGTGTGACCCTGGGCAAGTCCCTTAATCCTCTTTGCCTCGGTTTCCTTACCTATAAATAAGTCGAAGAAGGAAATGGCAAACCACTCCAGTGTCTTTCCCAAGAAAATCCCAGATGAGGTCACGAATAGTCAGACGCAGCTAAAATGATCAAACAACAACAACAGAAATTCCACCGGAGAGAAGGAAGATAGAAAAAGCTGCTAAGTGAGACTAAGCATACAAAGACACAATCCACACTGGAATTGACACAGTTGGGAGGGCATTAAAGGCTTCCACGATTCACAAAATATCTGAAAGCAGAAAGGGTAGCAAATGTATGGGGAACATCCCAAACCTTATTAATAATGGAGGAAAGGTGACTGACAAAACAGCAACAGCTATTAACCTATAATGCCCACTTTTCCATCTACATGCAATTTTTATGAGAATCATCTGTAAACACACCTAAGGCATTCTTGTTGAGGGGGATTAATAGAACACAAGCAGGCTTTCAGAGGTTTTATTCCTCAGTAGATTCTATTCCCTGGCAGATATAACAGATAACGTTGTCCAGCAATTTTCTGATCATAAATAGCGGGCAAGGTAGAACAACATAGTGAAGCACGATCTTTGCCAAAGTATTCACCACGTGCCCAGATGAGATTCAGGGCAAAGTTCAAGTCGAAGCAATATTTCCCGTCTATCTTTTGTAAGTGGTGAAAATGATAGCAGAAGTGTCTTAAGAGTTTACATGTCTACGTGTGCCAATGAACACGTATTAAATTATCTACCTTGAATTCTTGGAGCAAATAATTTCAGAGATAACCAGTTGTTAAAACCAGTGTCAACAGGACAGTTTTAAATTGTCGGATGCCTTGGGCCCATGGTGTAGAGGTACTTAATGTTTGCTGAATTGAATTCTTAAAAATGTTAAGGTTGACAAGTTAGAGTTCCTCTAACTTATAATTTTATGTGGCTAGTGAGATTTCATTTTGAATGTCATGCTCTGAGGCCCTATATGAGAATTTTGCATTCAAATAACTTTTTAAAAAATCAAAAGAACCTAACTGTATTTTCTAATGGAAGGTTCCTCACTAGCTCAACTACAGAACTGCGGCCACAACTCCATTTCTTTGCAGAATATTGAGGTCATTTAGCTTATAAAAATATGGATGAGCTAGTCTCTGGGGCTATTTTAAGACCTTTTTTTCTTAAGGGAGGATTGAAATGTGAGAAAGAATGGCATTAGTGGAACCAAATTTGAGAAAGAGGGATATTTTGCAAGGAAGGCGATTGCATTTAATGCCTGAAAATAACTTTTGGACTTTGCTAAGTGGTTTTCACTTAAAAATATTTGTTGGTTCTTAGCACAAACTTCTTAGTAAAGTCTCTGGCTGAACTAAGTGAAATATGGAGATAAGAAAAGTAAGGCTGATTTGGAAACACTGATAAGAATCCGGTTAGAAAACATATGGCTCTGGGTCTAATTTGAGAACAAACAAAAGCAAAATGGTAGAACCTTTATTCTTAATTGGACTTGTGCCAAGTAGCCACTTCTAACTGGTGTTGTGCGCTATCATATTTCAAATATAGGAGTAGTATAAGAGGGGGCTTACATGTGTATATATACAGAGATCTGCAAATATATGTGTATGTGTATGTAAATATATATTTTGGTCCCAAACTGTGGTTCCATTAATGTAGGCACTGGCTCAGCCTTTGCAGAATGGCAGCTCAGTTTCAGTTTGCTGTCTTTGAGAATACTTATAGGCTCAACCTACATTCTTTTTTTTTTTTTTAAGTGAGGCAATTGGGGTTAAGTGACTTGCCTAGGGTCACACAGCTAGTAAGTGTTAAGTATCTGAGGCTGGATTCAAACTCAGGTACTCCTGACTCCAGGGCCAGTGCTCTATCCACTGCACCACCTAGCTGCCCCCTCTTTTTCTAAATAATAAACGTTTTTATTTATACTTTTAATTTCCAAATTTCCTCACTCCTTTCCTCCCTCCCTCCCTCCCCTCTCCCCTCCTTGAGGCAGTAAGCAATCAGTTATGCAACCTACATTCTTAGAGGTCATCTCCTTATCTAGGAGAGTCCCTATGTTAGTTCAAATCACTTCAGTAAACATTTATTAAGCATCTACTATATTCCATGCTCTGTGCTACGTGCTGGAGATACAAATGAGGAAAAAAAGAAAGACAGAGAAAAAGGAAAAAAGAAAGACAGAGAAAAAGGAAAAAAGAAAGACAGATCTTGCCCTCAGGGAGTTTACAATCTAATGGGGGAAAACAAAATATACGAAGGAAGCTGCAAAGGTTTGGGGATGGGGAACACTTAGAAAGCATCTTGTTCCATGGCATTGAAATCAAACAGAGGTGTAGATGAAAAGAGGGAGAGAGGGTCAGAAGTCCAAATCCTAGGCTCTATAAAGGAAAGCTTTGGGAGAAGTTTGGTGTTCTACCCTCCAGCCCTCCAATCAGAGGGGAGAGGAAACTAAATGATTTGGGAAGGTGTTGGGTGTCCAAGGCAGAGTTAGCAGCATGATGATATGTGATTTGAAACCAAAAAATGCTGCTATGCAAAGTGGAGTGTCCCTATGCCTACTAGTTCAATCGCTCTCCCTCTTATTATTGTTGTTATTGGTCCTTCATTCTCAAAGAGGACCAATGAATGATATTGCAGAGGTGATCTCCAGACTTGTATGTGAATTGGATTTGAGTGAGGCAGTCATAAGCCTCACTCTCTCCTTGAGAGTCATACAAGTCCAGTGGTAAGACAAGAAGCCCTGTCGATGGCCCAGCAGTCTGATGATATGGAACTTGAGAATACATTAGGGGTTGGATTGAGATGAGCAGTTGACACAGAGGGCTTGACCTTGGCAAGTTCCATTATTGTTATCAGAGAGTCCACATGTATGTATTAGAGGGTCAGCCTCAGAGTTAGGAAGATCAAGGTTCAGATCCTGCCTCTGATACTTGCTATCTCTGTGACCTTGGCCAAGTCATTTAACTTCTGAGTTCTGTAGGTAACTCTTGATGGCTATATAAATAGAAGATCAGGTGTTGATTTGGGAGTTTCCTTACTCACTAACTCCCCTATACCTATGAAACAACTTACCACGCCAAGTTATTGTTCTTACATTAATAATGGGAAGAAAGGTAGGCAGAGTTGATGGGGAATTAACATTTTCATTTAACATTGATCAATCTTATGCATTTTTGCTGATTTTCTGTAAATATTGAATGATACATTTCTTTTTTTAATTATTCCTGTCTTTTGCCTGAATAATTCCTCATCCTGAATTATTCAATTCTGTCCATTTCCTCATGTCTTCTCTCTAATCAACTCGCTGAATCATTACTCTTTTTTAGTTTCTTTTTGCTTAATTTTCAGATGCATTTGATTGCAGTATTGGACCCAATTTTGATGAAAATTGTGAAATAAAATTTTAGGTTCATTCCACAGCCTTTCTGTGGAAGATATAATTTAAGCTACCGTTGGAGGATAGTAGGACTTTGATAGGCATAGATACAGAGGGAAACTTATTATAGGTGGAATGAATAGCATGAGCCCAGACAGGAAATCTGCCCCTTAGTGGCAGGGAAATAAATTCGTGTAGAGCCCCTAGCATCCAGTAATGGTTCCCATTGATGTAGGACTTTAAGGTTCTTTTTAATTCATCAAATGTGTTTTGGCCTTCTGTGTGCTATAGCACAGGTGCAGAAGATGAGAAGACAGAAAAATTAAATCATGCCTGTCCTCAAGAAGCTTACATTCTGCTAGAGGCGGGTGATTGTATACAAGATGCTGTACAGATTTATTAACCTCATTTCATAGAAGTGTTCACTAACTACTCTGCATATACATATATATATATATATACATGTAGTGATTACACATTATACACACACATAGATATTTGTCTCCTCCATTAGTATGTGAATTCAGATTGTTTCATTCCTTATACTTGTATCTCTAGCACCCAGCACAGTGTTCCTCACTTAGTGGCACTTAATAAAAACTTTCTGATTTATGGATTGATTAAGTGACCTTTCCCTGACCATGAAGGTAAAGTGCCTTAGCTTCGTTTTGAACCTACCTTTCCTAATGCCAAGTCTAGTCCATATCAAAACACCTGTATAGTGTCTTAAGGGGTGTGTGGGGTGGGGGGTAAGACTAGAAAGAATGGATTACGGCCATACAAATAATGATTTTGATGGTCTTTGATCATGTAATGAAACCAGCTCTGCCAAATCCTTGGTTTGCATCTTCAAGGAGGTCACTTAGCTGTAGCTGTCTGGTATTCTGCTTTCTAGCTCTTAGCGCTCTTGGCACATAGTAGGTGCTTATTGATCTTTGGCTTGACTTGAATTTTCCCAAGAATACCAATATTCACATGGGCCACTATTCCCAATAGAATATTAACTCACTGGTCATTGAACAGAAATATCATATCTAGAGTGAAATCCAGTTAACACCATTTATTAAGTGCTTACTATGTGCCAGACACTGAGCGGAGAAAGGCAAAAATTAGTTCCTGTACTCAGGGAACACCAAGTCTAATGGAGGAGACAGCATGAAAATAACTATATAAAATGTACAATATATATGTGTGTGTATATATATATAAATATGGGTATGTATTATATACATATGTATAACAGTACAATATATATGTACTATCTACAGAATAAAATGGAGGTAATTTCAGAGAGAAGGTACTAGCATTAGGAGGGAACAAGAGAAGCTTCTTATAAAAGGTAGGATTTTAGATGAGACTTGAAAGAATCCAAGGAAGAAGACACAAGGAGAGAGAGAATCCTGGGCATGAGAGCCAGCCAGTGAAAAGGCAAAATCAGGAGATGGAGTATCTTGTGCAAGGAATAGCAAGGAGTTCTCTGTCACTGAGTCAGCTAAGTGCTGTAGTGGATAGAGTACCTGGGCCTGGGATCAGGAAGACTCATCTTTGTGAGTTCAAATATGTTCCCAGACACTCACTAGCTGTGTGAACTTGGGTGTCATTTAACCTTTTGCCTCAGTTTCTTTATCTGAAAAATGATCTAGAGAAGGAAATGGCAATTCACTCAAGTATCTTTTCCAAGAAAACCCCAAAGGGGGTCATGAAGAGTCAGAAATTACTAAAAAAAAAAAAAATGAATGAACAAACACACTCCTTCTGGACTAAGAAAGTAGCCACTTTAAGTGCTTTAGAGAGACATGAAGTAGTAGAGACACTATCCTAGAAGCCTAGAAGACCTGGATTCAAATCTTACCTCTGACACAGTTGGCAAGTCATGTAACCTTTCAGAGTCAGATATGACTGAACAACAACAAACCTCTGTAATTACATTGTAAAATATAGAGAGTATTCATTGTAAATGGAGAAGAGTAAGAGTTAGGAGGATTGGAATGGTAGAAAGGGTCAGATTATAAAGGACTTCAAAAGCCAAATAGAGGATTTCATATTTAATCATGGAGGTAATTGGAAGCCACTGGAGCCTGATGAATAAGGGAGGAAGGAGGTATGTGTGATATGGTCAGACCTTTGTTTGAAGAAAATCATTGATAATTGAGTGAAGAATGGACTCTAGTGAGCAAGGACTTTAGGCAAGGAGGCTAAGTGAATGGCTATTGCAGGGAACCATGCATGCAGTGATGATCCAGAGAATTTGCATTTAATTTCATGTCTATAGAGGGTGTAAAATCCTGTGATTCATGTGACTGTTTCCTTTGCTCCTCTTCCACCACTGTCAAAGCACAAACATGGGAGCTGGGGCATTTAAAATGTTTTCCTTTGTCTGATGGCTTGACAAGGTCAAAGAAATGATCACACAGTATCTGACTTACTAGTGATGAACCTCTCTGTACTTAGATTTGCCCTTGGAGAGCAGTTTTAGTTCATCATCTGCCTGCCAGGGTTTGCATAGCCCTGGAAGACCCAAGGTCATCTCTGCTCCATGATGAGACATTAACAATTCTGGCTAAATGGTTCTACTTACTGTTCTTCCTACACGATGTTCCAATTCCTACCTTTGTGTCTTTCCATAGACTGTTAACCAGGCCTAAACTATACTCTATTCTTCCCTCTGTCTGTTGGAATCCCTATCTTTATTCAAAGCTCATCTCCAAAACCTTTCTTGATCTCTCCCAGTTGTTGGTATTTCCTTATTACCCAGCAATCAATGCATCTTTATTTTATCTTGTAATTTACTTACTTGTACATATATTATTTCTCTTTGGTAGAATGGTTGTTGTTTGGAAGAGACTATTTAGTTTTGAGTCTTGTATCCTCCAGATACTCCCAAAATGTCCGGCACATAGTAGGTATTTAGTAAGCACTTCATGAATTGAATTAGATTGAATTGAAAATCTGATGCTAATCACAATGAACAACCCCTTTAGGGTCACCTGAAGTCTTTGTATAAATATGTAACCTTTTTGAATGATTAAAAATCTTTTAGTGTATGCAAAAGATCTGTCTTTCCAAATCAGCCTGGAGCACAATTTAACTAGATCTTGACCTCAATACTTTGAGAAGTATGTGAACTTGTCCTCATCATCATTTTTAATCAAAACTGTCTGAGTGCACATTCTCTCTCATCAGATAGGTTTTAAGAGGCTTTAGCAGTCTGGTGCTTTGGGTGTTACTATGCAAGCATGCTCATATTTTTCATTTCAGAGATTGATCTTCAACCCATTTCTAATTTCATAATTTACATATTAGTTCAAAACCTTACATTTTTAATGTTGTTTTTCCTGTATCATTTGAATTAGAACTTTGAATCCCTCGCCCCACTACTTTTGACATCTTTATTTTTTATCGTAGAATAATGGAATTTCTGAGTTGGAATGGCCCACAGAGGTCATATAGATTGTTTAGTTATTTGCTTTGCTTTTTATTTCAGCTTCAAAAATATTTTTATGATGAATTTAATAAACACCAAAATAAATGGCATTTATTATATATAGTAGAACAAAAAGAGAATTGTACATAAAACTGCCTATCTCTACTACGTGCGCCTTACTTTTCTCTTAAAGTAGATTGTGAGAACAACTTGTAGCATTCACAGCTGTTATGCTTATCTGGTCTTCTTTTTCTTCTTTGCTTTCCATTATTTTTTTGAAAAAGATGCCTCAGTGGCCTTCCTTCCTTCCTTCCTTCCTTCCTTTCTTCCTCCCTTCCTTCCTTCCTTCCTCCCTTCCTCCCTTCCTTCCTCCCTTCCTCCCTCCCTCCCTCCCTCCCTCCCTCCCTTCCTCCCTTCCTCCCTTCCTCCCTTCCTCCCTTCCTCCCTTCCTCCCTCCCTTCCCTTCCTTCCTCCCTTCCTTCCTTCCTCCCTCCCTCCCTCCTTCCTCCCTCCCTCCTTCCCTTCCTCCCTTCCTCCCTTCCTCCCTTCCTCCCTTCCTCCCTTCCTCCCTTCCTCCCTTCCTCCCTCCCTTCCTCCCTTCCTCCCTCCCTCCCTTCCTCCCTCCCTCCCTCCCTCCCTCCCTCCCTTCCTCCCTTCCTCCCTTCCTCCCTCCCTTCCTCCCTTCCTCCCTTCCTCCCTTCCTCCCTTCCTCCCTTCCTCCCTTCCTCCCTTCCTCCCTTCCTCCCTTCCTCCCTTCCTCCCTTCCTCCCTTCCTCCCTTCCTCCTTTCCTTCCTTCCTTCCTTCCTTCCTTCCTTCCTTCCTTCCTTCCTTCCTTCCTTCCTTCCTCCCTCCCTCCCTCCCTCCCTATCTCCATGAATCTGATGTTCAAACCCAATTTAGGGGGAGGAGAAACACCAAAGCCCTTATAACAACTGTGTGTGTGTGTGTGTGTGTGTGTGTGTGTGTGTGTCTCTCTCTCTCTGTGTCTCTGTGTGTGTGTCTCTCTCTCTCTCTGTGTCTCTGTGTGTGTGTATCTCTCTCTTTGTCTCTCTGTCTCTCTGTCTCTCTCTCCTCTTCCCTCCTCTCTTCTCCTTCCTTTTTTCTTTCCTCCCTCCTTCTCTCTCTCCCTCCCACATTGACTAGGTCCAAAAACCTATTTGTTATTTTGCACTTTAGAAGTTCACCGCTTTTCTGTTAAGAGATGAGCAGCATGTTTAATCACCACTTCCCCTGGAAAGGTCATCTAGTCTTACCTGTGGCTAATCAGGATTCCCAAGGACAATATCTTCTACAAGTAGTTCTCTGGTCATAGCCTGATGACCTTAAGGGATGTTAATAGTCTATGGCATTTTAGGGTTTAATAATTTACTCTATTAATAGTCACTTCTGGGGGCAGCTAGGTGGCGCAGCAGATAGAGCACCGGCCCTGGAGTTAGAAGTACCTGAGTTCAAATCCAGCCTTAGACACTTAACACTTACTAGCTGTGTGACCCTGGGCAAGTCACTTAACCCCAATTGCCTCACTAAAAAAAAAAAAAATTCACTTCTAAAAATGTGTCCAGTGAGATAATCCTTGATAAGCTGAATTTTACTTGTTACATATATCATTATTATTATTGTTATTATTATTATTATCAATATTATAATAGGATTTGTCATTTCATTGGTGTAGAGAGCTTCCAGCTCTCTAGTCATTACTTGATGCTATCTCATAATACATCATAATGTAGTTGCCATCTATATGGTACCTTAATATTTACTTTATATACACCTACGTACATATATAATACATTTATATTTCAAAGAAAATTATAGGGGCAGCTAGGTGGCACAGTGGATATAGCACCGGCCCTGGATTCTGGAAGACCCGAGTTCAAATCTGGCCTCAGACACTTGACACTTACTAGCTTTGTGATCCTGGGCAAGTCACTTAACCCTCATTGCCCTGCCAAAAAAAAAAAAGAAAGAAAATTATATATACAGACAGCATATTACACACACATATATATATATATATATATACTATATGTGTAGATTTTATAGAGATTTATATATACACATGCACATATGTGTATATACACATAGATCATTGCACATACATGTATATACATTTGTTCCTTTGATTCTCATAAGAGCCTTGGGAGGTGGATGCTCTTATTATTCCCATTTTTCAGGTGAGATTGGGGCTAAAAGAAGTTGACTTCCCCTGGGTCACACAGCTAGTAGTTGTCTGTGGTGGGATTTGAACCCATTTCTTCTTGATTCCCACATCTAACTCTATATTCACTAGACCAAGGGACATGCATAGAGCTAGAAATACATTTCCTAAACTCCCTTCTTTCTATAGCCTTTTAATACCAGATCCCTAAGCTAGTCAAGTGGAGGGAATTTAAGGAACCTGGAAATAACCACATTCACATTGGATAAGCTAATCCCAATCTCTTTATTTTTAAAGATGAGGAAACTGAGGCTTGCTGTTAAGTCATTTCAGTCATGTTTGACTCTTTGTGACCCCATTTGGGATTTTCTTGGCAAAGATACTGGAGTGGTTTGCCATTTCCTTCTCCAGCTTATTTGATGGATAAGGAACTGAGGCAAACAGGGTGAAGTGACTTGTCCAGAGTCACATAGCTAGTAAGTGTCTGAGGTCAGATTTGAACCAAGGAAGTTGAGTCTTGCTGACTCTAACCACTGCACCCCTTAGCTGTCCCAAACTGAGGCCTAGGAAGATGACTTGACTTTTTGAAGGTCACATAAGTAGGAAGTGGCAGAAGTGATGCTGGAACTCTTGTCCGGGGTCTCCAGGTTCAGGGCCCTTTCCACCCACCATACTACCTCCCATTTTTTCCCCTTTTCTTCCAATGCCATAGGCATGAATTAGTGCACAGGAAAGAATTCTTGGTTACAGCACGAGAGATAGGGATGCATTCTATCACTGATGGAGGTGTGTCTTCAAGTTTATATGAGCCTTTTTTGCAGAGGTTCCAGAATTTCAAATGCTTCTGTCTCATCACAAAAATGACAATTGTTATACTAATTATACTATTATAATTATAATTATACTATTATATAATATATTATACTGTTATACTATTCTAAATACAAATAAAAAACAATAGCTAGTAATTATAGAGTGCTTTGCAAAATATCGTAAATACATTATCTCATTTCATCCTTGCAACAACCTGGTGAGGTAGGCACACTCATTATTGCCATTTTACAGATAAACTAAGGCTGAGAGAAGTTCAGTGATTTACCAAGAGTCATGCAGCTAGTTAGTGCCTGAGGCAGGATTTGAACTCGGATCTTCCTGACTCTAGAACCAGTGGTCCGATGATCCAACTTCAGCTCTCCACTTACAATCTGTATGCCAGTGTACAGAATCACTGTTCTGCTCTGGGCTTCAATCTGCTGATCTATAAAAATGAAAAGTTTGGACTTTGAACTGAGTCTGCTACCTAGCCCTGAAGCTGTAATCCTATGAACATATGAGATTTAATTGAGAAGATGTCAATCTGCTTTGGTAGAGGAATGTTCTTTGAAATTCCCCATGTTATTAAATTTACCAGTACACATGCTTATGCATACGTATCCATGTGTCTCCAGTCAGTTAGTCAATAGGCATTTATTATGTGCTGCTAGGTTCTAGGCATTGTGCTAAATGTTGTGTACACACACACACACACACACACACACACACACACACACACACATGTGCACATGTCGAGTGGTGAATGCTCAGCCCTGATCAGCCCACTCTAGGCTCAGTACCCTGCCTGTCATCCCAGAACTAATAAGTAATAGATCCTGGGGTCACACCTAGATCTCCTGAGTCCACCTCTCTTTGCCCAATACCTGACTGCCACCCTTGGGCAGCTGGGTGGCTTAGTGCCAGACACTGAGCGGAGAAAGGCAAAGTTAGTTCCTGTACTCAGGGAACACCCAGTCTAATGGAGGAGACAACATGAAAATAACTATATAAAATGTACAATATATGTGCATATATATATGTGGGTGTGTATTATATACATATATATGTAACAGTATAATATATTTGTACTGTTATACATATGTATATAATACACACCCATATATACACATATATTGTACATTAAGGGACTTGCCCAGGGTCACACAACTAAGTGTCTGGGGCCAGATTGGAACTCACAAAGATGAGGCTTCCTGACTCCAGGCCTGGAGTCAGGAAGACTGCTCTTCCTGAGTTCAAATCTGGCCTCAGCCACTTACTATCCGTGTGGCCTTGAACAAGTCACTTAACCCCGTTTGCTTCACTTTCCTCATCTGTAAAATAAGTTGGAGAAGGAAATGGCAAACCACTCCAATATCTGCCCTCCCCAAAAAAACAAAGCTAAACAAAGAAACAAAGCTCAAATGGGGTCACAAAGAATCGGACACAAATGAAACAGCTGGAAAACAGCAAAACTGCCACCCTGAAGTGTGATTCCATGCCTGAGAAAATGCTATTGTGTCAACCACTTGAGGTTCATTTTGAACATTTCAGTATCAGTTCCTTTGGATTCTTACAGTGATTGCAGGAAATAAACACACTCTTTAGCCAAGCGTTGGTGATTAGAATCTCTTCACAGTAGCATTAGCACATGAGTGACAGCTGCCTTATTCTCCCTCCAATTAGATGGGTCCAACATCCTTGGAGATGACAAAAGAAAATATCTCTGAGTCATTGCGGGGGTGGAGATTATGCTTTTAGGGTATGGGCTTACAATTATACAATCTTGGGGGCAGCTAGGTGGTGCAGTGGATAAAGCACAAGCCCTGGATTCAGGAGGACCTGAGTTCAAATGTGACCTCAGACACTTGACACTTACTAGCTGTGTGACCCTGGGCAAGTCACTTAACCCTCATTGCCCTGCAAAAAACAAAAAACAACAACAACAAAAACCACAATTATAGAATCTCAGAGTTAGAAGGGACCTCTTAGGTCCTGTAGTCTGAGCTGAACCTGAGCAGGAATCCTTTCCTAAATTTTTTCATAGGATCGCAGTTCTAGAGCTGGAAAGAAGCACAGAAGCTGTCTAATCCAAGTGCCATTCATTTTATAGATGAGGGAAATTATGCCAGTGGAGGTTAAGAGGCTTGGACAAGGTCATACAGATAGAATATGGCAGAGACAGGATTTGACCCCATGTCCTTTGACTCCACAGCCTGTGCAAGTTTGATAATCAAATTCCCTCTGTGTTTCTTTGTACCTCCCCGGCCCCTTATTGCAGAACTGAATCTGGCTTAAATATTGTTGTTCCAACTGTTTGGAGAAAGTTTGAGAATGCCTGAACCACTTCACTTTGAGGGGAAGGGGAGGAGGAGAAAGAGAAATCAAAAGAGAGCGGTTCTCTTTTGTTCCTTGGCTTCCCTTGGCTGCTTCTCTTTGTTTTAAAGAAAAGCTCTCAATATGGCAGAATATAAATCTGGGAATGGCCAATGTCAATATAAAAGGCATTAAAAATGTAAATCAGAAAAGACATAACAGCTCATCATTGTAAAAAGCCATTAGATTTTGTTAAAGAGCTAGGCTAGAATGAGATCGTTTTATTGGCTGCATAGCTTTGCTTCAGCAGATGGTGACTCCTTTTCCTGGGAAGGCTTTTTGAAAGGCAATGCTATATTGGGTATTTAACATAAAATTAGCTACATTCCATTTTGGGAAATTTATTTTTAAAAAGCTTCCTTTTTAGACTGGAAAAAATTGCCATGTATGCCTTGACTTGGAAATATTTAAAGTCAAGATATCAAATCAAGTCAATTTGCATTTATTAAGCACTTACTGTATGGGCAGACAGGCAGTTAGGTGGCAGAGTAGATAGAAATCCAGAAAGACTCATCTTCCTGAGTTCGAAACCAGCCCCAGACACATACTAGCTGTGTGTCCCTAGGCAAGTCCCTTAACTCTGTTTGCCTCAGTTTCCTCATCTGTAAAATGATCTGGAGAAAGAAAGGGCAAACCACTCCAGATCTTTGCCAGAAAAACTCCAAATGGGGCATGAAGTGTCAGACACAACTGAAAAATGACTGAACAACATATGCTAGACATTGTCCTAATTACTGGGGATTCAAAAGAGGTAAGGGGGAAGCTAGGTGGTGCAGTAGATAAAACACCAGCCACGGATTCAGGAGGATCTGAGTTCAAATCTGACCTCAGACACTTGACACTTACTAGCTGTGTGACCCTGGGCAAGTCACTTAACTCTCCATACCCTGCAAAACAAACAAACAACATCAACAACAACAAAAGAGGTAAGAACGTTTCCTTCTTTCAAGGAACTCTCCTGATGGGGAGAACAACATGCAAACAATTCTATACACATAAGATGAATACAAGTTAAATTTGAGGTACTCTCAGAGGGAAAGCACCGGCCTGGAGGAAAGGCTTCTTGCTGCAAGGAGGAGTTGAACCCCGGGGGGTGGAGACACAGAGGTAAAGCATTTCAGACATGGAGATGGCTGGTGGCAGAGAGTAGAAGGATGATGAGTGTTGGGTATAACAAACAGCAGCAAGATGGCGGCTGTCACTGGATCCTAGAATACAAATTGAGTAGTGAAGAGGAAGAAAGGAGGAAGGTTAGGAAGGAGCCAGGTTATGAAGAAATTTAAAAGCCAAAATGGATTTTACATTTGATCTGGGAATTTAGGTGAAGCCACTGAATTTTGTTATTGTTTGGGACCAATGACATCAAGGGTGATGTCTTGACTTACAAATGAATTGGGTTTAAGGGAAGCAGGGTAACTCAAAGCCATCAGCCTCGCTTTCTCTTTCTGAGCCATCCACGTCCATTGACAAGGCCGGGACTGAGAAGGTGAAGTGATATGGTCAGATCTGCTCTGTAGGATGATCCCTTTCGAAGCCTAATGGAGGAGAAACTTGTGGTAGACAGACCAACCAGCAGAGTATTGTAGCAATTCAGGCATGAGGTGATGAGGGTATGTACCAGAGGTATGACTGTGTCAAAAGAAAGAAGGGGCCTATGGGAGAGAGAGCATTTTAAAGGGCTTCTCATTACTCCCCTTCCTATATACTCTCTGGTCCAGTAAAACTGGTCTCACTGTTCTTCATATAGGACACTCCAGTTCCCATTTATGGGAGTTAGCATTGGCTGTTCATCATGACTGTCATGCATGCACTTCTCACTTTTCCCCTCAGCCTCTAATTTCCTTTCAATTCAATTGATGTCTTCTATATGAAGCCTTCCCTCATTTCCATCCCCTCCTATAAGCTGCTAGTGCCATCCCCTTAATTACCTTACATGCCCTTTTTTTATATACTTATATATAGACTGTTTACCCCAATTGAATCTAAGTTCCTTCAGTGGTGAGATTTTTTAACTCTTGCTTTTGTATCTTCAACACCCTGTACAATGCATGGTACATAGTAAATACCTAATAAATACTTGCTGAATAATTATTAAATTCTAGACAGTTCAAGCTAGAAGATTGTTTGCTATAACATTCATCATTTTATACCACCTTAAATTCCTCAAATTATCAGGTTCCTTGGATAAGTTTTTTTTTCTTATTACCCTATACAGAGTTGTGCCTTATTTCCACAGTGACCATCTTTTCTGAACCAAAAATATGGACTGATAAATGATCATCTTTTGCAAAAGATGTTTTTCCCCCTTAAAACAGAGTGTGCTAGATAAATCCAGGAGAGTTTAGTCACTGTATCTATTTTTTTTTACACATAACCAGTTATGCCTGGCTTATTAACTTCTCTGCTTCTTTTTGGGGAGGAGGACTTATAATTTTCCCTGGTTCTTTTAGTACTCTTAATAAATATAAGCTTCTTATATGCATGCTTTTCTTTTTTTCTGGTAGTGTATTTAAAATTTTTTTATCATAAAAGTATTCTATTATTTTCCAGTTACATGTTTGTTTGTTTTGTTTTTTACAGGATAATGGGGGTTAAGTGACTTGCCCAGGGTCACATAGCTAGTAAGTGTCAAGTGTCTGAGGCTGGATTAGAACTCAGGTACTCCTGAATCCAGGACTGGTGCTTTATCCACTGCACCACCTAACTGCCCCTTTTTCCAGTTACATGAAAAGATAGTTTTCAACATTTGTTTTCATAAGATTTTTAGTTCCAAATTTTTCTCCCTCCCTCCCTTTCTTTCCTCCTCTGCAAGACAGAAAGCAATCTAATATAGGTTATATATATATATATATATATATATATATATATATATGCATGCTTAATCACCTTTTACATGGACTACTTTCTCCTTTCTGTAGGTTTTTCTAGCATTTCTAATAGAATCACAGAAATTGAGTTGGAAGGGACATTTTTCCAACCCATATTAGGATAGGAATCTTCTCAATAACAGCTTCTACTGATGGAGTGGGAGGGAGGGAGATAGAGGGAAACAGAGGTGGGAAGGGAAGGAGAGAGATAGAGAGATAGTGATAGATAAATTATTGATAGACAGACAGGCAGACAGATAGATAGATAGATAGATAGATAGATAGATAGATAGATAGATAGATAGATAGATAGATAGATAGATAGATAGATAGATAGATAGGTAGGAAGGATGGATGGACAGACAGAAAGATGGATGGATGGATGGATGGATGGATGGATGGATGGATGGATGGATGGATGGATGGATGGATGGATGGATGGATGGATGGATGGATGGATGGAAGGAAGCATTTAATAATGTGCTAGGCACAGTGTTAAGTGCAAGGAATAAAAAGAGAGAGAGAATGACTCTGACCTCAAGGAGTTTGAAAGTCAACACATTCTGGGAAGCTGAAAAGTGAGAGGGTGTGATGTTGAATGTCATAATTGCTTTAATTTGTATTTCTCTAGTAGCGATTTGAAGAATATCCCTGGATGGAGTGAAAAGGTCAAACATAGAACTAAATCTATCCCATTTGTTGTCAGAGGAAAGAGGTCCTTTTTAGACTTTTAGACATTTGTTAAATTGTGTAAGATGACATCTCTATCATTTTAAAGTCAAACTAGGTGGCCCAGTAGAGTCCCAAGCTTGGAGTCAGGAGGACCTAGGTTCAAATTCTACCTCAGACACTTGCTTTTGGGACCATAAGCAACCTCTCTCAGTTTCAGTTTCCTTGTCTGTAAAATGAGGGAGTTGCATTCAGTGACCTCTAAGTTCCCTCCAGTCTCTAAATCTACAACCCTATGATGATTTTCTTCTAGTGCACGTCAATAAATGCTTTCATAAAATCTCCACACAAATTGCCTTAGATAATAAGATTTTCATTTTGAGAACAGGGACTGAACTGGTGATTTCAATGGTATTGGGAATTCCTGAGTGATTAAGGCAGATCAGCACCGCCTCTGCAACTTTAGTTTAAGAGAGTTGCCTGAAGAACTGAATTTGTGACTTGTCCAGGGTCCCCACAGCCAGTATGATTATTATGTGGCTGAAATCATAGCTGCCCCCTCACTTGTGGTCAAGTATAGTTTATCTCAATCAAGTTAGTGACATGTGTTATCCCCCGAACACATTGTTGTGAGGAAGTCCTATTGTTTCTTTTAAAAATGTATCTGCCAGAAATAATTTAAAATATGCCTCCCTCTTCAATTTAGGTTCAAAACTTTATTTGTGGCTGGTGAACACTGTGATGTGGAGACACTGGAGTGGTCTAAAAATGTTTTCAGAGTACCTGTCTTGGACCACTGGTGGCAAACAGGTGAGCAGTTTTTGAATGCAAAATGAATTCTTGATGGGAAAATAAAAGACTTAAGGAGTGTCACTTAAGGCTCCCAAGGTAATGGATGTATGTTATGGAGATAGCCGCCAGCAAGATTCACAGGGCTCTGATTGCAAAGATGGGGAACCATGTGGCATCCATATTGTTAATTAACTCCCCTGCTTCTGTTCCTGATGTTTCTATTCTTTTGCTTCTCTAGACTTGAAAACTTAAGGTTATCTTTGATTCCTTTTGAGATCTGAGATTCTTGTGTTCAATTTTAAGAATTATTCAACTAAAGTGTATCTCAGAATCATCCTCATTTCTCTAATCTTGCTGTTTCCATTCTTGTTTATCATCAGACATCTGTCTTTATCTTAACATATGGGAAGGCAATCTAGAATAAAAACAATAATGATCATGATTTTTGCTGTCGTTGTTCAGTTGTTTTTCAGTCATTTCTGACTCTCCAACCCATTTGGGGTTTTCTTGGCAAAGATCCTGGAGCTCTTTGCCATTTCCTTCTCCTGCTCATTTACAGATGAGGAAACTGAGGCAAACAGGGTTAAGTGACTTGCCCAGGACAACATAGCTAGTAAATGTCTGAAGTCAAATTTGAACTCAGGAAGATGAATCTTCCATATTGCAGGCCCAGCACTCTGTCCACTGCTTAAGCCCCCACTCCTCATTCTCATCTCCAGATTCCTACAGTGCTTAATGTGTTGTAAATTTTGGGGCATTAGCATGTATGTCATGAGTCTGATCAGCCACAGTCAGATATACTGTATGTTGACCCTGACATAGTGATATCACTTTGGTCCTCTTCTTTATGAAGAACAACAGCCACCATCAATACAAGCTCCTTGAGAGCAGGATCTGTTTCATACATGTTTGTCATTATATTCCCATTGAAGTGTGGAGTGTTCAATCCAGAAGTGTCTTCAGGGTCAGGAAGCCCTTGGATTAAGTCCTGCCTCTGATACCTATTGGCTGTAGGTTCCTGGGTAAGTCAACCTCTCAAGTGCCCCCCAGGTGACAGTACATTTCAGAGAAGATTCTTGATTTGTATTGAGAGAGGGAATTTCATCACTGGGATATACCTATACCCATGAAATCACAAGAGTGGGACAAAATTCCCATTGCCTAACACAATGAGCACTCTTGAGTTTTTTTTGTAGGTCTATCATATATCTCAAGGGATTGTGGTTTCAACAGTGTAGTCACACTTTCTAACATTATGTAGATCATTCAAGTTGGTTACTTAGTAGTTCATTTTTATAGTATTTTTTTTAATTACATCTAAGGAGAATTTTTAACATTTATTTTTTTAAATGTTTGAGTCAGAAATTTTCTTCCTCCTCCCCCCCTCTCTTTCCTCCTCCCTAAGACAGTAAGCAATTTGATATGGGTTATATATGTTCAATCATGTAAAACATTTCCACATTAGTCGTGTTGTAAAAGAAGAAACAGATCAAAAGGAAAAAAGTCACAACACAAAGAAGATGAAAAAAGTATGCTTTGATCTGCATTCAGACTCCAGCAATTCTTTCTCTAGATGTGGGGAGCATTTTCCATCATGAGTCTTCTGGAATTGTCTTGGATTATTGCATTGCTGAGAAGAGCTAAGTCATTCATAGTTTGTCATCACAGTTTTGCTGTCACTGTATACAATGTTCTCTTGGTTCTGCTCACTTCACTTTGCATCCATTCATGTAAGGATAGCTCATTTATGTGACTTCATAAGGCTGAAGTCATGTGTCTGTTTTGGAGGTGAGTCACTCTGACCTGGCTTGTCCAAGGATTAGCCTAGCTAATGGTCTTTCTCAGGGCCTGCAGATGAGGCATTTCCTGTCTGGTAGGATCACAGAGCTGGTGTTCAATCGCATGGCTTGGCCCTGAGAATATAGGGCCATACTTCTGAACCATAGATATTAAACAGGAGGTAGCTGGGGTAGAGCTCTAGCATGCATTTGTAGTCAAAGGACTTTTTGACTTCAAACAAGTCACATCAAGTTTTCTGAACCCCACTATCCTTATTGTAAAAAGAAGGGATGATGGGGCATCTAGGTGGTGAAGTGGATAAAGCACTGGTCCTGGATTCAGGAGAACCTGAGTTCAAATCCAGCCTCAGACACTTGACACTTACTATCTGTGTGACCCTGGGCAAGTCATTTAACCACAATTGCCTCAAAAATAGAGGGGGTGAGCTAGATAATCTGTGAGGTTCCTTTCATTCTCTAAATGTTGCAAGCTGGTGTTTCTAAGTAGGACTTCATTGAGGGATGTAGAGACTCTGTTCCTAAAGATGTTGTGAGCTAGGGTAAGCAAATCAGCAATTTTGAGCTGGAAGGAAACTCAGAGACCATTCATTCAAGCTTCCTCATTTTACAGATAAGGAAAGCAAGGGTCACAGATGTTCAATGGCATGTCTAAGGTTGCAGACCAGAAATATCAGAGGCAGGATTTGAACCCAGGTCCCTTCACTCTAGAACCATTGTTCTTTCCTCAGTACTGCCCCCTTTGGCCAAGTAATGGGATTCTGGCATATGCTCAAGTGCTTCTTATTGGTTTGCCTTTTCTGTGCTTCTCACTCATCCATTTAATCATTCATACCTTGGTTTGAGAGCCAGTATGGCTTAGTGAAAGAATGATGTATTTGGAGTCTGGAAATCGGGGATCAAGCTCCATAGCCCATACTCAACAACTGTGTATTTATGGATGAATTACTTAGTTTCTTGGAGTTTCAAATTCCTCATTTGCAGAATGGGGATAGAAATGCTTGCACTACCTGCCTGACTTAGGTGTTGTATGAAAAATGCTTTGCAAGCTTAGTGCATTATATCAAGGTGTTCAGTATTGTGTCATTTTCAGTCATGTCCAACCCCATTTGGAGTTTTTTTAGCAAGGAGACTGGAGTAGTTTGCCATTTCCTTCTGCAGACTATTTTATGGATGAGGAAACTAAGGCAAACAGGGTGAAGTGTCTAGCCCAGGGTCACACAGCTAGGAAGTGTCTGAGGCCAGAGCTGAACTCAAGAAGATGAGTCTTCCTGACTCCAGGCCTGGCCTATGTACTGCTTTATAGCCACCCTATGTCAAGGTGAGTTATTATGTTTTACCTGATGATCTAAGTAGCCAAATGGATCAGTTCCTAATTACTCTGGAGTTTGTCTCATTACCTAAACTTTTCAGAAATATTTACTTTCTTCAGGAACAGTGGCCTAGTTTCCTAATGAGATAACCTTAAAAAAAAAAAAAAAAACCTTTTTTTCTCCCAGAAGAACTTGACAGACTGTAAATGGGATTCATAGTTTTTCTGTCCTTATTTTTAAGAACTCATTAAAGTTGTGTGAATGCCTGCATAGGTATGCCCCCTATCCACTTAGCTTTGGTGTTGAAAAAGGTTGTTGTTGTTTTTTTAATTTAAATTAAATTAATTTTTTTTTGTCTTAGTGTCCAGTAATTTCTTTGTGTAAAGCCTTTTGTTGTATTAGAGGGAACACAAACTATAGGGACCATGTTCCCCTTCCATTGTTTTAACAGTGAAGACAAAGCTTAGACTTTGGTGACTTTTAGCCCCACTCAATTGTCCCCCATTTTACATCCTTAATGACCTGAGTTGAGAGTCTACATGTCACCCTCCTCCCCAGGCAATGAGGGTTAAGTGACTTGCCCAGGGTCATACAGATAGTAAGTGTTAAGTGTCTGAGGTCAGATTTGAATTCAGGTCCTCCTGAATTCAAGGCCAGTGTTTTATCCACTGCACCACCTAGCTGCCCCACTGAGTTGTGAGTACAGATGCATGCTGTTAACTAACTGCTGATTTTCCATGTGTTAGTTTCATTGTTAAGATCGAGTCTGTTTAACAGAAGTAGACCACAAGTTCATTCAAAAAAGAAATGTTCAGAGTTTGATCTTTTAGGTTCTAAGGACCACTTTGCTTTCCCCATGTTCTTTTGCTAAGGTCCCTGGATTTAGTAGCTTAGCAGAAGGACATTTCTGTGCTCCTGGATTTTTCATAGGTTGAATGGTTAGCAGGGAGGGACGGTATGTTTCAGAAAGGATAAATTACAGAATCACAGACCTGACAGGCACTCTGAGGTCATCTAGTCTACCCTATACTTAAATAGGAAGCCCCTTTTTAACATCCTCCAAAAACAAAAGTGGTCATCCACTATTTGCTTTAAAATATCCAATGAAGGGGCAGCTAGGTGGCACAGTGGTTAAAGCACCGGCCCTGCATTCGGGAGGACCTGAGTTCAAATCCAGCCTCAGACACTTGATACTTGCTAGCTGTGTGACCCTGCACAAGTCACTCATTGCCCAGCAAAAAAATAAACCAAAACAAAACAAAAAAACAAAAACAAGCAATCAAAAATATCCAATGAAGAGGAATCCATTATTTCCCCAAGGAATCCATTCCACTTTTGGACAGCTCTGATGGTTAGGAAGTTTTCCTTGCATTCACTTATAATGGCATCTTGAACCCCATTGCTCTTTGATTTCTGAAGTCAAATGGAACATTTTTATTGAACAACAGTTCAGTAGTTTTCAGTTGTGACATTTCTGACTCTTCATGACCCCATTTGGGGTTTTCTTAACACAGATACTGGAGTGATTTGCCATTTCCTTCTCCAGCTTATTTGACAGATGAGGAAATTGGGGCAGACAGGGTTAAGTGACTTGCCCAGGACCATATAGCTAGTAAGTGTCTGAAGCCAGATTTGAACTTCCTGACTGTAGTCTAGTGTAAGGGCCTAAAATTCTAGCTATGATGTCTAAAATCTAATGAGTGGTCACCTTAAATGAGAAGCTTTAGCAAGAGTTTAAACTTTTATCCTCTCTAATTCCTTTTCTGGATAACAGGCTATTAGCTTCTTGAAGACAGCTCTCATAGCCCACAGAAGTTTTCTCTTTTTTAAGTTAAACATCCCTATTTCTTCAACTAATTTTCACACAGTTTTAACTTGCCATCATTAATCATTCTGGTTACCTTCTTTTGGACTCTCCCTTCTGTTTTTTTCCCCTCTTAAAATGTATACCCAAGACTCAACACCATAGTCCAGGTGCAATCTGACCTGGGAAGAATAACGAGGGACTATATCTCTCAGACACCTAATGGTGAATTCTTATTTTTAAATTCTCTTTCACATTAATACTCATTGATCTTGAAGCACACTGATGTCTTCAGATATTTGCATGAAAAGTTATTCCCAATCTTGTATTTTTGTAGTTACTATTTTTTTTATCTTAAGGTACAGAATTATATGTATTCCGTTTCATCATATTTGATTTGGCCTAATTCATTCCTGTCCAGATGTGTTAGAATTCTGCCTTTGTCATCCAGTGTGTTGACAGTCTGTCTCAGCTTTATGTCAACAGCAGATGATGCTACTGCTAAAAGCTGTAAATAGAACAAAATCAAACACAGATTCCTAGGTGTTTCACTTGAAACTTGCTTCCAATTTGATATCAAACTATTAATAACAATTCTTTGGGTCATCTTCTTTCTTCTCCTCCCTCTCCTATTTTTTCTCCCTCTCTACTCCTTTCTCCTTATCCTCTAAGTCCTTCTTATTCTCCATCCTCCTTCTCTTCCACTTTCTCCCCTTCCTCTTCCTCTTTTCTTTCTCCTCTCTCCCCTCCCTTCCTCTCTCCCCCCACCCCTCCCTCCCTCTCTCTCTCTCTCTCTCTCTCTCTCTCTCTCTCTCTCTCTCTCTCTCTCCTTTTGTAGGGTTTTTTTTTTTTTTTTTTTTTTTACTAACCATTAGTGAAATATCTTCCAGGTTTCACCACCACCACCATGGAATTGAAGTCAAACTCACTGGCCTTCTGGTTTCCAGAATATGATCTTTCATTTAAAAAAAACAAATCCGGATATTTGCCCTTCTTCCTCCATTTCTTTGAGGGTCTCTAAGTTCACTGACAGTGATTTATTAATCACATATGGCGATTCATCCAATATCCAGTACATCCCTGGATTGTAGTTTATTGAAAACTGTCCATTTAAATTTATCAAAGGGAGCTACACATTCCCTTCTCATCTCCTCACCTGGAGATCTTGGGTTTTAATTCCCTATTAGTGTTTATCTTCTTTCCTTTTCTGACCAAAGATTGTTCTTGGCAGAGAACACAGAAGCAACAACAAAACTGGGCTGCTATAAGAAGAAGCATGCTACAATTGAAAAAAACAACCTGACTCTGGAGTTGGAGAACCCGGGTTCAAATCTCTTCTCTCACACATACTCTGTGTATGACTCAATTGAAGCCATTTAATCTGTCTAGGACTCAGTTTCTCAATTTGTACAATAGACTTGGACAAGTTGGCTTCTTGGATGGATTGCTTTCAGCTCTGGATTAGATTCTGTGACCTTCTCCTTGTCATTCAGTATTGTTCCCCTCACCCCTGAACCATGTTCACTTTCCTTTCCTCAGTATCTCTTTATTGTCTTTAGCTTTCTCTGGCCATCAGATTGAAGCCACTTTATTAATGATCGAGTTTTATTTGTAGTGGACAAAAGCAATCCTTATTTATTTGAAATCCTCTTACTTATAAATGGCAATAGGCAAAGTTATGTTGGAGTTGGGACAGATAGAAGTTATAATTTTTAAATGATTTTTAATCAAAATTTATACAATCATAGACTAAGATCAAAGCTCCTGAAAGATAATGCATTTCTAAAAGTGTTCCCTTTTTATACAGCGGAGTTGGGCCTTCCTGGGTATGAAAAGAGGGAAAACTGTCCCATTCTTAACCTTTAGTGTTGTTATTCTATTGTTTTATTTGAGTCTGACTCTGTGTGACCCATGTTGGCAAAGATGCTGAAATGGTTTGCCATTTCCTTCTGCATTTCATTTTACAGATAAGAAAACTGAAGCAGACAGGTCACTTAAGTGACTTGCTCAGGATCACACAGCTAGTAGGTGTCTAAGGCTGGATTTGAACTTGGTCTTCCCTGACTCCAGGCCCAGCGCTCTATTCACTGCACTACTTAGCTTCCCTACCTTTTAATAGCCTCCCTTTAAACTGAGTGGAGGGAAGGATTGTGACCCCAGCTGGCTCCAGCAGCTTGTGGTATGCCTTTCAGACTGGATCTATAGTAAACTTTGTGAAAGGTAAATTGTATATTCATAAATAAAATTATGTTCTGCGATATCTCTAGATATAATAACAAGTACAGATGTATGCAGTTAGTGCATTGAGGCTTCCAAAAGGACTTATTGAAGCTTGAGAAACAAGCATGCTACATCCCCAGTGGGTGCTGAATTTCATGTGATTTTGCGATATTTCTTTAATGTGTTGTTCAGAGAGAATTAATAGCTGCACTATGTCAGTGCAGTGGGGCATTAATCAGGTTGGAAGCGGTTCTCATTACTGTGGAAAACAGAGTGGTTTTCTCCTAACAAATACTTGTACTTTTCCAACCCTCTTCTTCCATTTTATGCCATTTGGAGGTCCGTCTAGTCTAATGTTCAGGTGGGTGTGCTTATACCCATATCTGAACTTTGGAAGGAGAAAAAAGTTCATCCTTGGTTAGTCTCCCTCTGAGGGGGCTTCCAATTTACCCTGTATGTATCTTGTATGTACATACGTGTTTGCTCGCTATCTCCTCCATTAGAACATGAGCTCTGTAAGGCCAGAGGCTGTTTGCACTTTTCTCTGTGGTGGTGCTCTTAGTGGGTACTTAGTAACTGTTACCTTTTGACTTGAGTGGTTGGAGGTGGCATTGGAAGATGGACTTTGCTTACCTAAGAGCAAAGTCCCATAACAATGAAATAAGCATTTTTTAAAGCCCCATTTTTGTTTTGGTGATGGTGGTGTTTGTGTATGTGTGTGTGTGTGTGTACTTATAGGCAGCAGGGTGTCAAGAATTCAGAACTGCTCAGAAACAGGAAAACCCAGATTCATTATCCATCTGTGATGCATGCTAATTGTGTGACTCTGAGAAAGTCATATAAATATTTCTGAAAACAATCACTAGCCATAAAACAAACCCTAAGATTGTCTTATAGAATAAGTGCTCATTTGTGTTGGTAGTGGGAGTTCCTCACCAATCAATGACCAAATATGTGAAAGATATGTGTACATATATACACGTGTGTTCATCTGTGTACATATATATTTCTCATATGCGGCTGTGGGTGTGTTGTATGTATGTGGCACATATATGTAGATATATGCAGACATATCAGTATACATAGGCAGTGAGACAGAACCCAAAATTTCATTGGTATGTGGAACTCTTATGGTAGTAAAGCTCCTTCTAACCATGCAAGATGTCAGCATCTTTATTATCATTCATATAAATATAAAATATATACACACGCATATGTGTATATATGTATATGTAATGTGTATGTGTCTGTATATACACATATCTCTGTATGTAGGTAAGTATATGTATGAATGTATACCTACCTACAGAATGTATGTATACACAATATACCTATACATATGCACACACATACATATACATATACACATATATAGTATACATTTACTCCTACACATGCACACACATATGTGTGTATATTTAAAATTTCTCTACATATACATATATATGCATATCAGATAGCATTGCATAGTACCTAGAGAGCTGATCTTAAAAGTTTGGGTTCACATTCATTTAGTCTCTACTTACTGACTGTCAGTCTGTCCAGAGTTACTCTGTAACCAAATTGTATCTGCCTTTGAGTTTATTTTTAAATTTTCATTGTGAGCATTGACACCTCAGAAATCAGGCAATGTTACAAATCAGGGTTTGAGATATTGTTTTGTTGATTGTCTAGACTTAAGTTATGGAGAAAATGTTAATAATGTTAATGTACTGCCTTTTAAAAAAGTTTTGTACCATCTTTTTTATTTATTTGTTTGTTTTGCAGGGCAATGAGGGTTAAGTGACTTGCCCAGGGTCACACAGCTAATAAGTGTCAAATGTTTGAATCCAGATTTGAACTCAGGTCCTACTGAATCCAGGGCAGGTGCTTTATCTTAGCTTATCTTTATCTTATTTTCTTTTAGTACCACCTAGCTGCCCCGGTACTGTCCTTTTAAAAAACAACAGTGGTTAACCATTTCCCCCTGCAGTCTTGTTTATGACTTTGGACAATTTACTAAATTGCTCAGTTTTCTAGGCAGCTAAGTCTCCAGGTGATAAAGAGGGTGACATCCTGAATTGATGGAAGGAATTTTGTTACTACAGTAGCTCCCATGTACCAGCAAAATCTCAGATTTTGTCCCACTGCCTCTGTTTGTATGTGTGTGCACATGCATGAGAGTATAAATAAAATATTTAAAAGCTAAATGCCACATATAATTTGTAACAATCAGCAGAACCTTCTTCATAACTAAAATGTGTAAATAAAAATTGATTAAACTATGTGACTTGGAGTTTAAGAAAACAATCTAGTCGATATATGTTTATAAAACCAGGTTGTTTTTATAACCCAATTGTAATTTGTAATCTCAGGGATAGATTTCTTGTGACTAACAACTGCTTTTATTTCATTAATAACCATGCTCTTAGGTTACTGCTTTATTGTGCCTGTGGCTCAAAATTAAGAACATAATATGTATGAAAACTGAGAGCTGATCATTTCATAAAAGAATTTTAATAAAGAGATGTATATGTTTTATACTAGTGAAGCCCTGATCTTCAAGCTTATGCTTGAATTAGTGTTCACTTTCACATCCTTTATTAAGAGTATCTTGCTGGGGGGCAGCTAGGTGTCTCAGTGGATAAAGCACCGGCCCTGGATTCAGAAGGACCTGAGTTCAAATTCAGCCTCAGACACTTGACACTGACTAGCTGTGTAACCCTGGGCAAGTCACTTAACCTTTATTGCCCTGAAAAAAGAGTGTCTTGCTGGCTAATTTTACTGAGATGGGCTATATCTCTTTGTCACCACATATGTGTACAAAGGCTGGAAAATGGTCATTCATCCAGCTACTTCGGTTGCACAGTGCCCTAGAAGAGAGAGTTGGAAAACATCTGATCCATTAACTGATTTTATTTTTTACTTTTACTTTCTACCCACTTAGAAAACATAGCTTGAAAGTAAGCATCTGTAGCCCTGGGTGATAAAATGAGTTTGTAGTGTCATTTTTCTTTAAAACACAGCTTAACAAGGGAAAAGTAATTAAGAGAACTGGACTGTTCCTCTACGTGTCATTAATTGGTGAAAATCTTATGCACAAAAAGCCCAATGAATCTTCATTTTATTAAATAGGCATCACACTGAAAAAAAAATATTGCTACATTATCTTCCTTAGCACTAAGAGGGAAATTGCGAGAAGTGAATTAGTGAAATTCCATTTCAGAAGAGAAAGCCTATTGCAGTGGGGAAGAGTCAAGGGATGGTCTTCAGATATTTTTGATCACTCTAAATATTTTTTTTTATGAAAAAGCCTGATTTTTCATAAAGGGAAATCACTAAGTGTAAATGAGTCTTCTTTTTTCAGAGAATAGGTTTTGAAAATACCTTAGAGTTAAGTAGCTCTCTTTCCTTCCCACCATAACTTGTTACAGTTACTTTGATCATATTATTATCTATCTCATACAAAACTCCATCAGTCAACCAATCAAGAAGATTTATAAGCACCTACAGGTCATGTGTTAGGTATCAGGGATACAAAGAAATCAAATGGAAATAGTTCATGTTTTCAGGGACCTTCCATTTTATTGAGGTAATAGGAACTATTGAAAGACAGAACAAACAGAATCATAACTTCTGTATTTGTGGATAGTGCTTAATCCTGGGTATTTAATTAAGAAAAGAGAATGAACCATGTGGTTCCTTGGTATAGAACTCTCTGATGAGGCAACTCCATCTACTAAGTAGCAGGTCAGCAACTGATTGCATAATCTTAGAGTTTTGCCAACATACTGGAAGATTACAAATTACTCACCCACAGTCACACAGCCTGATGTAGGATTTCAACTTAGTTCTTCTTGGTTTTGAGGTCATTGCTTTTTCCATTCACCATATTCTTTCTATTCAACACAGCAAGTTTCTATAATAATTTATGTAGGCAGATGGCTTCTTCTTTCATTACTCTGAAGTTGATTAACTTTCTATTTCCAATTTGTCCTCTGCTTCTAAGAGATGTGGGCAGTGTTCTTTTATGATCTATTGAAATTTGATGTCTAAGATACATTTTTGGCCATGGCTTTCAGATAATCCAATGAATGAATGGTTCTTAAGTGAGATTTTCTTGATTTGTTTCAGGTAATTTCTTTTCTCCTCCTCCTCCTCCTCCTCTTTCTCCTTCATCTTGACTTTGTTTGAGTATTTCTTGTTGTCTCTTGAAGTCATTATTTTCTATTTGTTCACATCCAGTTTTCATATTTTGTTGCTTGGGGAAGTTTTTATACATCTTATGCCAAGCTGTTAACTCACCTTACAATACTTCCTCCTCCTCCTCCTCCTTCTTCTCCTTCTCCTTCTCCTTCTCTTTCTTCTTTCTTCTTTCTTCTTTCTTCTTTCTTCTGTCTTTCTTCTTTCTTCTTCTTGTAGGGCAATGGGGATTAAGTGACTTGCCCAGGGTCACACAACTAGTAAGTGTCAAGTGTCTGATGCTGGATTTGAACTCAGGTCCTCCTGAATCCAGGGCCAGTGCTTTATCTACTGTGCCACCTAGCTGACCCCTTACACATAACACTTTCTTTTCATTATTTTTAATCTTTTTTTTTCTTTTGTTTCGTCTCTTCTAGGAATTTAAATTGAATTTGTGCCCAAGCTGAGTTTTTCTTTGAGGCTTTGCTTATAGATGTTTTGGAGTGTGTATGTATGTATATATACACACACATATACACGCACATACCATATATACATATATACATACCATATACACAATACACATAGTTACACATAGTTACACACACACACACACACACACACACACACACACACACACACATTTTTTCCCTTCTGGGTTTGTGTCTTGAGTGATCCTGTCAGCAGAAATGGCTTTTTTACAGTGGAATTTTTTTTTTTTGTTTGCTCATTCTTTTAGTCAACTTCCTGCCTTTGGACTTTATGTGAAGGACTAAAGTTTGCATATTTCTGGAAGGAATATCTGAACTTTTCCTGCTGCTATTTTCTGGGAATTCAGTGTCATGTTATTCCAGGATCACAGAGACAGGGTCAAGTAGAGGAATGTTCAAGCTTTCTCCATACCCAAAGACAGCTATCTATAAAGGGCGATGTCTGATCATTGCCTCCATAGTCTCACCTGCAAGTTCCTTACCTGAATTTAGGTATGAGCATCATATCTGTGGATCTGCCCTGTTTGGAATTCTAGTAGACTGCTGCTGGATTCATATACTGTCAGTCCACTAGAAAGCTCTGCTGGTTTGGGGTGCTATTTCAGAACTGTAGGCTTTGTTCTGGCTTTCCTGTCCTGGTTATTCCTCTGTAGGCTTCAGACTGGAGTGGGATTTAGAATTGAGACAATTGCTATCCTCCTTGGGTCTGTGCAAAACATCTTCTTGTTGCTTCTGAATTTGCTTCTTGATCAATACACAGCCTAGGACCCATGAAACTTCTTCATCCTGGAATTCCACTCAAAGTCACAGG
This sequence comes from Dromiciops gliroides, assembly GCF_019393635.1. NCBI lineage: Eukaryota > Metazoa > Chordata > Mammalia > Microbiotheria > Microbiotheriidae > Dromiciops > Dromiciops gliroides. The sequence continues at coordinate 255,748,722 of NC_057865.1, forward strand.
TATCTTCCTGGATTTTGACTTGAAGTGTGGTTGTAAGTGATGGAGACGCTAGTTGGCACCTGTTTCTGTGCACTACACACATTTTGAATTATCTGTGTTGCCTTGGTTCACTGCCTCTCAGTGCTGGAATGCCTGTTTTCTGGTGTCCAAAGGCTTCTCTATTTTGTCTCCCTATGCTAACCTGAGATGAAAAAATGACTCATAATGTTTTGTTTTTCTTAATTTCTGATCAAGATTTGTTCTGGTGCATTTTCTAAATGTTTGGAGGACTTCTGTGTATGTGTTGGGTGCTCACTGAACCTCTATCATTTTTACCCATATCATCTTTCTTTTTTTAAGAAAATACAACTAAATATAAAAATTCCTGAGTGGGGATAACAAAGAAAGTAAGTTTGTCATTTGACGAACAGGGAAGGTGGAGACAGGTATAGATATTGAGTTATTTTATCTTTGTATGCCATCTTTGCTGACATTTTGTTAGAGTTTTCTTCATCTGTCTACCTTGATTTCAATCCCTGTCTATTACATAATGGTTTATAGTTCAGGAATGCTCAGTAGGATAAGCCGATATATTTTGGAGAATGCTCCAAATGTTCCAACAAAATGTGATTCTTTGAATGCTGGGTTTAAAAAGAAGCATTGGTGCTAAAGGCAAACTCTGCCACCTAGTGTGCAGTGACTTTGATATACATTAGGGGACCCCAGGTACCATGGTTAAAACTTTCCAAACTTTGTTAGGAAATGGCTTTGTTGGCATTGGGGATAAAATATCATTCCAGACAACCTGAGAACACTGGAACTCACCAGAGCTTTGGAAATGCCTGGCAGCAAAATTGACACCAGTGTGGAAAATTTTGGTTACCTCTAAGCCTAGAACCTAACCACTGTCTCTATTAGAACATCCTGAGATATCCTAGGTAGGGGAGTGAAATGTCTGGAATCATCATGACTGCTAAAGAATATATATATATATATATATATATATATATATATATATTTCCTGGGTGACTATTTTAACTCATTTTCAGTTATATAATTCAACACAAAATTTATTACAAATATACCATAAGCAATACACTGTGATAAATATCAGGAATACAAAGGGAAAAATGAAACAGTCCTTACTTTACATTTTACTGGGGCGTGGGGCAGCATATACATAGCCAGGTGGCACAGTGGTTAGAGCATTGGACCTGGAGTCAGGAAGACCTGATCTTAAATCCCACCTCAGAGACTTACTAGCTATTTGACTCTGGTCAAGTCATTTAACCTCTTTCAGTCTCAGTTTGCTCATCTGTACAGGGGAGACAAAAGCACCCAACTCTGAGAATTTTCAGAAAGATAAAATGATATATTTATAAAGCACTCTGCAATCTTAAAGCATCATATAAATGCTAGCCATTATTACTATAGCCAGGTCCAGGTTAGTGCAAATAATGAATTGACCAGAGTGGGTTACATGTTTTTGAATTTCCACTATTTAAAGTTATAATTATATAGTAATTGATATATTTATAAGTTACTTAGCATGGTGCCTGACACATAGTAAATGTTGTGTGGATGCTTTTTCTCCCTTCCTTCCAGTCTGATGGAAATATACAGTGTGAATTCACATAATGCAAATACTTCAGAGGGATTCATTATTCTCACTAATCAGGATAAAGATGCAGTAATCAATATAAAGTATATAAAGAGTAACATGAAGTCACTTTAAGAGGATGAGGGTACTAACAGTAATCAGTTGATAATTCAAGACTAAAGATCAAAATGCATTTGGGGCACAGATGAAATAGTCTCTGCATATAAAGAAATAGCTTAAATTCTATTCAAGTAAAGGTGAAGATACCAAATTAACATAGGTAACTATAATACCGAGGAGTAATAGGGACAAAAGATATTAGACAAAGTATCGTTGGGATACTTATAGATGGAGGGAATGCTATTATTGCAAGGCAACAGGGAAAGCTAATTGGAGGAAATGACAGTTGAGCTGAGCCTTGAAGGGAAATAAGGATATTGAAAAACAAAGATGAGAGAGCAGTATGGTCCATGAATGTAAGACAGTTTTCATGAAAACAGATGACAGGTAGAGTTCACAGAATAGCTTCCTTGTCGAGTTTGACTGAAATGTACAATTCTTTTTTTAAAAAAATTAATATTTTATTTTTCTTCAATTACAAATGAAAACAATTTTTAACATTCTTTTTTTTTCAAATTTTGAGTTCCAAATTCTCTTCCTCTTTCCCTCCCCACCCCCATTGAGAAGGCAAGCAATTTGACATAGGTTATACATGTGCAGTCATGCAAAACATATTTTTTCCACATAAGACATGCTGTGAAAGAAAACGCAGAGAAAAAAAACACAAGAAAAATAAAGTAAAGAAAAAGTATGCCTAGATCTACATTCAGACTCCTTCAATTCTTTCTCTGGAGATGGACGACATTTTTCATGATAAGCACTTCAGAGTTGTCTTGGATCATTCTATTTCTGGGAAAAGCTAAGTTATTTACAGTTAATCATCATACAGTATTGCTTTTACTGTGTACAGAGTTCATCTGGTTCTGATCATTTTACTTTGCACCAATTGATGTAAGTCCAGGTTTTTCTGAGACCATCCTGTTTGTTACTTCTTAAAGCAAAATAATATTCCATCACAGTCATATACAACAAATTGTCCAGCCAAGCAACGTACAATTATTAAAGTGAAATCATATGAGATAAAATTGGAAAGGTAGGTTAGTGTTAGACTTGGAGAGCCTTCAATATCAGAATTAGAAGTTTGTATTTTGTCCTAATAACAGTAGGGAGCCACTAAAGGTTTTTAAGCAAGTGACTGGTTTAATCAGATTTCTCCCTTAGGCAGATTATATTACAAACCATGTAAAGAATTCATTGTTAAGAGGAGAGATTAGAAACAGGGAGACTAAATAGGTGGCTCTCTATTAGTTTAGATGAGTGGATGTGGGAACCTGAGCTAGATAGGTGGTTGTGGGTGTGGAATGTAGATGGATACATTTCAGATATTGTGGAAGTAGACTTCACAGGCCTTAGCAAGTGACTGGATAGCGGAGATGAGGGAGAGAAGGAAATAAGAGATGGCTCTGAGCTTTCAAAACTGAGAGTTTGAGTGTGATAACCCTTTGGGGGGAGGGATAAATTCCACTTTAGACACATTGAAATGGGAGAGGGGAGAGATGGTATTAAGGTAGAAACATCCAGCAACATTTTGATGTGTGGGACTGGAATTCAGAAGAAAGAATAGGTCAGAAGAGAGTGTATGGAGAAGTGGGCCCAAGAAAGAAACTTGGGGGTTTCCTTCACTTGAAAGATAGGAAAGATATAACAGTCCCCCATAAGAGACTTATAAGGAGTGGCCAGGGAACTAGGAAGAAAATCCAGAGAGAAGAGTATCATAGATATTAAAGGAGTAAAGGGTAATTGACCTCTGGTAAAAGCTTCAGTAAGGCCAAAGAGAATGAGTACAGAGAAAAGGTCACTCCATGGAGAAATTAGTAACCTTTTAGAAAGCAGTTTCATTTCAGTTAGAGGGTCATGGTCAGATTACAAAGAGTGGAACATGATATTGAAGTTGAGGTAAAGTCAATAAGAAAAACCTCTTTCTCAGGGTTTAGGAGCAAAAGAGAATAGCTATTTTATGATGATAGCTTTGTGGTGGGAGGGGGTAGTGGTAGTACAGTCAAGAAAAAGGGTTTTTTTGTTTGTTTGTTTTTTAATGATTGAGGAGATAAGAGGATTATTATAGGCCAAAAGTAAAAAGCCAATATGAAGTAACAGACCAAAAATGAGAAAGGGGAATCAGTCATTTAATAATAATTCGTTAAACACTTATATTTTGTTAAGTTCAGTACTTAGCTCTGGGACACAAAGACAAAAAAATGAAGTAGTTAATACCATACATTCTCTAAGGAGGAACAACATATGTTTCTGTCTGGAAAATCAATACTATATTTGTACAAACAGGGGTATATTAAAGCCATTTTGAAGAGCTTGGGGGTGGATCAGGTGGGCTGAAAACCTCCAGTTGTTCCTACTGAGAAGGTGGGTGTCTTGATCATGAGACTCAGCCACTTCCAACTATCTGGACAAAGGCATCTATCTCCAACTTGAGTGAATAATTTGTTGTATATGATTGTGATTGAATACGATTTTGCTTTAAGAAATGATAATGAGGATATAATCCTTTCCCAAATTTCAGGTAGACTTGATGAGGTTTTTCCTTTTGACAACTCAGAAAAACCTGGAAAAACGTATAACTTCTGCAAAGTGAAATGATCAGAACCAGTGAAACATTGTACACGGTAACAGCAAAATTGCACAATAATCTGTTATGAATAACTTAGCTGTTCTCAGCAATATGATGATCTGAGACAATTCTGAAGTACTTAGAATGAAAAATGCTATCCATCTCCAGAGAAAGAACTGATGGAGTCTGAATGGAGATCAAAGCACACTTTTTATTTATTTTTCTTGAGTTTTTTGTCTGTGGTTTCTTTTATAGCATGACTTACATGGAAATATGTTTTGTGTGACTGAAGATGTATAACCTATGTCAAATCACTAGCCTTCTCAATGAAGGAGGAGGGAAGGAGGAAGAAAATCTGGAATTCAAAATTTGAAAAAGAATGTTAAAATTGTTTTCATGTGTAATTGGGGAAAATAAAATATTAATCGAGAGAGAGAGAGAGAGAGAGAGAGAGAGAGAGAGAGAGAGTGTGTGTGTGTTTTTCAAGGGTGGGAGCCTAATTCTTTTAAATCTGGAATTCATCTAGATTAGATTCTATTTACACTTCAATCAGAAGTAAATGCTATTAGTTGGGTGGGTCCCAAACAAGATTGAGATTATTCCATAAGCATTAGGCCAATTTCATCATTACCTCTTTCCTTCAGAGACTGACTAACCTACCAGGACAGGAACCTGAATGAGGAAATAGGAGGAAAAATCTTGATCCTAATTTAATAATTGGCTATTAATAGAAACATAACATTTTTCTCAATAGATTGTTAAATTTCCAATGTGAGAATTTATACCTCACCATTCAGCAAATGCTAAAAATCCATGGTTGATTTATTGTGTTGTCTAAACTTTAAAAAGTGTTGAAGGGGTAGCTAGGTGGCACAGTGGATAAAGCACCAGCCCTGGAGTCAGGAGGACCTGAGTTCAAATCCAGCTTCAGACACTTGACACTTACTAGCTGTGTGACCCTGGGCAAGTCACTTAACCCTCATTGCCCTGCAAAAAAAAAAAAAGTGCAATGGTCATGAGAATTTTATTGGGGACATAAGGAGAGAGAAGAGAATATTTGGAACAGAGATAATCAAAGAAGAATGGATAAATTTCCAACAGAATATTGCATATGTTGTCAGACATGTTTGTTTTTTGCTTAATTATTTTATTCGTTACAAATTACACGAATTTTCTGGGGGTAGATGGGTATTTAAAAATATCTATCATCAAATAAGAGGTATTAATAAATGTTAAAAATAAATACCTAAATAAATAAATAAATGATTGTTATGCATCAGTGAATTTACATAACATAAGTTAGTAGTGGACAGAGCTAGGGCATGCTCACCACGTCCTTGAATAGTGTTAAATAGCTTGGGAATAGAGACAACAGATGATGGTAGTGTGCTGATGGTATTGGTGGTTTCCTGGGGAACCCAAGGTTGAGGATTGCCAGAGACACAGAAGAAAGAGATTAAGAACTGGAGAAAACTACTTTATTGAACTGGTTAACTATGCAGTCAAGACTGTGAAGAAAGGACTTTAAGGCCAGAATAGGGCTTGTAAACTACGAGAATAAAGAAGGCTGGAAGGAATTGGAGAGATTGTGTGTGTGTGTGGGGGGGAGTATGGTAAAAGGAAAATGGGAAAGTGGGAAAGATTGTGATGAAAGAGGGCAATTTCAAGATGATGGAGGCGAGAATATTTGGGCTGATGAGTTCTAACATGATTACTCTTGTGGGTGACCGAGGTGAAGTAGAGATGAAGGTCATGGGAGCTGAGGTTGGCAAAATGTCAGGCCAGAGTGTTTGAGAGGACATCATTCTAAATAAAAGGAAGTAACCAAAGATAAGGATAGGGGTGTGGGGTTAGTCTAGAGGAATGGATAAATGAGTCAGTTAGTGAACTCTTTGAATTAGGAAGAAAAGTAACACAGAGGATGGCAGATCATAGCAAAAAAAGTTCTGAATAGGTCATCTACATATTGGTGTTAAGCCCAGCAGAGGGAGTGCTGCTGAGTGATGGTGGCAGGAGAATCTCAGAATTGTGATGGGGAATGAGAAGCATCTTCCTCCTCGCCCAGTAGTACCAGGTAGATAGGATTTTCCAGGAGGTTTCAGAGTGAACAAGGTGAGATACAGAAAGAAACAAATGGCACAGATATAATAAAATGTCTTCCATACTTTATTAGAGAAAGCTGCTGCCTTGCCTGGCTTGTACATATTTGTGTGTGTGTGTGTGTGTGTGTGTGTGTGTGTGTGTGTGTGTGTGTGTGTGTATGTGAGAATTGCTGATGTCATTATTGTTGCCTGGCAACTCATTTCCCCCCTTCCTCTTGTTCAGAGCATACAATCTTCATTAGTCAAAAGTAGATGGTTTTACTGATGATTTAAGAACAGGAAGCTTAGAGTTAAGCCCCATGCATCTAGCTTCTGAAAGGATATAATCCTTTCCCAAATTTCAGGTAGACTTGATGAGGTTTTTCCTTTTGACAAGAGGATCACTGTTTATCCAATGTTAATCCAGCTACAGATGAATTTACCTAATTCAAAGAGTGATCATCTAATCATCAGTCATTTTCATTCTTATAGTATTACAATGAGTAAAGTATATAAAGCATCTTTGGTATGATTGCTACACGTGAAAAAGTCTAATTACTTATTATTGTCTTTGTTAGTAACTTATTGTCTCAAGTATAATGAAACAGAACAGGATCCAAAGAAAGCATGAATTACCATTACAGGGTTGGAAGAGACATTGAAAGATGATGGAGCTCCCTCCTTTGCGCTCAGGTAGCATCCTATTTCAATTACCTTAAGAAGGAGAAAATTGGTTCTGTTTTTATGTCCTTTAGGTAAGGCGATCCTTAAGCTTCCTTCAGCATTTCATACTGGTATTTCGGAGTTTGAGGATTTTTTTTTTCTTCCCTACTTGTTCTATCATTGTTTTTTGTTTGTTTTTTTTTGTTTTTTAAACTGGGACAATTAACTATTTTGTCTCATGTAGTTTCACTTATGCTTTTTTGAAATAGAACTCTGGAAAACTAGGCTTTGATAAAGCCCATTGGGATTCAAATGGATCTACCTGATGATGCCTTTAAACCCAAATCACTCTAGTTCTCACTGATTGGCCAATAATGGGCCCCAACCCAAGCCTCACTTGCTCACTGTTTGGGTTTTGATGACTCAGAGTAAGTGTAAATAGTAATTGTTTCTGTTCTGGACAGAAACTCTGAGGGTCTTCCCCTCCCTGAATGATTCTTTTGTGAAGGCAAACTAGGTCACCTTTGCTCTCATTTCTTACCTAGCCTTATTCACTGAATGGGTGTTGCCTCTGACAAACTGAGACATGGGAAAGACCTTAGTTTAAAAAGACTAAGGTCAATCACTTCATGGGGGCCATCGCCAGTCATCCTGACCTATGTCTTGCCCCTGGACTCAGATAACTCTGGAGGAGAGAGCAGTGCTGATGACTCTGCACGGCTCTGTCTCACTCAAATTCGATTCGCTTGCAAGTCAAGACATCACCCTCCTGATGTCATTGATCCTCTTCAAGAATGTATGAACGGGGCAGCTAGGTGGTGCGGTGGATAAAGCACTGGCCCTGGATTCAGGAGGACCTGAGTTCAAATCTGACCTCAGACACTTGATACTTACTAGCTGTGTGACCCTGGGCAAGTCACTTAACCCTCATTGCCCCACACAAAAAAGCAAAAAAGAAAAGAAAGAATGTATGAACAACAAATCTGTGGACAACAGCAATCTGGTTTTAATAATCCCTACTGGCTTGAAGACTTTCCTTACGGACCCCTAAAGTTATCCATCCTATGTATATGTTTTTCTAAAAAATATTCTCATTTTTCTCTTGTCCTGCCTCTTCTCTATTGGAGAGCAGATGATAACCATATGATATGATAACCCTTCCTGTAATGAACAGCCATTTCAAATAAGTCAAATTCATCTTTTCCTAAATATGATTTTTCACCCCCTTTGTTTTGGGGCTCCCCTTCTAACACTGGAGCAGGGGTGACATCACTAAGACATCATTTCCCACAGTGACTGGGACCAAAAGAGCATCATCACTCAGTAGGAGAGATACCCTAGGCCAGAAGTGTCAAACACAGGCCACACACACTTGGGTGCACCCCATACAAGATGAAAATGTAATTGGGAAATATTTAACAAAGTAAATGAAAATACAATAGAACATAGATAATATTATGTTTTAAAACTAAGTCAGTTTGAAGTCAATGGGGATCTTTATGTATGGCTTAGTGGCCCCTGTTTCTATTCAAGTTTGACCCCATTGCTATAGACCAGGGGGTCTGTAACCTTTTTATGTGTTTGTCACGAGCCCTGGGTGATGTTTAGGACTGCTTTTCAGAACAATGCTTTTAATTACATTAAATAAAATGCATAAAATCGTGAAGAAAACCTGTTCTCTGTTGGAGAACAGCTGGTAACCATCTGATATGATAACCCTTCATGTAATTAAAAGCTATTAGACATTGAAATTAAAATGGATTATTTTCCCCATTCAAGTCAATATATCCCAGTGAGCCCTGGATTAAGAATCCCTATTCTAGGGGGCAGCTAGATGGCGCAGTGGATAGAGCACCAGCCCTGGGTTCAGGAGTACCTGAGTTCAAATCCGGCCTCAGACACTTAATACTTACTAGCTGTGTGACCCTGGGCAAGTCACTTAACCCCAATTGCCCCGCAAAAAAAAAAAAAAAAAGAATCCCTGTTCTAGACTGTTTCCTAGAAGGCTGCATCTGAGTCCACTGTTCTTGAATGGTCTCTAATCAGTAGGGGGTGTGCCACATTGTGGGAGGTAAGAGAGCAGAGCAAATGAACCCGGGAGAGCAGAAAGAACAAATAAGAATGTGGCCATGTGATGGAATTCATGGCTAAACATGAGACCTCTTAGCTGAGATGACAGGTTTTGACTGAGCCCTGCAGATCTTCAGTAAGAGACTCCCCATAAATGGATCTCAAGGGGCAGGTGCCACGGTACCCCAAAATGCTCCTTACCGGAGTCATTAGTTCTGATGTGACTGCATCCTTTTGAGAGGCTGGGAGTGAAAGGGATTACAATTGTGTCCAGAAGTAGAAAGAAATTATTCCCCTTCTTTTACTTGAGCAGTAAATACTTTGCTTCTTGATGCCTTCTCTGTTACTTACCATGTTGCATGACTTAATTCAACACTTTCACTGCTATAGCTATGTGTTCCTTTTATGGCCTGCCATGAGAAAGAAAATTCATATTAGATTTAGAGTGAAGATTTTGAGTGGAGGAGTTGATTAAACAAAATAGCTTCATGATACCTTTGTTTCTCTGTAAAATCAGCAATCCAGAAATAAAGTCACCACTTGGTCAGTGCAGAACACAATGGAAATATGATTTTATTGTTCAGCTTCATTAATAATGTTTCCACTTAAATAATGTTAGTGGTTTATTTTATTATTTTCAAATAAGCCCCTGTGTGTCATTTAGTAAATGCTTCATATGTCAATGCTTGTTGACTGACAGACATAAATACTAAGATAAGGGTATCTCTCTCTCTCTCTCTCTCTCTCTCTCTCTCTCTCTCTCTCTCTCTCTCTCTCTCTCTCTCTCTCTCCCCCCCCTCTCTCCCTCCCTCCCTCTTCCCCTCTTCCTCTCCCTCTCCCTTTCTCTCCCTCTCTCTCCTGCCACCATTCAGGTTATTTGTAATTTTTGGTCTAAATTCAGGTATAGAGAGAGGAATCTCTTTACAAACTGTTCCTATGCCAGTAACATTCCTAAGCTAAGTGTCACTCAACAATTCTAGTTTTGGGAAATGATTTCATTTCATAGATTTGGCTTTCATTATGGGCCCCTCCTTTATGAATCCATGCAAAGAAGGCTTGCTGTCCATGAAGCAATAGAGAGACTAGCAAGGCTACGTTGTTGGATGCTATAGGAGTTCCCTCCTAAAAAGGTGAATTTCTGAACTTAGTACATTTACGGGCATTTCAGTCTCCCTAGCAGAAAGACAGGGGAAGTATTTAAAAAATATTTCCCAGCAACAGCAGCATAGCTTTCTTTGTTTCCCTCAGACCTTTGTTTCTAATGTTCTCCCTCCCACTGGCATATTTATAGTAGCTTTAAAAAATCTATGCATTCCCAAGCTTGATCAATAGCAGACAAAAAGCAGGTTACCTGACCAACCTTTCCCTGAAGAGTTTCTGGAGTGCCAGTTCTCATCCAGGGACACAGAAAGAGCATGAATGAAGTTGAGGCCTTTAAAGAGGCCACTGTACTCATGATGCTCATCAAGACCTGCTACACGAGGTCCTTCCCAGGCAGGCTCCTCAAGAGTCTCATTTAAACTCATTGAAGAGTCTGTGTGTGTGTATGTCCTTTCTGGTTCCTCATTCCCGTATGTTGGTGACTCTGGGTTCTCAAAGATTGTGCCAGCAGAGAGTAAACTGTGACAGGCTTGGTTTTGCTAAACTTGGGACCTACCCCTCCTCCTTACCTTTCTCCCTTCCTCTACTCTTCTTCCTTCCCTTTCACTACCTGCTCCTCCTTTTCCTTTCCTCCCTTTCTTCTGTATGTATGCATGTGTGCATGCACATATATATATGTGTGTGTGTGTATGTGTATTATAATATATACATACATGCATTTATATGTATGTATATATACACACATACATATATTTGTGTGTTTATCTTTATTTGTATGAACTCACACAATGTCCTAAAAATTTTGAGCTTTGATAAGCTTAAAACTTTACTAAGACTTTTAAAACATTGAGATAGATAGATGATTGATAGGTAGATAGATTATAGATAGATAGATGATTGATAGATTATAGATGATTGATTTATAGGTAGATAGATGATAGATAAATGATTGATAGGTAGATAGATTATAGATAGATGATTGATAGATAGGTAGATAGATTATGGATAGATGATTGATAGGTAGATAGATTATAGATAGAAAGGTAAATGATTGATATATAGGAAGATAGATTATAGATAGATAGATGGAAGGATAGATAGATGGAAGGATAGATAGATTGATAGATATGTATCTATACACACAAATGTATATGCCTATATACATATGTGTTTATGTGTTTATGTATACATATATATTTGTGTGAATACAATGCCCTAGCAAACTACATTACTAAGACTTTTAAGACTGTGTGTGTGTGTGTGTGTGTGTGTGTTTGAGACTACCATTGACAAAGAACTTGGACCACTTTATCCTGTCTCAATTAAAATGTGAATACATGACAGAGTTTATATAAGACCAGTAAAATAGACTGTAGGCTTGCAAAACTCATCTGTCTGGTATTATGTGATAAATACAGATCAATAAAGCTTTCTGACTGTATAATCATATGTAACTATTGCAAATTGCTCTGCTGACTTGTACTGATTGGTCTCATCCTGTCACAATTCGCATAGGGTGTCTCATATCTATTTAGGATGTGTCATTTTTATTCCTGCTTTATTATTATTTATTTTTCTGGCAGGGCATGGAGGTTAAGTGACTTGCCTAGGGTCACACAACTAGTAAATGTCAAGGGTCTGAGGCTGAATTTGCACTCAGGTCCTCCTGAATCCAAGGCTAGTGCTTTATCCACTGCACAACCTAGCTGCCCCAATTTATTTATTTTCTAAAAGTATTTTAAATTCCTTGATTAATAGTAAATTCATTTCTGGATCTACCACCCCCACATCTTGGTTTTTTGTTTGTTTGTTTGTTTTAAGTGAGGCAATTGGGGTTAAGTGACTTGCCCAGGGTCACACAGCTAGTAACTGTCCCACATCTTGTAATAAAGAAAAGAAATTAGGCAAAATCATCCAGAAAAATTATCACATCTGGCAGTATATATATATATATATATATATATATATATATATATATATATATATATATATATATATATATATATATATCATTCCATGCCTCTAGTACCTCATGTTTCTTTCATCTTCTGTTGATAAGATTATAGATTTAGAGTTGGAAAGAACCTTAGATGGCTTTGAGTCCAACTTCTTTATTTTGGAGATGAGGAAACTGAGACATGCAGAGATTAAGTGGGCTTTTTGAAACCAGGTCTTCCTAACTTCATGCTCACTACCCTATCTGCCATGCTGCTGCCTGGGCGCAATCATTTTAAACAGTTACTCTACATTTACAATTTTTCTGGTTTCGAATGGTACAGGTACCATTCAGTTATTCTCGATAGCTAGAGAGTTTTCCTGCTGTCCTCTAGCAGTTATACAATTTTTCATGTTTGTCGTTTCTTATAGAATAAAACTTTTTTGTCACATGAAAGAAGTAAGAACATTTCACCCTCACAATCAACAAAATTTATTTATTCTTTTTTTTTTTTTAATGGAGCAATGGGGGTTAAGTGACTTGCCTAGGGTCACACAGCTAGTAAGTGTTAAGTGTCTGAGGCCAGATTTGAACTCAGGTACTCCTGATTCCAGGGCCGGTGCTCTATCCACTGTGCCATCTAGCTGCCCCCCATTTATTCTTTAAATTAACAAATTTTAAAAATCAAGTTTTCATTAAAAAGAAACAAAACAAAACTTGCTTTTTTCTTTTTGACGCAGAATATAATTCCTGGTTTCAAACAGAAAACCTAATATTTTGTTCTTCTTGGTACTAGAGCCAGTCTCTTCTCTCAATCATTAAATATCAAATAGCCTTTGGAAGGAAGGTTGCCCCACTCTCAATGGCTCTGTGTATATTCTAGAAGATACATGACTCAGGCCTTACAAAATGAGTTGTTGGACAGTGGTTTGGATCAGAAATCCGAATCCATTCTTGGAGGCATTAAAACAAGGAGTAAATCAACTAAAGATCTGTGTCTCCAAGGTACCAAGGAGCAAGAAGTTTGTGCCCAGACCTCGTGTAGCAGTGAGGCATCTCCAGGCTTTTGGTGGCTTCAACCCAAGATCACCTTGGTGAGAATAGCATACCAGTGCCATCTTCACAATGGTCCAGGCAAGTTTTTTTAGGCTCCCTAGCTTCCCTTCCATTCAGATCCCACCATTTTCTCATCCATTTCCCAGTCACTGGGCATCCATTTCATTCTTTTACTTTCCATATGAGAACTTATAGGCTTAATGATTGGGCAGAACAGATGGCTTGTGCATATTCCTTCTCTGAACATAAATGAACTGGATCTTAGAAGTATGAAGTTTTTAGAAAAGTGCGTATAAATAAATAAATATTATGGTAAACACAGTAGAGCAGTGGAAAGCAATTAACAGAACCACAAGGCTGTAAGGCATATCCGAAAAATAATTAGCTTCATGAGCCACAAACACTAGCAGGAAACTAAATACCCTGAACCCACTTGCCTTTCTTAACCTCCACCCCTAAATCATTAACTTCTTTTCCCTCTCTTAGTCATCCCTTCACTGAAGGTCATGTATGTATCAACAATCAGTGCAGAGTAAGTGGCTTCCAAAGATGAGTAGGTTGGTGGTTTATTAAATGCCCATTTGGGCTGCACCCTATACTTAGATTTGGGGATAGAGATGTGAGTAAGGTGTTGTAACTGGCTGAATCAACCTCGAAGTTAATTAATTTCTGTAATGTAAAAAATGTTTCATTATGTTAATATAAATAAAACATTTTCTTTCATGTTTTTACAAATCAGTGAATATTAAAAGCTACCAGTATAAATCTGGGAAGGGGTAGGTTTAGAGGGGGAAGATTCAGCTAGATAACAATTCATATGAAAAAGTTCTGTTGTGCTTCTTTTTTAAAATGAATTACAATATTCCTATTTAATCAACAGGGTGAGACGACAGCCCGGGTGTGATGTTAGTGTACATGCAGTGTTCCAGATGGTCTGAGCAGGCCTGAGGAGAGTAGGATTGTAATCTCTCTCATACAGGACCCTAGGTCTTTTTTAAGGTAGCTTAGAATCTAGTCAGGTTTCTATACTGCCTTGTATTTGAACTTTACAGAATCTTTTGTCCATGTTTCCATCTAATGGTGTACCCATGGGCACCTGAGCAGATGCTCAGGAAATAATTGTCAAATTGAATATATGCATATGTATGTGGGCCTAGGATTATTCATAAGTAAATGTGTGTATGCAGCATCTGGGGTTTTTTTATGTTTTAATTACCTCTGCTGGCATCTTCCACCAAGGCTTCACCATGGTGTGGAGGGAACTCTGAGCTCCTGTAGGCTCTGCTGGTGGGGCCTAAGCTCTTGCTGCCCATAACAAATTGGAGAAGCTTTGAGTACAGGCCTAATGCTGGATTTTATGCCTGGCATCCATGGAGCGATCTAGCCAAGTTTGAAAGGAGGCATTCAGCTTCAGGGTGTTAAGGAATAGATCATCCCATCTTGTGTTCAGACATCTTTGGGGTCTTTTCCAGATCTGTGCCACTTAGACATAAAGTGCCAGCTGTATAGGTCACCCTTTTATTATTATTATTTATTTATTCATTCATTTATTTATTTTAGGGCAATGAGGGTTAAGTGACTTGTCCAGGGTCACACAGCTAGTGAGCCAAGTGTCTGAGGCCAGATTTGAGCTCATTTCCTCCTGAATCCACTGTGCCACCTAGCTGCCCCAGGCAACCCTTTTTTGCTGGGACTAATTATGACCTGGCTAACTATAACCTTTATAGGACCAATAATTATTTTCAGGCATCTTAATGAAGATAATTTTAGGCATCTTCACCATTACAGCCTATACTGAAGACGTTATAGCTTGGGGGAATGGTGGAGCATTGGCCTTCCATGGGTAGAGCCTTCAAGAAGCCAGGTTTACCTCTCTAATGTGAGAAGGCATTGGAGTAGGGCTGTGGCTTCTGAAGACCTGCCTAGCTTTTGGAAAGCTTAAGTCCCAGAAGGTTGGACAATGAGTGGTGATTTGGAAGGAGTGCTTTTGGTGAGAGATTGTGGCATCTGTTGATTGCCAGAGTATCCATGTGGACTCAGTCGCAGATCTTTGAGGTAATCAATCAATGGAGCTTGGCAGCTTGAAGGCAATGGAGATTTGAGTTAGATTTGCGAAGCTGCTTGGTTAAGTGTCTCCAAGAAGTAGACAATACAGTAAGTTCTGAGGATGGTGGTGTTGGTGTTAGGATGTGAGGGTGTGTGTGGGAGGGGGAAGTGGGGGGGTCTGTATGCATGTGGGCAAACATTGGGATAATTCAGGAGTCTCCAGAAGGTTTAGAACTACTGTGGGGAAAGCCCAAAGAGCATTGTCTTTTCTGTGCCCTTGCTGGCCTGAACCAAAAATTCCAAGCTAACCCAGAAACCTAAGAGCTGTCTCAAGATTTCAGATCAGTCAACAAGCACTTACTACCTGCTTGATGTTTTCATAAGGGCTAGAGGAAAAGAAGGGAGGGAGAGAGAGAGGAAGTCATGCCCTCAAGGAGTTTATATAATATCAGGAGAGGCATGTACATATATACAGAATAAATATATACAGGGGGCAGCTAGATGGCACAGTGCATAGAGCACTGGCCCTGGAGTCAGGAAGACCTGAGTTCAAATCTAGCCTCAGACACTTAACACTTACTGGCTGTGGGACCCTGGGCAAGTCACTTAACCCCAATTGCCACACCAAAAAAATAAATAAATAAATATATACAAAATGAATGTGGTATCGCTAAAGATGTGATAGTTTGGGAGAGTGGGCACCAGCATTTGGAGGAATTGGGTAAGATTTCATGAAGAACATTGTTCTTGAGTTGTGTCTTGAAGGGAAGGAACCTATGAGATGGAGATGAGGAAGAAGCGAATTCCAGACATGGTAGGTGACCTATGCCAAGTCATAGAGATGCAAATGCAGTGGTGAAGTTCGCTAGAAAAGAGGCCATTTCAGCTGGAACATAGAGTGATGAGATAGAAATAATGTTTGATGACAGATTGTAAAGGACTCTATGCATAAAAGCTTAGACTGAGAAAGTCAGTCAGTAAACATTTATTGACTACTTACTATTTGTTAAAGTCCTGCAGATCAAAAGAGTCCTTACCCTCAGGGAGTCCACATATACACAATATGCAAATAGCTTTGTATAATCAACTGTATGCAAGGATAAATTGGAAATAGTCAACAGAGAGAAGGAATTACAATTAGGAGGGATTGGGAGAGGCTTCCTTTAGAAGGTAGTTTTAGCTGGGACTTGAAGAAAGCAAAGAAAGTCAGGAGGCAGAGGTGGGGATCAAGAGCATGGCATGCCTGGGGAACATCCCAAGGAAATGCCTGGAGTTGGGAGGGGGATGGTTTTGTTTGGGGAACAGTAAGGAGACCAGTGTCACTTTATCAATGTATGTAAGGAGGCAGGTATAAGGTGTAAAAAGACTTGGAAAGGTGGGGAGGATAGGTAAACGAATGGCTTTGAATACTAAACAGAGAATGCTATATCTTATCCTGGAGATGACAAAGAACGACCGGAATTTATGGAGTAGGAGGTTGACATGATCAGACCTATGCTTTAGGAAAATCACTTTTACAGCTGAGTGGAGGATGTAGCAAAATGCACCAAACAAAGAGATTATTTAAATGACAAATGTTTGAAACATGAAAACTTGCATTTTCTATTTATGGCAACCTGCAGGGGATTAGCCTATTATTCCAATGCTGGTTTTTAAAATTGAGGTCAAATTAGTTCAGCTTAATATAGGGAAAAAATATATACACATTCCCTAGAGCTGTATTAGAATTTCACACATATCGACACACAGCAAGATGGCACACATATTTGACCGTAAAGCTAGCGATTTCCCTTTTTTTTTTTCTATAGTTGCTAGTTAATGATATGTTTTTAAACATCATTTTAATCTGTGCCACCTATGAATGTATGGCAGATGCCAAGGAAGGCATGATGTTACTGCATAAAGATGTTTGGGACTTACAGAAAAGCATGTCTAATGTTGAGCTTTCATTATACAACTGTAATTAAATATTTGCAGAGATTTAGGTAATCCTTCCTTGTGTTTATACTTGGCAACAGTGCTTTGCTTTCATTTTTTTTTTCTTCTTCAAAATAAAGCCACAAGAGAGTAACAGCATCTTTTAGAATATATCGCTTAGAATGTCCTAGTCCCAGAATTCCAATGAACAAGATTTAATTCCAAAGGAGAAATATAGGCATGCATCTCCTTTATTTCCGAGGTGGGGGACTGTGGAGGTGGGATATTGTATATACAATGTCAGATTTCACTGATGTGTTCATTTTGTTGGATTGCTTTTTAAAATCCTTTAAAAAATTATTTATTATAAAGGAAGACTTGCTGGATAGGGGGAGGTGAAACAATATATTGGAAAATAAAGGTGGAGAAAACAAAAGCTAATGTTGTAAAAAAGAAGAAAAAGAGCAAGTTCCTGAAGTTGTTTTTCTTTTGTATTAAGCCCAGGAAATTAGTAATTCACTTTACAGCTATCTATTAACAAATCATACCTGGAGCTGATGGAATTTGAATCAACAGGAATTTCACAAGCACCTACTGTGTTCCAGGCACAAACAGGAATGAAATAGTCCCTTCTCCCAAGGGACTTACATTCTCCTGGAGAGACATAATACATACCTGGTTGATACAGAATATTAGAAAATAATTTCTGAGGTGAGTGGGCTGACAAATTCAGAGATGGAATTCTAGCACAGTTGTTGCTCAGTCATGTCTGACTCTTCATGACCCCAGTTGGGGTTTTCTTGGCAAAGATACTGGAGTGATTTGCCATTTCCTTTTCCAGCTCATTTTACAAATGAGGGACTGAGGCAAATGAGGTTAATTGACTTGCCCAAGGTCACAGAGCGAGTAAGTGTCTGAGGCCAAATTTGAACTCAGAAAGATGAGTCTTCCTGACTCCAGGATCAGTTCCTTATCCACTTCGCCACCTAGCTCCCCTTGAATTCTAGTGTAACACTACCTCAGTATCTCAAAATAATAAGTGGAATTTTGTGAAAAGATAGTTTAGGTTAAAACATTCGTTCCCATACTGGGGAAAACAGCAAAAACTTGATTGGTACCACTTGTTAGTACAATTAATTCCTTTTTTTTTTTTTAATGCCACTTTCTAAGCATCCTCTATTTGTAGCATCTTGAACTCAATTCTGCCTTAGTAGCATTTCTTGGATTGGATACCCTTCTCTTGTCCACAGAACCAACTTTGGTTGATTAGTAACATAGGTGAGCATGTGGGCCCACCGGGCCCCTGCATTCCAGTACCCTCAGACTTAGAATCAGTGGTGACATTCACTTTAGGTTGTGCTGGCACATTCACCTAATGCTTATGATAAATAATACTGATCTATTATCATCTGTATTATCTGGTCAGCTCAGAAATTGGAAAGTGGGAAGAAGAAACATTATCATGCCTTAGGGACCTCAATGAATTGTTGTCATACTTTTAATTTGACTTTTTGGGGGGGCAGGGGAGGATCAAGTGATCACAGATGTCGAGCTGGAAGAGAATTTAGGGTCTATTTAATCCAACTTCTTCATTACACAGATAAGGAAACTGAAAGCCAGGGCCGTTATAGATGACTTGCCAAAGATCATTCAAGTAGAGGCAGGCAGTATTTAAACTTTAGCCCTCTGACTCCAAATCCAGTATTCTCAGGTTAAAAATAAAGTTTTCGAGTTCTCATGTGATTAAAATGTTTGAGAATTTGGGGATCAAAATAAGAAAAAATGTCTGTTTGCTCTTTCATTGGTTCTAGAACTATGACTTGATATGTTAAGTAATTCAGTTTCATTCAACAGACATTTTACCAAGCATCTATTTACTATATGTACAGAGCGCTGTCCTAGGTACTTGGGGAGATTCATAGTGTCCTCTTGGAGCACTGAATCTAGTAGATGGCTATGACAGATATACAAATAAGCGTAAAATAGAGAAAAATGAATATTTCTATAAAGAGGTGAAGGGATGATTGCTTATGAGGAGTGCCTTACACCACTGAAATCATAGGCCTAGCCAACAAATAAAAAATTACAGATCCCACATATGTTTGTTACTCTGAGAATTAGACTTGGGATGCCTGGTTTCAGGCCTCAACTTGGTAATATCTTGGACTTCTACCTCTTCCTCACATGTAGTATCCAATTGGCTCCTGAATCCTAGCTATTCTACCAAGGCAATAACGCTTGTAAATGCTTCCTCCTTTCTATTCCCATCGTCACTACCTTGATAGAGGAACTCATTACCACACTTCTAGATTGTTATATTCATTTTTTCCAGTCTCCACTCTTTAATTTATCCTTCATACCAAGCTGTCTCATGCATAGGTCTGGCCACTCCCAATTGCCTCTCAAGTAGAATTCAAGCTCCTTTTCCTGGAATTTTAAGCCCTACGCAGTTGGGTGCTGCCATACTTTTCTTGACTTATGTCCTTCTTTTCCACACACTCTACATTCAGAACAAACTCAACCATTCTCTACCTTTGTGGTGAATAAAATTCTGAGAGACAAAGTTTCCAGATATCAATTAGAGCCGGCCAATAATTAATAAATTAATGGTCCGTGGTATCTCTTGGTAACCAAAGACAAAAAGGGAGTGTCTGAAACACTTTAAAAAATCAGGCATTTTCCTTCTGACAGGGAACTCCCTTGACAAGTAAAAAGCAACTTTGTTTGGTGTATTTTTTTTTGTGGGGCAATGGGGGTTAAGTGACTTGCCCAGGGTCACACAGATAGTAAGTGTCAAGTGTCTGAGGCTGGACTTGAACTCAGGTACTCCTGAATCCAGGGCTGGTGCTTTATCTACTGCGCCACCTAGCCGCCCCTGTTTGGGGTATTTTTCATGAGGAGGTGGACTAAGAGTGCTCAGCTCTTCCTCAGTAATTTATTGTCAAGGGGGAGGGAGAGGTCAGCTGAAGAATGAGGCCTGGTCATGAGTCCTGAGCCCTCTCTAGGTAGCTGGGTGTTCCATCAGCTTTTCTCTGGTTTATTTCTCCTTCTTGAGCCAGGCCCCCCCAAATTCTAATGAAGGGACCAAGGACACACGGATCTATCTGGGTAGGATATAACAGCTTAGTTTTTGCAGAATAAACAAAAAGGGTGGGGCCCTGCCCAAACTAGGTAAGCAGGAGATACCGTGGGGGCTAGTAGTGATTACATTACCCTGTCATGCCCTTAAGAAAAGGATTGGCCTTTTCAGAAGTAATGTCTATACAAGAACAGGAAGAAGGATAGATTGCAAATTAATAATTGGTTTTTAATATAAGAGTATATATTAATTGTCTTCATCTTGAATAAGTCTTATGTTCTTTCATCTTTGTACTTGTTTGTTTGTTTGTTTTTGTTTTTGTTTTTATTTTTGTTTTGCAGGACAATGAGGGTTAAGTGCCCAGGGTGACACAGCTAGTTAAGTGTCAACTGTTTGAGGCTAGATTTGAACTCAGGTCCTCCTGAATCCATGGCCAATGCTTTATCCACTGCACCATCTAGCTGCCCCCTATCTTTGTACTTTTACTGAAATAATATACCTAAGATGACCTCTGTCCCCTGAGTTTTCTATTAAATTCCTGCATATCTTTAAGTCCAATGCAAATGCTATTTCTTTACTAAAGGCATCCAGGATACCACTAGAATACCCCTTTCCTCCATTTACATATACACATAATATGTGTGCATTTGTAAAGTGTGTATATATGCATATGTGTATGTCTAGGTATGGATATGCATATCCCTATGCATGTTTACATGTGGTTGTATGTTTGTATGTGTATCTAAATCCATAAACATTTATTAAGTGCCTTCTATGTGCCAAGTATTGTGCTAAGGGGTAGGGATAGAAGAGGAAGCAAAGAACAGTCCTTATCCTTAAAGGGCTCACAATCTAATGGAGGCACCTGCCTGTAAACAAATTACACACACACACTGAATATTCAGTGTATATATGTAAACATGCCTCACTTACATGGTGTATACATACATACATGGAAAATATGCATATGTGAATATGTATGTGCATGCATGATGAATGGTATGTGTGTATATGATCGTGCCTATACATACCTGTGTAGTGTGTATATGTGCCTATGCATCTGTATATATGTGTACATGTCATGTGCATGTATGTATGTGTGTATTTGTATATATGTAAAGGGTAAAGCGAACTCTTTGGAAGCTTAAAAATGGCAGTAAAACAATGTTGCCTTTTTTTTTTTTTGGTGAGGCAGTTGGGGTTAAGTGACTTGCCCAGGGTCACACAGCTAGTAAGTCAAGGGTCTGAGGCCAAATTTGAATTCAGGTCCTCCTGAATCCAGGGCTGGTACTCTATCCACTGCTCCACCTAGCTGCCCGCCACATCATCGACTTTTTAAAGTACCTCTACAATCTTATATATAACAATAACAACAACAACCAAAAACAATAAGCTATCATGGCTGCAGAGTACTCCCCATGAAGCTAGATCTTTGCCATCATTATGACTAGTTTGAAGATCAGGGGCTTATGTACATAGAAAACGATGAAATATGGATTTTATGATGTTTGGGATAACATTTAACAGTGGCAGGATCAGTGTTAGAGACAGAAATCCTTGACAATTCCTTATGCGGTTCTTCAGGAAGTCTGTTTTATTCACTCCATTCCAAAGTTTTTAGTAGATAAGTGCAAGTGTTGTTGTTCAGTCTTTTCAATTATGTCTAGCTCTTTGTGATTCCTTTTGGGGTTTTCTTGGCAAAGATACTGGAGTGGTTTGCCATTTCCTTCTCCAAGTCATTTTATAGATGAGGAAACTGAGGCAGTCGGGGTTAAGTGACTTGTCCAGGGTCACACAGTAGAAAGTGTCTGGAGGCTGGATTTGAATTCAGGGAGATGAGTCTTCCTGACTCCAGGCCCGGTGCTCTATCTACCCAAACGTGTCAGCTACTTACCCACAAGAATGTATTCACAGGGACAGTTAGGTAGCGCAGTAGATAGAGTACCAGCCCTGGATTTAGGAGGACCTGAGTTCAAATCCATCTTCAGACACTTCACACTGACTAGCTGTGTGACCCTGGGCAAGTCAGTTAACCCTCATTGCCCTGAAAAAAAAAAAACAAGAATAATTTTTTTAAAAATGTATTCATGTATCTGAGATGAGAACAACAACAACAAAAAATGACTTTTTTAAAAAAAATGATCTTTAGGGGCAGCTAGGTGGTGCTGTGGATAAAGCACCAGCCCTGGATTCAGGAGGACCTGAGTTCAGATATGGCCTCAGACACTTAACACATACTAGCTGTATGACCCTGAGCAAGTCACTTTACCCCAATTGCCTCACTAAAAAAAAAAAAAAAAGCGATCTTTAATTTAATTATGTCTTATTAAATTCCCAGGGTCACTTAGTTTTTGTCTTCTGAGCATGTTTCTCTAACTTAATATATGCTTTCTTTACTGGAGGAGAAACACTCTGTTGATGTGTTTTAGTTTAAATGTGAATCTCTGCCCTAAAGGAACCTCAGCTATACCTGCTTTGGGGAAGGAACACTGTGGTCAACAAGGATTGGTGTGTGGTTTGGAGTTAGAAGATCTGTTCTCTGTCCTGACTTCACCATTTCCTAGATTGTGACCTTGGTTAAGTCACATCCTTTCTTTGGGCTGTGGTTACCACGCCTCACAAGTTTGTTTTGAAGAGACTGCTTGTTAAATTGTAAAGCATGCTATATCAGTGTGAACTGTTCATTGGAAGCTTATTGATTTAAAACCTAGCTGGACTAATAATAGCCTCTCTTATTTCCCTAGAGACTGGCTCCCCAATTACAGCCTCATGTATTGGTTTAGGAAATTCAAAAACACCTCCTCCAGGACAAGCGGGAAAATCTGTGCCAGGATACAATGGTAAGGAATGACCATTTGCCTTTGACCTCCTCTCTTGTGTCTAAAAGAATGGCTAGTTAATTACATTTTAGGTGCTGGTGGATTTATGCTCTTGATTTCGTTAAGATCTTGAGTGTATAACTGCCTATAAATTTCCCAAGATATGGTCTCAATAGATGTCATCTAGTAACGGGAAAAAAAATATTCACTGAAGGCATCTTGACTAGGAGAGAAGATAATATTCTGTGATTATGTGTTCCTTATTATATATACACACGTAGCCTCCCATTGTTGGCATGCAATAAATATAAATAATGACTATAAGGAAACAGTTTTTCTCTTTAAAGGTTATGTGTCAAGCAGGGACCTAGTGAAACTCCACATTGATTTTTCTAATTTATAGTCGTAAGGCTAATGTTATAATCTAGACCTTAACATATTTCACATAGACACGTGTATTAATTAGAAAGAAATTGAATTATCCAATGCTTAGAGCTGGAGGTCCTTTAAAAATCATCTCACCCTCCTTACTCCAGTAAGGAAACGGAGATCCAGAGGAGTTAAATGACTCATCCAAAGTCAAACAGCATTGCCAAAATTCAAAACTAGAAGGGACCCCAGTGCCCATTTAGTCTAAGTCATACCTGAAAATGCATTTCCTTTATAAAATATCTTTATTCTATTCTATTCTATATATATATATATATATATATATTATAGAGAGAGATTTAAAAGGAATAGCAAGTTGTACATAATATATTTATCATTTTATGTATGATCATCTTTTTTATTATACTGTGTTATGGAAATGCTTGTTTTAATCCATAAATTAAAATAAATAAAATAAAAAATAAATTTAAAAATAAAATATCTTTGCACATGTTTTATCCAGTCACTGCCTGAATATTTCCAATGAGTGAGAATCTGCTATCTACCTAAATATCCTATTTTACTTTTGACTAGCTTGAATTATTAAGAATGTTTTTTTGTTATAGTCCTAAATTTGACTATATCTTCCATCTATTGCTCTTTATTCCCCCCCCCCAGGGCCAAATAGAACAAATATTCTTTCTCCATGTTGGCCCTCCAATGCTTGCAGAGAAACTCCATGGTCTTTGCTATGTCTTGTCTTCTTCAGGTTAAATATCTCCAGTTTCTTTAACAGTTCTGCAAACATTATAGGAATTCTCCACCTTTTTGGTGCCATGGTTCCCTTTGACAGTCCGAAGAAGACTATGAACCTTTTTATTAGAATAATATTTCAGGGACAGCTAGGTGGCACAGTGGATAAAGCACTGGCCCTGGATTCAGGAGGACCTGAGTTCAAATGCAACCTCAGACACTTGACACTTACTAGCTGTGTGACCCTGGGCAAGTCACTTAACCCCCATTGCCCCACAAAAAAAAAAAAGAATAATATTTCTAAATGCATAAAACAAAATACATAAGATTACAAAGGAAACTAATTATATTGAGATATATTTATCAAAATGTTTTTAAGGTCATGGAACCCAGCTCAAGAACCTAAGATATAGTTTATGAATTTCCTAGACTACCCTACATTAGAAGTTTTCCACTTTATTATTTTGACTCCCCCAAAAATAAAGACAGTACTACAGATGTGGCCTGACCAGGTCAGAGAACAGAGGGGTTATCACCTCCTTATTTCTAGACCACAAATCTATTTTACCATGCCCTAAGTTTTCATTTAACTTTTTTTTTTGAATGCAGTATCACAATATTGACAATTATTGAACTTGCAGTCCATTAAGACTTCCATATCTTCTTCCTGTGATTGTTTAGTCCTGCCCCTACCCACCTTGTACTTGTGAAGTTGATTTTTTCAACTCAATTTTAAGACTAAATTTATCCTTATTTTTTTTTTTTATTTGGTGAGGCAATTGGGGTTAAGTGACTTGCCCAGGGTCGCACAACTAGTAATTGTTAAGTGTCTGAGGTCGGATTTGAACTCAATTCCATCTGAATCCAGGCCTGGTGCTCTATCCACTGCGCCACCTAGCTGCCCCTAAATTTATC